>NC_090440.1:312526343-313151343 GCF_031143425.1 Pleurodeles waltl | reverse complement strand
ACACATCAATAATTATTTAGTAGTCCCAAATGCATATCAAGAGGCCAATAATTCCAGGCTCAGGCGTGTCTTTCAAAGTTAGCCCCTGAAAGTCCCGCAGAGGTCCTGACAAATAGCATAACATTAGTTATTTTAAAAAGCCACCATAGTAAGACGGAGATTTATTTAATGCTGAGATGGGCTAGGTTTTAGATGCAGATCAGGTGAGGGCTTTTATAAAACAGAAGCAATTTTTCTCTTGGGTAGGAAATGTTTAAATTCAGTTTTAATCAGAACGTGTGCCGAGGACTAACAAGCATTCCTCATTCTCCTACTTATATACAGCTGCGGCCTGTCCTTTAGGGTGGAGGGGCCACACCACCCCACCTTTTGCCCCTCATGACGAGTGGCTGTCAGGCTGAGCAAAAGTCAGTCTGACAGACACTCTTCATGTTCAGCTCAGGCAGCAAGGAGCGAGACATGCGCGATTTGCGCAGACTTCTAGCTGCCTGAGCTGAACTTTGCTGGGCTGAAGAGGTCACAGCTCCTATGGGCTTGACCTCCTCGGCTCAGCAAAGGTGCCTCGAGGCCCTCTCCCTCAGTGACGAAGGGAAGCATCACCCATTTACTCCGACCTGGGTGCTTCAGGTTTAAGTCCTGAAGCGCCGAGGGCGAGTGTCAATCAGTGACACCTCGTCAGAGTGGGATAGGGTCAGAAGTCTCACTGACCCCATCCCACTCTGTGACAAAGTTGTGACTGCTGCCTTCCCTCATTGGCTGCCCTAAGGTCAGCCAGAGAGGGAAGGCAGCAGCCTCAACCCTCCTGTGACCTCCGAGCTGAAGGTAAGTGTGTGTTTGTTTTTTAAATGAATGTTTGGTGCGTGCATGCGTGTATGTTTGAATGTTGATGAGTGGTGGGTGTGTGAATGAATGAGTGAGTGAGTGAGGGAGTGAGTGTGCTTCCGGGCCGCCCCCCTCTATCCTAAAATTACCGGCCACCACTGCTTATGTAACTTCTGAAGATTAAATGTAATTCAATTTAATTTTGGTTATTTACAGTGCAAGACATTACAACTAAGAAGTAGCACATCCCTATACAGAGAACTGGGTTCACAAAAACACAACCTGACAAATAGTGCAACTAAAATAAGGGACATGGTCAAACATGGGGAAAATGGGGGCAAAGCTCCAGCAAGTAATGCAGTTCAGACTCCACAGAATCAATGCTCAGGGAAGGGTTGTAACCAACTATATGAGATCCCATGACGCGAATGGGGTTAGACATATTTTTTTTCCTCCTCGGAAAACACAATAAATGTGGTATAAACAGTAATATTGAAAGGTCTTTAAATGTACTGTAATTCTTTCAAGCTTGCAAGTAGATTAACGTATTTCATACCCCAAATATTTTATTTGATCACACTTAACATGCACTTTTATTGTTGATATACAAGTAGCACAGCATTCCACATCCTAAAAGGACACAATCAATCAATCAATCAATCATTACATTTATAAAGCGCACTATGTACCCGTCAGGGTTTCGAGGCGCTGGGGGGGGGGTGGGGTGGGTGAGCTGTTAGCGGTCGAAAAGCCAGGTCTTGAGGAGTCTCCTGAAGGTGAGGAGGTCCTGGGCCTGTCGTAGTGAGGTGGGGAGAGAGTTCCAGGTCTTGGCGGCGAGGAAGGAGAAGGATCTGCCGCCGGAGGTCTTGCGCTGGATCCTGGGGACGATGGCGAGGGCGAGATTGGCAGAGCGGAGTTGACGAGTGGGGGCGTAAAAGTTGAGTCTGGAGTTGAGGTAGGTAGGTCCGGTGTTGTGTAGAGCCTTGTGAGCGTGGGTGAGGAGTTTAAAGGTAATCCTCTTGTCCACGGGGAGCCAGTGGAGGTCCTTCAGGTGAGGGGAGATGTGACATCGGCGGGGTATGTCGAGGATCAGGCGGGCGGATGCATTTTGGATACGCTGGAGTCGTTTGATGTCTTTTGTTGGGATGCCTGTGTAGAGTGCGTTGCCGTAGTCAAGTCTGCTACTGACGAGGGCTTGGGTCACCGTCTTTCTGGTTCCTGTTGGGATCCACTTGAAAATTCTGCGGAGCATTCGAAGGGTGTTGAAGCAGGAAGAGGAGACGGCGCTGACCTGTTTGGACATGGTGAGGGCGGAGTCCAGGATGAAGCCGAGGTTTCTTGCATGGCTGGCTGGGGTGGGTGGGGGACCGAAGTCGGTGGGCCACCAGGAGTCGTTCCAGGCCGAAGGGGTGCGCCCGAGGATGAGGACTTCCGTCTTGTCGGAGTTGAGCTTCAGGCGGCTGTCGTTCATCCACTCGGCGATGGCTTTTAGTCCCTCGTGGAGGTTGTTTTTGGCGGTGAGTGGGTCTTTGGTCAGGGAGAGGACGAGCTGGGTGTCGTTGGCGTAGGAGATGATGCTGAGGTGATGTTGGCGGGCCAGTTTAGCGAGGGGGGCCATGTAGACGTTGAACAACGTAGGGCTGAGGGAGGAGCCTTGGGGGACGCCGCAGATGAGGTTGGTGGCTTTGGAGCGGAAAGGGGAGAGTCGTACTCTCTGGGTTCTGTCGGAGAGGAAGGATGAGATCCAGTTGAGGGCTTTATCTTGGATGCCGGCTTCATGGAGGCGGGTCAGTAGGGTGCGGTGGCAGACTGTGTCAAAAGCGGCAGATAGGTCGAGGAGGATGAGGGCCGAGGTTTCGCCGCTGTCCATTTGAGTTCTGATGTCATCTGTGGCGGCGAGGAGTGCAGTCTCGGTGCTGTGGTTTCGTCTGAAACCGGATTGAGAGGGGTCTAGGATGGAGTTGTCTTCGAGGAAGAGGGCGAGCTGGGTGTTGACGATCTTCTCGATGACTTTTGCTGGAAAAGGGAGGAGAGAGATCGGTCGGAAGTTTTTGAGGTCGTTGGGGTCAGCCTTGGGTTTCTTGAGAAGGGGTTGGATTTCTGCGTGTTTCCAGCTGTCTGGGAAGGTGGCGGAGTCGAAGGAGAGGTTGATGATCTTGCGGAGTTTGGGGGCGATGATGGCGTTGGCTTTGTTGAACACGTGATGTGGGCATGGGTCCGTGGGGGAGCCTGAGTGGATGGTGTTCATGGTTGTCATTGTTTCGGTGTCGTCCACGTGGGTCCAGGCGGTGAGGCGGCAGGCGTCTGTGGAGATGTCCGGGGTGGGGTCTGGCGGCGGAGTGGTGTTGAAGCTGTCGTGGATGGTTGTGATTTTCTGGTGGAAGAAGGTGGAGAGGTCGTCGCAGAGTTTCTGGGAGGGCGGGATGTCGTTGGAGTTGGCGTTGGGGTTTGAGAGTTCCTTTACGATGCCGAAGAGTTCTTTGCAGTCGTGGGCGTTGTTGTTGATGCGTTCAGTGAAGTGGGCGCGCTTGGCGACTCGGATCCGTTGGAGGTGTTCACGGTTGGCGTCTTTGAGGGAGGCGAGGTTGTCGGGTGTGCGCTCTAATATCCACTTCTTCTTGAGCTTCTGGCAGCGGCTTTTGGAGGCGGTCAGTTCGTCTGTGAACCAGGCTGGTTTTTTCTTTCCTTGGTTGGCGGTGGGTTTCTTGAGTGGGGCTAAGGTGTTGGCGCAGTCGAGGATCCATTGATGGAGGTTGATGGCGGCAGTGCTCGGGTCGGTTGAGTCGGGTGGTGGGTTTTTGACGAGGGTGCTGGTTAGTTGGTCTTGGGTGATTTTTCCCCAGCGGCGGTGAGGAGGTAGGGGGATGCGGTGGTGTTCGGTGATTTTCGTATAGGAAAAGTGGACGCAGTGATGGTCGGTCCAGTGGAGTTCGGAGGTGTGGCTGAAAGAGATGTGGTTGCTTGAGGTGAAGAGGGGGTCAAGAGTGTGTCCGGCGATGTGGGTGGGAGTGTTGACCAGTTGACGGAGTCCGAGGTTGAGGAGGTTGGAGGTCAGTGATGCGGTGTTGACGTCGTTGTTATTTTCCAGATGGTAGTTTAGATCTCCCAGGAGGATGTAGTCTGGGGAAGCGGGGGCGTGGGTGCTCGCGAGGTCGGCGATGGTGTCGCTGAAGGGGGCTCTTGGTCCTGGAGGGCGGTATATGAGAGTTCCTCTGAGGGTCGTGTTGGGGTCCGTGTGGATCTGGAAGTGGAGGTGTTCGGCTGTCTTGAGGGTGTCGTCCGTGTGGGTGTGGATTTTGAGGGTAGATTTGTGGGCGATGGCTATTCCGCCGCCGATTCCGTTGGTTCGATCTCTTCTGGTGATTTTGTATCCCTCCGGTATGGCGATTGCAATGTCCGGGGCCGAGGAGTCATTCCACCAGGTTTCGGTCAGGAAGGCCACGTCAGGGGCGGTGGTGTCGAGTAAGTCCCAGAGTTCGATGGCGTGTTTTCGTGCGGAGCGTGTGTTGATGAGGATGCAGTTCAGGTGGTTGGTGTTGGAAGTTCTTGTTGTTGGCTTCGCCGTTCTGTCGCAGGAGAAGTTGCAGGTGCGGCAGGAGAAGGGTCCTTTTGTGTGCTTCGGGGTTGCAAGGAAGCACTCTGCGGAGGGGCCGGGGTTGAGTGCGCGGAGTTCGTTGATTGAGTAGCGGACGCAGGGGCTGCGGGGGGCGCGGGGACCAGGGGGGGTGGCGCTGGGCGCGGTCCAGGCGCGGACGGGCGCAGACGGGCTTGCCTCTGGCGCGCCTCCGGCGCGGACGCGCAGCGCCAGCCATTAAGAAGGGAGGGGGTAGGGAGGAGCAGCTGGGAGGCGGGAGGGAGCGGCGAATGGGGGCGCGAGGGGGGCGGGGCCGCAGGGAGGCAGCAGCAGGGATCGGAGAGCAGGGGGAGCGCACAAGGGGCAAAAGGCACAAAAAATGAGCGAAATTAAAGGCAGTCACAATATGAAAACACACAGTATGAAATACAGTAATGGCACAGTACACGATCGGGGAAACAGCAATCAGAGGGGCACAACGGGGGCAGAAGCGCCAGAGGCGAGGCGCAGAAAAATGAGAAAAACAACTTACGGGACGGCGGAAAGCGGCACACGGGTCAAGTGAAGCTAGTCAGAGCCCACTAGACCCCAGGGATGAGGCGCAGGAGGATGCCTGCGGGTGGAGGAGGGCCTCGAACACGCAAACAGCAGCGTGGTCGGGGGACAGAGGCAGGAGGCAGTAGGTTGGTGCTGCGGTCGTGGGGGGCGAGCTCAGGACCTGAAACAGGTCAGAGGTCGCTCACTCGCGACGCGCAGCGCCAGCTATTAAGAAGGGAGGGGGGGAGGGAGGAGCAGCTGGGAGGCGGGAGGGAGCGGCGAATGGGGGCGCGAGGGGGGCGGGGCCACAGGCAGGCAGCGGCAGGGATCGGAGAGCAGGGGGAGCGCACAAGGGGCAAAAGGCACAAAAAACGAGCGAAATTAAAGGCAGTCACAATATGAAAACACACAGTATGAAATACAGTAATGGCACAGTACACGATCGGGGAAACAGCAATCAGAGGGGCACAACGGGGGCAGAAGCGCCAGAGGCGAGGCGCAGAAAAATGAGAAAAACAACTTACGGGACGGCGGAAAGCGGCACACGGGTCAAGTGAAGCTAGTCAGAGCCCACTAGACCCCAGGGATGAGGCGCAGGAGGATGCCTGCGGGTGGAGGAGGGCCTCGAACACGCAAACAGCAGCGTGGTCGGGGGACAGAGGCAGGAGGCAGCAGGTTGGTGCTGCGGTCGTGGGGGGCGAGCTCAGGACCTGAAACAGGTCAGTGACATACTGACTGAGATGTAAATAATCCAAAGAACCTAATCAATTTTAAAATCAGTAGTGTACTTCATACTATCCTCTCAACCACCATGGGATCTGTTACAGACAGCGGGGATCTAAGAGTTGAACACCATTTCTATGTGTCTTGGCCAGTGATCTCCACAGAGGATATCTTCTAATGAGATTATGTCATTTTACTTAACATGAGAATCAGACTTTCAGCAAACATAAGGAAACCTTCTCTGTTGACCTGTTAGTGATACCAATGTGGCAGTGTTGTGAAATTGTATTTTGCTATTTCTCACACTCATAGGAAACTGCAGTAGGTGATATAGTTAAATTAGATGATATTTTACATCACAGTAAATAACTATTTTACTGTAGCAAATCATGGCACCTGCTAAACAAAAATGACACGCTACAACAAATTAAATATCATGTAAAATGTTTTTCAAATCTCTATGAACGGTCTCAAATGATAACATTACCATTACGACCATTATTCATGAAAGATATGTATTTCTAAAAGTCAGTATTGTATTGTTCCATTTTTTCTTTTGACTCTCTTCGACACAAAGGTATAATATATTGCAAAAAAGTGGAATATATTGAAAAATGTTAACAATATTAACCTTTGGTACAACATGGAGCAAACGTGTCAGTATAAAAGGTATGGGCCAACAATTGCTTATTTGGCAACTTTCCAGTGACGAGGTGGCGATATCTGCAAGAATTTGTGGAGGATAATTATTTCCTTTGGAATAAACCTTCAGTCTTCTGGTTTTTGAGAGTAGCTGTAATTGCCTTGAGAGGAGCTTCTTCAGACACTGAATAAAGATAAGCCAGCAACCCTAATGGCCAATCTGTTAGTGGTCTACAATCCAATGAACTTGCTGGAAAGCCTAGGGTGAGGCAAATGAAATTGATTGATCCATACATTTATCGTCCTCTAAAGTCAACCAGTATTGATCACTGGAATTTATGGTTACATATCTCTGTGTTTCTTTGAGCACAGTCATTAGTAGTATACCACGTGCACGTCCCAAAGTACACTGTTGCAGCCAAAATGTACTTCCAAACTGAAAAAGGCCCATGAACCACTCAAACGAAGTCACGTTTTAAACCTTGTGTTCCAATAAATAAAAAAAGGACCTTGGTCTGCTGCAAATCGAAGGCACCAATCCAGAAATACCCTCAACTTACTATTAACTTTAAAAATCAGAAATGCCCCCAACAAATTAACAAAAATTTTTAAGTATGGAAATTACATTCAGCACTGATTTCTCATTTGAAATTCAGTTAAACGTTGTGCTCAAGGACGTTAAGCCACTGAGGAGGACTTTGTTTTTATTAAATGTACAGCTATTTATTCAGTTCAGTGCGGAGGATGGCTCCAAGCCATTGTCTGCACTGGTCCTTGTGTGCTGAGCCGCCGTCCTCAACCATGACGCAAGAAATCCCCCTGGTTCTTCAACTAAAATTAGCCTCGGGAGCTGGGGAAGACATTCTCCATCTCCCAAGGATAATTTAGAGTTGTTCACTGAAATGCCGATCAGCGTGCATGGTGTGCTGACATCATTTAAATGAAAATGAAAGTGAAATGAGCCAATAGGTTCATTTCACTTCCACTGCATCAGTGCTCGGGCGGCTATCTCAGCCCCCCAACCCCCAGGCATCGATTCAGACAGAACAGAATCTCCCTTTTCCAATGGTACCATTCCCGAGTGGATCCCTGCTTATGGATTGCCACATGGGGCCACCCAACCCCATAAAAATGGGGAAACAGTCTTTCAGCCAACCCCCCCCCCCTTGCGGGGCAAATGGGGGAAATTACTCCCATCTGCCCTCCACACCCTGGGGCTGTAAGCCCACTAGACACAGGGGATGACATTTTAATATATACCTGTAGTGGGTGGGGCTGCCAATCATTGGCATGGCCATGCCTCCAAAACCATAAAAATGGGGAAAACGTCTTTCTGCTCCCCCCCCCTCCAGGGGGGCAGATGGGTGAAATCTCCCTCATCTGCCCCAGGGGGACAGAAAGCCCACTAGACACCAGGGGTTATCTACTGTTTTTTAGAATTGTAGGAGTGAGAGGCTGCCCAGCATGGGCATGGCCATGCCTCCACCCTCATAAAAATTGGGACACAGTCCCCCCCCCCGGGGGTAATTACCACAATCTGCACCCCCAGCAGGGTGCTCCCAGGCAGACTGGGAGCCTGTGCATGCTCTCTCCAGCCGAGCCTACTGCGCATGTGTGTTTGGCCGGCGCAAGACGGCTGGCCAAACACATGTGTGCTCTGAGGGGGAAATGCTGTGCACTCCCCCTCACTAATATTCATCCCCATAGCCCCGCCCCTTTCAAAACGAAAGGATAATAATCAAAGTTTATTATCCTTTCAAACTGAAAGGTTTGCAGCTTCTGCTGCTGGCGGTGGGCGACGTCCTCCGCTCTAACGGAGGAGCCGCCCCTGCTACTCAGCGGGGGATTCCAGTCCTAACAAAGAAACTGGTGTAACATCTGGCTTATAAAATCTTTTAGGGGAGCCATCATATGGCGTACTTGTTCATGGAATCTTCCCTAAGCTAACAGGGAGAAACTGATTATGTTCGCCAGAAATGTCTAAGAACTACTGATTCCACTGATATTCCATCATGAATGATTGGTAACAAATCCACAGCTGAATAGGTACGGCCTCCAGCATGCAGTATTACTTGAGCACCGCCCTTAAATCCCTTTGATTGGACTTATTTCTCATATAGCTCCATCAGCCACCACATGGGGGACTTTGAACACTCATACTGTCTCTGTACATAAAGCTTTAAACTTCCACTGTGGAACAAATACATTGAGCTATCCTGAGAAGTCTCATTTTGGGAACTGCCATGAGGAATCTTTTGGGGTGGGAAAAGCTACAATGAAAACACCTACAAGTAGAAATCTATGCGGGGCTGGATGCTTTTGGAAAGGCATCCATATATTTAAATAGCATCTATATTTTAACACACACCCTGCTATGGGGCAACGTTCAGCTCGTTAAACCTAGTTTAAAGCCACACTGCAAAAAGACTGAACCTATCTGAAACCAAAAACAAATTTCTGGATTACTGTATTAATTGAGCACGGAACCTCTGGCAAAGTCCTAACCTCTGCGACGGTGAGAAATAGTGTGTACAAAAGAGAATTAAAAATAAAAATAAAAACAGTAGCAGGCGACAGCAGAGTTGGTAAAAGGAGAATAGTACACTTGGTAAACTCCAGACCCTAGAGTGGTTTCGAAAGTGGTCCTGGTAGGTTCTTCTTTGGCCACATGCCACTGGCGACAGAACCACGTGAAGAGCCACCTAAAGCTATCCACTGCACAGCCAGGTGGTGAAAAGCATTAAAAGTTTATATTCCTGCCTGACATGCTAATCATGAAGGGGGCGGTCATATTGAGATTTTAACATGTTTTCATCACAGCTGGCGCAGGCGCGTTAAATTAGCCACAGAGGTCATATTGTAAATTAAGTTTAACATTTTAATATAATCCTACACCTTTACACTTCTAGCCCCACCTCGCTGTCTTAATTACAGTAGAAAATACAGCTGGACAAAACAGGGACAGAAGAAGACACTATGCACTTACATGGATTCTACAATGGTATAGATCTTTTCTGTGTAATAAAGGTTGCAGGCTCTTTTTCTAAGCCTCACGGGAAGTGAGCCCTGTTATAAATGTGTGTTCGTTTAAGCGATAACTAGGAGAAATATTGTTCAAATAATTTCAAGATTAGAGATCCTTTGTTTTCTTGTCCCCCTTTTATGTATGTGTTTTAGATACGTCTGAGATTTTAATGATCTTATGAGTATATTGTACGGCCTACATTTATAAAGCTGAAACAGTAATGTCTAACTTGCGGTTTGTATTGCTCTGGCCTAGAAAGCTTGTGCACATGGCAAACTACGAGCCGAGCAGTGCACAACTGACACTAGAGCCACAATATAGTTCATGTAGGAAATAACAAGGAGGTTGTTGAGCAGATGTGCCTTCCTATTCCTGCTCGCCAGGCTCGTGCTACGGCGATAGCAGGGTACCTGCTCATGCATATAGGCAGCAACATACCTTGCACGACACTGAGATAGCGAGGATGCCCGCTAGCCTAGGGGGAAGGAGGAGAACTGCCAGGAGACAGGAAAGGGGCAGGACGTCTGCCATCACATGCAGAGATGTGGAAGACGCTTGCCAGAACACATACATCTAGTGTTGCCTGGCAGAACACAGGGAAAAGGGATTGGCTACCATGTCATAAATGCTGGGATGCCTGGTGCTTGCCAAAATACGAAGAATGGAAGGGTGCCAGCCAGCACACAGAGGTAGGAAGAATTACTGTTAGCAAACAGACAAAAGGGGATGCCACACATTACGCTGAGATGGGTAGGATGCCTTCCAGCACAAAGCAAAGTCGGACGCCTGCCAGCACAAGGAGACAGAGGGATGCAAGCCATTCCACAGAGAAGCCCAGAGAAACCACACTGATAAAGAGATGTATGTCAGCAGACAGAGAAGCAAGGTGTTTGCTAGCAGAGGGCGACAGCAGTATGCAGGTTAGCACACACTGAAACTTGACGCCTGCCAGCATACAAAGAAGCCGAACACTTGCCACCACACAGCGGGGTGGATGACAGCACACATAGGTGGTGGGACACCTGCCAGCATACAGAGAAGACGAACAATTGCCACCACACAGTGGGGTGGATGACAGCACACATAGGTGGTGGGACGCCTGCCAGCATACAGAGAAGCCGAACACTTGCCACCACACAGCGGGGTGGATGACAGCACACATAGGTGGTGGGACGCCTGCCAGCATACAGAGAAGCCGAACACTTGCCACCACACAGTGGGGTGGATGACAGCACACATAGGTGGTGGGACGCCTGCCAGCATACAGAGAAGCCGAACACTTGCCACCACACAGCGGGGTGGATGACAGCACACATAGGTGGTGGGACGCCTGCCAGCACATTAAGATCGTGGAAGGCCTGCCAGCGCACAAAAAAGTTGGACACCAGCAGGCACACAAAAATTGAAGCGATGAATGCCAGCACATAAGGATGCAGTGGTACCTGCCAGTGAAGGGCGAAAATGGGGTATACATTTAGTACACAGTGATAAGAGGAATGCTGCCAGCACACACAAAAAATGAGAGAGGATGTCTACCAGAAACCAATGATGGAGACACCTGCCACGACACAGATTCTGGGATGCCTACCAGCACGCAGAGATACGGAAGTGACTGCAAGCATGCAGAGGAGCAGTGGTGCCTATCAGCACACTGAAATTGCGGAATTCCCTCTGCCCCACAAAGCTGGAGGGATGTTGCCAGCACGTTGACAGACTGGTGGTTGTGGTAGGGGAAAGCTTGCCAACTGGCAGCACACATGGTGAATGCCTGAAGGTAGAGCGATAGGAGGATGCCTCCCAGCACAAAGACTAGGGTGACCGCCTAACTCCAGTACATTAAGGATACTGTTTCCAGTTTTGGACTTTGATGAATTAATTCTAGGTGCAGTAGCCGCGTTTATCCTTCCTTTGAACTGATTAAATAAACACAGGCGAAACCAAAGATTTATGGGTGAAAGGTCCAGGATAAGAGAGTATTCATAATGACCTTGAGTGAAATGGTTACTCTTACATAGAGATGAAGTAACAACTTCCAGAATACAGAAATGGAGGGACACCGCCAGCATACAGCTATGGAACGGTGTCTTCCAACCAAGCACACAGAAGAAGGGGGGCTGTCTGCACGCAGTAATATGGGAGTGCCGCCAGCAGAAAGATATTGAGTGTGCCTACGAGCACACACACACACAGAGATGCTGGGATGCCTGTCAGCGCAGTGATTAGTAGGTGGGTGACATATACAGAGAAATGAGAGTACCCAATAACACACAGTTGCTGGGGTGCTTACCAGCAGACAAATATGGGGTACCTGTCAGCACAAACAGATGGGGGGATACCGGCTCCAACACACACAGGCCGAGATGCCTGCCCGCACAGACACAGATGCCAAACTACTTGCCTTATCACACAGAGATGGTGGAATGTCTGCCAGCACAAAGAGATGTTGGCGTGGCTGCCAGCACACAGATAAACCAGAGTTCCTATCACACAAAGATGCTGTGGTGCCCAATAACACACAGTTGCTAAAGTGCCTGGCTGCCGACAGAGATCGTCATACGGCAGAAGAGTAATGCACATAATCCTAAGAAGTAAAATACTGTTCATTTACTCATGTCACAGTAGACGTTTTGACTTAGGCATACATGCAGTGCTTTAGTTTTTTCATCCAACTTTGTTTTACCCCCTATAAGGCATGCAGGCCTGGGCCTTTTTCAATAAAGTATACAAAAAAAGTGATGGATGGAATGGTTAGCCACTGGTAATTACATGGGGATGTATCCCACTTCATTGTTATTTTGCACACCATGCCACCTCAACTTGGAGCCAGCTGTAAGCAATCACGCTTTACCCTGTTCCAATGGGAAGAGTGCAGCCCAAGCTGACATGTTCGGTCCTCCCTGAAATGGAATACAAACAACCCAGAGCTCACCCTAGAAAGGCTCATCAGTCAGGTGTAGCTTGGGTTCAGTGTCACAGTGTGCACAGGACCAGCATCTGGGTATACCTGTCTCTCACAGGGCAACGCATTAAATTATACAAAAAAAGCGAAGTATGGAATGCTTGAATTAATCTCAGACATTGGTAATTACTCAGGGCTGCATCCCAGTCCATCATTATTTTGTACATCATGCCACCGCGGTTTAGATGTAGCAATATACAAATCAGAGTAAGGGTAAAACCGTCTTGGATTGTTTGTCAAGACTGGAGTCAAGAGTGATTTGCATATGATTGGGTCCAAAATGAGGTGGCATGGTGAGCAAAGAATGATGGATTGGGATGCGGCCCAAGAGATTGTCAGTGGCTGAGTCCAATTCAATTATTCAATCTATCACTGTGTTTTTGATGCCTTAAGTGTGATGGCCAAGATGTGGTTCCCAAGCTCACTGTGGCACTGGAACCAATCTATATCTGTATGATGGGTCCTAATAAGAATTAAACTGGTCCTGGATTGCTTGAGTTCTGTTTCAGGCAGGACATTGTCTAGTGAGTATGAACTGGACTGTTCCCAAAGAAGCAGGGTCAGTGGCATGGTGAGCAGGAAACAATGGATAAGGATGCGGTCCAAGCAATTGCCAGTGGCTGAGATAAATTCAAGCATTTCATCTATCACTTTGTTTTTGATGCTCTTGGAAATTTTTAAGACTGTCAAAAGTACGTCAGAAACAAGAACATAGTTATAAATCATTTTTATTTTTTATCAAACATTTGCTAAGTTGTTACTCTGCATGTGGTCGATCACAAAATACTAATCTTGAATCATAGGTAAACGTGAGACACACATGAGAAATTAAACAAAGACTAAACCTGCTACATTAAGTGCATAAATAGAAGAGCAAACGTATAACAGAAGGCTTGTGTGGCACCGGCATTGGGTATAGGAAGCTTAATAAGCAAGTTTATTGTAAAAGGAATATGTTTCTCATTTTGGATTCTAGCTTTATGTTTTTGAATTTTGTTCGAGTGTGCGAATTATATTCAACCCTTAAATTTGATTACTATATATATATATATATATATATATATATATATATATATATATAGTCCCTAGTAGGGAGGTCTAATTAATTCTTGTATAGGTCCAACACATATTACAGTCCAAACAAGCATTTGCAATGCAACAGGTCTCCCATTACATCGAGTTAGAGCTATTAGCTTTGTAAACTACTAACTGGACTTTTCTTGCCACATTAAATGAAAGAAAGAAAAAAACTGAGCGCGATCGCGCTGTGTAAAACACACAGCGCAATCGCGCTGCGAAATAAGGAAAAAAGGGAGTCCAGAAACCATCCGGAAAACATAGAACCTCGTATGTTTCCAGTAGTTTACCGGTGCTCTCGAGGAGGGCTAAACACCGGAAAAGGCATGACGTATGCATGCCTTTCACAAATGAAAACAAGCAGATTTTAAAAGGCAAGCCCACGAACCAATGAAAGTGACTGGCGTAACATGGGTGTGGCTAAAATCCCCCTAAAGAGAGATTAGGAGAGGGACGAAGACGTTTGCGCTCGCCCCTAAAAAGAGGAGGTAATGGAAAAATAGCTGAGTAACATTAAGGATGTGAAGAAGAAATGAGGGGAAAGAAAAAATATTTTGGTCCCTAAATGGCAAAAGGTGGAAATAAGTACCTTAAGAGAACTGATGGTTTCTTTAATATGGAACTGATGGAGTTAGAACTGTTAGAAAAAAAAACACAAGCAAGCAGGTGTTAATGAACTTACCAGGTCTACCTATAAAATGCTAAAAAGAGGGACATTATTTCCAGTACTGGGCCAAAACCTTGTGAGAAACTGTGATACCTTGGAATCATCGTAGTCCCACGTACATCACTCATGTAGTGATCATAATGGACAATGTAAATGGTTTAGAAGCTGCTTATACTTAAGGCTTAAGGCCTTGAGGCTTAGCAGGGATGGGTTTAATTCTTAGTGTCTATGTAGTCCCTCTTCCGGGTCATGGCCCTGTGAAAGATGCAAGAACAACCAATCTTGTGTCGTCAGGAAATGCGGTCCAAGAGCTATGGTGGTTCTGGTCCCTTATGGCCCAGGGTTAGGTGTAGTAATCAACACAAGGGAAGTTACACGTTTGTCAGGGAAGCACCCCATCAGCACTCAGCTTGAGGAATGCCTACCAACACACATTCATGTGATTTCTACAAGCTTCATGACTGCTTAGTGTGTGGACAGAGGATACACTTGGTGTCTCCTCTATACCTGCCAACTGGATATGTTATCCATATCAGGGCCACATGGTCATTTTGTAATTACTTTAAGGCACCCTTACATTACAACCACCCAAGTGACACAAAAAAAGAAGCAATCTACAGGACGTCATATTCAGCAAAAATGCACACTGCCCTTTCTCAAGGGTGGCAGCCCTTGGGAGCTAAAGTAACATGATGTGTGCAGGATTATTGATTCGACGCTCTGGTTGAGGCATATGTGGAGAGCACGATATCAAAGTGTACCCAGCAAGAATGATACCCCTCAGGACAGATGTGAAGAGATAGGAGTAAAGGCACTATAAGTAGGGGCCAGGCATGCTGCAGCACCTCCAAAATAAACATGCTGGAGTTCAGAGGGTGAATGAATAATAAAAATGCCTTTACATTTTGTATTTTATCTTCTCACATTAGCTGTGCATTCAAAGACAGAGGTCAAATGTCAGGCTATGTCTTCTGATACATTGCTATTTATTCTTTTATCATGGAGATTGGTGTTTGCTTTTCTTTCTCTGGCTGCAACGAGAGAGGACTATGTGACAATCTTGGTGGAGTACCAGGAGTGAGAAAGGAAAGGCTGCACGATGACATTTCTTTCTAACACATAACAAAATTTAAATACCTCTAAATTAATTGTACAAATGTTTCAAAACATATCAGCTGTTAGGAAAGCACAAATGAAGCACGTTTCACTTCTGAAACATGATGGAAACAAAGATTTTAAAAGGATCAAAACTAATCAACATCCTTGGTGATACAAAAACGTTACATATTTGCTGAAACTCGTTTTTCTACACATTATTATTTGTGCCCTATACAGTGTCATCAGTAAAATTGTGCCTGTGCAAATTTGGTGGGCACGTCAATGTAAAGCGTGCTGTCTGTAAATGGCAGTGCACTACTAGACCATGTTTTGGTAATATATATGCAGTGTGCTCCAAAATAAACCACAAGCTACACACTACACCCCTGCAGAATGGGCGTAGCAGCTCATTTCAATCAATCACACATTATGGAACGCGGAAAATCAGCTGTGAGAGTCTCGAGCAATAGCTACACTTTTGTTTGTGTGACACGTGGATTTTTCACAATCCCTACAACTTCGGTGATGTAACGTGGATAGCTGCACACCCCACTCTGAAAATTGTTCCAGCACCACTGGTGGAGAGGCATTCTAGGGCCACTGGACAGTGGCACGAGAAGATGTTATTCATATGTGACTGCAGCATACAGCTTAGATATTATGTGGGTAGCGGCAGAGGGGACATGTATCAGATATATTTGGCGCTGCGCTATATATGTCATTTGCAGCAGCCGAGCCGAGGCATGGGTGCACTGGGCCCGCAGGGCAGCTCTACCGGATCCTTCATTCATTCCCTTCCAGTGCTCGGGCTCCTTTGTCTCATCCTTTTCCCGCTGCAGGGACCGCCCTGCCCGCCCCCATTTCCCTCCCGCTGCCATACACCATGCTCACCCCGCCCGGCACACCTGCACAAAATAACCAGCACCGCCCGCAGCGAATAAAAACCAACATCACAGGCGTGGGCTTCTCCGGCAGCAATGGGCACTCACCTTGGTGTAGAGCTCGGTGGCAGCCATGCCGCTCGCCATTTGAACGACCTCCTAGGACCTATCGCTCGGCCAGGGGAAATCGATAAGCACTGCGGTCCCACCCGGGGACAACAGAGACCTCTCAGCTCAGGGCGGCTGCCAGCACCGCCATCATACCTGCCCAGATTCTTATTTTGGAGTCAGACTCTGTGCATTGTGGGTATGCAGAGGGATGGCTGCGGGGAGGTGTGCTCTGCCTGGCGATGCTCTGCTGTGGAAGCTGCTCTGTAATTGCTGGGTGCGCTCTGCCTCCCACAGGCGGCAGAAGCACAAGCCCCAGCCTACTCCAAGAAATGCTGTAAAGCCTGCAACTCGGCTTCTCGGTTAACCCCTTCACGGCGAAACCAGCTGTAGCGTTGCCCTCGCGACATTCAAAGCTAAGTGTTTTTTTTTTTTGCTAAATATATCCGGCCACGTGCGCCCTTGTTCATCGTAATTGTCTGCCTGATGTTGTTGCCGGCTGCAAACAAAATAAATAATGACTGTTTTTCACTATGGGCTGTTGGCAAATCCTGATGCCTATGCTAACCTGCCTTATTAAACTGTTGTAAAACATTATTTTTTTCTGCAAATAGCAAAGCTTGGCAAAAGAGAGGATCTCATTAAAAATGGCAACAATAAAATCATTTTTTAAAAATCTCTAAATTGATATCTTTCTGGCTTCAAAATCCAGTGATAGTTAAATATCAATATTTATTTTCTCAAGTCTACAACCCCTTCAACAGCCGCTTGTTTATTTCTCAGTTTTTGTGTTTCACATTACTGCGCTTTGTTAGTGGAAAGGAAACTCAAGGGCGTACCCAGTACGTTCTGAGTGCAGGGGCAAGGGCAAGCGCGCTTAGCACCTCAGGTCCTCCAAGTATGGGTGATGTGGGTGGCTAGTGTATGGGAAATTCTAAGTGGCCCTCCACTAATTTTTGCCATAACCACTGGGAAACCAACTTTATAACAAACTTACGTATTTCCCATCGGCCACCATTGAGAACTGCTGTAATACTGCCATCTCCTAGAACCTGATCAGATTTCAGTGTGCACTATATGAGACGGCATTGGCCAAGCCAATAGGCCTTGCCTTTTTAATGTGCATGCCGAGCTGTCGGTTTTGTTTTAAAAAGAAAAATAATTAAAAAAAATACTGGAGGAAAAGCAAACACATAGCTTATGGAAGTTCCAAACTGTACATTGAAGTCACTAAATTGTAATTGTATTTATATAGCACAAGACAGAATCTCCTCACATGCACACAACAGCAAGGAACTTTTCAGCATCATGAAGGAGTTTGCCCAACCCAACAGTGAAACAGACATCCCACTCTCACAAAACCTCTGCTACAGACTCAACACCTACTTCCACCACAAAATCAAGACCATCTATGACCGCTTCAACAAGGACAACTCAGGTGCTGAAACCCCTCCACCGGAACCAACGATCACTAACTGGACCCACCCCCCTTTACCACCGAAGCCACTCTGAAGACAAATTAAGTCCACACATTCTGGGCCCCCCCCCAGACCCATGCCCCGACCACATCCTCAACAGAGCTGCTGACATCATCGCCCCCAAGCTCCGCCTCACCATCAACCGCCCCCTTGCTGACACCTCCTTCCCCAACGAGTGGAAACACGCTGAGATCATCCCCTTCCTCAAGAAACCCTCGGCGGACCCCACCAACCTCAAACTTCTAGCACATCTGCCTGCTCCCATTCCCAGAGAAAGTCATAGAGAAAGCCATCAACATCCAACTTGCCACTTTCATCGAAGTCCACAACATCCTTGACCCCTCCCAATCTGGGTTAAGAAAAAAACACAGCACTGAAACAGCCCTCCAGGCCACATCCGACGACATCCGCTCTCTGCTGGACTAGGGAGAGACTGCGGCACTCATCCTGCTAAACCTATCGATGGCCTTCGACACCGTCTCCCACCACACCCTGATATGCAGACTTCACGAAGCTGGCATCAGAGACAAGGCCCTCGACTGGCTCCACTCCTTCCTCTCCCGCAGAACCCAACGAGTGAGACTGGCCCCCTTCATCTCAGACTCCACCCCCCCCACCTGTGGAGTCCCCCAGGGATCCTCCCTCAGCCCTACTCTGTTCAACATCTACATGACCCCATTGACCGCCATCGTCAAGAGCTACGGAATCGTCTCTTACGTCGATGACACCCAACTCATCCTCTCCCTAGCCAATGCATCCAACAGAGCCAGACACAACTTCCACAAAGGCATGGGAGCAGTAGCCAACTGGATGGAAAACAGCTGCCTCCAAGTCAACACAAACAAGACAGAAGTACTCCTCATGGGCCCACAACCCGAAGCATGGAACGACTCATGGTGGCCACCCACCCTCGGAAACCCGCACACCCCCACGAACCAAGCCTGAAACCTCAGGATCATCCTAAATGCCAAACTCAACATGGACCACCAAATCAGCTCAGTCACATCCACCTGCTTCCACACCCTCCGCCTCCTATGCACAACCTTCTAATGGATCCCCCTGGAACACAGAAAGACCGTCACACATGCCCTTATCGCCAGCAGACTGGACTACGGCAACATGCTCTATGCTGGGATCAACAAAAAGCTCACCGCAGACTACAGAACATCCAGAACGCCACAGCCAGACTGGTCCTTGACCTGCCCAGACACTGCCACATCTCTCAGCACCTGCAAACACTTCACTGGCTTCCAATAGAAAAAAGAATCCCCTTCAAGATCCTCACCCACGCCCACAAAGCCACCATGACACCGGACCAGCCTACCTGAACAGCCGACTAAACTTCCACGTACCCCACATGACCCTCCTATCAGCCCAGCGCTCCCTCGCCGAAGTACCCCGCATCAGGAAATCAAGAACAGGGGGACCCTCTTTCTCCCACATCACAACCACAGCCTGGAACACCCTCCCACTTCACCTCAAACAAACTACCTCCCTCCTCAACCTCACGAAGGAGCTGAAGACATGGCTTTTTGGAGAACCGCATCACTGATGGTAGCTACGCAATCCCTCCCCCCCACCGCCTTGAGACCCTTAAGGGTGAGAAGCTGCACTATATAAGCAATGCCTGATTGATTGATATAGCGCTTACTAACCCTGACGAGGCATCAAATGAACACAATTTTAAAAGAATAAGGAAGTATCAGACCGTGAAGAGAAACACTTTCCATGGCCCAATTAACTTTCTACAGGATTCATCGTCATTTGTATCCTCTGCTGTAGCCCAGGGAGCAGATTTATTTGCCTCTAGAAGTGTCATGCTTAGTACACCATCTTCCTCAGATATCAACTGAGTGCAGCAGATGGCCCCCTCCCCCAGGCCCATAAAAGCATGGGTTGGACTAGCCTATAGGACAATTAGTCATTACCCAACTGGATGGTCTGACATGTCAGTGTGTGGGCTGTTTTTGTTGCTGTTTGTGGCCTGTTTTATGGTCTGCTGGGCTCGGTTTTACTGTTCATTCCCCTGATATTAAAACAAACATTGCCTACAGCAATCTCCGATACATGCAGTCTTCCAGATCTTGCAAAATACTTGTGACAGTTGTCTTTAAAAGTTCAAAAATGACCAAGTTTGTAAGCATGAGACCCTTTTTGTAGCTTTCTATTTCACTAATTGGGCCACTTTTATTTTGGCGCCGGGCCCATTTTCTGTACCAGTCCAACCCTGGCTGAAGCATGTATTTTCATGCAATTTGTGGAATGCAGGAGCTAAAATAAAAATAACTCTTAAAGTCTACTCTTCAGCCATACACTCAGCAGCAATAAATATCCCTGTTGCTGTGCTTCTACAGACAAGATGGGATGGGTGGGGAGCAAAACAGCACCAGGAGGGGGGGGGATTATTTAAAGAGGGAAGCAGCACACCAGGGACAGAGCTAGAAAACGCATGCACCCAAATGAAGCATTGAATTAAAAACAAAAATGCAGTTTCCTAAATGTGAGCAGTAGAAGAATACAAGTCGGGCAATGAAAAGTAGCTAAGTACAGTGTTTGGATCAAATGTCTGCTCAAATTCTTGGAAGTGGGCTCGTAACCTGCACATAAGCACAACAGAGAACCTGATTGCCAGCATGCATGACACTAAATTGAACTTGGTATTATTGGCCTACAAAAATATTGCATCCATTACAAAGACTTACATTTACATTGTCAGGTAAGTACATATCACTATCTAGCTATCTTTGAAATTCAAAAGAATATATTTGGTACATTTAAATGATGCTGCAGTGAAAGAAATAGTATTGATTAATTTAATTAAAACTGTACCAAAATGAAACCTGATAAATTGATATGTTGATTATTGACATTAATAAACAAATATGAGAATAAAACAAAGGGAACTTTTTTTTATTTTTATAAAAAAAATGGTTTGGGAAAAGGTATTTTATGTTCATCTATATATATATATATATATATATATATATATAAAATCGTTCTGGATTTTATACATATGTATATAGCTGTGTGCGTGTGTTTGACATTAGGACCAAATGTGTGTGTATAAATACACATATATTGTATTTGTGTGTGTGTGTGTGCGTATATATATATATATATATATATATATATACACATATAGCTATTATGTACATTTTCATATCATATTTGTTTGTTTCAGGTATTAGGACTTTAAATATGTACATATATGTTTTATATATGGTATAAGACATTAGGAATTTATGTGTATTTAATAATTTAGTGTGTTTTTACATCACTGGTAGTTCATTTATACAAATATGTGTTTATTCCATTAGGAGTAAATATATTATAAATATAACTATATTTCATCTTAACATACATTTAAAAAAAACTTTGAAGTTAACCTCAAAAACACATTTAAAGTACAGTTATAGCTACAAAACAAAATCTACAAAGCACTACAATCAACCAGTTGTAGTTCAGTGTACTAACAATAACTCATACCACTATCATGCACTACTTAAGAATTCACATATTGCATCACTCATGACATACTGTGACATCATTGACACCTCAGTTAACATTATTGATGATATCACTGCACACTATATTCATGATACTGCTATTCACTTTACTTACTAAAACCCTACTTCATTCTAAAAAATAAAGTTAGTAGTAAAGGGCCCACAGTCATATAAAGCATAGAACTGAGGCTATACCTTGCTCTCTCCAGATGCCACACTCAAACAACGGAACCCCCACAGGCTATCAATTACTTAATTTTGAATACACAATCCAGTACATCAATCCTGTGTGTGTTTACTAATTATTTATGATATTGTTGATATGAATCGTTCAAGACGATTATTTACTAAGTATACAAGCAAACTCTCAAGATAGAGAATATATTATACAATTATAGTGAACAGAAAAATACTTAACAGATAACGTACATTGATACAAACATCAGTATTAGAATTATATACAAATCTTTTTTCCAGAAATATTAATCCAAAGAACTACCCATTTAAAATCGAGCCTTATGAGTTAGCATAGACTATCACTTAGTTTTGGCCTGAGGCCTATAATGATTCAGGGAGGGGGGGCATGCGCTGCCCCCTCCCCCTTTACAGTAATTTTGGCCTGAGGGTGGGCTCCCTAGGACCTTTGGAGGCTCGGGGACAGAGCCAAGCGGTCCTCTCCCCTTATTTATTGATTTCGGCCCGGGGTTGAGCTCCCCCAGGCCTCTGATGGCTCGGGGAGAGAGGAGCACGTCTCCCTCTATTTGACCCCAGGGGTGGGCTCCCAGGATTCTGTGATGGCTCTGGGACGGGCCTGTGTCGCCCCCCCCCCCCCACTCTCCTAATATATATCCATTTCAGACAGGGGTTGGGCTGCCAGGGGCCAGGGGATGGGAGCTGCACGCCCACCTCCCATTATTGAAACAAAGCATCACCAACCACGTTTTTTGTTGTTGTTTTTTTTTATCTACTGGGAGTCCCGTGGGATTGCAGCCATTCTTGCCAATTGTATTTTGTTTTTGGTCCCAGGGGTTCCCTCTGGGTTTACCCCATGGTGTCTAGGGAGTTAGGATATCGCTACCCTGCCCCATTATAATATTTGCTTTCAAACCTGTTCAGGACAGGGGACGAAGTGTCTGAGTCCTGTAGTGGCTGCTAGAAATATTTTTCTCATGTTGCTGGAAGCCAATCGGAGGGCTTGCTCCTGCGGGAGTCTGACTCCTGCAAGAGTGAGATGGCCCAAGGGAAATAAAGCACCCTGGGCCAATCAGAAAGCAAAACGTTTTTAAATTTGTGCTCTTGGAAGAGTCTCCCACAAACTGTTAAGTTATACAATTATTTTTGAACCTTAAGTTCTCAAAACCTACAGAACGAATTTACACCAAATCATAAAAAGCACAATCTGTGGAGCAAGACCTAGCTTCCTTCGAAGTTTGTTATATTTCCGTTCAGCAGTTTTTGCTGTAGCCGTCTTACAGAAGACTATGGAAAATGCATGGGGATTTTGGAACTCTCCCTTTTTTTTTTTCTCTCAGCCCCACTTGATGGATCACCCCAAAACTTTCTATGCCCAAAAAGTCAAAAAGTAGCACCTTTTTTGGGGAATGATTTTAGCAATGCCAAAAAATATTTTCCTATGGAACAGCTGACCTAACTATAACTAGTGGCACACTCCACTAGGTAACATGTGTATATATATTTATATAAATATATATATTTATTGTTTATGCTTAGAACATTAGTATCATATGAGGGATACAGATGAAAATTGGCAGACATTTAGCATGTTCAGATCACTATTGGCCTATTCAAAATCCTGCTGACTCCTAAAGTATGTGGCACATTTTTATTTTTATGATTTATCATAAAAGGTGGCAAACCATTCACTTTTCTCTCGGTATGTCAAGTTTTATGCAGATCAATCAAAGATGAGAAAATTGAAAGCTCAACACTCACCCCAGTCGTGATCGACTCACTCATAACAGCAATGTCCCCAAATGCCTAGAAACATGCCACACTACTCCCCTAACTCAAGAAACCCTCAGCACACCCGACGACACTAGCACCCTATATCCCTTCTACCCTACCCGGCAAAAGTCATGGAAAAGATGATAAACAAACACTTAGCCACCCTATGACAACCACCTAATTGATACCATTCAATCCGGCTTCTAGTCCAACCACAGCGTATAGACCAGCCTCATCACCGCCAAGGACGACATCCTAATGATAATGGAGAGAGTTGATACCTTGATCATCCTCTGTGGAAGATAAATTAAAAACATAAGTGTCCATGATGAGGAAACAAAACTAAAATTTTAGTATATGCCCACAGATGACCTCCTGACATGTGTTCCTCTCTTCAACACCAAGAATATCTGTTCAGATCACCTTTCAACCCTGTTGACCCTGGAAGAATGTGAAATAGTGGTTTCTGCTTTGAATTATTTGCTATCCCTGCACGTTGCTTACCATATATCACTGCACAAGGCTAAACCTTTACTTATTATGTTTTGGGAAGTTAATTGCTCTTTTAATTGTAGGAAGCCTTGCTTAAAATTATGTTGCACAGCTGTTAAAATGTAAAACATTTCTTTCTCTTACGGGAAATCAGCTGACCTGTGATCATGGAGATTTGTATATATACTGTCTGTGTTTTCAGTCTTGGGAGGAGTTTGGTGGCTGATGTTCTCCATCGGTCAACACACTTCTTCGACGCATCTAAATACCCTGATCCCTGACCCCAAAAACAAAACTACCCCACCCCAAAAACAAAGGTACCCCAACTCCCCAATCCCAAAAACCTAACTACTCCGAACCCAACCCCCGAAAAACCAAACTACCCCACCCCCAAAAATCAAACTACCCTGATCCCCTCCCACCCCCAAAACAAAGCTTCCCCGACCTACGCCCCTAAAACCAGAACTACCCTGATCCACCCGCCCCTAAGAAACAGAACTACCCCGATTTACCCGCCCACCCCTGCCCCATAAAAAACAAACTACCCTGCCCCAGCTACACTTACCTAACTGCGTCCTCTCCTGTTGCACTCTCCCTTTTTCTCTGCCTTAACCACGAATGTGCGCTGTTCAGCACATGCGTGGTTAAGGCAGAGAAAAAGGGAGTTGCTGTTAATGAAAGCGTTGTTCCTCTTGCATTAACAACAGAATCGCTGTTCCGGAAGTTTCCCAAGTTGGGCACCATATAAATGTGCAAGTAATAATGGTAATGATACTTATGTTAATCATTCTATCATTGTCTTGCATGATAATATCAGATTTTCTATAAGTAATGATGATATAAGTAGATGTAAAAGATGTGGTAAACGCTGCAGTACCCGTACAGTGCATTCAACCCCAAAACACTTCACGCATGGATCCCGAGTACTGGGAACAGAAGGTTCCCTGGTTACTCAATATCTGATCATTAAAAAATGTGCTCTTTCACCAGCGAACACCCATCCTTTGGCATCCTACCCATTTCCAAGTCCTGCACAATGTTTTTCTTTGTAAGAAAAACACCCATGCACCTGGTGATCTACAGTGATATGCAAACATACATTTTGCATTGTGCCTATCTATTGATTTAATAAACTGGGTAAAAAAGAGAATGGAGAGGCCTCTAGAGAAAGTGAACACTACTAGCCCTCATTGAGTGCGAAGAACTGTACTAGAAGGAGTTTTTGGCAGTGCAAATTCACATGTTACACCATTGCAGTGGATGGAGAAGTAAATGGGCGCCAAGGGTATGAGGTCAGGCTGGCTGAATAGAAGGTTGCTACATTTGTTCAAAGGGACTGATCGACTGCACTTATAACTCACCTCACAAATAGCAGACACCATCGTAGGGAGCATTAGAAGGACATGCCCCCCAACTACAAGCCTACTAAGATGTACTTTGGCCTTTAATACAGCCTTCACTCTTTTGCAAAGACACTCTCTGAATTTGCTAGTGGCCATGTGCCTTATGTTCTGGTGAAAAGTGCCCATTTTGCTGTAATAAAAAGATTACCTGTGCTAGAGGTAGGCTCATGCCTTGATTCAGCTCTCTCACCTATTGTCACCATGAATGACCACTACCCCCTGGAGACCACAGCAGTTGTGGACGTGAAGTTACTCCTGGAACAAGCTTCCTGGATCTGGAAGCCAACAACAACTTTCCTATGGGCATTGGGCAATGGAACATTTTCTGGGAACGCACCTTAGAGGACACTGCAATCTCAGCAGGGTGAGTGTGAGGTCCCAGAGTATTTCTGCCTGGAACCCTGGTTTCCTTATGCCCGTTGTCACTCTTTTGCCCTTCGTCTCAAGGTAAGTGTCATGACTGCCTGGCAAATTCTTGTAGACTCTATCCTACAATAATAGTGAAATAATGAACAGAGAGAACAAAGCTAGGAAAAAGGTAGAGAGGATGAAGACTAAACTAGGTGCCAGTATGAAAGCCATGACCCTTATTAACCAATTCATGAATCACTCATTAAAGATAGCTAAGGGACACTTTTCAGAGTAGTGTAAGTATGGCAGATGGCCAATAGCACAATTCAGAAGGAAAGGTGGTGAGATTCCTTCCTCTGCAGGGAGGGTGTGGGTTGTTGTGTGTGCCTTAAAATTATGTTTCTTCATAATGTTCCGCACAATGCCCATGCTTTGGGAAGTAACAGGTATATGTGCTGCATGACAAAAGAGTTTTTAAAAAAAGGCCAGGGTTTTGTAGAGGAAATAATAGACGACAGGAAGAGGGGGGGAGGGGTATACTAAAGATATAGAGTGACCAATGGTCATTGAAGAGGGCTTTAAGTGTGCTTGAGGAAACTCAAAAGAGGGTAATTGTGGAAGATAAATGAAAAACTCACAAGTCCCCATGATGAGGAAACAAAAATAAAACGTGCGTATGTCTGTGCAGATGACCTCCTGACCAGTGCTCCTCTCTTCAACACAAAGAATATCTGTGCAAATCACCTTTCATCCCTGTTGACCCTGAGAGAATGTGAAATAGTAGTTTCTGCTTTGAGACATTTGCTATCCCCACACATTGCCTACCATATATCACTATACAAGGTTGAACTATTAAGCATTTGGGACTTACAATCATGTTTTGGGAAGCTTGAACAGTTTCTAATTGCAAGAAGCCTTGCTTAAATTATGTTGCACACCTGTTAAACTGCAACACATTTTGTTTGTACAGGCCTCCTGTTATGGGGAACCAGATGACCTCTGACTGTGGAGATTTGTATCTACATTTCCTGTGTTTTCAATCTCGGGAGGAGTCTGATGGCTGTTCTCCATTGGTCAATGCACTTCCTCGATGGGTCAAAATAAATGTGTATTCTGGTGTTACCTGAGTAAATTGTTTTTTTCTTCTACGCATCCTACTGGACCTTTTGGCAGCCTTCCACACCATCTCCCACCCCATCCTTATCCAATGACTGCACAAAGCTGACATCCAAGGACTTGCACTTGGCAGGATTTGGTCCCTCCTGGCAGGCCACACCCAGTTGGTCAGCCAGGCCCCTTCACCGCATATGCCGTCAACCTCATTTGTGCAATGCCCAAGGATCCTCAGTCAGCCCACCCAGTTCAACCCATACATGACCCCTCTCGCCAGCTTCATTTGCAGCCAAGAAACCAATATCATATTCTACTCTAGATGGCAGTAGTAATCTTTGGCAAAGACACCTCGCTCAGGGACTCCGTCTGGTTGCCTGCCGAACTCAGAATAATAATCAACAAGCAACTTACCATGACTGGCCAGGTGAATCCACACACACAAGATACTCAAGAAGATCTTCAAATAGCTCCCCACCAACACTGGCAGAACAGACATCCAAGCCCTCAACACTAGCAAGCTGGACTACGGCAATGGCCTCAACTGGTTAGGAGACTCTGGACTATACAAAATTCAGCGGCCTGGCTCAACCTCAACCTTTCCACTTTGCACCTACATCACTAACACCTCAAAGCGCTGCACTTGCTCATAATACACAAATGAACTCTTCAAACTCCTAATGCACACATACAAATCCCTACACAGCATTGGCCATACTTACCTCAACAACTACATAAACTTTTACCAGCCCAGCAGACACCTCAGCTCAGGCAGACTCCTACTTGTACCTCTCCGGCATGCACAGAAACAGGTCCGGTGATTGTGCCTTTTTCTGTCGGGCTCCTAAAGCCTTGAGCAACTTGTCCTTGCACATAAGAGCTGCCTCCTCAGTTCTTGATATCCACAAGAAACTGAAGACCTGGCACTTCACCTAGCCCAAGCCCTGGCTTGGCCCATACAGCTCCTGCTTCAGCACCAGGATAGCCTCCTGGGAGAGGTGTATGCTATACAAATACATATAACATAACACAAAGCAGGTTACAAGCTCTCTTTTATAGCAATAAAAGGTCTAACACAGCAGTCCCAATGAGTCTGTTCTGCCACATGCCATGCAGGCATAGTTTCAGATGTTTACATGGTACAAATATTTCTGAGAAGGTTATGCTCAACCCAACAGCCTTTGTCCTTTAAGAACTCACTGAGTTTGTCAGCCTAGCTAGTGAAAGCTGCTATCCCACAACTTAAGGATGTATCACTTCACTGTTGGAAACTTAAAAGTTTCTGAGGGGTGTGTGAGAGGGCTGGCCTCATGTCATCATTCCAACCAATGCAAAAGAAACACACATGCTCTGAGGGACAGCAGTGAGGGAAGTAAGATGAGCATGGAATGAGATAACACAGGATGAATGGAAACAAGGATCTGTAAAATATTTGTTGTAGTATTAGAGAGTATAAAGTCCTCACCAAGTAACTACAGAAGAGAGCTGGAGGAAAGAACAGACTCATGAGTGTAGGTCTCTCTAATTCCTAGATCCTGCCAACCTCTTGGCTGTGCGGGTCTTGCGGTTGTGGCAGTGACTGGCGTCACTCCAGCGTGACGCCGCGCTGCTGCTTGCAGCCGTCTGAGCCGACAGCATCGTAGCCTGCCCTGTGAACTCCTGTGGCCTCATTGCGTGTAGTGTGCACGTTTAAATCCACGTGCCTGGAAGGTAGGCCCCGCCCACCCCGGCTCTCAGAACTGAGTCTTTTTGATTGCTGCTATGCTGGCTCTCTGCCACGGCTGTCTGCATAGTTTTGAATACTCCACAGACGCTCTATCTTGTTTGTTCACATCAGGGCACGTATCCTGAGCCCCCAGAAGGCTGTGCTGCCCATCACTGACATTTAACAAGTACTTATTGCTCCTACACATATAGTGACACCTCCACTGCCCTGTCTCTGTATTTCCAACACAAACCACTTACAGCTGCTTTCACCATGTCAGCAATACTGCCTGTAGAACCTTTCATTGTGGAGGGGGCTCCTTCTGCTTAGGCTCCGAAGTGGAGAGACTGGGTGGAGAGGGTCCTACTGTTTTTTGAGGCCACCAAAGTAGAGGACGCTCAGAAGCGTGCAATGTTCCTGCACTTAGGAGGCAAGGACATTTATAAAATCTCCAAGAACCTCCTGGAGGACACCCCCAAGACGCACACCACTCTGATTGCTGTCCTAAACAGACACTTCGAACCCATGGCAAATACAGACTATGAGCGTTTCGTTTTTTGGCAAGCACGCCAGCAAGCAGAAGAGTCAATTGACTCGTTCCTCATGAGGCTCAGGGATTTGGCCAGCACCTGCAGGTTTGCAGATGAGGTAGAGGAGATAAGAAGACAAATAATCCAGAGTTGTGCGTCGGCAAAGCTCAGAGAATGGATCCTAGAAGAGTCATGAAGGTCTCTCCCGGATATACTCATGATGGGACGCACAAAATAACTTTCTAAAGCCAGGGCATCTCATATGGAGGCAGCCCTACTGAGACCGATAAAAGAGGAAACTGTTAATGCCGTCGCCTCCTCTGCAAATATGACTGAATACCGCCCAAACAAACCACCAACGAGAGAATGCCCGGCAAGAGGGAAGAAATGTGCGGGCTGCGGAAAGCTGCACCATTTTGTGAAAGTATGCAGGTCCAGTAAACAAGCTCGTCCCGGTAGCGCCACCATTAACATAACAACCGACAAGTCAGAACATGGCAGTGACATGGACATGGATGACGATGAAGGTGGAGAACATGACTCTTTATTCGCCGTCGGAAACACAGCACAGTCAGCAATGAAATTGCCAAAGTGCCCAGTTCAAGTAGGCACCCATAACATTCTAGCTGTTGTTGACACGGGAGCATCAATAAATGTCCTAGCTGCTGAAGAACTTTGTTGAATGAATCCATTCCCCGTGTTGACCAAAGCCAAAATCAGAGTTTATGCATATGGACAGAACACACCGCTAGCTCTGAAAGGAATGTTTCAAACTACCATCACATATGAATCCAAAGTCATCCCTGCAAGAGTGTATGTAGCCGAAGAAGAGCATAAGATGTTGCTGGGTTGCAAGGCAGCGGAAGAGCTGGGGGTAGTCACTTTCGCGTTCAGCATACATCGGGAGTCGCTGACGGAGCTACTCGATCAATACCAGAGAGTATTTGAAGAGTTCGGGTGTCTAAGAGGCAAAGAAGTGAAGCTGCACATTGATAAGACTGTGCAACCAGCTGCGCTTCGCTATCGGCGTTTAGCGTTCCACATACGACCTCAGGTGGAAAAAGAGTTAGAAAAGAGATGGAAAAAGCAGGCATCATAGAGAAGGTGACAGGACCGATGCCATGGGTCTCGCCCATTGTAGTCGCACAAAAACCCAATCAACCAGGAGAGGTCTGCATTTGTGTGGACATGCGCCTCCCTAACGTCGCCATCAAAAGGGGAAGGCACCTAACACCTACAATCGATGACATCATAAGCAAGCTCAGTGGCTCATGTTGGTTTTCGAAACTTGACCTGCGATCCGGATACCATCAGTTGGTGCTATCCAAAGACTTACGTTATATCACAACCTTCTCCACTCATGTAGTGTTGAGGAGAAACAAACGTCTGAACTTCGGAATCTAAAGTGCAGCTGAAGTCTTCCAAAATGTGATACACGAACTACTAACCGACCTACCAGACACCATTAATGTCAGTGACGATATTCTAATCCATGCGCCCACCATAGCTGAACACCACCTAAAACTCAAGAAAGTACTGCAACGGATCCAAGAATCTGGTTTAACCTTACAATGTAATAAATGTGAGTTTTTGACTGACCGAATACAGTTCTTTGGATACATCTTTTCCGCCAGTGGGGTGGCACCAGACCCTGCGAAGGTGCAAGACGTCAAAGATGCACCACCCCCCACCTGTGTGACTGAAGTGAGGAGTTTCCTGGGCATGGTAAACTACTGTGTCGTTTTATCAAGGACTTGTCATCTCTTACCCAGCCCCTCAGGAAGTTGACCAAGTCATCAGAATCGTGGACATGGGAATCAACTGAACAAGCAGCATTTGATGCCATTAAAGACGTGTTGTCAAGTGACACAACCCTCAGATATTTTGACCCCAGAAAGGAGACCAAAATTGCAGTCAATGCGAGGGCCAAAAGGCCTAGGGGCTGTGCTATTCCAAAAACAAGAGGGTAGTGACTGGTCCCCAGTGGCTTTTGCAAACCGGTCTCTAATCGAGACCGAACAAAGATATTCTCAAATAGAAAAGGAAGCAATTGCCGCGCATTGGGGTTGTAGACATTTCCACCTCTACGTGTATGGTCGCCCCTTCTTAGTAACAACTGACCATAAACCTCTTATTCCCCTGTTCAATGGCACAGCGTCAAAACCTCCTCCAAGAATAGAGAAATAGATGCTCCAACTGCAGGACTACCGGTGCCAGTTGGAATACCGTCCTGGGGCTGACAATCCTGCTGATTACTTGTCAAGACACCCCCGAGAAGCCTCAAATAGCGAAGTGCGCAACACACAGGAAATAGAAGAGTATGTAAAATACATCTCGGACAGTTCCAGGCCTTTACCCCTCTCAGTGACAGATGTTGTCCAAGCAACAACCGAAGACAAATGTATTCAGAAGGCTCTGGCTGCATTCTTGACCAACCAATGGCATGTGGTAAAAAGACAGCTGCCCAGTCTCACCCCCAACTGTCAACGTATCCTCTGGAGTCTTTACAATGTGCGTGACAAACTCCCAGTCGATGCTGATGGATGCCTTCTCAGAGGATGCCAGTTAGTCATTCCATCATCTCTCACCAAAAGCGTAGTGCAGCTAGTTCATCATGGCCACCAAGGCATGGTCAAAACCAAAAGCCGCCTGAGATCCAAAGTGTGGTTTCCTCTCATTGATGAACAAGTGAGGTCGTGTGAATGGTGCCAAGCATCCGGAGAGCCCAACCGGCCACTCCCAGTTGAAACTGAACCTAGTCCTGAGTCACCCTGGGTCTCTGCTAGTCTCGATTTTGGAAGCCTCATCGATGGCCGTCACACCATGGTCCTGATTGATGACTTCTTGAAGTACCCAGAAGTAGAGATCATACATGCACTTACAGCCGAAGTAGTGATACCTCACATCGAGAAGATCATGGCCACCCACGGTCTTATTTCTGAAATTAAAACCGACAATGGCCCTCCATATCAAAGTCGAGAGCTAGCTGAATACTTTGCGAACATTGGTGTTCGACATAGGCGAATCACACCTAGGATGCCCCAGGCCAACGGTGAAGTGGAACGTTTTATGCGAACCCTGAACAAAGTCATACGGATTGCTCATGCTAGCGGTCAAGCCAGTGATTATGCAATATATTCGTTCCTGCGGAGCTACCGCCAGACTCCCCACCCCACCACAAATCAAGCTCCTGGGCACGCAGTATTCGGGAAGGCGATAGATGACTCAATTCCCCACCACCAGTCATGGGCCCCTGTGCCCATAAATCCTGATCGAATTCAAGATCAACGATCAGCCACAAACCGATATGCAAGCCGTCAACAACGGGCCAAACCCTCTGATCTCAAAGTTGGTGATATTGTACTTTTGAAAGACCCGTCCAGTGGAAGCAAGTTCTGCATGCCTTTTGACCCCAACCCGTGGACAATTATTTGGCGGACTGGATCTGCGGTCGTTTCACAATGTGGTTCCGACATTGTGACCCGAAATGTGTCTCTTTTCAAAAGATTCAATCCTCCACCCAGTGCCTGTCGAAACCATGATCATCCTTCAGCAGATGATGATGGTGCATCCCTCCCTGATAGGGATGCTGTGGACGAGCCATCCCCTGAAAGGCCTGTTGATGTCGCACCGACCCCTGACCCAGGGGTTGACCCTTTGAGTGGTCCGGGACAACCCGCAGACCAAGGGAGGTCGGCGGTCACCAGATACAATTTGCACAGTAACCCTTCCCCCTCTGTGAAACTGCGCGATCATTTTCTGTATGTGTAACGTGCTGTTGTGAATTTCTGTTGTTGTTTAATTTTAGGAGGAATGTAGTGTTGCGGACCAGTGACAGACCTGGTTGCCAGACACTACCATTGTAAGTGGGAACAGAGGGGCTGAAACAGTGCACTACTATTTATTCTCCCCTACTGTGACTGCATGTGGTGGTATGTTCACAGTCACATGGTGGCAGTTTATAAATAGAGTGTGGCCTGGAGTGTGGCAGGCATCAGCACGACTCGAGAGAGCACGCATATACTAGCTTTGCAAGTGCGGTATAGCTGAAGCCTGGGGCCTTACGACACATTAACATTCACACGAGTACAAACCGGTGTCCGGAGCTACCGACACTACACCTAGAGGGCACCATAACAAGATATTATTTAGTATTTTAATAGAAAGAGGAAAATAGAATGGAAAAATAAGGAAAATCGTTTTTTAATCAATGTGTGTGTTTTTTTATTAAATTTAGCATTTTTAAATTGTGCAAAAGTCATTTCTGAGTATTTTGAATGTTCTGGGGGTTTGGGGAAGAGGAGTTTAGTTAAAATAGCCTGTGGAGGGAGTGGAAATCATTTTTACTTGTATTAAACAGGAAGTGAGGGTCAGTAAGAGCCCTCCTTCCTGTTGGGACCGCAAGTTAGCGGTCTAGTGTTAGGGAGCCGATTCTGGGCTGGGCCTCATTCCTGCAGGCATAAATGTGCCGGAATGAGCGACCGTGCTTGAGAAGAAAGCATCTTTTTTAGCTCTTGCTGTTTTAAGGTTTGTGTGGTGACATCTGCTTTTTATAACTACTGTGGCTTTGATGTATTAAATTTTAGTATTTGAATAGAAAGAGGAAAATAGAATAGAAAAATAAGGAAAATCGTTTTTTAATCAATGTGTGTGTTTTTTTAAAATTTAGCATTTTTAAATTGTGCAAAAGTCATTTCTGAGTATTTTGAATGTTCTGGGGGTTTGGGGAAGAGGAGTTTAGTTAAAATAGCCTGTGGAGGGAGTGGAAATCGTTTTTACTTGTATTAAACAGGAAGTGAGGGTCAGTAAGAGCCCTCCTTCCTGTTGGGACCGCAAGTTAGCGGTCTAGTGTTAGGGAGCCGATTCTGGGCTGGGCCTCGTTCCTGCAGGCATAAATGTACCGGAACGAGCGACCGCAAAGGCAAGCCCGTCTGCGCCCGTCCGTGCCCGACCGGGCCCCAGGGACAGAAATGCTGCCCTTTTTCATAGCTGTGCAGTATCTGGGGAAGAGGAAGATTACAGTAAACTATCGCCTAATCCCACTAATAATGTAGTATCTAAGCCTTTAAGGAAGGGTGGGGCTATCTGGACCTGTGAAACCTGTAATTGGGCTATTCAAGTCCCTATAGAGGCAACAAAGGTGAGAAACCAAGACATTAGGCCGGCAGGGTTGGGAGAGAAAAAAATGAAACAGAAGGCATTTCATAATTACAGCTTTCAGTATGCCTTAATAAATGCTAGGTCCCTTCCCAAACATAAACAGGAAATCTGCGAAATGATTGATAATTGGCAGATTGATTGTCTATTTATTACTGAAACCTGGGGTAAAGTAGAATCGGACCCAGACTTTATTGTCACCTCTCCACCAGGTTTTACCTTCCACAGACTTGATAGACCTCAGAACAGGGGGGGGGTCTGGCTATTATCTATAGGTCTACGTTGGCATGCACATGCATTAGTTCTTTGACAGATTCATGTGAGGCAATGACATTTACAATTTCTCAAAACAGTGGGGTACTACTAGAGGGGCTGTTGATATATCGTCCACCGGGACCGGATAAAATCTTTTTACAGTCTTGGCCTAAGTTGATAGAACCTATGGTTCTGTCTGCAAAAGCTGTGATATTGGGCGATTTTAACATGCACTTTGATGAGACGTCCACTCCTAAGATCCGTGAATTCATTGACTTTATGGAGGCCCTGGATTGGACCTCCAGAGTCTCGTCGGCCACCCATATTGCAGGGCATATTCTAGATGGAGTGTTTGCACGAGCTACTCAACAGGTGGAGGTAACCATGATTCAGTTGAGTTGGACGGATCATCAGCTGCTGAAATTTAAACTCGCCTCAAAGAATAATGGGGCTGCTAACGTGGAAACGAGCAAGGTAGCCAGGTCATGGAAACAGGTTAAAGTAGAGGAAATAGGCCCAGCTTTAGAAGCTGGTTGGGATAAGGCTAAAGCTATGGCCTTGCCCCTGATTGACAGCTTTCTGAAAGGAGTGGAAATGACCATGGAAGAAATGGTACCCCCCGTAATTAGAAGGCCCAATATTCAGAAGAAACCAGGTCACCCTTGGTTTACAAAAGACCTCAAACTCCTTCAAAGAAAGTATCGACAGCAGGAAAGACGGTGGAAACTTAATCCAGTACCTGAGGAAAGGGTGGCCCTTAAGTCCAATCTAAAGGCTTATAAAGCAGCACAATTTATGGCCAAATCTAGATTTTATACTACCAAAGTAAAGGAGGCTATTAATGCCCCCAGGGAACTTTTTAAGACTATTAAGGCCCTAACTGTGCCCATGAAGCCGTCTGGTCTAGAAAACTCTCAGGGTTTCTGTGACAAAGTTGCTTTTCATTTTGAAAATAAGATATTGCAAATACATAGCAACTTTGATACCCAGATTATTCCCGAAGTATTACCCCCCATGATAACAAAGAGTGCTACAGCAGATGACCAGTCACTAATGTCATATTTCCAACCCCCTTCCATGGATACTATTAAAAAGAAGATTCTTGAAATTAAATCGGGCTCCCCTCTGGATCTGTGTCCTCCTTCCATTTTTCACTTGGTTCCGGATTTAATGGCACGGATGTTGGTCCCCATTTACCAAGAGGTAGCTATGTCTGGGGAGTACCCATCTATCTGGAAAGAAACAATAGTAGTACCCCTCAAGAAAAAAACAGAGGGGGATAATCAGGACATGAGTAATTTGCGGCCAATAGCACGTCTCCCGATTTTGGCAAAGATTCTAGAAAAAATTTGAACTCTGAATTGATCTAATTTTTAACAAAAGCGGATACTCTTGATATCTCCCAATTGTGGTTCAGAAAAGGGCATAGTACTGAAACTGCCCTAATCTCATCCTCTGATACTATTCAAAGGATGGTTGATGAAGGCAAGGGGGCCATTTTGGTTCTTTTAGATTTATCCGCTGCCTTCAACACTATCTCTCCCAAATGTCCTGTTTGCATCATGTGGGTTTGAGGGACAATGCGCTTAAACTTTTGAAGTCTTTTCTTACAAATAGATGGACCACAGTTAGCTGTGGTGATTTCAAATCTAGACCTTATCTTCTGCCATGTGGGATTCCGCAGGGATCTTCCCTCAGCCCCACTTTGTTTAATGTGTATGTAGCGCCTTTGGCTAGTCTAATTTGTACTTTTGGTTTCATTCCATCTTCCTATGCTGATGACTCCCAGCTTATTATTCCTATTAATCAGCCATGGGAGGAGGTTGCAGATCGGTTTAGTAATTGTATGGTGGAAGTGAGTAAATGGATGAAGACCAATTGGCTAAAAATGAATGCCACCAAAACTGAAGTTTTATTGTTTTGGACCTGGAAAGAATTTATGGAACTCACGGTGGTGGTCCTCTGAATGTGGTAACTGCCCTGTGCCCACTACTGTTACTAGAAACCTAGGCATCTTGTTCGACGAATATCTGTCTTTTAAAAAAACAGATTAATCATGTGGTAAACATCAGTTTATGGTCAATTAAAATGCTCAGAAAAATCTTCCCCTATCTGTTACATGAATGGAGAGTATCTGTTATCCTGGCATTGGTAATGTCCAAGATAGACTACTGTAATGCACTGTTCCTTAATCTGTATAAGGGGCTTATAAAAAGACTCCAATTAGTTCAGAATTCCGCTGTCAGAGCGGTTCTTAATCTCCCACGATTTATATCAGTTAGAGTGAGTCTTAGGAAATTACATTGGTTACCAGTGGCGCAGCGTATCCAGTTTAAGTCGCTCTGTCTTACTTTTAAGGCAGTTCATGGAATAGGACCACAGTACCTGACTTCCAGACTCCTCCTGCATGTACCTAAAAGAAGCTTGAGGTCTTCCCAAGCTCACTTGATTCAGGTCTCTCACACACATAAAGCCAAATGGGGAGACAAAGCTTTTACAGTAGCTGCAGCCAGAGGATGGAACTCTCTCCCACAGAGTCTTAGGCAAGAATCAGGTTATATGAAATTTAGGAAAATGGTGAAAACTTGGCTCTTTCCTCGTTAACTTTTTGGTACATCAAGATCAGGGTCTTTGATTTAGTTTGTTTCAGTCTCTTCTATTGGATGTTTTTCTATCTTCATTATTTCTGTTATTTTTCTTATCCTCTGTCTATTTTTTACTACGTGTTTTCTTCCCAGCGCTTCGATGCTCTTTGAGTAGGAACACGCTTTATAAATCTCGAATTACATTACATTACATTTGTAAGAAACTTGGTCATGTAACCATATTTTTAGCCCCTAGAGAGCATAACCCCATGAAAAAAATATGAAATAAGTAATGCAGTATAACCATATACTTAGCCCCCAGAAGGCGTTTTTAGGGCTAGCAGGCCTACTATAATAATATTACAAATGACCTTTAGAACAAAACTTCTCCCAGCTGTAAAAAAAAAAAAAAAGCTTCAAGGCACTGAATGGTGGGAGGGGTTATTATTTTTGGGCCCCCACTAACCTAATGTGGGGACCAAGAGATGATGTAGACAGAGCATTTTTGAAGGTGGTCCTAGGACCACAACAGGCTGAGTTATGAACACAAATATTTTGTAAAGGTAATGCCCTGCAAAGCATTATGTGGCAAGTTTTGGTGCCCCGAATATTATAGTATGTTGACTGCAATGCTCAGAACAGCCTCTAGAGAACACCACAATATGGTCATATAACCATACAGTCAGCCTTTACAGAGAATAACTACATGAAAAAAGAAAAAAAAAAAAAAAGTAATGCGGTGTAACCATATATTTAGCCCCTAGAGAGTCTAGTGCATTACACATTTCCAAGACTAGCAGGACTTTTGCAATGATATTATAAAATGTAACTTATTCCAGGTGTAAAACAAAGTTCCTACCATGAAAAAACTAAAATATAGTGAATGGTGGTAAGGGTTATTATTTTGGAGTCCCCGCTAACATAGGGTGGGGACCCAGAGATGATTTAGACAGAAAAGCACATTGTGGTCAATGTTTTGAAGGTGGTCCCATTGTCCTAGGATCACCACAGGCTGAATTATGAGCAAAAATGTTTTGTAAAAATAATGCCCTGCAAAGCATTATGGGGCAAGTTTCCGTGCCACAAGTATTTTAGTATGTTGCTATGATGGCAATGCTCAGAACAGCCCCTAGAGAACACCGCATCAAAAATTGCATTTGGAAGAAACATGGTCACATAACTATACAGACAGCCCTTAGACGGCACAACCACATGAAAAAAGAATAAGAGAAAGTAATGCAGTACAACCATATGTTTAGCCCCTAGAGAGCATAGTGCATTACACATTTTCAAGGCTAGCAGGCCTATTGCAATGATAATAAAAACAAGGCCCATAAAACACAACTTCTCCCAGCTGTAAAACAAAAGTTCCAGCCATGAGAGATCTAAAAAAGATAATGAATGGTGGTGGGGTTATTATTAGAGTCCCCACTAACATAGTGTGAGAACCCAGAGGTGGTATAGACAGAAAGAGCACATTGTGGTCAATGTTTTGAAGGTGGTCCCATTGTAATAGGAAAAATGTTTTGTAAAAGTAATACCCTGCAAAGCATTATAGGGCATATTTCCGTGTCACAAATATTTTAGTATATTGATATGACTATAATGCTTAGAGCCGCCCCTAGAGGACACCACACTGAAAATAGCATTTGTATGAAACATGGACATGTAACTATATAGTTAGCCCCTAGAAAGCATAGTGCAATACACATTTTTAGGGGTAACACGTTGTTGTGGATGTTGTGGTGATGGTCCCATTGTCCTAGGACCACCACAGGCTGAGCTATGAGCAAAAATGTTTTCTAAAAGTAATACCCTGCAAAACATTATGGGGTGAGTTCCCCAAGTGCGATGAGAGCAGCTTTCGCTTTGAGGATTTATGTTTTATGTAAAGCATTTACCATTTTCAAGTGTTTTAAGTGGCGATCCACAAGAAATGACTCTGATTAGTTAACTGAACATTGTGACCAGCACTCTAATACCACCAATCAAGTTCACTCTGTTGTGCCTGTTCGTGCTGTGAGTGCCATGACCGCCATGCAGCAGGAAGGGGAGGGACAAAAAAAAACATTTTGCCCAAGCTGAAGTATATCGGCAATCGTGCAATCATCCATGTAACGGGGGCGATCTTCAAGGCGTGACAAAAACAGCCTCAAGGCGGGACAAAAGTAAAACATTTACCAATGACATCAAGTGATTTTTGAAAGGCAAGCCCAGGAACGAATGAAAGTGATGGGTGGGAGATGGGCATAGTTAAAAGCCGACAATACTTACAACAGGTCAAAGCGCATGCGCGCTCGCCCTAAAAACTGCCTACGGGACAGCAACATGAGTTGCAGGGTTCCTCCAATACATTCCTGAAGTCATTTGAAATGAACTCTAGAACAGGAAGTAGAGGATCTAGAAGGCCCCTTGGAAGTGAAGTGTAAAGGCAGTCCTCGCCCTTTCTACTTCATATTTCCCAAGAGGTGTTATCCCCCCTCACCAAATTGAGAGGTAGTTGAGAGAGGAGGTGTTTTTCATCTTTTGTATATTTGCTTTGAGTTTCACTGACAGGGAACTCCAAATCCTTTCTGATGCTAAAGGAAAAAGACTATTGCTTGAACAGTATAGGAATAATATGCAAAAGTCAGAAATTACCCAAAGCTGGTCTGAGAGATGGGCCTGTGAAATAAGCAGTCTCTGTTGCAAACTTGATATAAGTATGATACTGAAACTCCCCAGACCCAGTAACTAATGCTAGGGGTACCTCATCTGTGGAGACCTAAACATCTGAGCTCCAGAGCTGGGGTTGCTGACAACCAACTCCCCTTTGCCACTTTCAGGCAGAGAGGCCTACAACCTGCCAGGAAACGCCCCATTGATCATCTTGAAAGAAGGAGCCAATGACTGCTGGAAAAGGATACAAGAATGAGCCCTCCGTGAAGAAGAAACTGCCCAGAATAGTAGGGCCTTCGAGGACCTGTGAAGAAAGAACTGATTTGTTTTATCCCAAGAAGGGACCTGCACTGCCTGGTGGTGTGGGAGGTGTTGTGTCCCTGGACATTCCTGCAGCATGAATAGGAGCAACACCACTCACTCTCCCCTTGACCAGCCCATTGATAGAGGCAGAAAAGCAAAGTGACTCAGATGAACAAATATAACAAACATTTTCAATGCAACGGGTGTCGCGTTTGCTCGAGTTAGAGCTATTAGCGTTGTAAACTACTAACCGTGCTTTTCTTGCCACACAAATTAAAAGAAAAAAAAAACACAGCTCGATCGTACTATGTAAAATGCAGCGCGATCGTGCTGAAATTGAAAACTGAAAAAACGAGCATGATCGTGCTATGTAAACCCCAGCACGATCACACTGCATGGAAAATAAACAGATAAAGTAGTCCGGAAACCATATGAAAACATCGAGACTCGTATAATTTCAGTAGTTTACCGGTGCTGTGTAGGTGGGCTAAACACTGGAAAAGGCAAGGCGTATGCATGCCTTTCGCAAATGAAAGCAAGCGGATTTTAAAAGACAAGCCCACAAACCAATGAAAGTGACTGACGTGACATGGGCGTGGTTGGAAGCCCAAAGAGTTCATACTAAAGGGGACGGAGCGCTTTGCGCTCGCCCCTAAAAAAAAGAAGCACCTGCGATTACTTGGTGAATGCTATCAGTGGTTTCGTAAGCAAAAGACAAAACACCTGTTACTAATGGAATGTGTAACTGTAATGAAAGGCCTGATCATCAGGAGAAAAAAAGCCTATGAAAGTTTGGTGCTGAGGAAAGATCGTGACCATACTTTTGCGGTCCTAGTTAACAAGATGCTTGTTGTGACTTGGTGTGAGCAAGTGGGTTCTTTTGTTCACCAGGGTACGTGAAGCACTTCCCTCCTGGATTTGAGGTACATATCTTCACATAGTGACACCTCCGGGGTGCATCGCAAAAGGCTGCATAGCCTGGGCAGAGCAAGGCCCTGCTACTTCTCACTGACCATAGGTGCGGAAACCCACTGTACGGAGCCCCAGTCTGCAGACAAGACACAGGAGATCCCCTTGCATGAGATTCTTAAATGTATACTGGACAGCCAACTATTGTGTGGTTCACAAGTAACATTTACCCACAATGGCACAACTACATTGATAGCCACTAGACTAGAATAACTTCCCCACATTATTATCATATTATAATTGCTTTGCATAAGTACTTTTTTCTTTTTAAGTAAAGGGTCTACCTGTACAATCATTTATTGATTGCTGTTAGATGCGTAACTAAGAGTCTCTACCCCACACTACCTCCCTGAGTAAGACTTAGGCCCTCAGTGCAACCCTGGTGGTAAATCCCGCTTACCACCATGCTGAAGGCCTCCAACATACCGTGGCGGCGGCAGAAATCCACTACAGGTATTACGACCCACATCTCGGAATCCGCCACAATACAGACACCCATACAAGTCTGCCACACCAAAGGTCAGTGATAAACTGGCGATACCAAAACCTACATTGTCACGCCAACAAGAATGCGCCCACACTATCATGACCCACGAATCAACGCGGCCGTCTTTCAACGCGGTAATCCATTGATGGTACACACCGCCGCACTCAAAATACACACACACTTACAAAACACAACTACATTGGACAAATCGAAATACACACACCTGATACACATACACACACCACGCCCACACACTCACACCACTATAAAACACACACTCACATTACCCACAAACCCTTACAACAACATTTTTTTGAAAAAGCAGAGAGAGAGAGAATAGCAAACACAACACCAGCATCCACAGGCACACCACAACATCACTCATACAACATTCACGCACCTCAAACACAGCCCAACACAACACATCACCAGCACAACAAGCATCACCTCACACATCACCCACACCACACTATGGCACCTCAAAGACACCCCAGGTTTTCTGAGGAGTTCAGGGTCATGGTGGAGGAAATCATCCGGGTAGAGCCACAGCTATTCGGATCACAGGTGCAGCACACCTCCATTGCTAGGAAGATGGAGCTATGGCGGAGAATTGTTGACAGGGTCAATGCAGTGGGACAGCATCCAAAAACACGGGATGACATCAGGAAGAGGTGGAACGACCTACGGGGGAAGGTGCGTTCAGTGGTATCCATACACCAGATTGCTGTACAGAGGACTGGCGGTGGACCCCCACCTCCGCCCCCACAACTAACAACATGGGAGGAGCAAGCCTTGGCAATACTGCTCCCTGAGGGCCTCGCAGGAGTAGCAGGAGGACTGGACTCTGTTAAGTCAAATCTTTACTACTATATTCCCCACACCCTACCTGCATGGCATCACATACCCCCACCCACCCCTCACCCCCATCACTCCAACACCTCACATATGTCCCATGCCCTCACAACCCACGCATCCCAATACCAAGCCCTGCATGCAACACCAAAGCATGGACACCCATTGGCAAAGCATGTCCAGTACAGATACCCACACAGACCCCAAAACACTAATCACACAAGGGCAAACACAATAATGCAAGCACAGGAGTAGAGGGTAACTCACCCAATGCACAAGATGGCATACACAGACACTAAGGGGGTCATTACGACCCTGGCGGTCGGAGACCGCCAGGCGTAATGTGGCATCCGTACCGCCAACAGGCTGGCGGTACGGAGACCCTTATTACGACCGCGGCGGTAGCGCCGCGGTCGCACCGCCGGAGCCTGCGGTTTCCCGACGTTTTAGCCCCGGCGGTGATAACTGCCAGCCTGTTTCTGGTGGTTTGCACCGCCAGGAAGAGGCTGCCGGTAAGGGGAGTCCTGGGGCCACTGGGGGCCCCAGGACTGCCCATGCCACCGGCATGGGCAGTGCAGGGGCCCCCTAACAGGGCCCCGTACAGCTTTTTACTGTTTGCATAGCAGACAGTGAAAAGCGCGACGGGTGCTACTGCACCTGTCGCACGGCCGCAACACCGCCAGCTCCATTAGGGGCCGGCTCCTATGTTGCGGCCTCATCCCCGCTGGGCCGGCAGGCGTAAACTAGGTTTGCGCCCGCCGGCCCAGCGGGGATGTTGTAATGGGGTCCGCGGGAGTGCGGCTGCATTGGCGGCCGCACGGCAGTTACCGCTGGGCGGACGGGCGGCGGTAGCCGCCCGCCAAGCTTGTAATGACCCCCTAAAACTCTGCATTTACACCCCAACAGGATCCATACCCAACGTCACCGGACAGGAGATGCCAGACATATCCAGTCCCCTCACAGAAGAGGCCCACAGTGATGACAGCAGCTCTGCATGCCTGGATCCAGATGACCAGCCCAGCCCATCAGGGACCTCTGGACAGTGAGTTCCCCTGCCACAGTCACAAAGCACCACAGACCCTCCCCCCTCAGGAAACACCACCACAGCACCCATCCAGCGGGCCCATGCCACTGTCCCCAGGACACATCAATAAGCAGTGTGTCCACCACTACAGGGACCCCAGGCAAACCCACCAACCCAAGACAATCAGGGACCTGGGGTCAGTGGGCACACGGTTCGGGGGACAGAGGCACAGGACAGGGAAGCTGGGAGGACTGCTGTGCGACAGGGGGAGGACAGGCCCAGGGAACCCACTCTCCACAAGGCACTCTCCAACTTCATGGGAGCATACCACCATTCCCAGGAGACCATGGGCACAGTACTGGCCAAGTTTCAGGAGACCCAGCGGCTGCAGGAGGAACACTACCTGGGGATCAGGGAGGACTTGAAGTCCATTAACACCCCCGTTGTCACCATTGCAGGGGTTCTGGCAGACCTGGCCAACACCATGTGGGACACAGTGGGACACTAACGGGCCCCTGACACTAGCCTGGACGATGAACAGCCCTAAACCTCCGCCGGCGCTAGTGGACAGGAGGCATTGCCACAGGAACAACAGGCCACCAGCACCCTAACCCCTGCAGAAGGAGAACCACCCCGCAAACGGTCCCTGAGATCCAGGAACAAGACAGAGAACATTGCCAAGACCCCCACCAAGAAATAACACTCTCCTGATTGTCACCCTTCTGTCCCACTTTGTCACACTGTCCACCTTAAACTACCATTGCTCTACTTCCTATGCCCCCATGGATAATGCACCTGTGAGACCAAGAAACTGAACTCTACCATGGACATTCCTCCACCATCACCCCAGCCCATTGCACACCCCCTCCACTTATTAGCACAGAAATAAACACCCTTGAATCACAAATCAATCTGGAGTCAGTCTGTACTTTCACAAATGTGTAATTGCAACCTCTCTGAAATATAGCAATGTCAATGTTCATGTTCACATACCAATGTTACACAGTTGTTGGGCAGCAGTAAACATAGGAGAGGGCACAAAGTGGGACCCAGATCTGTGAAATGGAAAGGCAAAGTGACATGTCAGGGTCCATACACAGAGGTAAAAAGGCAGATTTATGCTATGTCCTACAGTAGTATGAGATGTGTGAAGCAGTGCCATCCTCTTACCTGTGTCTCACTGGAAGTATTGCATGATGATGATGTTGTTTTGGTTGACTATATCTTCTTCTTCTGCCTCCTCTTCTTCACTGTCCGCAGGCTCCACAGCTGCCACAAGACCAGCATCAGGCCCATCCTCCTGCAGAAAAGGCACCTGGCGTCGCAAAGCCAGGTTGTGCAACATACAGCATGCCACGATTATCTGGCACACCTTCTTCGGTGAGTAGTATAGTGAGCCACCTGTCAGATGGAGGCACCGGAATCTGGCCTTCAGGAGGCTGAAGGTGCGCTCTATTATCCTCCTAGTTCGACCATGTGTATCATTGTAGCATTCCTCTGCCCTTGTCCTCGGATTACTCACTGGGGTCAGTAGCCATGACAGGTTGGGGTAACCAGAGTCACCTGCAAATATCGAGGGACAACTGTTAGACATCCTCCAAACAGTGTGGAATCTCCCATACCCAGACACCTATTTAAACTGTGTGGGGACCTTGGGCTCACCTATTAGCCACACACGGTGCCTCTGGAGTTGCCCCATCACTTAAGGGATACTGCTATTCCTCAAAATGTAAGCATCATGCACTGAGCTAGTATACTTGGCATTCACATGGGAGATGTACTGGTCTGCCACACACACCATCTGCACATTCATAGAATGGTAGCTTTTGCGGTTTTTGTACCCCTGTTCATTCCTGCGGGGGGGGAACAAATGCCACATGTGTACCATCAATGGCACCAATGATGTTGGGGATATGTCCCAGGGCATAAAAGTCACCTTTCACTGTGGGCAGATCCTCCACCTGTGGGAAAACAATGTAGCTGCGCATGTGTTTCAGCTGGACAGAGAACACTCTAGAGAACATTGGCTGTGACATCACTGATGCCGTGGCCACTGTTGTTTGGAAGGACCCACTTGCCAGGAAATGGAGCACTGACAGGACCTGCACTAGAGGGGGGATTTCTGGCAGATGGTGGATTGCTCACATCAGGTCTGGCTCCTACTGGGCACACAGTTCCTGGATTGTGGCACAATCAAGTCTGTAAGTGATAATGATGTGTCTGTCTTCCATTGTGGACAGGTCCACCAGGGTTCTGTACACCGGAGGATGCCGCCATCTCATCACCTGCCCCTGCGGACGTGTCCTATGGAGGAGAAGAGTGAGCAGAGGATCACACACCACATAGGTTTCACAAGGCTGTTTAGCACAATCGTGAAATTATCTCTGTGTGCCTTTGTCTGTCCATATTCCTGGCCAAATTAGCTGCGCAATTCAGCATTGGTTATCTTTGGGCCCTATTGGTTCCAGGAGCCAATGACGATGTACGCCGGCGGTGACGGTACGCACCGCCGCGGACGTGACCGCCATTTTCTTTCTGTTCCCTCACTTGATACCTGACCTTCAACAGGAGAGGACCTAAACTGCAAGTGCTGCTGTGACCTGCGTCTGGAAGCGACAATGGCTACAGTGTCTGGGGAAAGGGCCCCTGCCTTCACTGTGGAGGAGTTGGAGAAACTGGTGGATGGGGTCCTCCCCCAGTACACGCTATTCTACGGTCCACCAGACAAAACAGGTGAGTGAACCGTGTGCATGGTGGATGGGACATGATTGTATGGAGTGTCGTGGATGGAAGAGACGGGGGCGACAGGCCAGCATGTGAGGCTGGTGAGTGTATGTTTTTCTGGGACAATCAATCAATCAATCAATCACTGTATTTGTAGAGCGCACTACCACCCGTGAGGGTCTCAAGGCGCTGAGGGGAGGGAGGGGCGCTGCTACTGCTCAAATAGCCAGGTTTTGAGCCGCTTCCTGAAAGTCTGCAGGTCTTTGGTCTGTCGTAGGGGTCTGTCGTAGGGGTAAGGGAAGTGTGTTCCAGGTCTTGGCAGCGAGGTGGGAGAAGAATCTGCCTCCGGTAGTCGCTCTTCGAATGGTGGCGAGGGCAAGGTCGGCTGAGCAGAGTTGCCGGGATGGGGTGTAGAAGGTGAGGAGTCTGTTGAGGTAGGCTGGCCCGGTTGTGGAGTGCCTTGTGTGCGTGGGTGAGGAGCTCAAAGGTTATCCTTTTGTTTACGGGGAGCCAGTGTAGGTCTCTCAGAAGGGGAGTGATGTGGCTGTGGCGGTGGGCATCGAGGATCAGGCGTGCGGAGGTGTTTTGTATGCGTTGCAGTCGTTTGAGGAGTTTGGCCGGGTCTCCTGCTTAGAGGGCGTTTCCATAGTCAGGTTTGCTGCTGACGAGGGTTTGGGTGACTGTTCTTCTTGTATCTGTAGGGATCCATCTGTAGATCTTGCAGAGCATGCGGAGGGTGTTGAAGCAGGATGAGGAGACGGCGCTGACTTGCTTGGTCATGGAGAGTGTTGAGTCGAGGATGTCGCCCAGGTTGTGTGCGTGGTTGGTGGGTGTTGGGGCTGCTCCCAGAGTGGTCGGCCACCAGGAGTCATCCCAGGCTGAGGGGTTGGCGCGGAGGATGAGGACCTCCGTCTTATCTGAGTTCAACTTCAGTTTGCTGTTCCTCATCGATTCGGTGACAGCCTTCATTCCTTCATGGAGCTTGGATTTGGCGGTGAGTGGGTCCTTGGTGAGGGAGAGGATCAGTTGGGTGTCGTCAGTGTAGGAGATGATGTTGAGGTTGTGTAGCCGGGCGACGCGGGCGAGCAGGGCCATGTAGATGTGGAATAGTGTAGGGCTGAGGGACGAACCTTGGGGAACGCCGCAGATGATCTTGGAGGCTTCGGAGCGGAAAGGGGGGAGGCGGTAACTCTGGGTTCTGGCAGAGAGGAAGGAAGTGGTCCACTCCAGAGCTCTGGCCAGGGTGGGAGGTTTGTGGCCAATGTGTGAGAAGAACTGTCCTTTTTTACTTCACTATTCCTCTAGGTCAGCGCCCACCCGAAGAAGGGTATTTGGCGTGCCATCGCCAAGGGAGTGCGGACCCTGGGGGTCTACCATAGATGGAGCACCTACTGCAAGAAAAGATGGGAGGACCTGCGCCACTGGAGCAAGAAGACGGCGGAGGCCCAGCTGGGCATGGCCTCCCAACGTGGAAGGGGTGCCTGTCACACCATGAACCTCCTGATGTACCGGATCCTGGCGGTGGCATATCCTGAGTTGGATGAGCGCTTGAGGGCATCACAGCAGCCACAAGGGGGTGAGTACACTCTCATTCAGCTGACTCTGCGCCCTTGACGGGGTGTCTGGGTGGGGGAGGTGGGCTGTGGGTTCCCCTAGGCCAGGGCAGACGGGCAAAGGTAGATCCATTGATTGGCAGGGTCTGTCCCACTCCAACCCCAAAGGTGGTATTTGCCCTCTACACCTAGTCAGGCTCCTATGGGTTCCAGCTGTGCATGAAATGGGTCTAGACAGAGTCCCTCATGGGCATGTGCTTTTCCCCTACACTGTTAGTGCATGGCTTAGTGCATAGGGCTGCTCCCTGTGTGTTCTGTCCGCCAACAGTAGGTTGCAGGCATTGACCATGTGTCTCCTCTGTCTTTCCCCCCTTTTTGTTTTGTCACCCTGTCCTTGTGTGCATTAGCATCATCTGGCGGAGGAGCATTGGCACCGGAGCAGGAGGGAGCTGCAACCCACATGGCCCTGGAGGGTGAATTTACGGAGTCAGAAGGCACCAGTGGACGGAGGGCGAGGGGAGCTCCACGACGGGGACAGGAGCAGACACCAGCGACAGCGACTGCTCCTCTGATGGGAGCTCCCTTGCAGTTGCGGGCACCTCTGTGCCCACCGCAACAACAGGTACAGCCACTACTCCCTCCTACCAGCACCGCCCTCCCAGCAGCCCCTCATCGAGTTTCCCATGCCCGCTCACCCAGGAGGGTGGGCATCTCCTTCGCCCCAGGCACCTCAGGCCCTGCCCCAGTCAGCCCGGCTGCCCTCAGTGAGGAGGCTATTGACCTCCTGAGATCCCTCACTGTAGGGCAATCAACCATTTTGAATGCCACCCGGGGTGTTTAGAGGCATTTGCAGCAAACAAATGTGTACCTGAAGGGCATTCATTCTGGCGTGGCGGCCCAACAGAGAGCATTTCAGGCTCTGACCTCAGCACTGATGGCAGCCATTGTCCCTGTGTCCAGCCTCCCCCCTCCAACTTCCTCTACCCAGACCCAATCCCCTGTACCTCAGCCTATCCCAAGCATACGATCAGACCAGCATGCACACTCATCAACACACAAGAGTGGACATGGCAAACATAAGCACCACACATCCCACAGGCACTCACACAAGCACCATCCCCATGCAGACACACCAACATCCACTGCCTCCACTGTGCCCCCCTCCTCCACGTTCTCCTCCTCACTCCCTGTCTCGTCTCCACTCACACCTGCATGCACTACATCTTCATCCACTACCTCCATTACCAGCACGCTCATCACCACACACCGCTCACGTGCAATCACCACCCACACTACCATTCACACATTCCCTGTGTCCTCTCCCAGTGTGTCTGTGAGCCCTCCTCCCAAAGTATACAAACGCAGGCACACACCCACCCAACAGCCATCCACCTCACAACAGCCTCCGGCCCATGCACATTTACCCGAATTCAGAAGACGTACACCTCCTACAACCACTACCTCTTCCTCCACTCCCAAACCCCCTCCATCTTCCCGCCCCAGCGTGTCTAAGAAACTCTTTCTGGCTAACATTGACCTCTTCCCTACACCTCCGCCCCATCCTTCCCTTAGGGCCAGGATGTCCAGGTCCCAGCCCAGCACCTCAGCCACCAAATCCTCCAGCACTGTGGTCTCAGCAAGTCCTGTCACATCGCGGGCGGCACCCATCAGGGCTGCCAGTGTGCCACCTAGAGAGGCCAAGGATCAGCCCATTCCGCCACCTGCCAAGGTGAATAAGGTGCCCACATGCCGTAGGGAGAAGCCGCACCAACCACCCAGCAAGGGCCCTTCCAAACCAAAAGGGGACAGCGCCAAGGGACCAGCAGCGACAATAAAGGTAGGGAAGGGACACAAGGCGAAGGGCAAGTCAGGACAGGGCACGGAGCCTCCGGCTGAGGGACCAGAGTCACCCCTTCTGGCAACCAGAACAGCAACCTGTACGGCGGTGGACACCGCCACCTGCACCGCCACCTGCACCGCCACCTGCACGTCTGCTGCCTCAGCAACAGTCCCCGGGATCATCCCCAGTGGGTAGCCGTCCGAGGCTGCAGGAGACGTCCTGCTGTGTCCCTCCATAGGTGCTGACACATTCACCACCCCCAGCATCTCTGCCACAGACACCGCCGCAATCACAGCCACCAGCCCCGCGACGTGCTCAGACAGTGCCACCACAGCTGACATGGCTATCATCCCCAGTGGCCACCCGTCTGAGGCTGCAGGAGACATCCTGGACCCTGCACAGCGTACATGAGGCACGACACCCAGCACTGTTTGTACCTGCAGATGGCAGGTGAAGTTGCAGCAGGGTGGAGTGTGTCTCTGCCTCCATGGAGTATCATGCTACCTGTTCCCAGGCAATCTCGTGGCACACACACCCAGGTGAGGGAATGGGACCTGCCACACTGCATGTGAAGCACTCTGGGCAAAATGTCCCCTCCAGAACCAGTGGAGAAAAGCATCTACTCCCCCAGTCCTTGGCAGGATGAAACACTCTGGGCACAATGCACCCTCCAGAACCAGTGGAGAAAAGCATCCACTCCCCCAGTCCTTGGCAGGATGAAGCACTCTGGGCACAATGCCCCCTCCAGAACCAGTGGAGAACAGCATCCACTTGAGAGATTGTGGCTTTGCACTCCCCAGGATACAGCAGTGGGCAAACCACCCACTGGAGAGACTAGAGAGACTGTGGCTTTGCAGTCCCCAGGATAAAGCAGTGCGCAAACCACCCACTGGAGAGAATAGAGAGACTGTGGCTTTGCACTCCCCAGGATAAAGCAGTGGGCATGGAGCCCCCTCGTGGAGCAGTGGTGTCGTCCATTCATCCGGCTGAGGTGCACCCCCTCCACCTCCCCGTGAGGTGCCTGTTTATTTTCGACCTGATGCCCCAGCAGTGTTCCCTCCGTTTCGAGTCAGGTATCATGTGTGGGCTTCGCCCGTGCATTTTCGGACCACTGGTCCACGGACATGATTTCATTACTATCCGGACTTGTGTAGTTGATGTACATATTTGTATATACTGATGATTTTAATTTTGGCCTACCTGATTTTTTGATGATTACACTTGTTACAATCATTTCATTTGGTCCTTACGTTATTCCAGGGGGTGACGGGGTGTAAATGTAATGTTGATGCATGTATTTGTGTGTTTGGTTTTGAGGGTGGGGGTGTTGCGTGTTGCGTGTGTGTGTCACTCTCTTTTCCCTCCTCCCCTCTCCTGTGTGCTAGGTGCAGTACTCACCATGGTCGTCACCGGCGTCTTTGCTGCTCCTGATAGAAGAGGAGGTAAACCAACATGGGCAGGACCTGTAACTTGGGGTCCATGGCATCCTGGTTCCTCGTTGGGTGCTGTGAGATGAGTGGTTTCCGTTCCACAGACTGTTTCCGCCGTGCCTTTGATGGCGTTGGTACCGCCCCGGAAAAGCTGGCGGATTGGTGCCTGGCAATACCATGGGCGGTACATTGTGTTCCGTCTGTCTGTTGGCGGTTACCACCACGGTGTTTGTTTCTACCACTGTGGCGGTCAGAGTGTTACAGTGGCTGTCTCTGTTGGCGGTTTCTGCCATGGTCGTGATTCAATTTTTTTTACCGCCGACCTGTTGGCGGTACTACCGCCGCTTTCACACCGACCGCCAGGGTTGTAATGAGATCCTTAGTCTTGTTGACGTCACGCTCTCTTGTTGAAATGCTAAAGAGGTGTACTCAGAACTAAGTTTTGGGTCATACAGTAAGACAAAGCCCCTTGGCATCAGTGCTGAAAAAGTTCCCGCAGCCTCTTACCAAATACAATTCACAACTGGTGTTCAGTCCAGAAGCATAACTGTCCACCTTTCACAGAATCACAAGGAATACACTCTTGCAAAGTCACTCCAAGCTCAGCGAGAGAAGGCAAGAACAGTGTCGATCATCATGAAGGAGCTAACTGACTTGAAGACACCAATACATTGATAACTGAGGGCATTAGTGGGAGAGAAAAATATTGAAAGAAGGATTAAGTACGAATGCCTGTGTTAAAAGCACACCCACATCCCAACATCAGGTCCATTCAAATTGAAAGACTGCAAATGTATCAATGTGCTTTGCACTCACACAATCTATACATCACGGTATGTTATGTAATGTTACAAAAGGTACTGTTATGCTGTGCTATATTTATGGCCCCCAAAAACATCAAGGCATTTAAAGAGCTGGGCAAAATTATTTCTGCATTATCAATTATTTCTGAAATGTTATCTTCACATTGTAGGGATTCTTTATTTCCCCTTGGTTGTACATGCTGTTTCTGTATCCAAGTCTGATGCAACAAGGGGCAACTGGTGGAAGCTAAGAAATTTAACCTTGAACATCTCGAGGACAGACTTCATGGCAGCCCAGGAAATGGGAAAACATTTTTTTAAATGGCAGAAAGGATTACCACTGAGACAAGCAAATCCTATTGCATGAACAAAAACAGAAGATAAAAGCTCAAACATTTTCTAATGTATCCAGTGTGAAATCAATAATTTGACACACTCCATTCTGCTACCTGAGCAATGTTATGAGGGCCCTATCAGATTTGTGATTTTCCATATCTGTAGCCAACTTCATTCACTACCGAAATCTGTTCCCAGCAAAAGACTCAGAGATGCAGCTTTCAGCAGAGTTGCATTAGTATGCATTACTCAAATCTAAAGCATGGCACTTCTTTGTTTCAAAAATATGATCATTTTTTGGAAGGATTTCTAGAGTTTGTTTCTCACAGATAAGATACATAAAACTAAGCAACTGAGTGATTCACGCAGTGTGTGTCTCATTTTAGGCAACATATAATAATAGTTATTTTGCACATGACAAGTTCAAAGAACAAGAAGATTATTGCAAGGATATTTGCATTCCATAGCTGGACTGAGAAGATAATTACATTTGCTTTACAGATAGATCAATAATTATTAGATTAATAGAACTTAAATGGGGGCATCACTCAAAAGGAGCTCCACTGACTGTTTTTATTGTGAATTAAAATAAGAATTAAAATCTATAATTGCTAGAGTACTTAATTCCCAGACAAGTTTGAGGGGGTGGCTACATTTGCATTAAAGGGAGATCACCAAAATCAGGCCTTAAGAATCTTCATGAGAAGGTTGAATTGAGGCCAATACTACTTCATAGATCTGAAAATGAGTCTTTACTATCTAGAGAGGTGGAATCAATGCGAGTTAGGGATATAGTTGAGATACAATGTCAGCTGAGTAACACAAATAGCAGCTGAAACCGTTTGTTCTTCGATTGGGAAATAAATGTAAGCTCAGGAGGAAGAGTTCAAAAAGGAAATCTCCAGCTGGGATTATTGTCAATATGATGTGCCCGAAAATGAATGTACAATCATCTTGTGGAACTGTGGGACTGGATTTCAGACATATTTTCGAAAATGTAGTTGCATAATAAAAATGTTGCGGCTCCAAATTACACTGGAATGAGATTTGCACAAGAGTAACATTTACTAGTCCTACAGAAAAAGAGAGCCTGCTGAGAGAAGGGGAAGGATTAGGCCCTTGCGTTCCTATCTAATCAGCTAGATGTATTATTAGTGCAAATTGGCGTAGGTGAAGATGAACTTTGAGAGAATTGCTCCCTTGATCGCACCTATGGTCATTAAGACATCTAGACTAAGACAAGCTAGTTCAAGGGATCCCTGCACAGCTAAAGTTTAAAGAGTAGATTCCATTCAGTAGTCTCAAATATATTTTGTTTATGACAGGGTGTTTTTGTGTGGGTTGCAAGGAATCGAACGTGTGGCAAGGAACAATGGGCCAGATGTACGAAACGATTTTGGTCCGTTAAGAAATGCTAAATTGCGTTTCCAGATGTACAAAGTCAGAGACGGAATCATAAAATGTGATTTATAGCCAGTAGAAATCACATTTTGCGGCTCCCTAAATAGGAAATCGTAAATAGGGATTTTCTATTTGCAATTTCCTAAACACATGTATTAAGCATTTCCTAAATGCGAAATGGGCATTTGGGAAACGCCATTACCATCCATGGTAAACATGTGCAATTTAAAAAAATGCATTTTTTTAAAGTACCATTTAGCGGGCACATGCCCCTAGGGCATTTGTGCGCTTTACATGTACACCACTTTTTTTGGGGTGCATCAAGGGCGGCCTTAGGCCAATAGGCACCCTTGGTTTTTGCATTTTCAAAATAGCTATTTCCTAATAACGATTCCTACTCTGTAATAATCGCTATTAGGAAATCTCTATTTTTGTACATTCCATTTTGCATTTCCTAAATAACGATTTATCAGGAATCACTCTTTAGGAAAGGTAAAATAGGAATTTCAAACACCTTGCCAAATGAGTCAAGATGACAGTTGTTTGAACAATATTCCTATTATGGACAGGACTTGGTTCAAGAGGTGACAATCCTTAAAAAGTTAGATATAAAGAAGCCTATCAATCGGTGTGCAGCAGAGAGGGTAAAGAGGAGGCTATAACAAAAAGAGATTGGGGCACTTAAGTAGGATGTAATATGGGGAAATTATAGCAAGCATAAAGCCATTGCTTGATGAATGAGTTGTATGTTTCATCGACCATCTAGATAGAACAAATAAAATATCAGAACAGAATTTGAGATGCACTATTATTGCTCAAGAAGAGGTAATGAATGGGTTGCTTTAGCAGAGTTTTCTTATATAATCCAGTAAATGTATCAGTAAGCGTGTCCGTGGTTTTCTGTGCTACAGTTTATAATGTGTGTGTCTACTGAGTTACCTGAAAAAACAGTAGCAGGAGTAAAATATATATTGCTAAATCCATGTTTCAAAATGTGTCTCTGTTGAAAACTACTAGGGTAAAGATGGATGTAGAAAATGTTACCTTTAGATGCAACTATAGCAGAGGGATCCCCAGAAATATTTGATTACATCTATTTTAGATTTACTGACCTAAATAGGGCATCCATGCGATTTGTTCGATTGAAAAGGTTATGGTCAAGATCATGAGAAGCAGTAAAAACTATTCATGCTGATGAAATTGTTTGGCATTTTCGACAAGCACACAGGTGCATTTGGAAACTTCCATTCCAGCAGGGACGTGTAAGACGAGGGTGGAGCTTGAGGGCATTAAGGGAACTACATGTACTGATACTTGTATATGTCCAGAATGTATACTGTATTGCAACACTTCCTTTGCCCACAAGGCCCATAAAGCCAAGTTTTACGCTCTGGGGAGAATAGGAAGACAGACCGGTACTCCCCATTCCATATGCTGAACTAATTTTTGGAAGTGTGAGGGTGTTTACTCAAACATCGTGTTTCCACGTTTAAATGAACACAATGCTCTCTTTGAAGCATTCAGTAGTATTAGTATATATTACATACAGAAGCTGATTAGTGCGGATACGGAGCTTTAGCAAGATCATTCTGCATAAATGTTTTACTTTGTAACCAGACCCTCCATTACTGTCAAGGAGCAAAACATTTAAACATCGAAATTTCTCCCTCAGCCTTGGTAGTTTAGAGACTTTGCAAGGTTCTAAAGTATCGTTCACAATTCCAAATTCTGAGAATGTCAGTTCAGTAATAGAATATACCTTTTAATCAGTGCTTAATTTGTAAATAAAAACGTGCTGTGCTCAAAGCCCTCCACTTAAACACACTGCTGCTGCAAAGAAATGTGCGGACACAGAATACTGAGGCAGGGTAATCCTGAAGCCATCTCGGGCCTCTTCAATCCATTTAAAGCCCCTCCCTGCCCCTTCAGCTCATTCTTGCAGTTTTCTGCTTTCTCCCATTGTGACGCTTTTTCGTTTTTCTCTTCCTCCGTCTTTCCCACGTGTCTCTTTTGCTCGCAGTAAATTCTTGAGGCAGAAAAATAAGCACCAGCCCTAAAAAATACGTGCAGGGTGCTCCGCACCGGAAACAACAAGCACAAATTAGGCACTGCTTTTAATTTACCATACGAAGAGCATGATCTAAAATTGTAAAATTAACTTTTAAATTTTTCTATGTCCATTTATCTATTAGTCGTTTTCTCTGAATAATGTGATGATTTGTACATAAGTGCCATTGAAGTGTATTTAAGTCTCGTTTAGACCAATCTGAAGGCTCTGGGTTTTTCAAAAAATCATTCACACCTGTGCATTCAATAAAGGAATCAAGGTGCTGTGTAACTGAGGTTAAGGAAAGATCACGTGGCCATTGCTGGCAGAGTTTGCTAACACTGTGTGTTATGACTGGAATCTTACCATAACGGATCTGAATTGCATTTGGCAAGTCATTGATGAACTTCATATTCATGCAAAATCCAAATAATTGTTCCTTTGTAAGTGTAAGAAGCTATGTAAAGTGTATCCCTAGCCAGAAAAGCACCACTATTTGATGCTCCTATATCCATTTCACATGTCTAAATTGAAAAAAAGAATGCTGTTTAACCACTTGACTGCTAAACTTCTTCTACTCCCTCCCACCTTCCCCTAGTGCTAAGCTCTTTTTTGATGTTTGGGGCTGTTTGCACATCCTTCTGAACGTGCTTTTCACAAAAAGTATACAGGCCAAACTTGCATCAATTTTTCCCACGTTTGGGATTCTAGGGGTATCCAGGGTTTGTGGATTTCCTGGAAGGCCACAGAGTAAATAGTCAAAATATAGCAAAGTGTGAGTATCTTTATGGAAAAATGGAGACAAAGGGCTGTGAAAAAATCTGCATGTTTTCCCCTAAAGATGGCATCAAAATAAAGGTTTTGCAAAGTAAGATCACTCTCTCCCCAGCTTCCCGGGACAGGAAGAGTTCTAAAAACAATATTTTACCGTAGTTTCTGTTTTTTTAAGTGATAGTTGATTTTTCCTAATGTTTGTGATTTCTACTTACTTGCACTTTGTTGTAGAAACAGGTGTGAAACCCATGGGCATACCTTGAAAGCTATATATTTCTAAAACGTAGGCAACATTTGGAATTCAGCAATTCATATGTTCAAATCTAATAAAAGAAAAACAGCTACACAGAAAACCTTTACATTTTTGAAATGTGAAAAAGATACTGAGTTTAGGACTCATAGTTATTTGTAACTCTTACGGCCTCATTATGAATTTAGCAATCGGACCCCTAGACCACCATGTTGGCGGTCCTGAAAAAACGCCATTTTGGCGGTCTTTCAGACTGCCCCTTTACTAGTTACACAGGCAGGACTGCCATCTGCCAACCAAATAAGGCAGGCTGGCATCGGCACAGAGGCCAAGAAGACTGGTGTTGACCCTCCCAGGGCCCCATTACATCTCTTTCCCTTGGAGGAAAAGGTCTTGGGCCATCCTGAGGGCTTGGCCGCAATACCTGGGGGAGTTGAGTCTGGTAAATCACCCTACTAAACGTCACCAAAATGCTATGTCATACATGCCCACAGCACACCTTTTGCCACTATTACTGTCACTCCACTCACCAGCCCAGTGTCAACCAGTCCAAAGACCTCTATTTGGCATCTCACATTTGAAGTGTACTCACTCGGGAGATTACATTTGTATAGTGTGTGTAGTACAGGGACTGACATAATTCCAACTCCAAGCAGGCACTGTTCTACAACTCCAAACACCAGACCAGTGGTCACTTGTCCACATACCCCTGTTTGGCAAATTACAAATGAACTTCACTCACCTGGGAGGATACCATTTGTCAAGTGTGGGAAGCAGGGAGAGTGATCTGACTGCAACTCCCAGGACGCACTATTCCTGTAACTACAAACACTAGCATAGTGGTCACATGCTACAATACATCAGTCAGTGAACTGTCAATTGAAGTGTAATCACCTGGGCGGATACCATTTGTATAGTGTGTGTAGTAGAGGAAGTGATCTGATTGCAGCTGCCAGGAGGCACTGTTTCTCTAACTCCAACGCCAGACCAGTGTTCACTTGTCCAAATAGCCTTGTTTGGTAACTCAGTTGAAGAGTACTAACCTGGGAGGATACCATTTGTATCATGTGTGTAGTGAAGGGAGTGATCTGACTGCAACTTCCAGTAGGCACTGATTCTCTAACTCCAAACGCCAGACCATTGTTCTCTTCTCCAAAGACCCTTTTGTCTTAACTCTCAATTGAAGTGTACTCATCTGGGAGTATGATATTTGTATATTGTGTATAGTACATGGAGTTACATGACTGCAACTCCCAGTAGACCATGTATCTGTAACTCCAAACACCAGCACAATGTTCTCTTGTCCAAGGACCCCTGAGTCTTAATTCTCAATTGAAGTGTACTCACCTGAGAGGAAACCATTTGTAAAATGAATGTAGTACATGGAGTTACATGGCTGCAACTTCCAAGAGGTTCTCTTACTGTGATTCCAACCACTAAACCAGTGTCCTCTTCTCCAAAGATTCATGTTCGGGAGGTCTCACATGAAGTGTACTTACCCGGGGGTTATGACATTTATCAAGTATATGATGTAGAGGGAGTGACGTGACTGCCAAGACCAGGAGGCTCTGTCTCTCCAACTCCAAACACAAGCCCAGTGTTCTCATGCCCAAATACCCCTGTGTCTCAACTCTCAGTTGAAGTTTACTCACCTGGGAGAGTCCAAGCTACAGATCATGGTCAATTCTGAGATGTGTCTGGCCACCTAGCTTCATCTTGACCAGCTAACTCAAGATGAAACTATTGAGGACAGGAAGGACACCTTTCCCAGTGTGCAAAACAATGATCCCAAATGTCTCAAGATGCATCACCAGAATGGTATTGGCAGCAGACACCTGCACAATGCACTGACCACATGACGACTCCAGTCACATATACAATAAAATCCTGGGTCTGCCTACATAACAATCAACTAGGCCTCAAAATATGCCAAAGATATATCTTGCCTAGCCACTATTTTGCCTGAACGGGTAGCAAGGTAGCATTCTCAGGCCACCCTCCCAAGGGCTAATGATAAGCACATCTCAGCAGCTGCTTCAGTCAATAAAATGTGGCATGCTCCACAAATGTCATGTCGATACAACCAATGTCATGGCTACATGCCACAATAAGAATAACTGCAAAATAACTTTGTACAAGGTCTATGCTTAATGTAACACTAACTTGATGGAGGTAGATGTTACAATACAACCAGTAACATTGTATCTTTCACATCAACAGGTTGAACTCTGAATGGGCACACAGAGACCACAGCAAAGACTGCCACTACCCCATGGATGAAGCTCTCAGTGAAGAAGACACTCCTGGATGTCTGGTCATGGGGAAAGGTTCTGGCCCATCTGGGCAACTTGGTCAGACTCCAACAGTGAGTCTCACTGGGCCCACATCAACACCTCCCAGTCCGGTTGCCTCTATATCACAGGCAACCATTTGCCCCTCAGCCTGTGTTCCTAGCACACTCTCTACCATCTGGTGCCCCCCCAGTCCTGGATCCTGAGTTGCAACGCAACACTTCCAACAATGAGGGTCCAGGACCCAGTAGGAGAGGGCACCCTGTGGGAAGGGCACAGGCCCATGGGGGTAGGGTGCATGGAAGGGATGCGGTGGGCCAGCAGGATGAGAACACTGGGGCTGCTCCTAGCCAGGACCCCATCAGCCACGCCATGGAGAAGGCCCAAGTCGCGATGGGCCAGGTCTTGACTGAACTCCAGGAATTAAAGCAGCTACAGAGAGACCTCCATAGGGATATGTGTGAACAGTGGGATGCTCACAATACCAACGTGGCCTCCCTAACAAGGGTGATGAGGGAGATTAACAGCACCCTGAGATGGACTCTACAACACTACTCTACCCCTTCTTTTGGCGCATCAACACCAGGCCCTTCTTCATCAGTGACAGCCACTGGAAGAGAGGCCCTGCCAAAGCAACACGCGCCAGACACCCCTGCCTCTGTAGCAGCGGATCCCCCATCACGCAAGCGGGGACGTCCGGTGAAGAATCCAGGTGGTGCAGATGGCAAGACACCAACCAATGCCGGCAAGTGACATCTTCCTAAACAAACTCCTTTGTGTGCCACACATTCACTGTGTTGACTGATCCTGAACTATCTACCAGTACCAATGGAAGGAGTACTCTGGACTTTGGACTCCCAATGGTGCGGCATCTACTTCATTGATTCCATTCACCATGACTGAACCCTTCAGTTTATCATTTTCTTTTTACTCTCCAAATTGTATTTACTGCATCAGTACTGTAATAAATTCGCCCATCACAAACACATTGTCTACATGCTTAATTTCAAAATTTTGCTATGTAGAGTTGTAAGACCATGTGAACCATATGATGAAGACATGACTTACTTGTGAAAGGAGGGATATGTCTCAGATACACAGTGTCCTGCTCAGGATTACAACCATTAAACACAAACACATAATGTTAGACTTGGCACCCTTGGCGTGCTCCCCCCTAACTTTTTGCCTCTGTTTCCCAGGTTGTTGATGTATGCTGGACTCTGTTTTTGCTGGTTTTGTTACTCTGGGCACTTTACCACTGCTATCCAGTGCTAAAGTGCAAGTGCTCCTGTATAAAATGTGTATGTAATTGGCTTTCCATGATTGGCATATTTGATTTACTGGTAAGTCCCTAGTACAGTGCACTAGAGGTGCCCAGGGCCTGTGAGTCAAACGCTACTAGTGGGCCTGCAGCACTGGTTGTGCCACCCTTATTAGTAGCCCTGTAATCATGTCTCGGACCTGCCACTGAAGTGTCTGTGTGTGCAGTTTTAAACTGCTAATTCGACTTGTCAAGTGTACTCACTTGCCAGGCCTAAACCTTCCCATTTCTTACATGTAAGACACCCCTAAGGTAGGCCCTAGGTAGCCCCATGGGCAGGGTGCAGTGTATGTTTAAGGTAGGACATATACTATGTGTTTTGTATGTGTTTTATATGTCCTGACAGTGAAATACTGGCAAATTTGTTTTTCACTGTTGCAAGGCAAATCTCTCTCATAGGTTAACATGGGGACTGCCTTTAAAAATGATTAAAGCGTAGATTCCCTTTGGGAGCAGACAGACATGTGGAGTTTGGGGTCTCTGAACACACAATTAAAAAAATACATCTTTTAGTAAAGTTGGTTTTGAGATTTTAGGTTTGAAAATGCCACTTTTAGAAAGTGGACACTTTCTTGCTTAAACCATTCTGTGACTTTGCCAGTTAGTGGATTTCCTGTCTGGGTCAGTTTGATCGTTAGGCTGTTTGCACCTCTCTCTAGACAGTGACACAAAGGGAGCTGGGGTGTAGACTGCATATCCAGATGAGCCATCTGTGCTAGGAGGGAGGGGAGGAGTGGTCACTTACACCTGAAAGGGCTGTACCTGCCCTCACACAATGCAGTCTCCAACCCCCTGGTGTGTGTCTGGGGCCTGTCCTGGGTAAGGCAGGATTTCACAAACAAGAGAGACTTTCTTTTGAAGTAGACCTACTTCAAAGGCCAAAATGGGTATAAGAAGAGCACCCAAAAGCACAGACTTTAGATCACTTCTGGACATCAAGAGGAGCCTCTGCATGGAGAAGTGCTGAGGAGAAGTGCTGCCCTGCCTGTGGTTGTGCTTTGTGGAGCTATCCTGCAGTTGCTGCTTCTGCCTGGGCAAGGTGACAAAGACTGGACTCTGTTGGACATTCCTGCTTGTGAAGAAATCTCCAGTGGCTTGTCCTGAGTTTGCCTCTTGTTGTTGAAGTCTCAGGGCTATCAAAGACTTCTCCTGCCAGCACCTGGACTCTCTGCTGGGACTCCTGCCCTGCCAACTGGTGCCCTATCCAGTTCCTGGGGCCTTGACAGGTGAAGCTGGCAGACCAAGATTGAAAATCCACGCACAGACCGCTGTGCGGGGAAAATATTGACGCACCTTCCGAGACGCAGCTGAAAAAAGACGCGCTGCCGGCTTTGCAGCAGAAATCGACACTCCACCAGCATTGCGTCTGGAAGATCAACACACGCAGCTAGAGAAACTGTGTGCAACACCCTCTGGTGGAGGCTGATAATGTCGCAACCCACATAGCACGGTTTTACTGATACCGTGCAGCAGGATTTTTGACACAAACCTCGCTGGGCACGGAAAAACGGCGCAAAGCCTGCCCGGACCCGAGTGCTTGCCTGGATTGATGCATCGCTCTCCTGCAGAGAGGAAAAACGACACACGCCGATCCGACCGGAGGAGGAGAAACGATGCATGGTCTCGCTTGTGGGTGAGAAATCGACACAGTGCTAACCTTTTCCGGCACACACTTGCCCGTGCGTGTTATTTTGATGCTACCCAGGTACTTTTCAGCGCTAGCAGTATTTTTACTGTTTTCTCAAGGATTTAAGACTCTTTTGCTTTTAAAATTAATGACTTGTGTATGTTAGATTTTTGTCGTTTTGGTCTTGTTTTGTTTATATAAATAATACCTATTTCTAAACCTGTGTTGTGTCATTTTGTAGTGTTTTCACTGAGTTACTGTGGGCCAGATGTAGCAAGCCGTTTGCATGTCGCAAACTGCGAAAATCGCAGTTTGCGCCATGCAAACGGCCTCACGCAATGCTCATTCCCAAATAGGAAGGGGTGTTCCCTTCCTATTTGCGACTCGCATCGCAATTCAGAGTTGCTTTGTGACCGCGAATGCTGTTATGTTGCAAGAAACCATAATTTGGCTGACTTGCTGTTGTACTGCCCTGTAGCCTGCTGAGCCACAAGAAGGACTGCCACTTCGCCTGCAAGGACCCTACTGTGTGCTGATCTTCTGCATGTCCTGTACCTGGTGTCGCCTAGTGGTCTCAAGGGGCTGGATGGTATGACCTCCTTCACCCCTGTTTTGGGATTTCTAGTGTGAGGCAAACACTGTGGCCCAAGGAAAAGTGCCTGGAGGGTACTTCAGGATTCTGCCTTTTTCTGCTGGAAGGTGTTTTCTAGTCCCAGGAGGGGCTGAGGAGAACAAGGAGGGCAGTATCAGTGTTTGGAGTCATCACAATCGTAGTGTGCACTCTCTGGTGCCCCTGGGCCCTGGCAGGTCCTTATTGCCGAGTCGTAGGTGTAGAGATGCCCGCCCTCTGCTCCCCGATTCTGCCTAGGGTGTTTTCACCAGAGAGGCCCATGTCAACAGAAGAGGGCCCCCTGAGGCCATCACCACTGCAAGGAGCTGCGCCCAGCTGTGTCTCCCCCAGCGGATCAGGAGGCAGCGTTGAGGACACCGCACCACCTCCCCTGGCCAATTGTAGCAACAGCTGGAGCTGCTGTCTCACCTGCTTGCAGGCAGTGGCCTTGTGGAGCACCGAGACACCGGTCTGCGGAGCCTGGAGGGCTCTGGACGTGCCATCCATGGCAAGGCAGTTAAGAGGAAGGAGCAAAAGTTACCCACTGCTGCGCAGATGCAGTTGATTACTGATTGCTCTGCCCCATGCAGGGGGAAGGAACCCAGAGCAATCTTCCTGCCAGTAAGGGATGTGTGAGTGCTCCCCCCTTCACTATTGAGGGGCATACCTGTGTTCGCGGGGCATTCAGTGTGAGGCTAAAAAGATGAGGCGGCAACCCACGACAGAGGTCCACATTTCTGCTAGAATGACCTGACTAGACAAGTAATGCCCTGATGTAGTAGCAGCGCAGGAGCTGAATTGTGGAGGTGTATCGGGTGATTCCCAGACCATTATTATTACTTGCTGCATATCCGCATTCTCATATTGATACATGTCGTGATTCTTCCAGATAGGAGTACTGACTGCGGTTGAAGGGGTTGAACAATATGAGCCTGACTGCTCGTACCAAGCTACCAAGGGGGTGAGCAGGGGTTATCTTGGGTGTGTAGCTCTCTTGCCCTGACTAGAGTGGTGGTCGCAGTTACCACCAGTGTGACACTGGTGGTAACTCATTCGCAAAAGGGACCACGGGACCCCTTCCCCTTTGTGAATGTCGACAAAAATATTTTTTCAGAGCAGGTTTCCAAATGGTTTCGGTATTTTTTTCATTTTGCAACTCGTTTTCCTCTAAGGAAAACGAGCTGCAAAATGAAAAAAAAACTGCTTTATTTAAAAAGCAGTCACAGACATGTAGGTCTGCTGACTACAGCAGGCCACCATCCCTGTGAGTGCAGGGACTCGCTATGGGGTCGCAAAATGCGACCCACCTCATGAATATTGATGAGATGGGTCTTTGCGACCCCATAGGGAGTCGCAGACGGTGTCTGAGACACCGTTCTGCATCCTGAATTGCGACTCGCAATTTGCGAGTCTCTCTGACTCGCAATTTGCGAGTCGCAATTCTTGAATTTCGCACATCTGGCCCTGTGTGTGTTGGTACAAATACTTTACACGTAGACTCTGAAATTAAGCCTGCCTGCTTGTGCCAAGCTACCAAGGGGGTGAGCGGGGGTTAACTGACTGTGAACCAAAGACCCCATTTCTAACACATAAGTACAAGTGTCTGATCACAACAAACTCTTCAGGCACCCTTTGGCTGAATATTGCAGGGTAGCAGCTCCCTAGTTGTTGCTAAAATACTCAACTCCACACATTCTCACACCTACCATTCATTGTATATTCACGGTCATTACATCACATGACATACTTACACTCATAAAAACAGCTGTTGATGAGATCTTCCCACAAGTCAGCTCCTTCCTCTTTACCACTGTCATCCTCACTTGGCATTTCAGGTGACTCACCCGGTGGCACTGCAGGCCATCCCTCTACTGGGATGTATGGGATGTCCGTTCCAGACACCTATATCTGGCCTCCATGAGCCCAAAAACCTACTCCACTACCCACCTTGCTCTTCCATGGGCCTCATTGAAGCAGACTTCCCTTCACGTAGTTGGATTTCTTATTAGCGTCAAGAACCAAGGACGGTTTGGATATGTGGAGACTCCTGTTATGTAATGGGACATATGTGCAACAATGAGTCACTCACTTCATGATTTTAGCCCCAGACATTTTATATATATACACACACACACACACACACGGACGAACCCAACAGGTGGGACATCAATGGCCCCCATCACATGTGGCATGCGTGCAGAACCATAAAAGTCAGCCTTCACATGGGCTAAATCCTCACGTCTGGTAAACTGGATATAGCTGTCCAATTGTTTCAACATTGCTGAGAGGACATCCTCCAACACCATACTGAACATAGGTTGGGACATGTCAGCAGATACGGCCACTGTATGTTGGAAGGACCCTGTGGCTAAGAAGTGTAATACTGACATGCCCTGTACAAAGGGTGATAGGCTGGTTGAGTAACTAATACATGGAATTAGATCTGGTTCCAACTGAACAGTACAGCAGAACGATGTATCATTCTACCATGGTCTGAAGATCTGGCAGTGGATGGTAGACAGCAGGTTGTTGCATCCTCCCTCTCCCAGGGTACCCACGTATAACAAGACATAATTTCTAACATTAGTCAGTGTGACCACAGCAACATACATGATGCATGCCAATGATATCATGTGACAAGGCATTTCTGAATGGGTAGATGTTAGAAATGGGGTTCCTGGTTGGCTAGGGTAGGCACCTTAGCCAGGCAGGGCCACCACTCTAGTCAGGGGAGGAGAGTTACACACCCAAGATAATCCCTGCTCACCCCCTTGGCAGCTTGGCACGAGCAGTCAGGCTTAAACCAGAGGCAATGTGTAAAATGTTTGCACAACACACACACACATACAAGTGACATGATAAATACACCACAAACAAAACTCCACAACAAGTTATATAAAAATATACTGTATTGCATAAAACATCCTTAGACCAAAATCTACATAAAACAGGAATACCCTAAGGGCCATATTTATACTTTTGACGCAAAACTGCGCTGGTGCAGTTTTGCGTCAAAAATATTACCGCCAGCTAACGCCATTTTGGTGCGCCGTGCGGGTGTCAAATTTATACTTTGACGCACGGCGGCGCAAACCATAGGTGGGAGCCATTATTTTTGACACACACCGCAGCGGCAAGTCGTAAAGCAAAACGACGTTAACGCAGCGGAAATGACTGTGGGTCGATTTACGACCCCGCAAACCGGATATGTGCTGTTTTTTGACACAATAGCGTAAAAAAAAACGCGAACACTGCCATTTCACCAGAGGAGAGCCAAAATGGATCCCAGATGCAACTACAGACCCCAGGAAGATGACAACAGACCAGGAACCAGCCAGGAGGACCCACACAAGAACCAGGACACTAATAAGAAGAAAATAAAGTGTTGCTTCAGTGCAGAGGAGCAGGAAATTCTGGTTAAAGAGGTGATGGAACACCAGCACCAACTGTTTATCGCCTCAAAGTTGCCAATTAGTAGGAGAGAGGCTATATGGTAACAAATTGTCGACAAGATTAACAGTGGCAGAAGTACGCAGAACCGTCATCGAGTGCAAGAAACGCTGGCATGACTGCAAGCGCAGGACAAAGGAAAAGATGGCCAGGAACAGGAAGGCAGCACTGCAGACTGGAGGGGGGAGTCCAGCACACCAGGAGGCCTTGGACCACATGGAGGAGATGGTCGCAGCTGTCATCCCTGAGGAGATCGTCACAGGGATTCAAGGACAGGACAGTGCAGACTACCAGGAGACAACGCACATGCAGGGTAAGTCGCATGGGGAATTAAAATGCAATAATGTCAACTGTAAGCAGGGGGGGGATACCGACCACAAAATGCATGGAAGTCATCGTATACATGGAGTGGCATGGGTAAAGGGGCTCGGCATGGGGGCATGGCCTGCACAAACAGAAGCTGGGGCACACCATTACACAACACCAACAACAGTCCCATGGGGGCATGCTGTCATGCCAACGATGGAGCAAAGGGAAAGCCACGCCAGGAGGGAAGGGCACAACGTCAAACTGACATCCCGGCAGACGTCAGCCACCATACCCCCTACATTAACTAGGGCCCTCTTAACAACCTCTAGCCATACCGACAACTGGAATGTAACTGCGACAACAGTTGTCACTACCACCTCCGCTCTGTGTGCAGCTCAAGTAGCCAATGGCAGTAACCTCCCCATGGATCATACACACCTAAATTAGGTGGTTGAGGATGACAACATCAACAATCCCCAGAAACAAGACAAAGGCCCCAGTACTGTTAAATGTCAATGCCCATAGTTGTCGCAAACATCAGCCAATGTAAACAACAATAGGAGCTACACAGCACTAAGGACACACCCATGCTGCATATGTCAGGGTCCATCCTGTGCCTGGGTAACAATGGCACATCCCAAATGTCATACTGCTCAGACAACAGCATTGAGGGGGGGACACATGTAACTGGTCACTGAAATACACCTGCACAGTCAGAGGAGGAAATAGGACACTGATTCGATTATCAGGGCAATCCAATGTAACACACATTCCCCAACATCAGCAGTACACATTACCAATGCCAACATCCATATTGTGTCATAACATTGCTATGCATAGGATATGCCACATGTCAAATACATTTAAGTGGATGTGAAAGATCAGAGATTCGGGCAGGTCGAGATTGTTAAGTGTGCTGCCAGGGCCATCAGAACACCCACAGCCAGTGAAAGGTCTCACCATGAGAATGGATGTAGACGGAGGCTTGAGTAGGACAAGAAGGTGGCAATTCTCTATTTGTCCTAAACCAACACCTAGAGGCGATGATGCCGACAAGTCTAATAACTCAATAACATACATGTGACCTGCAGGTGGGCCATAGACCTGGAAGAATGCCCATCTGAAGGACTGGAGCAATGAACACAAAACAAGACCACAATGTGAATTCATCACAAGGCAGGCATGTCACATCACCCATGCCACAACACAGACACACTAATTGTACCCTGTTTCATTGCAGAGGAAGATGGATCTCCTGCAGATATGCCTGTCCCAGATTACCCTGATGACATGGATGACAAGCCGATAAACATTCCCCAGGAGACTATCCAAAAGGTCCTTGAAACCCTCCAGACCCCACCTTCAGTCACAAGGATGAGCACAGAACAAGCAGCCATCGCAGAGGATCCACTCACCACCCCAAGTGTAAGACCTGCCAGCTCCAATACAGCTGAGGACTCAGACGACACTGGCATCAGCTTTGAGAGAACTGTAGTTGGAGTACAGCGGGAGCTGGCCAAGGAGGTGCGGGTGGGGATGCAAACTATGGCAGCCAGCCTAGAGGGGGTGCGTTCATGCATGATGTCATCTGCAGATCAGGCAGCAGCTATGCAAGCCCTAACATCTATCTTGCAGGAACTGCAAAAAACCCAGAAGGAAATCAGCACAGCTGTAATACAGTTGACCCAACACCAACAACAGCAATCCTGTCAACACGTGCAAAAATGCAACATTGAACCACTCAGGGCCGACCTGGCTGCCTACCATCGTGATGTGGCTGCTATTCTCAAGAACCAGCAGATACTCCTTGCTGCAGTACTGCCCTTAAGACCTTCACAGGGAGCAGCAACCGGGATGTCTGACTACACATCCTCTAACACTGAGGTGTGTGTTGCCCCTTCACAACCACCACCAACAAGGACAGAGGAGGCAACACACACATCAGAAGAAGAAGACATGGAACAGATCACATTTACAAGGAAAAGTACCCAGAAGCACTAGTCCCTGCCACATGGCCAACTATTACCAAGGTCCTGCGCTTTGTAACTTGCCAGTCTTGCAACAACTGTACTCAAGCACTGTTCTGCAAACCACTGTATATCTTGTCACCCAGCCCAGTGATTGTCTTTCTCCTACTCATTGGCAAATTCTGTCCCTCTGCACTGTCTGAAACATAAACCCCAGCATTTCAAAAGCATTTCGGTAAACCCTTGTGTAGGATCACAATGTAAGATGTCACTATAATGGACTCACAATCATGGACAATGTACAGATAGCACTACAGAACTTTTCAATAAATAGCACTTACACAACAAATCTGTCTCTGGATAATGTGACATATCAACTTTGCAGTAGATAACTAAAATGTGACTACTGTCAAAATACGTAGCTTGTCAATACAACTGTCCTGATATTATGTAGTCAGATAAATCAGCACAGTGCCCATGATTGCATCATACTCTGCCCTTCCTGAGGGTAAGATCTGATGAAGTGAGAAACCATACACCATCATGCTGTGCTGGACAGAAGAATGCTTCCTCAAGGGATATCTAAGTCATCAAATAGTGGCCGCAAAATGTTGTCACCATGCAATAATAACACATATAACAGTGCACACTAATCTAAGCAAACACTACAAAAACTGCATAAATTAAGGTGTCTGAGTTTACATACAAATAGGTAATCATGCTGAACTGTGTCACAAATTACGTATGAGAGTCATGAAGACAAGAATACAAGAGTGCCAATCAGAACTCATCTTATAAGGGTGTCCTTGATCATCACACTGCAGTCAGACCTAAAACTGTTCCCCAATACCAAGTCTGGAAGCACTGTTTGTGACTTTGAAAACACACTTATCAACAGAAACACATTGTCATCCATATTAACTGTGATTGGTGGTTGCAACGAAGGGTGGACACTTTGCAAGGTAGCTCTAGGCTAGCTGCCAATCGTACAGCTCAGTTGGGATTTGTTTGTAGCATAGGACACAAATGTAATAATACAAAATTCATGTACACTGATTCCAAACCCAGGATCAAGTACCATTTAACACATACTGTTAAGGGTTAACCAAATATTTATTAAATGCTAATCAAAGAAGTGGAAACTGGGGGAAAAATCTTACCTACCCTAATCTACCCTGACTAAACATTACCCACAACTGTCCCTAACTAACCTAAGCTACACTTACTTATCACATGTAACGAAACGTTCTAAACATCCACTCCCCACCCCCTTATGAGACAGGACACATGGAGGACAACATATACTAACCTAAACACATACTATACTATCCTAAACAAATATATATTTTTTAAATGTTTTTTTGGTATATATATATTTTTTTAAACACACAAGAACCCCAACGTAGCCCCCACCCACCCACACACTTAATAATTAAAAATAGAAAGAATCAGGACCCCCCACCCACACCCACTAACACTAACTAAACAGCCTATACTAACCTATCACTAAGCCCCCTAAGCCCACTAACTATAAGAACAAGGAAAGAGGAGGGAGGGGAGGGAATCATTTCCATTTCAAATACAGTCTAGAGGTTGGCCCTGCGGAGGGTCCTCTTGATTGACTTTACACGCCTGTTAATGTGGCGCACATCCCGACTCAGGTGGCTTAACTTGCGCAGCACACGGTCCATCTTCCGTTCCATGTTGTGGAAGGCTGCAGGGTCAACAGATGGAGCTGTGGCAGTCTGGGTACCAGTGGAGGAGGTCTGTGTGTGTGTGGAGCCAGGCCCAGTGGGCGGTCCTGCACCTGTAGCAATGCTGGGGCCTGGAAGTCCAGCAGATGTAGGCACAACAGTCCCAGCTGTGGGTGGGGCCGCCTGGCTTGAAGTGGTGGTTGTACTGGTGGTGGCTGTAGTGGGCAAAGTAGGCCCACCCTGTGGGAAGTCTCTCCATACCCCGGAGGCCCGTTCATGGTGATATCGCCGGGCCATCCTCCTGAACCCCGACTCCACTAGCAGGATGTGCTGGTATCTCATGGCCCGGCGCTGGAATTCACGGACCTGGCCTGGAGTCATGTTTGCAGCTGTGAAGACAAATACAAATATTCTACATTAGTAACTGCATTGTGTGAAATGGCACAAGAAGTTAATCAGACAATACATCTACTGTACTTGTAACAGCTCATATCACAATACAGATCATTGAATGTCCCTGAGGAAGTACATGGCAGGCCAGCCTACAAAGGTCACATCACACATAGCACATCCATAACCTACAAGATGGGTAACAACTGGCTTTGACTTGCCATCTGAGTTCTGCCAGTTATCAGCTAAGAATCATGCTGCATATCCTCTGCCAAGACCTGGGCTACAAATGTCAGTGTATGGAATGCAAAACTAAAGCCACATGGTCTGCAAGTTGTAACTGGACTTGCCAGTATAGTACCAAGTGCCATACCTGAGTGTGTATACTAGGTTCTAACTAAACAGTCACTTATTCACATGTATGTGTAACATACTGGTAGCATCAGTACTAGGTACCCCATTCACAAACCCATGCCCGTGTTTGAGGGTGGGGGGTGGATAAACAACTATCAATTTCCAACAGCATGTACACTGAGGAGTGTATAGAAAACTCCACACGTGTTTGGCTCTACACACACACCACAGGTAAGGTCTATCAACAATTAGGAGTCAGCAAACCCTACACCAATCATAGGGCCACACATGTCAGGAAATGCAGAACTTGGTACACAACATATACTTCCAGTAAGGCCTGACTTACATCAGACACAGAGTTGCAAGAACACCCATGATCATGATTTGCATGCACACCTAGGCCATTGCACTCAAGTTCCACATACTTCTAGCACTACATGTGGAAGTACATGCTGCTAGGAGGTTCTACCTACAGTTTCATAAGTACGTTGGTAAATAGGGAAGCAGAAGTCTATTGGAAAGCAATTTCCTGTACCAATCTTGGAGAATGTGGGTCTGACAGGCTGACTAAATCGGAGCTGACTTCCAGTGCGACTCTTGTTGATACAAGTGTCATCCACATGACTAACCCCACCACTCACAGTGGGGCCTACAGGAATGGCCTACAATCCCTAGATAATACCATTGGATACGCATTGGCCAACTCAAAACATTTGAGAAACTGAAATCCCACTCATGGAACAAGAGAAATGATTGCCCAACGCATCACACCTTGCTATGCGTTCAACACACACGAGTCCATAAACAGCAAACACAACATATAACAGACATATCAACATTTACTGGAGTGGTCGGGGTCCTCAAATGTCGCCACCTCTCCCACAGCTTAGGGTGCCGGTTCACCTGTAAGGCATGGAAGGAAGAAATGTGCTCGAAATCTGTGCACAGAGCAACACTTTCATAAACATATACAATGTGTAGGCTGAATAAGGAAATGGCAGCCATTCAGGCATGATGATACTGCATCTGATATATCACGGCCAACTTGTACATAGCATGGGTCTCCTGTGACAGTTACACACATATCTGCACACATACATTGGCCCTAACTATCATGTGGTTGCAAACATGCCCCGTAATTGGTGACCAGAAATAAATATGGAGTGCAATCGTCTCATCATGTGCATCCAAGAGAGACATCCAAAGCCTGGTTACTTGAGGACTGCATTACCAGTCAAACATGCCTTGTGGCCATGACACATTTATTACACATAGTTACAATGTACAGAGGGAGGGGCAGGGACTTTTGTAAGCCCTCCTGTTGTTACATTTGATTCAATTGATGTGGCCCAGCTATGGTGATTTGCACCAACCATGGAGATGTGAAACCATGTGCATACCTTTGGACTGCCATCCATATTTGGAATGTGGCACAACTAACTCCAACAAACATTCTAAGATGTTAGCTGAGGGTACCTTTCACCTTTTCACAATGTTTTCAAATCCAGATCTGACATGTATCCAAAAAGATAAAGGAACACAATAATCCCAAACATTCATAGTACTTCCGTGAACGCTTTCCTTCCACACTCACCAGACTCACATGAGACATATGTCTGAGCCACTTTGCTATTATCAATTGACGTGAAGGCAGCACTCATTTTCTGCATCATGTAGTGATTCTAGAGTCAGTCTAGCTATTGCGTCAACAAAGTTAGCCAATATGTTGGTACATCTTTACTTCTCTGTCAAAAGTGCCCTATATAGACATGATTGGCTCCTATTTTGTTTGGTTGTCTGACACAAGCGCCGCACCAATTTACTTAATGGAAAAGTATCCTGTAAGTTTGCTGAGCACGTGCTACCTGACAGCTAGCAATTGTGATCTTTACCATAGTGCATCAATTATCCCTGTATGTTTCCCCAGCATTACACACAGTCAGCAAGTTAGCTGGCAGACATAGTACAAATCCTCTTATGTCACTACAGAGCATTTAATTGTGCACATTTACATGATTAGTACTCACCAACAGTGCCACCAATCACGATTCCCAGGTGGTCCAAGAGATCCTGCTCCCTGGTGATGAGGTCAGCCCACCGGTGCTTCAGCTGGTGGTCACTCCTCTGGCTGGCATACACACGCTGCAGGTGATGCAGCACCTTTCCCCACTGGATTCTGCACGCCTCTGTTTGATACCCCTGTATCACCCTGCCCCCTGCCTCGATCATGAGTGGCAAGAAATGGCACACAAGCCATATGAACCCCCTCAACTCCTCTTCACCCATCCTGCCAAGACATGGCCTACCAGACATAGTGGAAATGTGAAAGGGAATAGGGGTTAAAGAAATAGAAAGGGGAAAAGGGGGAAAGTAGGAGTACAGATACAGATGAAAAGTAAACTTAACCACTAAAAGAGCCCAACTATCCCCAAACTACCACTACCCACAACAGACTCCCACAAGCAACAAAAACACTAGGTAAATGGACAAATGTACACAAAACACAGTAGTACAGTATACACCAACAATATTTATTTCACAAATTGACAATACAGATAGCACACAGGCCAAAAAAGCACAAAATCTCAGGACACCACTCTCTACACAGCCACACAGTCTAGAAGAATCATAGACTGCAAAGTGAAAGTGAAAGTACACCCACTGTACATGATTTGTAAACAGGATATCCTATTACATCACTTCCTGTATGAAATGTCCGCCCTTTTTCACGTTATGCGTCATTTTTTGTCCACCAATACTGTATATGCGACTTTTTTTTGACGCACAGGAGTGAAAATTAGTCCGCATCCAAATAATTGTACATGGCCTGTACAAATATCTGGATGCGGCCTAATGTTCACTCCTGTGCGTCAAAAAAAATGACGCAAATACAGTATTGGTGGGCAAAATATGACGCATAAGGCTAGGAACGTCAACATTTCAGTGCCTTAACTGGTTTTGGGCAATTTTTCAGTTTTTTTGGTATGTTACATTTGGGACACATCAGAGATAGTCTGATTAAACACACTATGGTGTTGATGGTGTATGTTCACATGTGTGACATCATACTGCAGCGGACCATGATCCGCTACTCCCTTCACAGTATTTCTACGGTTGGCTGACGCAATAGATGGTCATAAGTGTGGCCTACATATATGTGTTGCACAAATTGGGCATGTTTGGCATAAGGAGAGGATAGCAATGTGACGCACATATGTACAATACCTAAATGCCTTTGGCTCAAAGTGTGTGCTTTGGCAACTAATGTATTTGTTGACCAAGTGTGTGTGTATCACATGAAGCATTATTGCACATATGTTTGTATGATTGTGACATCCATGTGTCCAATCCTTAGATGCAAGTCATTGTGGAACTGAGAGAGGGCATGTGTTAGTCATACATGTAGCAACATCCGTAATGTGGACTTCCAAGATTTAGGGTAACGTAGACACCACATGTGACAAAGCATGCACCAGATAGATGGCAGACGCTTGTTCATGTCAATGGTCCACATTTTCAACATCCTATGTCCTAGAGTTTTGGTAACAGCTTCCTAGACACTAGTTGGTGAATTCCACAGTGAGTCATACACATGCATTGAGGAAGTGGGTACCATGTTGTTTGCCCAGACAGACAAGAGTGAATCTCAAATGTATGATGACACCACAGTGGAGGCCATAGAAGTGAGCCACAACTATCAAGTGGCTGTGGTGGACCAGCATACAAGGCAGCACGTGTCCACATATTTCCAGTGATCAATTGCACATAGGTGTCTTGTTCATGTGTGTGGTCCAATGATGATCCTGTATATAGTTTGGGGTGTAATGTGTCACAGTTCGGTCCAGGACTCATCATGAGTCAGTGGCAGCTATTCCTGTATCTACTGAGTATCCTTGGTTGATCAATGTGAGTAAAGTGGATGAGGACATGTGAACCTACATGGGGATGGTCCCACCCTGTCACTAAAGACGTGTAATGAGACAGTCAACAGGGCAACCTTGGTGTGCTGAGTGAGATAATGTCTCAGGTGTCATGTTCCGGCAGGTGTCATTACAACATTTGTACACAGGTTAGCCTCTGCAATTCCCACTGCATCTGGGAACATCATAGCCTCTGTGCTGATTATTCTCGCAGCTATTAACCACACACGGCCCATCAATATGTTGTGATTCTGTGTGTGAACTGTCAGGGTCCTGACATGTGTGGATTTTTCGTGGACATTATCAGAGGTTGCTGGTTCTGTTGAAGGCCCCGTACCCAATCCCTGCATATGGCCCTTGGACACAGTCACACTTTGTCATTCATGCATAAATGAGACCCAGAGAAGGGATGGGCCATGAATTTTGCTTTTCCCAGAGGATTTTACTCAAATGGTACAGTTAAAAGGCAGATGATGCTATACAATGTATTTGGGTATGCATTGAAGAAGCCCATGCCCAATACCCCCTGATGAATGAGAGGTTTGCTAACGCAAGTGTGGTACATATGTAGACACAGGGATACTTTAGTGTGACGCACAGACAGATGCCAGTCAGGCTGACAGAATGCAGGGTGATTCAGGATCCAGCAATTTGACAAGTTACATAATCAGTGGCCTGACTCATACTGTTTGGAGGACGAACTAGAGAGTTGATATGCCAAACTGTGTATGTCCTGTGTTTTTGAAGGTGACAAATGAACCCAGTGGCTGTGTTACACGGCTTAATTAGTATCAATGCTTAATGGTGTATTTGACATAATGGCAACTCCTATGCTGTTCCAGGCATCAGCAGGGGCAGTGCTTGTTGAAATGGGTGGTGTGCATGGGGGTGATCACAAGTGTGGGCTGCATCTGTTTCTCACCAGTCCTGTAGGTGAGATTTGCATTCTAAGGGCTAACATACTTTTTGACACGGGAAGCAATCTACAGGTGCTAACAGGGCTTTGAAACTAGAAGACAGTGTATAAATTAACCTGACGTCCATGCAGTCAGATGTTCTATGACAATGGCATACCATAGGAAAGGGTGTAGCACACTGGATTGCTATTGTTAGTCTGTGTGTGTAGAGGAGGTAATATCAGGGTACGCATCTTAGTATTCCAGGGACCTCATCAGACAGGTGGGTTGTGACCAGGTGCATGGGTGTGTCAGGAGTTAGGAAATGGGCTGACATGTACATGGAATATCATGTGTGCAATGCTGCTCATATGAGTGGCACTTGTGCTGTCTATGTTCTGCTTCTATGGAACTCTAGTCATAGATAGTCTTTGCAAATATTGGATGCAGTTGGACTTACTGCTGTCAAGGGTCTGGTCAGACATTCCTGTTACTGATGCAAAAGCACATTGACTGCCTCATGTATGAGGCTTGTTTTCCCCTTATTGAGTGATGGTGTCTTAGTTGTGTGCCATATGCTGTGTTGGACCTTGATTTCAACATGTGTGTGTGAAATAGGTGTGGTCCTCTGCTATTGGCCTTTAAAGGAGAAATGTACATGATAGATGTCATTTACAGTGTGTGTGTATGTGACCATTGTATGTTAGGCATCACATTAGCTCTGGGATTTTCAGTGTCCTAATCAGTATCTCAGCAATGCTTCATGAGGCAACACTCTTATTCTGATAAGTAGAGATGAAGGTGTGCAAAAATGATTAGCCAGACCATGATATGGTGATTATTATAGGTGTTTATTTAAATTAGTTAACTAAAGTGGTGAAGGTGATTATATTTAAAAGAAATTGTTGACGATATGTTGCCGCCTGCGTATACCAGCGGCTGTGTTCTGTAGTTCCCCCTCATGTTGCAGGCCAGCATCCTCCTCTTCCTCCTCTTCAGGCATGTGTGGCTCAGGTTCCAGGAGGGGAATGTTCCTTTTGATGCAAATGTTGTGCTATATTGCACATGTTAGGATGATCTTACAGACCATCTCTGGGGAATATAGGAGGCTACCACCAGTAATGTCGAGGCACCGGAACCTTGACTTGAGGATGCCGAAGGTCCTCTCGACTATGCTGCGTGTCCTGCTATGTGCGTCATTGTAGGCACGCTCTGCAGCAGTACTCGGGTTGCCAATAGGTGTCATAATCCATGGCTGGATGCCATACACCTGATCAGCTGCAAGAGAAAATGAATGGGATCATGTTGATGTAGCTGGCCCTACTGAAATGACCTTGCATGGCAGTAGTTGTCTTGTGGTGTCTGTGACTCTTTTGTGTTATAATGTAGCATCCTAGGCTTGTAGGATGTACCATCTGCATTGTGTTGTTTCCTTGGCTGAACAAGTGTTTGCCTGCTGACCGTTTGTCAGCAGTATGTTTTGGGATTTGCAGTACAGTGTGCCCTCCCTAGCATTGTGACTTGTGATACAGGTGTCCGTGTGTCTTCACTGGGGGTGAGATGATAGTTCCATACACAGTTAAAATTGACAGTGTTGTTAACACGTTCATATCAATGTACCCTGGACATCCCATACCTTTAGACTTAGGCAATGGATTAATGTAAAGGTCATTGGGACACTTACATTTTGCAAGGTGACATTTGGGCAACCCACTCCACACGTTATCATCTTTGACGTCTTAACATTAGACTGTACACTAATTTCCGATGTGTGACAGGTTCATTGGTGACCTAAGAAACATGGCTAGCGATGTCACGACCTCAGTATGTTCCTGTTCACATGTTGCTGTTATGGTGTAGGTGTTGTGTGTCCTAGAGGGTTGCTGTGCAGTGTGTATATAAGTAGGTTTTTGTACTTACCAACAAGTAGTCCATTGCCATACCGTCCATCCTGGAAGTGTTCATTGATGGTGCAGTGACGGAAGATGAAGGAGTCATGTACACTCCCAGGATATTTAGCCACGATGTTGGTGATCAATCCCTGGTGATCGACTATGGCCTGCACGTTGATGGAATGTGTGTGCTTCCTGTTGCGGTAGAAGTGCTCAGTTGCAGCAGGTGGCAAAAGGCGTACATGTGTGCAGTTGATTGCCCCAAGGACATGTGGGAAGCCACTGATGAGGTAGAACCCCTGTTTTGTTTCCTGCTGCTTCTGCAGTGTGTTAGGGAAGCAGATGTGGCGGGGTGTAAGTCCAATGATGGCATCCAGTACTTTGGGCAAAAAGGCAGAGAATGATGGCTGTGATATTCCGCCAACCAGTGCACCAGTTGTTTGAAAAGAGCCACTTTCCAGCATGTGAAGTACGGCAAGCAGCTTGGTTTCTGTTGGGATGGTGCGGGGTGTCAGCAAAGTAGGTGCCAATTGCGGTTCAATGTTGCGCAGCAGCTGCTGAACGGCCTGCCAGTTCAACCTGTACCTCTGGATGATGTCATGTTGCCTGAGGCCATGAAGAGTTGTTCTGGGGCGGAATATCCTCTCCTGCCTTCTGCGCTGCCTTTGTGGTCCCTGCTGGTGTTGTTGTAGCTGCTGTTGTTGCTGCTGGGCTCTGCGTCTGCGTGCACGCTGGATTAGAATCACCTCCATGTCTCCCTGTTGCTGCTCTGCTGTTGCTTCTATGTGTTCTCATTAAATGCAGGTGTGTTTGCCCCATTTTAACACCTGCCCTGACCCAGGCGTTTATTTTTTACGCAAATCGGGCTGTGCGTCATTTTCCGGCTCCGCCTCCCGGCCGTGCGTCATTATTGCCCGAAAGCACAAATACGACGCACGGCCGTTTAAGTAATTTTTTGGACGGGAACGCCTACCTTGCATATGATTAATGCAAGGCGGGTTGCCGCATCCACAAAATGACGCACACGGCGGAATTTTGTCGTCCACGGACTCGGGCGTCAAAGTTTAAATACGGGGCAACGTTTGCGCTGAATGTGCGTCAAAATGTTTGACGCACATTCGGCGCAGACGGAGTATAAATACGCCCCTAAGTGAGCAGTTATCAGATCACCATCATTATAAAAACAAACAAAAAAATATATTCTCATACTTTGCATATCCCATAATAGAAACATCACCAATGCAACATTACTGCTCATATTATTCAGCCCCTAAAACTGCAGTCAGTACCCCTGTCTGGAGGAAGCATGATTCACATCAATATGGGAATGTGGATATGCAGAAAGTAACAATAATGGCCAGGGAATCACCCAATACCTTTCCACAATTGGGCTCAGTGTATGAATATAGCGCCCACTGCCATTATATTAATGATGGATGGTAATTCTCGGGACTCACATGCCGAATGCAGGAGCTCCTGTGCTCCTACTACCTCAGGGCAGTACTTGTCCAGTAAAGTCATTCTAGCAGGAACAGGGATCTCCATTGAGGGTTGCCGCCCGTCCTGTTAGCTTCACACTCAATGTCCTGTGAACACAGGTATGTCCCCCTAGAGCGAAGGGGAGGCCACTCAGACTTCCCTTTCTGGCAGGAAGATTCCTCTGGCTTTCTTCCTCCCGCCTGGGTCAGAGTAATCAGTAGTCACCAACATCCACTCGGCGGCAGGTATCATCAGCGGCTTCCTCTCAAGTCGCCTTGTTACTGATAGTGTGTCCAGAGCCCTGCAGGGCTCCCCAGATCGCTGTCTCGGTCTTCCACAAGGCCGCTGCCAGCAAGCAGGCAGGTGCTCTAATTGGGAGGTGGGGCTGCCTGTGGAGGTGGTGCAGCGGCCGTAACGTTCCCTCCGGATCCACTAGGGGAGACACAGCCTTCGCAGCTCCTTGCGGCGGTGATGGCCTCTGGGGCCTCTTCTGTCGACTTGGGCTGCGCTGGTAAAAACAGCATGGGCAGAATCGTGAAGCAGAGTGGGGCTGTCTCTACAGCTCAGACTCAGCAGTAAGGTCCTGCTAGGGTCCAGGGGCACCAGAGAGTGCGCACTATGATCACGCTGACTCCAAAAACCAACGCTGCCTTTCTCATTTTCCTCAGCACCTCCTGGGACTAGAAAACAACTACCTTCAGAAAAAGGCAGAATCTTGAAGTGCCCTCCAGGCACTTGTCCTTGGGCCACAGCGTTTGCCTCACACTAGAAATCCCGAAACAGGGGCAAAAAAGGGCACACCATCCAGCACCTGGACACCAATAGGGGCCACCAGGTAGAAGGCATGCAGCAGGCCAGCACACTAGGGTCCTTACAGGCAAACTGACAGTCCTTCTTATGCCTCAGCAGGCCACAGGTCAGCACAACAGGAAGTCATCTAAATGGCGGTTCCTAGCAGCATAACAGCCCCCTCCAGCAGCATTTGGTTCCCAGTCCCTGTAGTGTCCCAGAGTGTCTTAGGGGGTCATTCTGACTGCGGCGGACGGCGGTCGCCGCCCGCCAAGCGGTTCCCGCCGAAAGACCGCTCCGCGGTCAAAAGACCGCGGCGGTCATTCTGGCTTTCCCACTGGGCCGGCGGGCGACCGCCGAAAGTCCGCCCGCCAGCCCAGCGGGAAACACCCTTCCCACGAGGACGCCGGCTCAGAATGGAGCCGGCGGAGTGGGAAGGTGCGACGGGTGCAGTTGCACCCGTCACGAATTTCAGTGCCTGCAAAGCAGACACTGAAATTCTTCGTGGGGCCCTCTTACGGGGGCCCCGCGGCACCCCCTACCGCCATCCTGTTCCTGGCGGGAGAACCGCCAGGAACCGGATGGCGGTAGGGGGTGTCAGAATCCCCATGGCGGCGGAGCGCGCTCCGCCGCCATGGAGGATTCTCAAGGGCAGCGGGAAGTCGGCGGTACACCGCCGACTTTCTGTTTCTGGCCGCGGCTGAACCGCCGCGGTCAGAATGCCCAGCGGTGCACCGCCAGCCTGTTGGCGGTGCTACCGCCGACCTCCGCCATGGCGGTAATTACCGCCAGGGTCAGAATGACCCCCTTAGTCTCTCTGTCTTCTCTGTTTTTTTTTAACATGAGGAAATGAGGAAGAACCTTTATACTTATACTCAGTTTGCCCAGCTCCTAGAATTGAGAAGAAGGTTCCAACCAGCTCTAACCAGTTCCAGGAATGCCCCTTCTCCTCCACACTACCTCCAGACATCAGTAGGGATATACGAGCCTTCTGTGTCAGGGCAGGACACAGCCTATACCAATGAAAGTGCATCACACCTGTACCTCTCCCAGCCCAGGAACACCACTCAATATGCAGATGTACTCCTATTACACCTCCACCCTCCCTGTGTGATGGCTGTCTGGAAACTATTCACAAAGCCCAGCTGTCACTTTACCCCAGACGTTGACTGATGTCAAACTGCAAAAGCATCAGAGTTAGAAGCACAGTAAAAAGTGGTATTTCTATGGTGGTAATAGAAAATCCACCTACACCAGTAAGCAGCATTTCTCACTACAATTCTAACTATACCAAACATGCCCACGCCACCCCTCATAGATCAGAAAATACCACTTAGCCATATGAAAGGGCATTTCCAATGCAATCCTATGAGAGAGGCAGCACTCACAGCAGTGAGAAACCAAATAAGCTGTTTGTCACTACTGAGACAGGCCACACAACAAGGCATATGTCCTACCTCTTACCTACACAGCACCCTGCCCATAGGGCTACCTAGGGCCTACCTTAGGGTGACTTATATGTAGTAAAAGGGGAGTTCCAGGCCTCGCAAGTAAATTTAGATACCCGGTCCATGTGGCAGTAAACTGCACATCTAGGACCTGCAGTGGCAGGTCCGAGACAAGTTTGCAAGGTCTTAGAAATTGGGTCTCTAGTTGGCAGAGGTATACAACCTTGTCCAAGTAGGGACCACAATCCTAGTCAGAAGAAGTCACAACACAACCCAAATAGCCTGTGCCCACCCTCCAGTAGCTTGGCCCAGAGCAGTCAGGCTTAACTTAGAAGGTAATGTGTAAAGTATTTGTGCAATAACTCATACAGTAACACAGTGAAAACACTACAGAAATACAACACACAGGTTTAGAAAAATAGATAATATTTATCTGAATAAAAATAAGGTAAAAACAATGAAAATCCAATGTACAAAAGCAAAGAAATGAATTTTTAAAGATTAAACCCCACTAAAGTGCTTAAAAACACAGGGCCATATTTATACTTTTTGACGCAAAACTGCGCCGGTGCAGTTTTGAGTCAAAAGTATTACCGCCGGCTAATGCCATTTTATTGCGCCATGCGGGCGTCATATTTATACTTTGATGCACGGTGGCGCAAACCACAGGTGGGAGTCATTATTTTTTACTTTAGTGCAGAGGAGCAGGAAATTCTGGTTAAAGAGGTGACGGAACACCAGTACCAACTGTTTGTCACCTCAAAGTTGCCAATGAGTAGGAGAGAGGCTATATGGCAACAAATTGTCAACAAGATTACCAGTGTGGCTGAAGTACGTAGAACTGTCATTGAGTGCAAGAAACGCTGGCATGACTGCAAGCGCAGGACCAAGGAAAAGATGGCCAGGAACAGGAAGGCAGCACTGCAGACTGGAGGGGGGAGTTCAGCACACCAGGAGGCCCTGGACCACATGGAGGAGATGGTCGCAGCCGTCATCCCTGAGGAGATCGTCACAGGGATTCAAGGACAGGACAGCGCAGACTACCAGGAGACAACACACATGCAGGGTAAGTCAAATGGGGAATTATAATGCAATAATATCAACTGTGAGTGGGGGGGATACCGACCACAAAATGCATGGAAGTCATCTAATACATGGAGTGGCATGGGTAAAGGGACACGGCAGGGGGGCATGGCCCGTTCTCAGAAGACCTGGGGCACACCATTACACAACACCAACAACAGTCCCATGGGGGCATGCTGTTATGCCAACGATGGAGCAAAGGTAAAGCCACGCCAGGAGGGAAGGCCACAACGTCAAACTGACATCCCGGCACACATCAGCCACCATACCCCCTACATTAACTAGGGCCCTCTTAACAACCTCTAGCCATACCGACAACTGGAATGTAACTGCGACAACAGTTGCCACTACCACCTCTGCTCTGTGTGCAGCTCAAGTAGCCAATGGCAGTAACCTCCCCATGGATCATACACACCTAATTAGGGGGTGAGGATGACAACTACAACAATCCCCACAAACCAGACAAAGGCCCCAGTACTCTCAATTGTCAATGCCCATAGTTGTCGCAAACATCAGCCAATGTAAACAACAATAGGAGCTACACAGCACTAAGGACACACCCATGCTGCATATCTCTGGGTCCATCCTGTGCCTGGGTAACAATGCAACATCCCAAATGTAATACTGCTCAGACAACAGCATTGAGGGGGGGACACATGTAACTGGTCACTTAAATACACCTGCACGGTCAGAGGAGGAAATAGGACAATGATACAATTATCAGGGCAATCCAATGTAACACACATTCCCCAACATCAGCAGGAAACATTACCAATGTCAACATCCATATCAGATCATAACATTGCCATGCATACGATATTACATTTAAGTGGATGTGAAAGATCAGAGATTGGGGCAGGTCCAGATTGTTAAGTGTGCTGCCAGGGCCATCAGTACACCCACAGCCAGTGAAAGGTCTCACCATGAGAATGGATTTACACAGAGGATTGAGTAGGAAAAGAAGGTGGCAATTCTCTATTTGGCATAAACCAACACCTAGAGGCAATGAGGCTGACAAGTCTGATAACTCAACAACATACGTGTGACACACAGGTGGGCCATAGGCCAGGAAGAATGCCCATCTGAAGGTCTGGAGAAATTAACACAAAACAAGATCACAAAGTGAATTCATCAAAAGGCAGGCACGTCACATCAAAATTGCCACAACACAGACACACTAATTGTACCCTGTTTCATTGCAGAGGAACATGGATCTCCTGCGGATATGCCTGTCCCAGATTTCCCTGATGACATGGATGACGAGCCGATAAACATTCCCCAGGAGACTATCCAAAAGGTCCTTTACACCCTCCAGACCCCACCTTCAGTCACAAGGAGGAGCACAGAACAAGCAGCCATCGCAGAGGATCCACCCACCTCCCCAATTGTAAGACCTGCCAGCTCCAATACAGCTGAGGACTCAGACGACACTGGCCCCAGCTGTGAGAGAACTGTAGTTGGAGTACAGTGGGAGTTGGCCAAGGAGGTGCGGGTGGGGATGCAAACTATGGCAGCCAGCCTTGAGGGGGTGCGTTCGTGCATGAAGTCATCTGCAGATCAGGCAGTAGCTATGCAAGCCCTAACATCCATCCTGCAAGGACTACAAGAAACTGTCAAGGAATTCACCACTGCAGTAAGGGAGTTGCCACAAAACCTTGCACCCCAAACCTTCCACTGCATGCACAAATGCAATCATGACCCCTCAGGGCCGACCTGGCTGCCTACCATCGTGATGTGGCTGCTATTCTCAAGAACCAGCAGACCCTCCTTGCTGCAGTACTGCCCTTAAGACCTTCGCAGGGAGCAGCGACCGGGATGTCTGACTCCACGTCTTCCTACACTGAGGTGTGTGTTGCCCCTTCACAACCAAAAATAACAAGAACAGAGGAGGCAACACACACATCAGAAGAAGAAGAAATGGAACAGATCACATTCACAAGGAAAATGACCCGGAAGCACTAGTCCCTTCCACATGGCCCACAGTTACCAAGGTCCTGCGCTTTGTAACTTGCCAGTCTTGCAACAACTTTACTCAAGCACTGTTCTGCAAACCACTGTATATCTTGTCACCCAGACCAATGATTGTCTCACTCCTACTCAATGGCAAATCCTGTCCCTCTGCACTGTCTGAACCATCAACCCCAGCATGTCAAAAGCATTTCCGTAACCCCTTGTGTAGGTTCACAATGTAAGATGTCACTATAATGGACTCACAATAATGGACAATGTACAGATAGCACTACAGCACTTTTCAATAAATAGCACTTACACAACAAATATGTCTCTGGGTAATGTGACATATCAACTGTGCAGTAGATAACTGAAATGGGCCTACTGTCAAATTACGTAGCTTGTCAATACAACTGTCCTGATAATATGTAGTCAGAGAAATCTGCACAGTGCCCATGATTGCATCATACTCTGCCCTTCCTGAGGGACAAATCTGATGAAGTGAGAAACCATACACCATCATGCTGTGTTGGACAGAAGAATGCTTCCTCAGGGGATAACTAAGTCATCAAATAGTGGCCGCAAAATGTTGTCAACATGCAAAAATAACACAAATAACATGGCACACTAATCTAAGTAAACACTACAAAAACTGCATAAATTAAGGTGTCTGAGTTAACATACAAATAGGTATCATGCTGAACTGTATCACAAATGATGTGTGAGGGTCATGAAGACAAGAATACAAGATTGCCAATGAGAACTCATCTTATAAGGGTGTCCATGATCATCACACTGCAGTCAGACCTAAAACTGTTTCCCCAATACCAAGTCTGGAAGCACTGTTTGTGACTTTGAAAACACACTTATCAACAGAAACACATTGTCATCCATATTAACTGTGATTGGCGGTTGCAACGAAGGGTGGACATTTTGCAAGGTAGCTCTGGGCTAGCTGCCAATCGGACAGCTCAGTTGGGATTTGTTTCTAGCATAGGACACAGATGTCATAGTACAAAATTGATGTACACTGAATCCAAACCCACGATCAAGTACCATTCAACACATACTATTAAGGGTTAACCAAATATTTATTAAATGCTAATCACAGATGAGGAAACTGAGGGAAAAATCTTACCTACCCTAACCTACCCTGACTACTCATTACCCACAACTGTCCCTAACTAACCTAAGCTACACTTACTTATCACATGTAACGAAACGTTCTAAACATCTACCCCCCCACCCCCCTTATGAGACGGGACACATGGAGGACAACACATACTAACCTAAACACATAGTATACTATCCTATACAAATATATATATATATAAATATATATATATATATTTTTTTGGATTTTCTTTTTTTTAAAACACACAAGAACCCCAACATAGCCCCCCACCCACCCACACACACACTTAAGAAGCAAATATATCAAGACTGTGGACCCCCCACCCACTAACACTAACTAAACTAACAGCCTATACTAACCTAACACTAAGTCCCCCAAGCCCACTTACTATAAGAACAAGGAAAGAGGAGGGAGGGGAGGGAATCATGTCCAACTATAAATGTCTAGAGGTTGGCCCTCTGGAGGGTCCTCTTAATAGACTTAACACGCCGGTTAATGTGGCGCACATCCCGGCTCAGGTGGCTCAACTTGCGCAGCACTTTGTCCATCTTACGTTCCATTTGGTTGAAGGCTGCAGGGTCAACAGATGGAGCTGTGGCAGTCTGGGTACCGGTGGAGGAGGTCTGGGTGGGTGTGGTGCCAGGCCTAGTGGGCTGTCCTGCACCGGTGGCAATGCTGGGGCCTGGAAGTCCAGCAGATGTTGGACCAACAGTGCCAGCTGTGGGTGGGGCCACCTGGCTCGGATTGGTGGTTGTGCTGGCGGTGGCTGTGGTGGGCAAAGTAGGCCCACCCTGTGGGAAGGATCTCCATGCCCTGGACGCCAATTCATGGCGATATCGCTGGGCCATCCTCCGGAACCCCGACTCCACCAGCAGGATGTGCTGGTATCGCATGGCCCGGCGCTGAAATTAACGGACCTGGTCTGGAGTCATGTTGCCAGCTGTGAAGACAAATGCAGATATTCTACATTAGTAACTGCATTGTGTGAAATGGCACAAGAAGTTAATCAGACAATACATCTTCTGTACTTGTAACAGCTCATATCACAATACAGATCATTGAATGTCCCTGCGGAAGTACATGGCAGGCCGGACTACAAAGGTCACATAGCACATCCATAACCTACAAGATGGGTAACAACTGGCTTTGACTTGCAATCTGAGTTCTGCCAGTTATCAGCTAAGAATCATGCTGCATATCCTCCGCCAAGACCTGGGCTACAAATGTCAGTGTACGGAAATCAAAACTAAAGCCACATGGTCTGCAAGTTGTAACTGGACTTGCCAGTATAGTACCAAGTGCCAAACCTGAATGTGTATACTGGTTTGCAACCAAACCGTCACTTATTCACATGTATGTGTAACATACTGGTAGCATCAGTACTAGGTACCCTATTCACAAACCTATGCCCGTGTTTGAGGGTGGGGGAGGTGGATAAACAACTATAATTTGCCAACAACATGTACACCGAGGAGTGTATAGAAAACTCCACGCATGTTTGTCTCTACAGACACACCACAGGTAAGGTCTATCAACAATTATGAGTCAGCAAACCCTAGAGCACTCATAGGGCCACACATGTCAGGAAATGCAGAACTTGGTACACAACATATACTTCCAGTGAGGCCTGACTTACATCACACACATAGTTGCTAGAACACCCATGATCATGAATTGCATGCACATCTAGGCCATTGCACTCAAGTTCCACATACTTGTAGAACTACATGTGGAAGTACATGCTGCTAGGAGGTTCTACCTACTGTTTCATGATTACGTAGGTAAATAGGGAAGCAGATGTCTATTGGAAAGCAATTTGCTGTACCAATCTTGGAGAATGTGGGTCTGACAGGCTGACTAAATCAGAGCTGACTTCCAGTGCGACTCTTGTTGATACAAGTGTCATCCACATGACTAACCCCTGTACTCACAGTGGGGCCTACAGGAATGGCCTACAATCCCTACATGATACCATTGGATATGCATTGGCCAACTCAAAACATGTGAGAAACGGAATTCCCACTCACGGAACAAGAGAAAAGCTTGCCCAACGCATCACACCTTGCTATGCGTCCAACTCACACGAGTCCATAACCAGCAAACACAACACATAACAGACATATCAACACTTACTGGAGTGGTCGGGGTCCTCAAATGTCGCCACCTCTCCCACAGTGTAGGGTGCCGGTCCACCTGTAAGGTATGGAAGGAAGAAATGTTCTCAAAATCTGTGCACAGCGCAACAATTTCATAAACATATACAATGTGTAGGCTGAATAAGGAAATGGCAGCCATTCAGAGATGATGGTACTGCATCTGATATATCACGGCCAACTTGTACATAGCATGGGTCTCCTGTGACAGTTACACACATATCTGCACACATACATTGGCCCTAACTATCATGTGGTTGCAAACATGCCCCGTAATTGGTGACCAGAAAAAAATTCTGGAGTGTAATCGTCTCATCATGTGCATCCAAGAGAGACATCCATAGCCTGGTTACTTGAGGACTGCATTACCAGTCAAACATGCCTTGTGACCATGACACATAGGTACAATGTACAGAGGGAGGGGCAGGGACTTTTGTAAGCCATCCTGTTGTTACAGTTTATTCAATTGATGTGCCCAGCTATGGTGATTTGCACCAACCATGGAGATGTGAAGCCATGTGCATACACTTGGACTGCCATCCATATTTGGAATGTGGCACAACTAACTCCAACAAACATTCTAAGATGTTAGCTGAGGGCACCTTACACCTTTTCACGATGTTTTCAAATCCAGATCTGACATGTATCCAAAAAGATCAAGGAACACAATAATCCCACACATTCATAGTACTTCCGTGAACGCTTTCCTTCCACACTCACCAGACTCACATGAGACATATGTCTGAGCCACTTTGCTAATATCAATTGACGTGAATGCAGCACTCATTTTCTGCATCATGTAGTGATTCTAAAGTCAGTCTAGCAATTGCGTCAACAAGTTTGGCCTAAATGTTGGTACATCTGTACTTCTCTGTCAATAGTACCCTATATAGACATGATTGGCTCCTATTTTGTTTGCTTTTCTGACAAAAAGGCAGCACCAATTTCCTTCATGGAAAAGTAACCTGTAAGTTTGCTGAGCACGTGCTACCTGACAGCTAGCAATTGTGATCCTTGCCATAGTGCATCAATTATCCCTTTATGTTTCCCCAGCATTACACACAGTCAGCAAGTTAGCTGGCAGACATTGTACTAATCCCCTTATGTCACTACAGAGCATTTAATCGTGCACATTAACATGATTCGTACTCACCAACAGTGCCACCAATCATGATTCCCAGGGGGTCCAAGAGATCCTGCTCCCTGGTGATGAGGTCAGCCCACCGGTGCTTCATCTGGTGGTCACTCCTCTGGCTGGCATACACACGCTGCAGGTGATGCAGCACCTTTCCCCACCGGATTCTGCGCGCCTCTATTGGATACCCCTGAATCACCCTGCCCCCTGCCTGGTTCATGAGCGGCAAGAAATGGCACACAAGCCAGATGAACCCCCCCAACTCCTCGTCCCCCATCCTGCCAAGATGTGGCCTACCAGACATAGTTGTGAAGTGAAAGGAAATAGGGATAAAAGAAATAGAAAGGGGAAAAGGGGGAAAGTAGGGGTACAAATACAGATGAAAAGTAAACTTAACCACTAAAAGAGCCCAACTATCTCCAAACTAACACTACCCACAACAGACTCCCACAAACAACAAAAACACAAGATAAATGGACAAATGTAGACAAAACACAGTAGTACAGTATCCAGCAACAATATTTATTTCACAAATGGACTTTACAATTAGCACACAGGACAAAAAAGCACAAAATCTCAGGACAACACTCTCTACACAGCCACACAGTCTAGAAGGATCATAGACTGCAAAGTGAAAGTGAAAGTACACCCACTGTACATGATCTGTAAACAGGATATCCTATTACATCACTTCCTGTATGAAAAGTCCCGCCTTTTTCACGTTATGCGTCATTTTTTGTTTACCAAAACTGTATTCTGGATGCGGGCTAAATTGACTCCTGTGCATAAAAAAAAATGACGCAAATACAGTTTTGGTAGACAAAAAATGACGCATAACGCTAGGAACATCAAAATTACAGTGCATTAACTGGTTTTGGGAAATTTTTCTTGTTTTTTGGTTATGTTACATTTGGGACACATCAGAGATAGGCTGATTGAAGACACTATGGTGTTGATGGTGTATGTTCACATGTGTGACATCATACTGCAGCGGACCATGATCCGCTACTCCCTTCACAGTATTTTTACGGTTGGCTGACGCAATAGTTGGTCATAAGTGTGGCCTACATATATGTGTTGCAGAAATTGTGCATGTTTGGCATAAGGAGAGGATAGCAATGTGACGCACATATGTACAATACCTAAATGCCTTGGGCTCAAATTGTGTGCTTTGGCAACTAATGTATTTGTTGACCAAGTGTGTGTGTATCACATGAAGCATTTTTGTACATATGCTTGTATAAATGTGACGTCCATGTGTCCAATCCTTAGATGCAAGTCAGTGTGGAAATGAGAGAGGGCATGTGTTAGTCATACATGTAACAACACCCATAAAATGGACTTCCAAGATTTAGGGTCACGTAGACACCACATGTGACATAGCATGCACCAGATGGATGGCAGATGCTTGTTCATGTCAATGGCCCACATTTTCTACATCCTAAGTCCTAGAGTATTGGTAAGAGCTTCCTAGACACTAGTTGGTGAATCCCACAGTGAGTCATACACATGCATTGAGGAAGTGGGAACCATGTTGTTCGCACAGACAGACAAGGGTGAATCTCAAATGTATGATGACACCACAGTTGAGGCCATAGAAGTGAGCCCCAACTATCAAGTGGCTGTGGTGGACCAGCATACAAGGCAGCACGTGTCCACATATTTCCAGTGATCAATTGCACATAGGTGTCTTGTTCATGTGTGTGGTCCAATGATGATCCTGTATATTGTTTGGGGTGTAATTTGTCACAGTTCGGTCCAGGACTCATCATGAGTCATTGGCAGCTATTCCTGTATCTACTGAGTATCCTTGGTTGATCAATGTGAGTAAAGTGGATGTGGACATGTGAACCAACATGTGGATGGTACCACCCTGTCACTAAAGACATGTAAAGAGACAGTCAACAGGGCAACCTTGGTGTGCTGAGTGAGATAATGTCTCAGGTGTCATGTTCCGGCAGGTGTCATTACAACATTTGTACACAGGTTAGCCTCTGCAATTCCCACTGCATCTGGGAACATCATAGCCTCTGTGCTGATTATTCTCGCAGCTATTAACCACACACGGCCCATCACTATGTTGTGAGCACTGTGATTCTGTGTGTGAAATGTTGTGGTCCTGACATTTGTGTAATATTCATGGACATTATCAGAGGTTGCTGGTTGTGCTGAAAGCCCCGTACCCAATCCCTGCCTACGGCCCTGGGACACTGTCACACTTTGTCATTCATGCATAAATGCAACATAGACAAGGGATGGGCCATGAATTTTGCTTTTCCAAGAGGATGTAACTCAAATGGTACAGTTAAAAGGCAGATGATGCTATACAATGTATTTGTGTATGCATTGAAGAAGCCCATGCCCAATACCCCTTGATGAATGAGAGGTTTGCTAACGCAAGTGTGGTACATATGTAGACACAGGGATACTTTAGTGTGACGCACAGACAGTTGCCAGTCAGGCTGACAGAATGCAAGGTGATTCAGGATCCAGCAATTTCACAAGTTACATAATCAGTGGTCTGACTAAGACTGTTTGGAGGACAAACTAGAGATCTGACATGTCAAACTGTGTATGTCCTGTGTTTTTGAAGGTGACAAATGAACCCAGTGGCTGTGTTACACGGCTTAATTAGTATCAATGCTTAACGGTGTATTTGACATAATGGCAACTCCAATGCTGTTCCAGGCATCAGCAGGGGCAGTGATTTTTGAAATGGGTGGTGTGCATGGAGGTGATCACAGGTGTGGGCTGCATCTGTTTCTCACCAGTCCTGTAGGTGAGACTTGCATTCTAAGGGCCAACAGACATGTTCACATGGGAAGCAATCTACATGTGCTAACAGGGCTTTGAAACTAGAAGACAGTGTATACATTAACCTGACGTCCATGCAGTCAGATGTTCTATGACAATGGCATACCATAGGAAAGGGTGTAACACACTGGTTTGCTAATGTTGGTCTGTGTGTGTAGAGGAGGGAATATCAGGGTACACATCTTAGTATTCCAGGGACCTCTTCAGACAGGTGGGTTGTGACCAGGTGCATGGGTGTGTCAGGAGTTAGGAAATGGGCTGACATGTACATGGAATGTCATGTGTGCAATGCTGCTCATATGTGTGGCACTTGTGCTGTCTATGTTCTGCTTCTATGGGACTCTAGTCACAGATAGTCCTTGCAAATATTGGATGCAGTTGGACTTACTGCTGTCAAAGGTTTGGTCAGGCATTCCTGTTACTGATGCCAAAGCACATTGACTGCCTCATGTATGAGGCTTGTTTTCCCCTTATTGAGTGATGGTGTCTTAGTTGTGTGCCATATGCTGCGTTGGACCTTGATTTCAACATGTATGTGTGAAATAGTTGTGGTCCTCTGCTATTGGCCTTCAAAGGAGAAATGTACATGATGTATGTCATTAAGAGTGTGTGTGTATGTGACCATTGTATGTTAGGCATCACATTAGCTCTGGGATGTTTAGTGTCCTACTCAGTATATCAGCAATGCTCCATGAGGCAACACTCTTATTCTGATAAGTAGAGATGAAGGTGTGCAAAAATGAATAGCCAGACCATTATATGGTGATTATAATAGGTGTTTATTTAAATTCATTAACTAAAGTGGTGAAGGTGATCATATTCAAAAGAAATTGTTGACGATCTGTTGCCGCCTGCGTATACCAGCGGCTGTGTTCTGTAGTTCCCCCTCATGTTGCAGGCCAGCATCCTCCTGTTCTTCCTCTTCAGGCATGTGTGGCTCTGGTTCCAGGAGGGGAATGTTCCTTTTGATGCAAATGTTGTGCAATATTGCACATGTTAGGATGATCCTACAGACCATCTCTGGGGAATATAGGAGGCTACCACCAGTGATGTCGAGGCACCGGAACCTTGACTTGAGGATGCCAAAGGTCCTCTCGACAATGCTGCGTGTCCTCCTATGTGCGTCGTTGTAGGAACGCTCTGCGGCAGTACTTGGGTTGCCAAATGGTGTCATAATCCATAGCTGGATGCCATACCCCTGATCAGCTGCAAGAGAAAATGATTGGGATCATGTTGATGTAGCTGGCACTATTGAAATGACCTTTCATGGCAGTAGTTGTCTTGTGTTGTCTGTGACTCTTTTGTATTATTGTGTTGCATCCTAGGCTTGTAGGATGTACCATCTGCATTGGGTTGTTTCCTTGTCTGAATGAGTGTTTGTCTGCTAACCGTTTGTCAGCAGTATGTTTTGGGGTTTGCAGTACAGTGTGCCCTCCCTAGCATTGTGGCTTGTGATACAGGTGTCTGTGTGTCTTCACTGGGGGTGAGATGATAGTTCCATACACAGTTAAAATTGACAGTGTTGTTAACACGTTCATATCAATGTACCCTGGACATCCCATACCTTTAGACTTAGGCAATGCATTCATGTAAAGGTCATTGGGACACTTACATTTTGCAAGGTGACATTTGGGCAACCCACTCCACACGTTGTGATCTTTGACGTCTTAACATTAGACTGTACACTAATTTCCGATGTGTGACAGGTTCATTATTGACCTAAGGAACATGGCTAGCGATGTCACGACCTCAGTATGTTCCTGTTCGCATGTTGCTGTTGTGGTGTATGTGTTGTGTGTCCTAGAGGGTTGCTGTGCAGTGTGTATATAAGTAGGTTTTTGTACTTACCAACAAGTAGTCCATTGCCATACCGTCCATCCTGGAAGTGTTCATTGATGGTGCAGTGACGGAAGATGTATGAGTCATGGAAACTCCCAGGATATTTAGCCACGATGTTGGTGATCAATCCCTGGTGATCGACTATGGCCTGCACGTTGATGGAATGTGTGTGCTTCCTGTTGCGGTAGAGGTGTTCAGTTGCAGCAGGTGGCACAAGGCATACATGTGTGCAGTCAATTGCACCATGGACGTGTGGGAAGCCACTGATGAGGTAGAACCCCTGTTTTGTTTCCTGCTGCTTCTGCAGTGTGTTAGGGAAGCAGATGTGGCGGGATGTCAGTCCAATGATGGCATCCAGTACTTTGGGCAAAAAGGCGGAGAATGATGGTTGTGATATTCCGCCAACCAGGGCACCAGTTGTTTGGAAAGAGCCACTTGCTAGCATATGAAGTACGGCAAGCAGCTTGGTTTCTGTTGGGATGGTGCGGGGTGTCACCAAAGTGGGGGCCAACTGCGGTTCAATGTTGCGCAGCAGCTGCTGAATGGCCTGCCAGTTCAACCGGTACATCTGGATGATGTCGTGTTCCCTGAGGCCGTGAAAGGTGGTTCTGGGGCGGAATATCCTCTCCTGCCTTCTGCGCTGCCTTTGGGGTCTCTGTGGGTGTTGTTGTAGCTGCTGTTGTTGCTGTTGGGCTCTGCGTCTGCGTGCACGCTGGATTAGAATCACATCCATGTCTCCCTGTTGCTGCTCTGCTGCTCTGCTGTTTGTTCTTTGTGTTCTGATTAAATACAGGTGTGTTTGCCCCATTTTAACGCCTGTCCTGACCCAGGTGTTAAAATTTGACGCAAATCGGGCTGTGTGTCATTTTCTGGCTCCGCCTCCCGGCCGTGCGTAATTTTTGCCCGAAAGCATGAATACAACGCATGCCCGTTTAAGCCATTTTTTGGACGGGAACGCCTACCTTGCATATGATTAACGCAAGGTGGGTTGCCGCATCCAAAAAATGACGCACACGCTGGAATTTTGGCGTCCGTGGGCTCGGGCGTCAAAGTTTAAATACGGGGCAACGTTTGCGCTAAATGTGCGTCAAAATTTGTGACGCACAATCGGCACAGACGGAGTATAAATATGCCCCACAATACCTCCAACTGGGGCTATGACAGAGTCGATAACTGTGTCGTTCCCAATAATCCGACGCCACAGGCACCGGACACGGAGTCGCACAGACCTCCAGGCACAGTACCTTTGAAAATGAAGAAACAAAGACATCGCATGGATTTGTGACGGTGATGCGTCGTTGGAGCGGGTGCGGTGTCAGTCCCTTACAGCATCCAGGGAGTTGGTGGGATCAGAGACCCAGTTTATATACCCAAAAATGCCTTTGAAGTGGGGGAAACGTCAAAGAGTGGTTTTGAAGTGCACAAGTCCCCCTTTTAGCCCAGTCCTGTCTCCTAGGATCCCTGTGGGGGGATATCAGTTCTTTGTGTGAGGGGAGGCCACTGGCATTTGGAAAGTAAGAGGGAGCCCTTCCACCCTTCCTACCCAGGGAGACTGCGGATGTGATTGGGTGTTCTGTGTTTAAGGCTGTCTGGGTGGAATGCACAAGAGGAGCTGTCAATCAGCAGAGACCAGGCGTGGATTGGGGACAGGCTGTAAGGCGCAGATGGCAGTAAGTACAGAGAAATCCCCACTTTCTAAAAGTGGCATTTCTAAAATAGTAATATTAAATCCAACTTCACCAGTAAGCAGAATTTTCTATGACCATTCTGTCCATACTAAACATGAATGGGCCACTCCTTCGGGATCAGAATCTAGCACTCAAAAGCATAGTTTAAGAGAGGAGCAGGCCTCACAGTAGTGGAAAACACGTTTGAGAGTTTTTCACTATCAGGACATGTAAAACACATAAGTACCTGTCCTGCCTTTTACGTACATAGCAGCCTGCCCTAAAGGTTACCCATGGCCTATCTTAGAGGTGACTTATATGTAAGAAAAAGGGGGTTTAAAGCGTGCCAACTCGAAGTGGCAGTGAAACTGCACACAGGCCTTGCAATGGTAGGCCTGTTACATGGTTCAAGGGCTACGTATGTGGGTGGCTCAATCAAATGCTGCAGGCCCACTAGTAGCCTTTAATGTATAGGCCCTGGGCACATGTAGTGTACTTTACTAGGGACTTACAAGTAAATTAAATTTGCCAATTGGGTATGAGCCAATGTTACCATATTTTTAGGGAGAAAGCACATGCACTTTAGCACTGGTTAGCAGTGGTAAAGAGTCCATAGTCTTAAAGCCAACAAAAATGAGGACAGAAAAAGAGGAGGAGGAAGGCAAAAAGTTTGGGGTGACCCCTCAGAGAGGAACATTTTCCATCACAAGGCTACTTCTGTGGGTGGCGCAAGCTGCACTGCAGGCCCTCTAGTAGCATTTAATTGACAGGCGCTGGGTATAAGGGATAACCCTGTACCAGGGACTTGCAGGTAAATGAAATAAGCCAATCACACCAAGTTTAGAAGGGAGAGCACATGCACTTTAGCACTAACCAGCAGTGATAACGTTCCCAGAGTCCTAAAGCCAACAAAAAGAGGCCAGAAAAATAGGAGGAGGAAGGCAAAACGTTTAGGTACGATCCCGCAAAAAGGGCCAGGTCCAACACAACCCCCCACCAACCTACATCCAAAGGAGCCCAATCAATGCCTTGATGGCCTTCCCTGCTTGAGGCGACAGAACATGGACCCTGGTCCACAACTGCAGGGGCACGTTCCAGTTCTTTTTCAATCTAAACCCTGTTGGATCCCTCTGCCTATGCTTTCCAGACAAGCTAAGCTAACCCATGGGGGCTTCCTAGCTGTCTGTGGCCAGATCCAGGACCCAGGCCATCCATGGGCCTCTGGGCTCTGAAATCTCTCTGAGTAGGGGGGGGCAGTAGCCCCAGGTGCACAACATCCTCTCTCCACTCCACTTCCCACCAGTTCAGCGGTTCTACCACTGAGAAAGGGGCATCAATGGGGCAGCCAGGCACCTCAGGGATCTGGGGCAGGGGGTGCTGGGGACTCAGGTTTGGAAGGGGTGGGGGGTCTTGGGCGTAGGCTGTGGAGGTGGAGAGGGTTTGGGCTTGCCTTTGGAAGGAGGAGGATTGGGCCTGGACCGGGGGAGGCAAAGGGACCAGGGGCAACACGGGCCTTCTTCCTCCCTGGGGAAGGGGCACAGGAATGGGAAGGGCGGACTGGGGAGGACTTTGAAGACGAAGGAGTGGACTTGGTGAGGCCAAAGGAACGTTTAGGGACAAGACGGGGTGGGCCAGTGGGTTCAAACAGGTCAACACAGAAGAAGAAAAGCTTTCTAGATGCAGCTGGAGGGGTTTTTGAGACAGGTTTGGGAGTGGAGGTTGAGTGAGTGGTGGTAGGAGGTGTGCTGGATGTGGATGCAGGTGCCTGTTTATTCTGTTTAAGTGTGGTGGATGTGTGTGGAGTGGATGAGTGTGAGTGTTTGTGTGTTTTGGAAGGAGGGGGGTGGACACAGTGGGACAATACAGGCTGCCAGTGTATATGGATGTTGTGTGGGTGTCTGCAGGTCTGGTGAGTGTGCTGCAAGTGTCTGTGAATGCAGTCTTGGTTAGTGCAGGTGTGGTGTCTGGGGTGCATGACTGGATGTCAGCTGTTGTGATGACTGCAAGAATGGGGGCAACACCAGTGACTGAGGGTACAGTGCATGTGGGTGTGCATGGTGAGGTGACAGACAGGGAGGAGGGGTAGGGCGACACAGTGGGGGAGGTGGATGTTGGTGTGTCTGCTTTGGTATGTTGGGTGTGTGCTTGCATGTGGTGGGACGTGTAGTGCTTGTGTTTCTCTATGTGCTGCTTGTGTGTTGATTTAGTTGCATGGCTCTCTGTATGTGTGCTTGGGAAGGGTGAAGGGAGTGGGCTGCATGGAGGAGTAGAGGTGGTGGAAGGGGAGACGGAAAGACCAGGGACACTGGCTGCCATCAAAGAGGAGGCCTGAGCCTGAAAAGATCTCTGTAGGCCAGACATCGCACCGTGAATGCCTTCCAGGAATGCATTGCTGCATCTGGGATGCCAGCCCCTGGATGGCATTCACGATGGTTGTCTTCCCTACAGAGATGGTTCTCAGGAGGTCAATAGGCTCCTCAGTGAGGGCAGCAGGGCTGACTGGGGCAGGAGAAGAGGTGTCTGGTGCGAAGGAGACGCCCACCCTTCTGGGTGAGCGGGCATGGGCAGCTCGGTGGGGAGCTACTGGGAGGGCGGTGATGGTATGGGGGGTGGCGGAAGATGGCAAAGAATGGGTCGGCCCAGTAGGGTCCGTCATGACCAGGGAGCTGCCATCGGAGGAGGTGTCGGAGTCACTACCTCCAGTAGTAGTCACCTCCCCTGTGGTACTCCCCTCTCCCTCCAACCCACTGGGCCCCTTGGCGTCGGTGGACTCTACCTCCTGGGTCCAGTGGGCTGCAGCATCCCCACTCGCCAGTGCCTCCGTTCCCTCACCAGATGACGCTAAAGCACAAAAGGACACAAGAGCACGGGGGTGACAAAAGAAGAAAGAAGTATATCAATGTTAGGGAAAATATACATGTTGGGACACATACACCCCCACTCATCTCACGCATTAACCCGCAGACACAATATATGATTTGAATGTGCCCTGACTGGTAGGCATGATCCGACAGTACTCTACATTCCCATCCTGGCCCTCTACTCTGGCACACTTTGCAATGTGAAACAATGAGAGACAATGCCAATACAACATATCTGCAAGTCCATGAGGCTACATTAAAACCAATAGCCCAAACAGGGGACCCCTCACAGGCCTACATTCCCAGCCACATCTACCTAACGACACTATCCCATGGCCGTAGAGGGGGGCAGGACTGCAGGGACACACCTGTCTATGGGCTAGGCACTACAATGCGTGCATCCATAGCACCTAACTACACTCATCATGGTATCATCACAACAGTGTTGGTACTCACCCCCTTGTGGCTGCTGTGCTGCCTTCAAGCACCCATCCAAATCTTGATAGGCCACCACCAGAATGCGGGCCATTAGGGGGGTCAGGGTCTCCGGTCTTCCTGGCCCAGGGCCTCAGGTCCTCCCATCGCTTCCTGTAGTGGGTGATCCGCCGGTTGTAGACCCCCAGGGTCCGCACTTCTTTGGCGATGGCTTGCTGCATTTATTTCTTCTGATGGGCGCTGACCTGCATGGGACACACAGAGTAAAGAAACATATGTCAGTGTGGGTGCGCCATACACAAATGCCATGCCAGTTCAACCTCACAGAGGCCAATGGAGACATACATATGGACAATAGGCAAGCCAAAAACTGCCAGACACACTACGAGTAAGCATTCACACAGACAACAAAAACACCTACAAGAATCACCCACATTCACACAGCTTATAGGAATCCCCATGCCATACCTACAACTGTGCAGGTACTATCTGTGCTACATTTTTTGGCCAAAGACTCATTCCAAGTGACAGTGGGCATGGCAGCAAGTGTATCTCAGTCAATGTTCAGCCACATCCTGTCTAATTTCCTGAATGCATTCGTGCAACACCTGCAAAGTTATGTCCAGTTACTCCAAAGAGCTGATCTCACCACCATCAAATCAGGATTCTATGCTTTTGCAAATATCCCCCATGTGATAGGTGCCATTGATGGTACCCACATAGCCCTCATTTTTTTTTATATTTCTTTATTGCTTTTATATGTTAACACGTCAAGCAGCAGTGTGTCCACCACTATAGGGAACCCAGGCTAACCCACCAACCCAACAACAGCAGGGACCTAGTGGCAGTGGGCACACGGTTCAGGGGATAGAGGCCCAGGAACACAGGGGAACTGGGAGGGCTGCTGTGCGACAGGGGGAGGACAGGCCCAGGGAACCCACTCTCCACGAGGCCCTCTCCAACATCGTGGGAGCCTACCACCATTCCCAGGAGACGATGGCAACGGTACTGGCCAAGTTTCAGGAGACCCAGCGGCTGCAGGAGGAACAGTATTTGGGGTTCAGGGAGGAACTCAAAGCCATCAATTCCACCCTGGGCACCATTGTAGGGGTGCTGAAGGAACTCATCAACACCAGGAGGGACACTGTGGCACAAGAAGGGGCCCCTGACACTAGCCTGGACGATGAACTGCCCACCACCTCCGCCGGCGCAAGTGGACAGGAGGCACCACCACAGGACCACAACACCAGCACCCCACCCCCTGCAGATGGAGAACCACCCGCAAGCGGTCCCTGAGATCCAGGACAAAGACAGAGAACAATGCCAAGACCCCCGCCAAGAAATGAGACCACCCTGATTGTCATCCTTTTGTCCCACAGTGTCACCCTGTCCATCCTTAAACTGCCCCAGCTCCACTTCCTGTGCCCCTTTGGACAATGCACCTGTGAGACTAATAGACTGGACTCTGCCATGGACATTCCTCCACCATCACCCCTGACCATTTTACAACCCCCTCCACTATTTAGCACTTAAATAAACACCCTTAAATCACAAAGCTATCTGGAGTCAGTCTGTGCTTTCGAAAATTTGTATTTGCAATAACTGAGCAAAAATGATATATCCATTGTATTGTCAACATACCTATGTCATGCTCTAGTCCATCAGGAAACAAAACAGATGTCACACAGTGGGACCCACATCTGTGAAATCGAAAGGGAAAGTGACAACTCAGGCTCCACCCACTGGGTGAAAGTGACAGACAGATGAGAGGTAGAACAAGTGTATCAGATGTAGCAGGCAGTGATGTCTTCTTACCTGTGTCTCACTGGAAGTATTGATGAATCACTGTGTTTCTGTTGTCGATATCCTCTTCTTCTGCTTCCTCGTCTTCACTGTCCACAGGCTGGGATTTCTCACTGGGGTCATTAGCCATGACAGGTTGGGGTAGCCAGAGTCACCTGCAAATGTCGAGGGACAACTGTTAGACACACACTAACCCTTAGGGACAACCCCAGACCCAGACACCCAGTCACACAGTATAGGGTCCATGTCCCCACCTAATAGCCACACACGGTGCCTCTGGAGTTGACCCATCACATAAGGGATGCTGCTATTCCTCAGAATGTAAGCATCATGCACTGAGCCAGGAAATTTGGTGTTCACATGGGAGATGTACTGGTTGAACAAACACACCATCTGCACATTCATACAATGGTAACTCTTCCGGTTTCTGTACACATGTGCACTCCTGCGGAAGGACCAAGGCCACATGTGTCCCTTCAGTGGCACCTATGATGTTGGGGATATGTCCCAGGGCATAGAAGTAACCTTTCACTGTTGGAAAATCCTCCACCTGAGGGAAAACGATGTAGCTGCGCATGTGTTTCAGCAGGGCAGGCAACACTCTGGACAACAAGTTGGAAAACATAGGCTGGGACATCCCTGATGCTATGGCCACTGTTGTCTGAAAATACCTACTTGCCAGGAAATGGAGTACTGACAGCACCTGCACTAGAGGGGGGATACCTGTCGGATGGCGGATGGTGGATAGTTGACATCAGGTCCGGCTCCAGCTGGGAACACAGTTCCAGGATTGTGGCACGGTCCAGTCTGTAGGTGACAATTACATGTCGCTCTTCCATTGTCGACAGGTCCACCAGCGGTCTGTACACCGGAGGATGCCGCCATCTCCTCACCTGCCCCAGCCGACGTGCTCTATTGAGGAGAACAGCGATCAGAAGGTCAGCCAACACTGAGGTACGAAAACACTACTTTATTGCACAAATTTTTCAATCCGCTATGTCCCTGTCGCAATGTGTATGCAAGACCTAGATATGTGTGACGCATTGAAAATGAATACCATGTGGCCACCTGAAATGGCGTCTGCCTGACCTCTAATGTGGGACAAGGGGATATGAGGTAACTGCGCTGGCGTTGTACACCGTCGCGGTAGGCGGTCGAAGACCGCGGCGCAATCCTGCATTGGTTAACATTGGACCCTATGGGTCCCAGGAGCCAATGACGATGTACGCCGGCGGTGACGGTACGCACCGCCGCGGACGTGACCGCCATTTTCTCTCTGTTCACTCACTTGATACCTGATCTTCAACAGGAGAGGACCTACACTGCAAGTGCTGCTGTGACCTCAGTCTGGAAGAGACAATGGCTCATGTGTCTGGGGAAAGGGCCCCTGCCTTCACCACGGAGGAGTTGGAGAAACTAGTGGATGGGGTACTCCCCCATTACACGCTTCTCTACGGTCCTCCAGACAAACAGGTAAGTACACTGTGAGCATGCTGTATGGGCAATGCCTGTGTGGAGTGGTGTGGATGGAAGATAGGGGGGGGAGAATGAGGCGTGCATGAAACCACGGTGTGTGCATCTGCGTCATGGCAGGGTAGGAACGCGGGCCAATGACTGTGACGGTCTGGACGGTTATATCTTCTCCTTTTCCCCTATACCATTCCTCTAGGTCAGCGTCCACCAGAAGAAGGATATTTGGCGTGCAATCGCCAAGGAAGTCCGGACCCTGGGGGTCCACCACAGACGAAGCACCCACTGCCGGAAAAGATGGGAGGACATTCGCCACTGGAGCAAGAAGATGGCGGAGGCCCAGCTGGGGATGGCCTCCCAACGTGGGAGGGGTGCCCGTCGCACCATGACCCCCCTGTTGTTCCGGATCCTGGCGGTGGCCTATCCGGAGTTGGATGAGCGCTTGAGAGCATCACAGCAGCCACAAGGGGCTGAGTACACTCTCATTCAGCTGATTCAGCACGCATTACGAGGTGTCTGGGTGGGGGAGGTGGGCTGTGGGTTCTCCTAGGCTAGGGCGAGTTTAGTTGGCAAGGTCCCTTTGTAAGGCCGGCCATGTGGCACCCCACCCCACTAGTGTTCAGAGGCAACTACACCTAGTCAGGCTCGTGTGACATCCATGTGTGCATCAATCGGGCATAGGCCTTGTACCCCATGTCCCTGTGATTAATTAGGGAACTCTAAGTGCACAGGCATAGTGCAGAGGTCCTCTGTGTCTGTAGTGTCCACAGCACTCATCAGCAGCAGACTAGACTACGGTAACGCCCTCTACGCTGGCACCACACTCAAACTCACACGCAAATTCCAGAGAAACCAGAACACAGCCGCGCCGCGTCCTTGGCCTCCTCCGCCGTGAACAAATCTCACCACACCTCAAAACCCTTCACTGGCTCCCCATAAACAAAAGAATCACATTCAAGATCCTCATCCACGCACACAAATCCCTCCACAACACCAGCCCGACATACCTCAACAAAAGAGTAAACTTTCACACTCCCACCCGCAACCTCCGATCAGCCAACCTCGACCTAGCCACAGTCCCCCGCATCCAACGCACCACCACAGGAGGCAGGTCCTTCTCCTACCTCGCCCCCAAAACCTGGAACTCCCTCCACACCAACCTCTGCAAAACCAAAGACCTCCTGCTCTTCAGAAAAAACCTCAAAACATGGCTGTTTCGAACAATGACCCTTCTGCCCCCCCCCCCACCAAGCACCTTGAGACCCTCACGGGTGAGTAGCGCGCTTTATACATTTTTTTGATTGATTGATTGATTGTCCGCCAATGGTAGCGGTAGTGCATGCACTCAACATGTCTTTCTTCTGTCTTTCCCCCCTTTTTTTGGTCTCCCTGTTCTTGTGTGCAGTAGCATCATCAGGCGGAGGAGCAGTGCCACCAGAGCAGGAGGGAGCTGCATCCCACATGGCCCTGGAGGGTGAGACAACGGAGTCTGAAGTCACCAGTGGGATGGAGGGTGAGCTCCACGGAAGGGACAGGAGCTGAGACCAGTGACACGGACTCCTCCTCTGATGCAAGCTGGAGAGACTTGAGAGACTGTGGCGTTGCACTCCCCAGAATACAGCAGTGGGCATGGAACCCCCTCGTGGATCTGGCATCGTGCACTCATCCGGCTGAGGTGCCCCCCCTTCCCTTCCCTCTGAGGTGCCTGTTGTATTTCTATCTGATGTCCCTGCAGTGTTCTCTCCGTTTTGATCGGGTATCGAGTGTGGGCATCGCCCATGCATTTTGGGCCCAGTGGTCCACGGACTTTAATAGTGCAATACCTGGACTTGTATTATTGGTGTATATATTTGTTTATAATATATATATTTTTGAGCACTGGATTTTAATAGAATTCAATCATTCAAATAATTTCCTTTTGTCTTTGCATTCTTCCGGGGAGGGGGTTGGAGGGTGTAACTGTAATGTATCAACATGTATTAGTGTGTGTGTTGTAGTGGGTGAGGGTGGGGGTGGAGGTGTTGCGTGTGTGTGTCACTCTCTTTTCCCTCCCCCTTCCCCCGTGTCGTAGGTGCAGTACTCATTGTGGTCTTCACCGCCGGCGTTTGTGCTCCTGGTAGAGGAGCAGGAAGACAAAGGCAGGTAGAATATGGAGTTCCGGCTCCATGGCATCCTGGTTCCTCGTGGGGTGTGTAGAGGTGAGCGTTTTCCCTTACAAGTCCTGTTTCTGCCGTGTTTTTGTTCACGGTGAAACCGCCCCGGAAAAGGTGGCGGATTGGCCTGTTGTAATACTGTGGGCGGTACTTTGTCTTCTGCCTGTCTGTTGGCGGTTACCGCCGCGGTGTTTGTTTGTACCACCGTGGTGGTCGGAGTGTTAAAGTGGCTGTCTTTGTTGGCGGTTTCCACCATGGTCGTGATTAAAAAAAAATTCCGACGGCCTGTTGGCGGTTTTACTGCCGCTTTAACACCGACCGCCAGGGTTGTAATGAGGGCCTATGTCACTAGGAAAATTCGCCAGGTCTCTAATATACACCAGGAGGTCATACGCGTACAGAAAGACGGCAAGCGCCCCATCTCCCAGTTGTATTCCCCAATCACGTCCTGCCTCACGGAGTGGAACCGCTATTGGCTTCACTGCAAGAGCAAAAAGGAGGGGGGACAGTGGGCATCCCTGTCGTGTGCTTCTCCTATCATGTATGGGGGACGACACCAAGCGTCCCATTCTGTTACTGGCCAATAGATACGTGTACAATAGCCTCACCAATTGTATAAAGCGAGAGCCAACGTCATATTTTGGTAGGATTGCAGAAAGGTAAGGCCACTCCAACGAGTCAAACGCCTTTTCCAGGTCAATCACCAAGTAGCCCGCCCATGGCCAATGGCAGGGAGCATACCGTAGTGTTGTGTAGCACGTTATTTTAACATACTAGGCCTGCCGCTGTGCACTTTAACCTAGATATTTTATTTAGTTTCGCATTATTATTGTTACAGTAGCCACTTTTACGGTTTTGTTTTATTTCTTTATATCTAACTGTTTATCCCTAGGCCAGCAATCTGTTCTCAAACAAGACATTCTTGCTCACTCTGTGCTTCTTCCAAGGCTGCAGAAAGATAGGTTGCCAGTGAACGTGGTATAAAGTTTTATATCTGACATTCATAGAAAACACACATCCTTACTTAGGGACATTTTCTCAGAACATCAGCTGTTTTATTATAAAAACACTTCTGTGTCCCTTACACGTTAGAGGGAGATTCCAGCCAGAGAACCACGACTGTATGCTGATTGCTGAATGCTTGGCTACAGCTGCTTATGCAGACTTCAGGCCTTTGCTCAGGTATGGGGGATGATGTCTTCCCAGGGGAACATGAAGGGCACAATTAGAGCTTAACACGCTGTGCTCTATTATAGCCTAGGTAGGAATAAGTCTATTGACTGTAGTGACAATATGGTAGCGTTATTTCTATGCTTCACTCTCCTTGTCACAATTTTAATCTTGTCATGCTGTATCGTCCTAGTTATTGCAGCCCACGCTTTGCTATCTAAGATGCAGTCGCTTCATTAAACTCATTATTGAAACATATACTGCCTCTGTTTGTCATTGTATATATGAGACTGATGTAACTGAGAGAAACGGATGAGACCTGAGTGACCATGGCTTTCCTGAGAAACCAGTTATGTCAGGCTGCCCAATCGTCACTGCCTTGGGTAGAGATGAGGCACTGCTAGTTAGCCGGAGCAAAACCCGGATTGGAGCAAGAGGTGTCATCTGTAGTGGACCAGACTCAGTCTCCCACACCGCAGGCAAGTCTGCCGCTTAAAATCCAGTAGTCTCATTAGAATAATGAGAGCCTATGAGACATGGTGCTGCCAACGTTTGGCCAGGCTCTAATTTTCGGGTCCTCCAGGGTATCTTTGTCTCACTATATACAAAGACACCGCAGTACTATATACGGAGACGTCCGTGGTGTTGAGGATTTCCTCCTGAGCTAATTAGGACACCCTATCTCATGCTGGAGGTTGTTCAAGCTTGAACTCTAAAAGAAAAATCCCCATTTGACGTGCCTTCTCTGAACAAATTCATCATCTACTATGGCGAATCCGCAACAGGTAGCAATTGCAGTCAATATGAGACAACCCCTGACCTCACATTTACTGGCAAATGGCCTAACAGTCAGGGTGTTCAGTCACATTTGTGGTGGACGCACATGCAGCTTATAGAACAGAACTTTTTTTCATTGTTGGGTCACATTTCCAGCAGTCGATCGGAACACAAACACATTTCATCACTATACACTTGCAAACATACTTGGACAATACAGAGCATATGCATATTTAGAAATACCTTTATCTTATCAAGAACATAATAATTGGCTTGATGGTGCCCTACCCCACATGATTTTACCAGTTAGGTTAGGTCCTCTAAGTAATGATGGTCCTACCTGCCCTTTATTGGCCACTTATACACCTCACCCTGCAGTAGCAAACTTAGCAGTAGCTGAAGTCCCTTGCTTATATATTGAGCTGACGGCAATATATAGACGATTAGTACAGTTTGTAATGCAAACATTGAATACAAACCCAGCAAGTGCTGCTCCAGCGCAACAACATGCAGTGACGCCAGGTATTAACCCTGCAACTGTACATTAGATTATGGGTAAAGTACCCGCCAAAAGAGAAGAAATTCTGTTTTGGCTAGCTCAAAAAATAAATGCACTGGAAGCAGTACGGGACCTCAGGATAAACATAGAATTCTAACGCTGTGCTTGCCATTTGGGATGGTCCCCACAGTAGATAACTGTAATGCATGGGGCATGGTATTTGCCACGCTCTATACTACCACACACAGTACTCGACACTTGCCAACTTCTCAGAAGTGTTGAAACAAATTCAGGATGAATACAGGGCTGCCCCAGCCCTAGACTTAGGGATGCAAATAATGGGCAATTTTGCCACAGTGTCCTCAATTATTTTGAGTAACCTTAAAGGGGAAGCGGTCGCACTAGCAGTGAGCATTCGGCTCCGGGATGTTCCTCAGCAGGACCAAGAATGCGAGCTGCCAAAGATTATCACAGAGACCTATTCCAGTATTGGTCGAGATAGTCTAGGGGCCAGACCAACTAAACAACAATTTCAGGGCAAATCAAATAAAGATTTTTCCAAGCAAGTTCCTGAGTGTAACAAGAAACGCAGGGTTCAAAAACAACAAAAACCTAAAAAAGAAAGGGGAGAATCTCCGCGTACGGAGACCACACAGAATAGATGTAATCTAATGTAAAAATACCTCCTAGATATCAATATACTGATACACGCCAATCTCGTTCTTTTCAGGACTCATCGGAAAAACGCAGTGAGAGAGGTGGGTGGTCAGAGCGAAGAACAGAGTACATGAAACCGAGCCAGGAATCACAACCCTCAACAGAGGTTTCTGTTAAAAAGGAAGAGAAACCTCCCCAACAAAAACTCTAATTTAAAAAGAAAAAGGTGGCAGCAGTTGCAGTTCGACATGCCACTCAAGAAGAGGGTCCTCTTGAAGAACAGGAAGTGGGCATTAGCGCTGCTAGACAGTGTGGTAGACGTCACAATAGTTCACTGTAGTCTTCTAGAACATCTGGAGGTGAAAGCAACTGATGACTTTCAACAAGTAGAAACTGCAGACATGCGTGTCTTGACGCCTGATAGGGTGTACAAAGTAACGTTACAGTTAGAAGGAGACATTGAACGCACAATAGACGCAATCTTCTGAGATTGCGTAGTAAACATATATAATGTTTTGTTGGCCGAACAAAATTGACCACCTGAATTTGTCCTTACCTGCCCATATGGGGAAGATGTTATTAAATGTTCTTTCCCGCCCCTTGTTCCGGAGGAAATCGCAGAATCCTACGCCATCGATTGGGCATTGGCGCAGGCTCCAGCATTATATCGCAATCACATAGGATGGGACAAAGAATCCCCCTACCATGTCATTCCTAATAAAAATCAACCCCAACCTCAACCTCAGTATCCAATAAAACATGAATCAAAAGCACCTGTGAGAGAAATCCTCACACAACTGGAGTACCAGACCGTAATTGAACCCTGTGTCTCCCCAATAAATAATCCTTTATTCCCAGTAGCTAAACCAGACCATTCATACAGAATAGTCTTAGACTACAGGCATCTAAACAGTCATACATGCACATATGATATTCAAAACTCACATAGCACAGCGCTCATGCATCATTATTGTCTCTCCCATTCCAGCCCTCGAAGCTGTTACAAAAGCCAACGTTCCTAACGCTAAAGCATTACATCCAAGTTGGATACAATGGGCCACATCTTTGACAGCCACTGATGAAGACTACATTTTTTACCCAAACTTACAAACTCAAGAATTTTTGCAATACGAACTAGAATACCCAGTTCCAGCAAACACGTTGCCAATTGATCAATATCAAAGAGTCATGTACACCGATGGCTCGGCACAACCTGCAATTGACACAAAGCATCAATACTCCGCTGCTTGCACAGTCATAAGTGGCTATGTGGAGGATAATAAGTTTTGTCCCCAACATATATTTAAAAAAACCCTAGGGGATTGCACAGCACAACTAGCAGAGCTAAAAGCTCTGGTGATGGCACTGGAACATACGGATGCTACACAGCACACGCTGATTGTTTGTGATTTGTATTACTGTGTCCAGTCCTTCAAAGAATACCTGCATTACTGGAGCCAGAATGGGTTCAGAGATTCTAAAGGCAACACCATCAAACACAGACTACTGTGGGGGAAAGTAGTGGATCTGAAGGAAACGCTACCAAATGTCCATGTTGTACATACACTTGAACACCAGCGCATTGGAATACACGTTGCTGGGAAAACACTTGCTGATGAAGCCGCAAAGTCAGCAGTCGCTACAGCCACTGTTGCGGCAGTAACTCGCATAAGTGGGAAACTGGACGAAGACATATGTACTGCTGTGAAAGCTACAGCTGATGGTACACCCTATCCAAAAGCATTTCCTGCTAAATATTCCCACCGAATGGGAGGCTGCCTAAACGCTGAAGTTTAGATATCAGGCGTAGGGGGTTTGAGATATTCCCAACAAAGATATAAGACCACCAGAGTTGATTAAAGCAGTGCATGAGGGGGTAGCATCTGCCCATGCTGGTGTGACGGCTATGATATGTTTGCTACAAGCCCGTTATTGGTAGCCAGGCCTATACAAAGAGGCCAAACAGTATGTCCTTTGTTGTGACATCTGCCAACAAATGAAAGTTTCCACGGCTAAACGCCCACCGCAGACGCCCCTCCTAATTTCCAACAAACATTTACAATGTGTGTACTTAGACCATTGCAGTCTCCTAACACCAGACAGTGCATACAAATACATCTTAGTCGCTGTTGACTCTTGCTCCAGATTTGTAAAGGTGTGGCCACAACGCTTGGCTGACGCTCGGACTGTTATTAATGATTTGCGAGTCTTTATCAGTACATATGCAGTTGCGCTTTTCCATTCGGACCAGGGCCCTGCTTTTGTCTCAAGGGCATTCAGGGATGCCATGGCTTCGTTGGGGGTCCAACTCCAGTACTCGTCTCCATTTCATCCAGAGGGAAATAGTGTTGTGGAGTGATTAAACATGATCTAAAGCAATCCTTAACAGCCAGAGTCTTAGGTACGGGTCGTAGTGGCTTGATCACCTGTATGGAGTCCAGAGAGCAATTAACAATCTGCCTAGAAGGTCCCTGGGTGGTCATATTTCATATGAGTGCCTGTTCGGAACTCAAATGTATGTTCCAGACCTTGATGGTCCTGGCGTGGAGGCGGCAGAAACACCTTTTGACCTAAATGAACATGTCACTGCCTTACAGGAATTGCAACAGTTCCATGCCGAAAACGCTTCTGCCAGTGCTGCCTGCACAGGAATTAAGGATGTACCCGTAACGCCTACAGGCTGGATTCCTAAAGTTGGGGATCTAGTACATGAAAAGGTTGCTGTGAAAAAGAAATTTGGTCCTTCTTATCGTGCACCAGTCCCAGTCTTGGGAATGGTCGGCACCAGAACTGTCATTCTACCATCGTTGGCTGGTGCCAAAGAAAATCATTTTGCCTCCATCGACCGTGTCAAACTACACCATGTGGCCGATCCTGCACAGCCGACCAAAAGGAACAGCCAGTAGTTCCTGAATCCCTCTCACTACTGGTCAGGAAGTTCCTCTACAAGTTATAAACAGCAACACTGAGACCTCTCCGAGCTTGGGGAGGGTGGAAAATGATCTTCCATTAGTTCCACTGACATCAAATAATACAGAGATGATTGATCAATTTGACACAACTTCAACAAAGACGGATGGTGCCATTTATTCTGTGTCACTGCGGGAAACACCAACTCCACCAACTAACACAGCTCAAGTTTTTGCACAAACTGCTTCTGGCTATTTTGCTGACATCAACGATAATGTCTCTGACTCATTCTCCTCTTCGACACCTGAACTGTCAAAAACACGTAAGCTAAAAAACTGGCTTAAAGTAACATACTTTATTCTTCCATGGAACTATCTCTGTCTTTCCTTGACTGTACTACCTTTCCTGTTTGGATTGGGTTTGTCATCACTATCTTTTTGTTAATACATGGTCATTTTCTTCCTGAAAAATCAACAGTTGAACTGGTGGATGAGGTCCTAAAACCACATTTTTCATCACATAAGGTCCGCAGAGACTTGTCCTTTGTGAACATTTCCGCTATGCCAATTACTGATGAGATTGTATGGGATAAAGTAACATTCGATATATACAGCCATACTGAGGTCATTCAAATACCATGGGCCGTATTTATACTCCGTTTGCGCCGAATTAGCGTCGTTTTTTTCGACGCAAAAACAAAACAAACGCCATATTTATACTTTGGCGTTAGACGCGTCTAGCGCCAAAGTATGGGCAAATAGCGTCATTTTTTTGCGTGAATGCCTTCCTTGCGTTAATGAGATGCAAGGAAGGCGTTCCCGTCTAAAAAAATGACGGCGACGCAAATGCGTCGTATTTATACTCCCGGGCAAAAATCACGCCCGGGAGTCGGCGGGTCAAAAAAATCCGCATTTGTGCCACTATTTAACGCCTGGGTCAGGGTAGGCGTTAAGGGGCCTGTGGGCTCAAAATGAGCCCACAGGTGCCCTCCCCTGCCCCCAGGGACCCCCCCTGCCACCCCTGCCCACCCCAGGAGGACACCCAAGGATGGAGGGACCCACCCCAGGGACATTCAGGTAAGTTCAGGTAAGTATAATTTTTTATATTTTTTAATTTTTTTTGGTGGCATAGGGGGGCCTGATTTGTGCCCCCCTACATGCCACTATGCCCAATGACCATGCCCAGGGGACATAAGTCCCCTGGGCATGGCCATTGGGCAAGGGGGCATGACTCCTGTCTTTACTAAGACAGGAGTCATTTAAATGGCGTCTGGGCGTCGAAAATAATGGCGCAAATCGGGTTGAGGCGATTTTTTTTGCCTCAACCTCACTTGCCCCATTTTAAGACGCCCTAACGCCATTTGCTGCCTGGTCTACGTGGTTTTTTTCCACGCACACCAGGCAGCGCCGGTCTGCTAGCGCCGGTTAACACCATTCCATAAATACGGCGCCCGCATGGCGCTTCAGAATGGCGTTAGACGGCGCTAAATTTTTTGACGCTAAACTGCGTTAGCGCAGTTTAGCGTCAAAAAGTATAAATATGGGCCCATATGTGTTTAAACTTTCAATGAATGCCATAATAATACCCAGAATTGTTTCTGATGATTGGGATGTGAAAACAGTTGATTCTATGATGAATGAATTACAGTATTATACTGTATTTGAAAACAAAGATGTTCATCAATCTAAAGAGAATTATGGCGATGTGTTTTGCTATAATTATTATGGCCACCATTTCATACACAGAGCAAGCAGCCCAAAAACTGTTTTTAATTACCCGCAATGGGAACATTGTCCTACTCCCCCGCAAGGGAGTTCTAAAACATATTCTGAAATGTTTACATATTTTTCTGGGCACGATGTTAAAAATGCTGAGTCATATTATTTTAAATTGCCACCTACTGAAAACATACACATACTATTGACAAATACGAAATGTATATATTCGGATTCCTTTGTTTCCCGGTTGACTATAGAGGGCTATGAATATTGGCTGAGGTCGATTGACTCAAAAGGTGTGTGGGGAACTAGACAATGGCAAATAAAGGTGAAGGAAGCTTTATTTAGAGCATGCCTGATACCTGTTTATATGATATTTTTTAAATGAAACTGTACAACAAACGAGTTGTTTAGGCTTAGCAAAGATCAAGGAATAGAACACGCCCAGTATACCTGCCCCTGCAAAATTTTATAAATGGCAAAAATATATAAATGCAACTGGAGATCAGCCTGATGAATAGGTCCAGAACGGCATGTTTAATGTTTCACTGACACATCCTGGTGGGTGGTTATTGTGGCCAATAGATACCAATGGGTGTCACAAACGTTCCATCAACTCCTCGAGGGGGTTTTAGAACTAGTAGGCCGGACCCTCGCTATATATCGTCTGAACATGTGGGTATAGTAACAACTTACAGCGTAGGGAAACTAGATGCAGTTAGAGAACACCTCAGTCTCCTGCCTAATAACACCGATTTACAGGACTTCCTGTTAAGCCCCAGAAAACAACGCAGAAAGTGTTTCTTATATGAAGTATATAATGAAATTGGAAAGCTTTCTCCACAAGAAGCTGCTGCCCGGTTAAAGCAAATAGACCAGGAAAATTTAAAGAAGGCATTAGCTGTTGTAGATAATGGGATCAATACCCTGTCCAACCAGCTATACACCTTAAATAACATTGTTTCTTCTGCTATATACATTATACAAACAGATATGTCTTCCTTACATCATGGACAGAGTCAGCTAAGGTCCACTATGCAGTTGGGTTGGACACTTCAAACACTGAAGGCGGGTCAGGTTCCCTGGCAACATGTCAGCGCAAGGGAAATATTTTCTTCTTTTAATTTAACACGACAAAAATAACTAATGGCTAAGAAAGAAGCGACTTATGTTATGCTAAATATCGAGAAATTAGAAAAGTTGCCTTTTACTGTGGCTGAAATACCATCTGCTGAGTGGTTAATACACTGGGTCATTAATCTGCCTATTTCCACACTTCAGTTCACCTCCTGCCTAAAACACATTCCGGTAGGCAGATATGAAAGGTTGGGAGATAGTTACATCCATGAGGTGTGGGAGCTTCCCTTCTCGTACAAATGTCTCAGTGGCATGAAAGAAGTCTTTCTTAGTGGTAGTGACTGCAAGACTTCTGTCAGCCATTCAATGGTTTGTAAACATCTGTCCTTGCATGGGCATGTAACGCGTCTACAGCAAATTTGGCTTGTTATCTGAAGGGAGTTCCAGTCCCCTTGATTAGACCTACGTTCCAGGTGCTTTCAAACGGCAGCTATGTCCTCCTCAATGGTGAAGACTGTTGTGGGATGCGAGCCTGAATAGTTTATGTTGGTTTGGTCTCTAAGATTGTTACATGCTGCGGAACGTACTTTTTCCCCCCACTAGAATAAAAGAAGTAGCGGACATCTGGCCTCACATTGCTACTTCTAATTTGAATTTTGACAAGCTGAGCAGACTCAAGGCTTTATTGTTTCAAAAACATGTGGCTCGTACATCTGCTTGCGAGACCTATGCACTTCAGGTGGCCAGGTCGTCAGCAGAGATACAGTCCCTTTTAAGTACCAACTTTCCAAGGCACTTTGATGAACTCGTGGGACGGATATTTAATGCATCCAGTACTACTGGAATCGCAAACTTCTTTAAGGCTATTTGTTCTGGTTTCATTCACACCTTCTCCTCCATATTCGGTGTAATACCATCAGCCATCCACTCAATTTTCTCAAGCATTTTCGGGGTATTTCCAATAACTTTGACAATAATTGTTGTCGTTTTTCTGTTGCTATTTTTAATGGGCAATGGCTGTCCGGCCGCAACAAGGAGGAAAGAAAGCGCCCCCATCAGCGCAGCTGTGTCGTGACCGCATGATGCAGTATTTTGGAGCAACACTCCTGGAGCAATTGGAGTGTGACTGGTCTCTGTCATTCAGACCGGTTTTACATTGCGTGCAGCCTGTGTTTCGGTCCAGCTGGTGCTTTTTCGAACATGCACTGGAAGTTTGTCTTTCTACGCAGCGCTTGCTTTCATTGGACGCTGATCTGTTGATATTCTCGCTGAGGGCTTATTACCAGTCATGTGCCTTGAGGGTGCAGTTGCTACGGGAAGCTACTTATGAGTTGCCCTTCCTGGAAGATGTGACTCTTAACTCATTATGGGGCACACCACGGAATACCGCCTTGGCTGAGGCTCAGGCTATGGAACACAACTGCTCCTTGGCCTTTCTCAGTGATCCCTTTCCAACTTTAACACCTGCCAAAGTGGAAGATTCCTGTCCTCCATTGTCCCGGAATAGTTTGGAAATTCCAAAAATAACTCTGACTCTTGAAATTCGTTTTTTTTTTTGCCACATGTTAACAGTTTTAAATTGTCCTTTTATGTGCTCGTGTCCTTTTAACTTGTCATTATTGAAGTTTTTTACGTATATATCTAGGTTGAGTTTTAGTAGCTTTTATGTATATTTAGGCTTTGAATCACCTTCAACCGACAAGGGGAGGGTGTTGTGTAGCACGTTGTCTTAACATACTAGGCCTGCCGCTGTGCACTTAAACCTAGATATATTTTATTCAGCTTTGTTTTATTATTGTTACAGTAGCCACTTTTACGGTCTTGTTTTATTTATTTCTATCTAACTGTTTTTGCCTAGGCCAGCACTCTGTGCTCAAACAAGACATTCTTGCTCACTCTGTGCTTCTACCAAGGCTGCAGTAAGATAGGTTGCAGGTGAACGTGGTATAAAGTTTTGTCTCTGACATTCATAGAAAACACACATCCTTACGTAGAGACATTTTCTCAGAACATCAGCTGTTAAATTATAAAAACACTTCTCTCTTTCTTACGCGTTAGAGGGAGATTCCAGCCAGAGAACCACGACTGTATGCTGATTGCTGAATGCTTTGCTACAGCTGCTTATGCAGACTTCAGGCCTTAGCTCAGGTATGGGGGATGATGTCTTCCCAGGGGGACCTGAAGGGCAGAATTAGAGCTTAACATGCTGTGCTCTATTATAGCCTACTTAGGAATTAGTCTATTGACTGTAGTGACAATATGGTAGCGTTATTTCTATGCTTCACTCCAATTGTATAAAGCGAGGGCCAAACAAAACCATATTTCGGTAGGACTGCAGAAAGGTAAGGCCACTCCAACGAGTCAAACGCCTTTTCCAGGTCAATCAGCAAGCAGCCCACCCATGGCCAATGGCAGGGAGCATACCGTAGTGTTGTGTAGCACGTTATTTTAACATACTAGGCCTGCCGCTGTGCACTTTAACCTAGATATATTTTATTCGGTTTCGCTTTATTATTGTTACAGTAGCCACTTTTAAGGTCTTGTTTTATTTCTTTCTAGCTAACTGTTTATCCCTAGGCCAGCACTCTGTTCTCAAACAAGACATTCTTGCTCACTCTGTGCTTCTTCCAAGGCTGCAGAAAGATAGGTTGCCGGTGAACGTGGTATAAAGTTTTATATCTGACATTCATAGAAAACACACATCCTTACTTAGGGACATTTTCTCAGAACATCAGCTGTTTTATTATAAAAACACTTCTGTGTCCCTTACCTGTTAGTGGGAGATTCCAGCCAGAGAACCACAACTGTTTGCTGATTGCTGAATGCTTGGCTACAGCTGCTTATGCAGACTGCAGGCCTTTGCTCAGGTATGGGGGATCATGTCTTCCCAGGGGAACATGAAGGGCAGAATTAGAGCTTAACACGCTGTGCTCTATTACAGCCTAGGTAGGAATTAGTCTATTGACTGTAGTGACAATATGGTAGCGTTATTTCTATGCTTCACTCTCCTTGTCACCATTTTAATCTTGTCATGCTGTATCGTCCTGGTTATTGCAGCCCATGCTTTGCTATCTAAGATGTAGTTGCTTCATTAAAATCATTATTGAAACATATACTGCCTCTGTTTGTCATTGTATATATGAGACTGATGTAACTGAGAGAAACGGATGAGACCTGAGTGACCACGGCTTTCCTGAGAAACCAGTTATGTCATGCACTCAGCTACCCAATCGTCCCTGCCCTTGGGTACAGATGAGGCACTGCTAGTTAGCCGGAGCGAAACCTGGATTGGAGCGACAGGTGTCACCTGTAGTGGGCCAGACTCAGTCTTCCACACCGCAGGTGATTCTGCTGCTCAAAATCCAGTAGTCTCATTAGAATAATGAGAGCCTATACAACAGTAGTATGCGAAAGAATCTACGTAGATTGGGAGACGTTGTGCGACCCGGCACAAAGGCATTCTGATCCTCATGGACCAAGGAGTGCATCAGTGGGGCCAGGCGTGTTGCAATCACCTTGGCCAATATTTTATAATCTGTGTTCAAAACCGCCAGCGGTCTATAGGAGTGCAGATCAGTGGGGTCTTTATGTGGTTTAAGAAGGGAGACTAACATGGCTTCTCGTAACGTACTAGGCAAGCATGCCAGCGCCAAGGACTCCTCGTACAGAGCGAGCAGCTTAGGGGCTACTTGGGTTGTGTAGGCTTTATAAAATTCAGCCAGTGGCCCATCCGGGCCAGGCGCCTTGCCGTTTGCAAGTGACTGAATGGTCACCCATATCTTGGACAGTAATAAAGGTTCATCTAATTCCAGACACTGCTCAGCTGTGATCCGGGGCAGGGATACTCCTGTGAGGAACCGCTCAACATCCTGTAGGGGAGGAGGAGAGATGGAGCTATATAGAGATTCATAATCAGTATGAAATGCTGCATGTATTAAAACCTGTGTGTACAATAAATCACCGGACAGCATCCGAATAGATAGCACTGAACTAGGGGCAGTCTCCTGTCGTATTAAGCAGGCAAGCAGAGTGCCAGGTCTATCCGCCTGCGCATGTACATTTACAGAGTGCGCCGCATTATTGAGGCATCGCAATCGTTCAGGGAGCTCTGAATGGGTTTTCCGCACGGCTAGTAATTGAGATTCTGCACGACTTCTGACTCATGCTGCAACAGATGTCGCTCTATCGCGGACACCTTCCGGTCTAGCTGCCTGCGTGCTCTAATACCAAACCTTATACAGTGGCTGCGTAACGCAGCCTTAAATGCGTCCCATTCTATCGAACTTGATAATGCTGTGTCAGCATTTAGCTCAAAGTAGCTAAGGATCTGCTGGCCAGCCAACTCGCGGGAATGCCGAGTCTTCCAACACAGTTGGTTGCATTCTCCACGTAGGAACAGGGGACTGCGCAGCCCCAACCCAGTCGAGTTGAAGCTATTGGGGATTGTGGTCCAAGTGAGTACGCCCCATGTAATCTGTCTCCACAACTGCCTGAAGCAGAGCGGCCGTGCAGAGTAATCTATCTAGTCGGACATACAGACCATGTTGTGCCGAGTGGAAGGAGTGCACTCTGGCATCCGCATTATAATATTGCCACATGTCTTTCAATTGCCATAGTGCAGCCAAATTGCAAGAAAGCGGGCATTGGATACGGCAGTGGTGTGTGCTAATGGCAGGAAGGATCTGTCTAGGTACGTATACTGCACACAATTTAAATCACCCCCAATCAGCCAAGGAATGTCACCCCAACGTGCCAGTAGTCGACGGAGTTTGTTTAGAAAAATAGCATGATCTACATTGGGAGCGTATACATTGCCAAGGAGAACTTGACGACCGCTCAGTCGGCCATGGACGAACACATATCGGCCATCAGTGTCTTGTTCTAACAGATGAAATGGAACCCCCGACCGGATCCATATCAGTACTCCCCGCGTTAGGACGAATAATTAGTGGAGTATACTTGGCCACGCCATTTTCTTCTAAGTGTGTCTACTTCTGAACTCGTTTGATGAGATTCCTGCAATACAGAGATATGGGCACTATGTTGCTTCAAATAGGAGTATACAGCGTATCTGCACGCAGGAGTGAGCATGCCACGTATATTCCACGTTACTACATTAATGCACGCCATCTTTCATATGACTAATAAACAATGGTGCTTAGCATAGTTGACACACATCCCACAGTGGCAATGCGATGTGCAAAGGAGCTGAACAATGTATGGTAAGTGCCTTCATGTGTGACCTAGAGCTGAACAGAGATGTGTGCAAACAATCAACATATTGAAACCATGTCATAATGAATACCAAAAGAACAGTGCACCAGAACCTGTGACCACCCAGACTGGGAGAACTAAATTAATATAAACCTATCCTCACAGTAGGGACGACCAGCTGAGGGTCTACCAAACACAGTAGCAAGGGGAGTCGAACATATGCCACCTTGTAAATAGTACAGTGCGTTCGGCTACAGAAGAAGTATTATACATTAATAACAATTGTGTTTGTACGGAGAGACACGTCATAGACTGGCTGGCAGTTGAGCTCAAAAGAGAATTTCTGATGTCTGCAGGGTGACATCTGGTGGAATATGTGAGCTCTGCAGCAAGGCCACGTAACAGCAAAACTTTCTCCATCTGAGGAGAAGGAGCCCTGTGCTTCCGGGCTAGTGCATCGCTCTACATTTGAAAGTGCGGCTACCTGCTGCAGTGCACTGCGCTGTTCCTGTCAGGGACTGCAGGTAGGTTTGCCTCTTCTCATGCTCTCATCCTGCGCTGCCGCCTGCGACGCATCTGTGCGGCACCGCCTCCCAGCAGCACCAACCGCAATAAAGAATTGGCACCACCATCGAAACGCTCAATCCAGTGCCATGCCTCCTCAGGGATAGCTAAAAAAGTGCGTAGTGTAGTCACCACACGGAGCTTAGCTGGGAAGAGGAGAGAATAAGTGGACCTCATCTCACAAGATGCCGCTTCACGGCCAGAAAGCTATTACGTTGCTTCTGCACAGCAACTGTGTAGTTGGGAAAGAACATCACTTTGGCGTTCCCCACCCCCACCTCTGTCATCAAGTGGGTCTTCTTCAATACTACGTCTCTATCTCGGTAGTGAAGAAATATCACTACCAGCAGTTTCGGTTTAGTGCCCACCGGTGGTCGCTTGGTCGGCACCTTGTGCGCTCGCTCAATGGAGAAAAAGCAGGAGAGTGCGCCCGATGGGAGTGCAGTTCGTAGCCAGTTTTCCATATACTGCACAGGGTCATGTCCCTCAGTGCCCTCCAGCAGGCCCACCAGTTGAACATTGTTTCTGAGGGATCTGCCCTCTACATCCTCCGCACACTGCTCCAGGACTCGCACTCTGTCTGTTAGTGCCTTAAGTGAGGTTTCCAGGCTATGTGTTCTGTGCGATAACGTCTGGGCATCTTGTTCCATCAATGTCACTCTATCTGCCAACTTCCTATAGTCCACATGCAGGAGACTCGAATCAGAGGAGACCGTGTCTATTTTAGACTCCAAAGAGGTCCGTGTGTTATCAATGGCCATCAGTACAGCATCTAATTTGTCCTCTAAGGTGCTGGGTCGCTCTGTAGTATCCATGGTGGCCATCAACCGCAGCAGGGACCCCCTGCGGTGAGGCACAGGCGGCAGTCCCCTAGTTCACTGGCAGCCTATGGCTGGCTGCGTGAAGTCATCTGTGAGGCAACAGGACATGTCTGCACGGCTTGCGTTTGCCCCCTGCAGTGAGCAACCCTACGAGGAGCCAGCCGCACAAGGGTCAAGTCAGAGTCTGCGTGGCGGGATGGAAATATTTATAATAAGGGGAAGCAAAGGACATCTCGCACTATCTAGCACCTCCAGCGCAGTACATCTGCTGCCATAGGGGGTTCTACAGCCTGGGATTAGCAGTGGTCAGGAGCAGTATCTGTTCCGTACAGCCAGTCTTACTGTCCCATCGCGACACCTGGCGCTAGATCCCCTCCCCAAGGCAATAGTGCTTCGGTTCAGTTATGGGTCCAGGCAGCACCTGCAGCATCCAATCTCAGCATCACAGCCTCTGCACACGTGGGGCCCACACTTCAGCCCTGTCTCTAGAGAGCTGTCGCAGCAGGTCCAGCCGTGCCTGTATCTGCCCCCCTTCCAGCCGGTGTAATCTCGTGGGACCCTGGTACCATCAAGGGGTCCCTGCTTCCAGTCCTCACAACTGCGGCGGCACCCCCATTCCAGTGCACCCTGATGGGTCATGGCCTTCACCCCTGGCGGGCGCCGCTCACCTCACCTGAGGAAAGCCACGCTCCATCCGGCCCTTGCGGCCCAGCCTACAACACTCTGCACCGCCGCCGGTGCTCCCCGCACCACTCTGGACAGCCGCACGGCCTCAAGGTTTTTGCAGGCACACTGCTGCCTGATCCGCTCCTCTGAACGCCATTTTGTTTTTAAGGCTGCGCCGTTGCTAGGGGCATTCTCGGCCACCTGTGGTTTCCGAGAAGGAGGTATGGGTTGGCATTCAGCTCCCCCACTCCACAGGACCCCGCCGCATCTCTGCCAGGCCAACTCTCCCCACACTGCACCTGTTTTAGACAGGAGAAACGGGTGGCATAGCGGAGCTCCGCTAACACTAGTCAGCCATGCCGGCTCCTCAAGCCACGCCCCCACCCACATAGCCCTCATACCCCCCAAGAGTAAATAAACAGGTGTTCAGAAATCGTAAAAACTTTCACTCCATGAATGTCCAATTGGTGTGTATTGCTGATCAGTACATTTCTCATGTCAATGCAAGGTTCCCAGGATCAGTCCATGATTCTTTTGTCCTGAGAAACAGCAGTGTGCCACACATGATGGGACAACTACAGGGGACAGAGCTTGGCTCCTAGGTGAGTCTGTATGACACTGTATTAGTTACACACCTGACAGGCAGGCTATATGCACATAGAAAGTATGTGTTTTAACCCTCTTTCACCCACATTTCCAGGGAATTCTGGCTACCCAAACATACAATGGCTCCCGACACCTGTGAGAAATCCCAGGACAGATGCAGAAATCCATTATAATGAGGCACATGGTCGCACTAGAAGGGTGATAGAGCGAACCATAGTATTCCTGAAGGCAAGATTGTGTTGCCTGCATCTTTCCGGAGAATCCCTGGGCTATGTCCCTGACAAGGTGTGCCAGATAGTGGTGGCCTGCTGCACGCTGCAGAAATTGGTTGTGAGGAAAGCTGTCCCACTTCTGAAATAGGAGAATGCTGTCCAACCACCCCTGCCACCTCAGAGGATGGATGAGAGTGATGGAGAAGAAGAGGGGGAAGACATGAACTCCTGAACCCAGCAAATCCGGCTATACTTCCAGTGACTCTCAGGTACATTTTCTATAATGGTAATGGGTTTACTGCATTGTTTAAGGGTGACATGTACTAAGTGTGTGGTGTCCCTTACCATTGATGTGGCAACTTTATAAAGAAACAGATGTGTGTTACAGCAATGGAGTGTACAGTGTGACATACTTCAGACACTACAGTCTGTTAGACCCCCTCCTGCAATAAATTCGGCATTATGATGGAAACTGGCTAATGAATACACATTCACATTTGATTGCTAATATTGAATAAGGACAGAAATATTGTGTGTACAAGTGTATTTGTAGATAAGACATACGTGAGTGATGGGACAGTGGAAGTGAGTGGGCACATGATGAACTATATACTCAAGTACATTTCCACAGCTGTTGGTAGCACAGGGACATAGTCAATGGGACCATTGGAAGATGGTGAAATGGCAGTGGCATGTCACGTTTGCAAGGGGGAACCTGGGCTGCAGGGGAAGGGTTGCTGGTGTCCTGTGAGTCCTCTGGCAGTGCCACCAGTCCAGTGTCTGCTGCAGATGTAGATGGCAGGGCAGTGTCCTGATTAGTGGAAGGGGCCTGCAGGTGGGTGGAGGACTCAGACTGGATATTAGTCTGGCGCTGCAGCACCCCTGAAATGGAGGCCATGGTAGCATTGAGCTGTTTCCATTGCTTCATGGCCTCCTGATGGTGTGCTACCTGCAGCCTCTGATTCTCCTCCAACGTGGCCAGGATTTGGCCCATGCTGTCCTGGGAATGGTGGTATGCTCCCAGGACCTCAGCAATGACCTCCTGGGCAGCAGAATCCTTCCTTGGGCCACCCCCCTGGGCCACTCATAAACTACCACTGGTCCTTCCCAAACCAAAAACGCCCCACCCCAAAACCTAAAACCCCCGACCCCCCACCCCCTCCCCAAAACCAAAAACGCCCCACCCCCCAACCCCACCCCAAAACCTAAAACCCCCGACCCCCCACCCCCTCCCCAAAACCTAAAACCCCCCACTTACCTGAGTCGTCGCCTCATCTGCGTCATCCTCCTCAGCCGACTCCCTTGTTTGTACCTTAACCATGCATGTTCGTTGTTCAGGACATGCGTGGTTAAGGCACAAAATAACGAAGTCGTGGTTAAAGAAAGCGTTGTTCCGCTTTCGTTAACCAGGACTTCGTTATAAAAAAGTCGGCATAAAGGATGTTTCCCGTTAAAAAACATAATTGAGGACATCACTGAAAACACCTTAGTCATATCAGCATAGGGTTATGAAGTGTACACGTGTGAGTATGTAGCATGGATTTAGCATAAGCCTTTAAGGCAAGTGTAATTGTGCAATGTTGTACATGGCCCTCTCCATAGGGTTAACCCCAAACTTTTTGCCTTAACCCCTGCTGTTTTCTAAACCATGGGCAAAGCACAATAGGGTAGTAAGGGTGAAAGGAGCCGCACATCTAGGCAGTAAAACAATATTTGTAGACAAGTATTAAGGTAACCGAAGAGTCTGGTGCAACCTGGCCCAGTGCCTTACTACCCGGTAGGCACCAAAAAGGGTATCAGAGTACCCAAAGACAAAATTGAACAAAATGGCCACAGCACACAGGAAGTATAGTCCAAAACTGGTCCAGTACTCATTCAGACAACTCGGTGCCACACGTCCCTTCGCCTTTTCAGGTTCCGACCACAGGCTTATCAGGGCCTGCCTACCTGCCTTTTCATACTTGTCCAATTTCTTACTCAGCCACACTATTGATAGATCTACTCCAAGAAGCCTTGATAAAGTCACTGGTGTGACGAAACACGTGTTGGCTGTATCTCGCTGATGGTACTATGATTTCGAGTATCTACAAATTAAAGACACCATCTACAAACAAGACTTGAGACTCCTTTCAACTGTGCACCTCAGCAACATACTACCAGGGATACTTATCCCTGCCATACTTTTGGACTATACTTCCTGTGTGCTGTGGCCATTTTGTTCAATTTTGTTTTCTGAACCAGTTTTTGTTGCCTTTTAGTACTCTGTGCACTTTACCACTGGTAACCAGTGCTAAAGTGCTTGTACTCTCTCCCTTAAATAGATACAATTAGTTTAAAGCCAATTGACACATTTAAGGGCACACTTATCAATATTGTGTGAAAAGAAAAAGGACAGGAATGTACTATGTTTAACATAAAATGGCACATTCCTCTCCTTTCCTTGAACTGGTTTCACTTTTAGCTCCCCAGTGCCTGCACCGTGGTATATAGGTGTCTGTATTGCAGATAGGATTGCTTTTGTGCAGGAAGGGGCACCTTTCCCACAAAAACAATCTTTTGAAGCTTTTCATCTTTCTATGTGTGCTGCAAAACGCAGCAGACACAGAAAGATAAAAAACAAGGAGAAATAAGAATATTTCTCCTCATTACATCTCACCTGGGCACATGTAGCATTTTGACACATTCTTAGGTCTACCAGTGTTGGTAAATCTGGGAATGCGCCAAAATCCACTGTTGGATGCGGGGGAACATAAACACTCCACCCATGGAACGCCTCCCTGAGGCAAAGTAACACAACACAGCGATTTGTGCTGCATTGCATTACTCTTGATTTAACAAGCTACGCAGGACCATTCAAAGTGGCCTTGCATGGCTTGATAAGTCTAACTTAGCAGTTGCATTTCCCTTGCACCCCTTTGTGTGGTGCAATGGTGATGCAACTTCTTGATAAATATGCCCCTTAATTTACTTGTATATTCCTAGTACAGTGGTACTACATGAAACCAGGGCTGTAAATTAAATGCTACTAGTGGGCCAGCTGCACTGATTGTGCCATCTGTGTAAATAGCCCCCCCTGCAGAACAAATACAAAGAGGAAAATTCCTCCCAGGATTGTTTTCATGCAGGAAGGTGTTCCTTCATGCACAAAAACAATCCTGCTTGCAACGCAGCCCATTGTGTGCCAGCACAGGAGAAAGGAAATTAATGCACCTTATGCTATAGATACGGGGCACATTCCTGCCCTTCCACTTTGGCGCAGGTGACTTGCTGCGCTGCGCCAAATCCCCATAAATATGTCCCCAAGTTCACAACGATTTCTACTGAGGTGTAAAAAGTGCTCGTGCAGTGCCAACATTGGGAAAAGGGTCAAGAATGATTGAAATATGGCTGGGTCTAAACTGGGGTGGAATGTTGAGCAAAAGAACAATGGATTAAACCCATATCTGTGACGGGGGTGAATGTTTGCATTTTTCAGCACTTCGTCCATCATCCTTTTGTGTTGCTAAAGTTGCCCTAAGTGGGAAGGGTATGCCCAGACGTGGGTCCCGTGCCACTGGATTCAAGCTAGCCTGGCTGATGAAGGGTGATACCCTGAAACTGGTCCCAGGATGCTTGTTTCTGGACCAGGGAGCACCTGGCCTGGCAGTTCAGGATGGACTGCTCCCATGGGGAACAGGGTCAAGGCTGATTTTCATATGGCTGAGCCCAAACTGGAATGGCATGACAAGCAAAAAAACTTATGGATTAAACCCAGATCTGTGACTGGGAGAGAATGTTTGATTTGTTCTGCATTCCATTGTTTTAACATTGGTGTAAAAAGCATAAACAATAGAGATCCATATATAACATTCAAGATCATTTTGTATGAAAGCCTGGTCAAAATGCAAAGGGGCAGATTTATGGAAAGTGGCGCTGAACCAAGTGCAGCTCCACTTTCCCTGGACCCCTTAGCACTCGCTACCGCCACTATGTGTGCACCATATTTAAAATAAGGCGCACCATGGCACAGGGTAGGGGGCAATAGCGTCATTTTACATGACGCTATTGATGTACTCTGCAGGAGTACAGCCAAAATATTGGCACTACTCCTGCAGAGTACATAGGGGCCCATTCAAAATAATGGTAGCCCCCTTTTAAGCCCTACTCTGAGCAGGCGTTAAAAGTGCCATAAAAATGGCACAAGGAAATCTTGGAGATTTCTTCGCGACATTTTTTTGGCCCTCCTAATGGGGGAACACGCCCTTTACATAATTTATGCTGGTACAGGCATAATGTAGCGCAAAGGGTTATAGAGTAGCGCAATGCATGCATTGCGCCACTGTGTAAATACGGCGTGGGGATTATGGCCTTGTTGGGCCACATTAACGTCCAAAATGATGATGTTAATGTGGCACAAGGTGGCACTAGGGGTTTATATATACGCCCCAAAGTTCATTCACAGAGTCTCAACAATTGGGACAAGTCCATTTAGTTTCCAAGGACTGTATTAACCCAACTTAGTAATTTTGATCATTGATTGGTACATGGTTTTGGTAAATTGTCATCTATGACTTTTTAACTCCTGTGTGTGCTATCAAAATACTTTCTTTCATATTTAATAAGTGAATTAGTCAGAACCACTATGTATGATACAGTAGCCTGAAGAAGGACATAACTTACACCTTGAACCCAGGACCGCCAGAATGACTCAAAAGGATTGTTGGCTGGCCTCCTGATTTGAGCACCAGGGACACAACAGGCTCCTCTGGACCAACTGGTCTTGACGCAGGACCATGCAGCGCAGCTTCTGCTCAGCGGCTTCACAAGCACCGACTCAGCATGATGCATCTAAATTCTAACAACCTATATAGCTTGACGCACCTGGGTGCAGATCACATATTGCAGCTTCTGTCTGTCGGCATCATAAGCACTGACACGGTATGACTCAGCTGACAACCGTCCCACTTGATGCAAGTCCTCACAACACCAGCTGGTTCATTGGCCTCAATGTAGAGCAACGCACCTCGACACCTACATTTCACCTCCTGATCAGTGTCTTCATCAGCACTGTCGCAGCACAACACATCTTGATGCAGTTCCTCACAACGCAAGTTCTTGTTGACAGCTCCTCAACACCCACGTCATGCAGGGTGACGCAAGGATGTCACATCTCGACACCCAGAATACAAGGTACTTTTTTAACAGTGGACTCAACTCATTTCTGTATCCGGCCCATGCTTCATTGTGGTCGGCCTGACTTTGTAACTTGGACCTGGTCCACCATAACCAGATAACTGCAATTGGCGCTGCTTGCTTCTAGGCAGTACTTTTTTCAAAACAGTTTTTAATCTATTTTTCCAGAGCCAGACTTGTGTGGGATTTTTCTTGTGCTGTGTTTTAATTTTATTACTGTTTGAAGTGTAGCATAAATACTTTACACATTGCCTCTAACTTAAGTCTGACTGCTTTGAGCCAAGCTGCCAGAGGGTTAAGCATAGTTCAATTTGGGGTCTGCTTGTGTTTCACCCTGACAAGAATTGTGGTTGTCACTTGAGTAGTGTTTCACTCCCCTCAACCAATGACCCAATTTCTCACACACATGTTGAAAGTTATATGATGCACAGTTTACAAATTAGTAAAGTTTTGGGGGCAAGTATTACTCTGTGTTAAACAAGGTAAAGGCTGAGTGCATCTGATGTGGGTTGCTGAAGTAGATTTGTAAATAAGTTGAGGCTTAAAGCCAAAGACTGTTCCAGAAAATTAGGGTGGGAAAGGCAAACGTATCTGTTGACAATATATCTTCCACCAGTGGATACCTGGGAACAGGCACAGTGGTAATACAGTGGTATGGATAAATTCTATGTAGCGAGGACGTTCATAAATCTAGATGTATATTTTCAGGACTCTGTTGAAGATTTTAAGGCATTTCAAATTGTTGATAAGGTAGAATGTAGGTGGGTCTACTTTCGAGATGGTTTATCTCACACTGGTTTGGCTGTAAGGGTGTATGCCAATATATGTCACTGTTCCCATCTCAGGAAAGTGTGCAGTGTATTTTTACTAAACTACAGAATGTTGCCATTAGGGCCTGGCAGTAGATGTCTTTTCAATGGCAAACATATAACTGTCAACCTCTTGACTCAAAATTGTGGGTCATGTGAAGTCTTTAACAGGGTAAGCCCATTAAGGAAAGCAGGAAACTGGCCACAGGTGTAGCATTTTGAATTGCTTCAAGTCCACAAACCTTATAGAACGCTAATTGTATGGTGCCATCAGCAATGTGATCAATGATGTCATTTAATAAGTCATATGTGAGGTCATAAGGGGTGCACGGCCAGTATGCAAGTTATAGTAAGCTCAGTGAACTGTAACTGGTGAATTTCAGTGTGTTTTTGTATTTTTTTGTTTTTGAAACATTTTATTCTATTTCAACATCTTACCATATAGTCACTTAAAGTCACTTTATAGTTAGGTGAATATGTCAGTGACAACATTTACATGTTAAACATCTCAAATGATATAATTGATGGCATCACTGATCACATCATCCAATGAGTGTGTTAGTTTTTTTTATAGTTTACATAGTGGTGGGCAACTACCATATTAATGTTCTAATTAATTTTGTACAGGCTGTGTCCAGCTAATAGATGTAATTGTTAACAAAATGCATGTGTGCCTAATGCACCATAGCTGTGTAGAGATACTGAATACATTATAAATCTTTGTATTGAAGAGTAACTCTGTGTGCAGGTGACAGTTGACAACTTGCGTTCATTATGTTCCACACAAGTTTTTTGGTACTGCAGAAAATGTTTCCAGCAGGTCAAAGAGTCTACGTACTACATACTATGTGTAAGACAGAATTGTGTGAGCATGACAATTCCTAGTTAACATAGAAGACGGTGTGCACCACGTACTAACCTGTGTACATGTCCTTGTTTTGCTTCAGAAGATGGGCTACCTGTAAAGTTTTCTACACAGTATGAAGGCTACAAGTGGTATGATCTTTAGCAGCTTCAGACATTAGTTATTTTACATTAGCTGGGGGCTGCGGAGGGGGGTGGCTCCATGGCCTCTGTGGTCCCAGCCGGCTCCCCACATGCAACAGGAACTGGCATTGCTCCCACCTGCAGGGGACATCTACTTATGCTTACTTATACATCAGTGTGGGCAGGAAAACAGATCAAAAGCCTGTTACCAGCCTGACCCCCTCCCCTTTTTGCAGATTTTAGCCCCAGAGGTGGGCTCCCCGTGGCCTTTAATGGCTCAGGGGTGGAGGACAGCAGTCCTCTCCCCATTTGTCATGATTTCAGCCCCACACATGGGCTCCCTATGCCCTCTAATGGCCTCCTCCCTTTTTTTAATATGGCCCCAAGGGTGGGCTCCTCGGGCCTATAATGAATGGAAGCAGCTCGGCTGCCATCTTTATTTATTTTTTCCGATTCCGCAAGCGTCCCGCTGGATTGTGGCAATTTTTTCATTTTGATTTTTGTACCAGGGGAAAGTTCTTCTGGGGCCAAGTTGGGCAGGTATCCATGTCCTGCACTGCCCCCATATATAATTTTTGGCAAGTTCAGTATAGGGGACTAAGGGGGTCATTCTGACCTCAGCGGTAAAAGGCGCTTACCGCCGGTCAGAAGACCGCCATAACACCTGCGGTCGCGGTAAACCGCCACGGTCATTCTGACCCGCAACTGGAAAACCGCCAAAAACCCGACATCAACAAAAATCCGCCACACCAACGGCCAGCGAAAAACTGGCGATGACCAAACCTCCACCGTCACGCCAACAGAAATACGCCCATGCCATTCCGACCCACAAATCCTCGCAGCGGTCTTTCAACCGCGGTATTCCATTGGCGGTACACACCGCCGCGGTCAAAATACACACACCTTTACAAAACACTACCACATTGGACAATTCAAAATACACACACCTGAGACACATACACACACCACTCCCACACACCCAATACAATATAAAACACACACCCTCATCACCCACAAACCCTTACGACCACAATTGCGACTGAAGGACAGAGAGAGACAGCACAGAATAGAGTAGACCATCACAAAGAGGCAAATCACAACATCACCCACACAATATCCACGCACAAAACACCATACACCACCACACTCACCACACTCTACAACACATACACCACCCCTCATCCACACCACCCCATGGCACCCCAAAGACACCCCAGGTTCTCTGACGCAGAACTCAGGGTCATGGTGGAGGAAATAGTTCGGGTAGAGCCCCAGCTCTTCGGGACACAGGTGCAGCACACCACCATTGCCAGGAAGATGGAGCTATGGCAAAGAATAGTGGACAGGGTCAACGCTGTGGGACAGCATCCACGAAATCGGGACGACATCAGGAAGCGGTGGAACGACCTACGGGGGAAGGTGCGTTCCATGGTATCAAGGCACAACATCGCGGTGCAGGAGACTGGCGGCGGACCCCCACCTACTCCCCCAGAATTCACAGCATGGGAGGAGCAAGTCTTGCACATCCTGCATCCTGAGGGCCTCGCAGGAGTAGGCGGAGGAATGGACTCTGGTAAGTCAAATCTTCACTACTTCATTCCCCCCACCCCACCTGCATGCCAAATCATACCCCCACCCCCATCACACCAACTCCTTGCAAATGGCTCACCATCACAACCCACCCATCCCAAAACCTAGCCCTGCATACGTCCCCAAAGCATGGACACCCATCACCAAAGCATGCCCACTGCACATACCCATCTCCCCCACAAGCCACCGTCACAACAGCCCCCACAAGGGAATGCCAGCACTGGGGTACACGGCCACCTATCCATTACACGAAATGGCACACACAGAAGCAATAACCATACTCTTATACCCCTGCAGGACCCGAACGCCACCACACCGCCCAGGAGGGTCCAGAGATGTCCATCCCACCCCCAGAAGAGGCCCCCAGTGATGACAGCAGCTCTGTCTCCCTGGACCCAGAGGACGAGCCCGGCCCATCGGGGACCTCGGGACAGTCGGTTCCCCACAGACAGCCACAGGCTACAGCAGACCTAACCCCCTCTGGGAACACCAGCACAGCTCCCTCCCAGCGGGCCCATGCCTCTGTCTCCAGGACACGTCAATCAGCGGTGTTTCCACCACTACAGGGCACCCAGGTTGACCCACCACCCCAACAACAACAGGGACCTGGGGGCAGTGGTAGTGGGCACACGGTCCAGGGGACAGAGGCCCAGGGAAACAGGGGAACTGGGAGGGCTGCTGTGCGACAGGGGGGGACAGGCCCAGGGAACCGACTCTCCAAGAGGCCCTCTCCTCCATCATGGGAGCATACCACCGCTCCCAGGAGACGATGGCTATGGTACTGGCCAGGTTCCAGGAGATCCAGGTACTGCAGGAGGAACAGTACATGGGGTTCAGAGAGGAACTGAGAAACATTAGTTCCGCAATGGGGACCATCGTCGTGGCTCTTAACCAGATAGTCACCACATTGCGGGACCATGTGGCACCACAAAGGGCCCCTGTCACTAGCATGGACCAAGACCAGGCTACCACCTCCGCCGGCGCTAGTGGACAGGAGGCCCCCACACAACGACAGGTCACCAGAACCCCACCTCCTGCAGAAGAAGAACCACCCCGCAAGCGGTACCTGGGATCTCAGAAGAAGACAGAGTAGGATGCCAAGACCCCCGCCAGCAAAGGATACCCCCTGATGTCATCCCACTGTCCCACATTGTCACCCTGTCCAAACTTAAACTGCCCCTGCTCCATCCTTCCACAGGCATATGGACAATGCACCTGTGAGACTGAAAACTGGACTCTGCCATGGACATTACTCCACCATAACCCATCACCGTTTTTCAACCATGTCCCTAAATTTAGCACTTTAATAAAATCACTTATTGCACTTAAAAAATCTGGAGTCTGCTTGTATTTTGAAAAAATGTATTAGACATAAACGGTGCCAAAATGTTCAGTTACATTGTGATGACAACATACCACTGTCACACAGCTGTAGTCCATGGGCAAACAAAGCAGAGGACACACAGTGGGGCCCACAGCTCTGAAAACGGAAGGGAAAGTCACAACTCAGTTAACAGGAACTGGGGGGAAACACAGACAGTAGAGAGGCAGGAGACTTTAAGTAAATGTAAAATGGCGGGGTTGATTCGTACCTGTGTGATACTGAAAATACTGTTGTATCACTGTGTCCCTGTTGTCTGTGTCGTCCCCGTCGTCTTCCTCCTCTTCACTCTCCACAGGCTCCACAGCTGCTACAACACCACCATCTGGACCATCCTCCTGCAGGAAAGGCACCTGGCGTCGCAAAGCCAGGTTGTGAAGCATACAGCAGGCCACGATGATATGGCACACCTTCTTTGGTGAGTACATTAGGGATCCACCTGTCATATGCAGGCACCTAAACCTGGCCTTCAGGAGGCCGAAGGTCCGCTCGATCACCCTCCTAGTCCGCCCATGGGCCTCATTGTACCGTTCCTCTGCCCTGGTCCGGGGATTCCTCACTGGGGTCAGTAGCCACAACAGGTTGGGGTAACCAGAGTCACCAATTAGCCACACACGGTGTCTCTGTAGCTGTTCCATCACATAAGGGATGCTGCTATTTCGCATGATGTACGCATCATGCACTGACCCAGGGAACTTGGCATTTACATGGGAGATGTACTGGTCAGCCAAACAGACCACCTGGACATTCATCGAATGATAACTTTTTCTGTTCCTGTACACCTGCTCACTTTCACTGGGGGGAACCAAAGCCACATGGGTCCCATCATTGGCACCAATGATGTTGGGGATATGTCCAAGGGCATAGAAATCACCCTTCACTGTAGCTAAATCGCCCACCTCAGGGAAAACAATGTAGCTCCGCATGTATTTCATCAGGGCAGACAACACTCTGGACAAAACCTTAGAAAACATAGGCTGAGACATCCCTGATGATATGGCCACTGTTGTTTGGAATGATCCACTTGCCAAAAAATTGAGTACTGACAGCACCTGCACCAGAGGGGGAATCCCTGTGGGTTGGCGAATGGGGGACATCAGGTCTGGCTCCAGCTGGGCACACAGTTCCTGTATAGTGGCTCGTCAAGTCTGTATGTCAGTATGACATGTCTTTCTTCCATTGTCGACAGGTCCACCAGCGGTCTGTACACGGGAACATTCCTCCATCTCCTCGCAAGTCCCAGCGGACGGTGCCTAGGAAGGACAACATGGAGCACAGAGTCAAGCAAGCCACAGGTACGTAACCACAGCTTGCACAGAACACGATTCGCTATGCATTGAATGGCTTGTATGAGTGGCAATGCAACGCCTAGGCCTGTGTGACGCAGTAGAAATTAAGCCATGTGGGCCCTTGAAATGGCGAATGCCTGACCTGTGAAGTGTGACAATGGGATGTGAGGTCAATGTGCTGGCGTGGCACACTGTGGCGGTAGGCGGTCGAAGACCGCGGCGCAAAGCAGCATTGGTTAACATTGAACCCTATGGGTCTCAGGAGCCAATGACGATGTGCGCCGGCGGTCGCGGTACGCACCACCGCGGTACGCACCGCCGCAGGCGTGACCGCCATTTTCTATCTGCTTAATCACTCGAGACCTGATCATCCACAGGAGAGGACCTATACTGCAAGTGCTGCTGTGACCTCGGTCTGGAAGAGACAATGGCTGCTGCGACTGGGGAAAGGGCCCCTGCCTTCACATCTGAGGAATTGGAGAAACTTGTTGATGGGGTCCTCCCCCAGTATGCGCTACTCTACGGTCCTCCAAACCAACAGGTAAGTACACTGGGACCATGCTTTGTGGGCAATGCCTGGGTTGAGTGGGGTGAATGAACGATGGTGCGGAGGGGAGCGTATGAGGCATGCATCAAACGACAGAGGAGAGCATGTGCCACATGGCAAGTGTGGGGATGGGGGGACACTCACATCGAGCATGCCGAAAATTCTGATATTGTATTTTCTCTCCCTGTACGTGTCACATAGGTCAGCGCCCATCAGAAAGTCGACATTTGGCCTGCCATCACCAAGGACGTCCGGACCCTGGGGGTCCACAACAGACGGGGCACCCACTGCCGCAAGAGGTGGGAGGACATCCGCCGCAGGAGCAGAAAGACCGTGGAGGCTCTGCTGGGGATGGCCTCCCAACATAGGAGGGGTGCCACGCGTCAATTGACCCCCCTGATGTCTCGGATCCTGGCGGTGGCCTACCCAGATTTGGATGGGCGCGTGAAGACATCACAGCAGACACAAGGGGGTGAGTACACTCTCATTCTGCTGACTATGCGCACAGTGGAGGTGTCTGGGTGGGGGAGGAGGGCTGTGGGTATCCCTAGGCCAGGGCAATTTCTGTAGGCTAGGCCCCTCCGTAAGGCATGGCTCTGTGCCCCCGCCCCCCACCTCTGTAGGGTGCCAAGTACAGCTATCCATGGCCCTGTGTCACCCATGTGTGCAGTTGTCGTCCATAGGCTTGTAGGCCATGTCCCACTGATTGAGTAGTGTACCCCAAGTGCGCGGCGTAGTGCAGGGGGCTTCTGTGTCTGTCCTCTCCGCCAACTGTGTTGCCAATGCATGCACTCAACATGTCTTTATTCTCCCCCCCCCTTTTTTGGTCTGCTCTTCCTGTTCATGTGTGCATTAGCATCATCTGGCGGAGGAGAAGTGGCATTGGAGCACGAGGGAGCTGCATCTCACATGGCCCCGGAGGGCCATGCAACGAACTCTGATTTGACCAGTGAGATGGAGGGCGAGGGGGGCTCCACAACGGGGACACGTGGAGACATCAGCGACACCGACACGTCCTCGGAAGGGAGCTCCCTTGTGGTGGCGGCAACATCCGTGCCCACCGCAACAACAGGTACAGCCGCCACCCAGCGCACCAGCGCCGCCCTCCCAGCAGCCCCTCAGCGTTCGCCCCGTGCCCGCTCGCACACCAAGGCGGGCATCTCCTTCGCCCCAGGCACCTCAGGCCCTGCCCCAGTTACCCCGGCTGCCCTCAGTGAGGAGGTCATCGAACTCCTCCGGACGCTCATTGTTGGGCAGTCTACCCTTTTGAATGCCATCCAGGGGGTGGAAAGGGAGGTGCATCGGAGCAATTCATACCTGGAGGGCATTCATTCGGGTCAGGCTGCCCATCAGCGATCGTTCAACGCTCTGGCCTCAGCACTGAAGGCAGCCATTGTCCCTGTCTCCTGCTTCCCTCCTCCAACTCCCTCCACCCAGTCCCACTCCCCTGTTCCTCTGCCTATCCCAGACACACCTACAGACCAGCCTGCACACACCTCAACACCCAAGGTCAGCTCATCCAAACATAAGCACCACACATCACAGAAGCATTCACACAAGCAACATCCACATGCAGACATGCCAACAGCCACTGCCTCCTCTGTGTCCCCCTCCTCCTCGTCTCCCTCCTCCCTCCCTGTGACGTCCCAACTCACACTTGCATGCACCACTTCATCAGCCACTACGTCCATCACCAGCACACCCACCAGAAAACTCCGCACACGTGCAGTCACCATCCCCAATGCCATTTACACGTCCCCTGTGTCCTCTCCCAGTGTGTCTGTCACCCCCTCTTCCAAACCACACAAACGCAGGCAGCCACCCACCCAACAGCCATCCACCTCACGACAGCCTCCGTCACAAGCACCTGCACCCATAGACAGCACACTTGACTCTCCTACAACCACATCCTCTTCCTCCACTCCCATACCCACTGCACCTACCCTTCCCATTGCTCCTAAAAAGTTTTTCCTCTCCAAAATTAACCTCTTTCCATCACCTGACCCACCCCCTCCATCTCGTAAAAGTCCAATCTGCACCTCAGCCACCACAACCCCTGGACCTACAAGGACCATAGTCCAGGGATATTGGAGTCCCCCACCTTCGAGGGCAGCCACATCGGCCAGCAGCAAAGGGACAGCCAGCCCACCGCCTGGGAAAAAAACAAAAAAAGTCAAGGGCCGGCGCCAGAAAACAGAGACGGCAGCCTCCACAGGCACCACCCTGGCACCGTCAGGGAGTGGGGTGCCACCTGGCACATCTCCAAAGGGAGGCAAGGGCCACAGAGGATCAGGCAAGGATGGCAAGGGCAGCACGGCCGACAAGTCCGGCAGCAGGCGAGCTGCCCAGGAGGGCCCCACCAGCCCCATTCCGGGGGTGAAGGAGGACACCCACGGGCACGGGACACCAGCACAGGAGGGCCCAGAAAGCGAGAAGTCGGATGGCGAGTGAACACCATCTATTGGCCGGATCTGGTGCCCTGGAGACACATGTGAAGCACAGCTGAACAGGGCACCGCCGTCTCAAGAACCGCTGAACAGGGCCCTTCAAGACAAGCACCGCTGAACAGGGCACTGCCGTGTCAAGAACCGCTGAACAGGGCCCTTCAAGACAAGCACCGCTGAACAGGGCACCGCAGTGTCAAGAACCGCTGAACAGGGCCCTTCAAGACAAGCACCGCTGAACAGGGCACCGCCGTGTCAAGAACCGCTGAACAGGGCCCTTCAAGACAAGCACCGCTGAACAGGGCACTGCCGTCTCAAGAATCACTGAACAGGGCCCTTCAAGACAAGCACCGCTGAACAGGGCACCGCCGTCTCAAGAACCGCTGAACAGGGCCCTTCAAGACAAGCACTGCTGAACAGGGCCCTTCAAGACAAGCACCGCTGAACAGGGCACCGCCGTCTCAAGAACTGCTGAACAGGGCCCTTCAAGACAAGCACCGCTGAACAGGGCACTGCCGTGTCAAGAACCGCTGAACAGGGCCCTTCAAGACAAGCACCGCTGAATAGGGCACCGCCGTCTCAAGAACCGCTGAACAGGGCCCTTCAAGACAAGCACCGCTGAACAGGGCACCGCCGTCTCTGCACTGCTCCGCTTGGCCCTTCATCTCAAGCACCGCTCCGCTGGGCCCTTCATCTCAAGCACCGATCCGCTGGGCACCGCCGTCTCTGCACCGCTCCGCTTGGCCCTTCATCTCAAGCACCGCTCCGCTGGGCCCTTCATCTCAAGCACCGCTCCGCTGGGCACCACCGTCTCTGCACCGCTCCGCTTGGCCCTTCATCTCAAGCACCGCTCCGCTGGGCACCGCCGTCTCTGCACCGCTCCACTGGGCACCGCTGTCTCTGCACCGCTCCGCTTGGCCCTTCATCTCAAGCACCGCTCCGCTGGGCACCGCCGTCTCTGCACCGCTCCGCTGGGCACCGCCGTCTCTGCACCGCTCCGCTTAGCCCTTCATTTCAAGCACCGCTCCGCTGGGCCCTTCATCTTAAGCACCGCTCCGCTGGGCACCGCCGTCTCTGCACCGCTCCGCTTGGCCCTTCATCTCAAGCACCGCTCCGCTGGGCACCGCCGTCTCTGCACCGCTCCGCTGGGCACCGCCATCTCTGCACCGCTCCGCTTGGCCCTTCATCTCAAGCACCGCTCCGCTGGGCACCGCCGTCTCTGAACCGCTCCGCTGGGCACCGCCATCTCTGCACCGCTCCGCTTGGCCCTTCATCTCAAGCACCGCTCCGCTGGGCCGTTCATCTCAAGCACCGCTCCGCTGGGCACCGCCGTCTCTGCACCGCTCCGCTTGGCCCTTCATCTCAAGCACCGCTGACACATTGGCAGAAGGGGCAGGCCCGGATCAGTGTCGGACAGGGCTGCACGATACACTCTGGGCACCAAGAGTCCTCCAGTACCGCTGGAGTCTGTCATCCACTTGTGAGACTGTGGCTTTGCACTCCCCAGGATGGCACAGTGGGCAAGCCACCCACTGTAGAGACTTGAGAGACTGTGGCTTTGCAGTCCCCAGGATGGCACAGTGGGCAAGCCACCCACTGTAGAGACTTGAGAGACTGTGGCTTTGCACTCCCAGGATGGCACAGTGGGCAACCCACCCACTGTAGAGACTTGAGAGACTGTGGCTTTGCACTCCCCAGGATTGAACATTGGCCGTGGAGGCCCCTCGTGGATCTGGCGTCGTGGACTCATGTGGCTGAGGTGGCCCCCCTTCCCTTCCCCCTGAGGTGCCTGTAGTTTTCCTATCTGATGCCCCTGCAGTGTTCTCTCCAATGGATTCGGGTCTCATGTGTGGGCTTTGCCCATGTGTTGAGGACCATTGGCCCACGTACAATGACAGAAAGCCAATTCTGACGGGACAATATACATATGTGTATATAGTTATGGGATGTTCGTCTTACTTATTTACTTTGCCTTACAATATATTTGTATTACAATTACTTATTATTTTGTCTTTGCATTCTTCCTGGGGGTTCGGGGGGTGTCACTCTGAGTTGTTGCTCTGCATTGGTGTGTAGGTAGTTGGGGGGGGGGGTGTCGCGTATGTGTGTGCCCGTAATCTTTTCTCCTCCCCCCTCCCGTGTGTTGTAGGTGCAGTACTCACCGTTGTCTTCTGCGCCGGCGTTCGTGCTCCTGGTAGAGGAGCAGGTAGACAATAGCTGGTAGGATGTGTAGTTCTGGTTCCATGCTGTCCAGATTCCTCGTGGAGTGTGTAGAGGTGAGCGTTTTCCCATTCGTAGTCTGATTCCGTCGTGTTTTTATCGGCGGGTCTCCCGCCCCGGAAAAGGTGGCGGATTGGTGAGTTGTGATAGGGTGGGCGGTACATTGTCTGCCGCCTGTCTGTTGGCGGTGACCGCCGCGCTGCTTGTCTGTACCGCCGTGGCGGTCGGAGTGTTAAAGTGGCGGGTTGTGTTGGCGGTTCCCGCCAGGGTCGGAATTCCATTTTTTTGGCCGCCTGCCTGTTTGCGGGTTGGCCGCCGCTTTAACACCAATCGCCAGGGTTGGAATGACCCCCTAAGTCTCCAAGTCCTGTAATGGCTGTGTAACCGTATTGGTGCAGAGGAATCACTCAGAACTCGCGTGTTCTATGTACAAGGGTATTTATTTTTAGGTTTTGGTGGGCTACAGTTCAGGTACGTATAAGTCTTTCTTCAACTGCAGTGGATAAGGTGGCTGTTACTCTCATGGTTCGTTCTTCACTCGTCTCTTTCTGTCTCCTTGTCTCACAGGTTTCCCCGGGAAGCACATGTGGAGAGAACAGAATAATAGCGGTAAGTGGTCAGGGTTTTGTTTACTCCTTAAGGTTTACTTATTCTCTCTTTTCCTCTCAGGGACTCGTTTATCTGACCTTTTCTGTTACAGTTTCTTTCTATGCGCTTTTCCTCTTTCTCTTTCCTCTTGGCCTAGATCTGTTGCTTCATGCCTCTTCTCTTCTCTTCTGTGCCCGTACGATTCTGTGCGCGGTGCCTTTGGTGCGGACTACACTGGATACTGTGCTTTGTTGTGGTCTGTGGATAGTGCTTTCCCAGCTCTCACCCCTCTCAGTGCCCGTGCCTTTTCTTTTCTTTTCTTTTCCCTCCCCTTTCCCCCTTCTTTCTCTCTCTCTCTCTATCAGGGACGTGGTCCCACGCACCTGGAACTGCCACGCTTCTCCAGAAGCGTGGCGGGATGCAGCGTTCCGTCCTCCTGGTTGCCTGTTGCAGGTGATCCCGTCGGGCGTCTCCGGCCTTCTCCTCGAGCACAACCCTGGTTTCGCCGTCTCCGGGTTCTGGTCAGGCTCCGCTCTCCGTCTTCCTCGTCTGTCTGTCTTTCGCTGCCTTCCTCCTCCGTTGGTCCTTTCCCGTCTTCTTCCTGGACACCAGCCTCCTCTTCACATCCCCCGACGCCCGCATGTTCTGACATCAGCAGTTTTGACCTCCCGGCATCCCGCCACCGCCGACCGTCCCACCAATCACGGGAAGGGAGGCCGGGAAGGTCAAGATCACAAGAGGCAGCGTCAGCACAAGTCAGGGGTGTGTGCGGGAGATCTGGTTCCAGCCCGTCACAGGCTGCCAGCAACATTTTTCTGATGTTGTTGGCAGGCAATCAGAGTGCTTAAGTAACAAAAAGCTCCATGTGCCAATCAGGATGCTCCATTTTTAAAATGTAAATGTGTGGACAGTTGTGTCCACGAGAGGCTGGGGAGATTCTTGCGGACCTAACTGTCCAGACAGCTAGATAGCTAGATTTCTTTAACTTTAAATTCTCAAAAACTGCTGAACAGATTTACATCAAATCACACAAAGCACAATCTGCATGCCAAATTGGTGCAATTCCTTTCAGCAGTTTTTGCTCTAGCCCTGTATGAAGAAGTCTATGGAAAATACATGGGGGGTTTTGTGTTTTGGGACCCTCTTTTTTCACAGCCCCTGCTTGAGGGATGACCCAGAAACTTTTCAGGTACAAACTAGTCAAAAAGTAGCACCTTTTAGGAAAGGTTTGTGGAGATTTTGTCAAACGGGGCCAAAGTTATTAGCAACACAAAACACACTTTTTCTGTGGCACAGCTGACCTAACTATAACTACACAGTGGTGGCTTTTTATATATATCTATATAGAGTTATTTGATTAAAGTGTTTTGGCCAAAACAATCAAACAACAATTGACTTCCTATGAAAAATTAATGAAAAAGGAAATAAGTAAAAGTTGGGAAGTAATTTCTTTGGAGAATTATCCTGAAGTAGGTAGGGTCCCTAGGTGCCTGAGGATATTGATTACTCCTAATTATCAAAATCTCAATCCCAAAGTTCTAGAGGAATGGTCTAAATTAATGGCAGAGACTTGTAAATCTATGTTGAAGCTATTGGTCAAATATGCTTCCTTAGATTTAGAACAAGTGACTGAAGAATTGAATAAAATGAAGGAAATTCTGGATAAACATCCAGAACAAGAACTTATAAAGGACTTTTTGTCTTTGATGGATAAGAGGCTGGAAAAATATGAAGAGGAGATTATACAGAGGAAGAACGTTTTTGCGAGATAAGCAAGATTATGCCCAAGGGAGAATTTTGACCTTTGGACAGAGATATGATGAGGCTATTAAACAATACCAACAATTTGGCTCTTAGAGGAAACAGGAACTGGCTACATCGGAATCCAGTTCTGATAACTATTCTTCAGACTATGATGAGCCTCAGGTGTTACCTGGCAAAGATCATGTTCCCTTTACCTCATTGGAAGAATATTGCTTTTTACAACAAAATCAGACTGGTCGGGGCTGATTACTAAGACGAAGAGAAGAAAACAGTGCAAGAGAAGAAGGACACATAGGGGGAAATGGAAGTGCCAAAGGCGTGACAGCACGTGGCAGGTTTATGAGGCAAATAAAGAAGAAATGATTGGGGAAGTTTCCCCAACTGTTATTAACTTATCGCAACATCAATTAACTCCAGCTGAGTGTTCTCTTTTGGAATTGGGTTTATCTTTTTGCCCCACTGCTGATTTTGATTTTTGTCGGACTAGGATTGACATATTTTTGTTTGTATGTAAATTGAAACTTAGGAAACTGTTTTTACAGCAAGAGAATAAGAAAAGTCTTTCAGATTCAAATACGATTTAATCTACCACTATTGCTGTTACCCCAGAATTAACATTAAGTGATGTGGATGGCCTTATGGCTTTAGCAAGTTTAGCAGAAATGGATGTCTCTGGTATGAGTGAACGTGAATTTCTTGAGTCCATGGATGTAGAATTGGGTAGACCTGAGTTTACACATTTTAAGCCGAAATCTATGTTTAATGCGTCTACTACTTATGATTCGATTGATACTTTTCATGAAGTTGTCATTCGAGATTTATTTCAAATGTGGCATACTATTAAGAGGAGGAATAGTTAGCTAAATCTTAAACATGAGCAAAGAACGGCTTTGAAGAGTTTAATTGATTATCATAATGTTGTAATTAAACCTTCAGATAAAGGTGGTAATGTTGTTCTTTGGGATGTGAATAAGTATTGTAGTGAAGAAGAAAGACAACTCAAGAATACAAGGGATTATGAGATTACAACTATGCTTAATTATAATCAATCAATTGACCAATATCATAGTAAATTGTTCAATTGGAGAGACAGAGGATTGCTTAACATGGATGAATATTTGTTTCTTTTGGTTAAAAAACCAACAGCACCATGTTTGTACATGTTACCAGAAATTCATAAGGATTCTCATCATCCTCCTGGGCGATCCATAATTTCTGCGAATGGCAGTCTTTTGGAACGTACATCCATTTATTTAGATTTTTTTCTTCTACCATACGTGTAAGCCTTACCTTCCTATTGTAGGGACACCATGGATTTTATCTCTAACATTAAAGGTATTCCTTGGGAGCCACATTTTTTGTTGGTTTCCTTGGTTGTGGAATCCCTCTACGCTTGTATCCGGTATGACTTGGGGATTCAAGCATGTAGATATTTCTTCCGTGATAGACCACTCAGTAAATATGACCATTCTATGATGCTGTTAGAGATGCTGGATTTTTGCTTGAATAATAATTTCTTTCTATTTAAGAATACTTGGTATCAGCAGTTAGTCAGAACTGCGATGGGAAGTTGTTTCACCCCAAATTATGCTGGTATTTTCATGGGCTGGTGGGAGGCCACTTGGGTTTGGGTTGAGGAAAATGAGAAATGGACTAGGTATATATCCATGTGGACACGATACATTGATGACCTTTTTTTGATCTGGGAGGGTCCTCGTCAGGACCTGGAGGAATTTTTGGATCACATTTCCCAAAATACCCTGAATTTAAGATTTACCCGATTTGACACATTTAAGGGCACACTTATCAATATTGTGTGAAAAGAAAAAGGACAGGAATGTACTATGTTTAACATAAAATGGCACATTCCTCTCCTTTCCTTGAACTAGTTTCACTTTTAGCTCCCCAGTGCCTGCACCGTGGTATATAGGTGTCTGTATTGCAGATAGGATTGCTTTTGTGCAGGAAGGGGCACCTTTCCCACAAAAACAATCTTTTGAAGCTTTTCCTCTTTCTATGTGTGCTGCAAAACGCAGCAGACACAGAAAGATAAAAAACAAGGAGAAATAAGAATATTTCTCCTCATTACATCTCACCTGGGCACATGTAGCATTTTGACAGATTCCTAGGTCTACCAGTGTTGGTAAATCTGGGAATGCGCCAAAATCCACTGTTGGATGCGGGGGAACATAAACACTCCACCCATGGAACGCCTCCCTGAGGCAAAGTAACACAACACAGCGATTTGTGCTGCATTGCATTACTCTAGATTTAACAAGCTACGCAGGACCATTCAAAGTGGCCTTGCATGACTTGATAAGTCTAACTTAGCAGTTGCATTTCCCTTGCACCCCTTTGTGTGGTGCAATGGTGATGCAACTTCTTGATAAATATGCCCCTTAATTTACTTGTATATTCCTAGTACAGTGGTACTACATGAAACCAGGGCTGTAAATTAAATGCTACTAGTGGGCCAGCAGCACTGATTGTGCCATCTGTGTAAATAGCCCCCCCTGCAGAACACATACAAAGAGGAAAATTCCTCCCAGGATTGTTTTCATGCAGGAAGGTGTTCCTTCATGCACAAAAACAATCCTGCTTGCAACGCAGCCCATTGTGTACCAGCACAGGAGAAAGGAAATTAATGCACCTTATGCTATAGATACGGGGCACATTCCTGCCCTTCCACTTTGGCGCAGGTGACTTGCTGCGCTGCGCCAAATCCCCATAAATATGTCCCCAAGTTCACAACGATTTCTACTGAGGTGTAAAAAGTGCTCGTGCAGTGCCAACATTGGGAAAAGGGTCAAGAATGATTGAAATATGGCTGGGTCTAAACTGGGGTGGAATGTTGAGCAAAAGAACAATGGATTAAACCCATATCTGTGACGGGGGTGAGTGTTTGCATTTTTCAGCACTTCGTCCATCATCCTTTTGTGTTGCTAAAGTTGCCCTAAGTGGGAAGGGTATGCCCAGACGTGGGTCCCGTGCCACTGGATTCAAGCTAGCCTGGCTGATGAAGGGTGATACCCTGAAACTGGTCCCAGGATGCTTGTTTCTGGTCCAGGGAGCACCTGGCCTGGCAGTTCAGGATGGACTGCTCCCATGGGGAACAGGGTCAAGACTGATTTTCATATGGCTGAGCCCAAACTGGAATGGCATGACAAGCAAAAAAACTTATGGATTAAACCCAGATCTGTGACTGGGGGAGAATGTTTGATTTGTTCTGCATTCCATTGTTTTAACATTGGTGTAAAAAGCATAAACAATAGAGATACATATATAACATTCAAGATCATTTTGTATGAAAGCCTGGACAAAATACAAAGGGGCAGATTTATGGAAAGTGGCGCTGAACCAAGTGCAGCTCCACTTTCCCTGGACCCCTTAGCGCCCGCTACCGCCACTATGTGTGCACCATATTTAAAATAAGGCGCACCATGGCACAGGGTAGGGGGCAATAGCGTCATTTTACATGACGCTATTGATGTACTCTGCAGGAGTACAGCCAAAATATTGGCACTACTCCTGCAGAGTACATAGGGGCCCATTAAAAATAATGGTAGCCCCCTTTTAAGCCCTACTCTGAGCAGGCGTTAAAAGTGCCATAAAAATGGCACAAGGAAATCTTAGAGATTTCTTCGCGCCATTTTTTGGGCCCTCCTAATGGGGGAACACGCCCTTTACATAATTTATGCTGGTACAGGCATAATGTAGCGCAAAGGGTTACAGAGTAGCGCAATGCATGCATTGCGCCACTGTGTAAATAAGGCGTGGGGATTATGGCCTTGTTGGCCCACATTAACGTCCAAAATGATGATGTTAATGTGCACAAGGTGGCACTAGGGGTTTATATATACGCCCCAAAGTTCATTCACAGAGTCTCAACAATTGTGACAAGTCCATTTAGTTTCCAAGGACTGTATTAACCCAACTTAGTAATTTTGATCATTGATTGGTACATGGTTTTGGTAAATTGCCATCTATGACTTTTTAACTCCTGTGTGTGCTATCGAAATACTTTCTTTCATATTTAATAAGTGAATTAGTCAGAACCACTATGTATGATACAGTAGCCTGAAGAAGGACATAACTTACACCTTGAACCCAGGACCGCCAGAATGATTCAAAAGGATTGTTGGCTGGCCTCCTGATTTGAGCACTAGGGACACAACAGGCTCCTCTGGACCAACTGGTCTTGACGCAGGACCATGCAGCGCAGCTTCTGCTTAGCGGCTTCACAAGCACCGACTCAGCATGATGCATCTAAATTCTAACAACCTATATAGCTTGACGCACCTGGGTGCAGATCACATATTGCAGCTTCTGTCTGTCGGCATCATAAGCACTGACACGGTATGACTCAGCTGACAACCGTCCCACTTGATGCAAGTCCTCACAACACCAGCTGGTTCATTGGCCTCAATGTAGAGCAACGCACCTCGACACCTACATTTCACCTCCTGATCAGTGTCTTCATCAGCACTGTCGCAGCACAACACATCTTGATGCAGTTCCTCACAACGCAAGTTCTTGTTGACAGCTCCTCAACACCCACGTCATGCAGGGTTACGCAAGGATGTCACATCTCGACACCCAGAATACAAGGTACTTTTAACAGTGGACTCAACTCATTTCTGTATCCGGCCCATGCTTCATTGTGGTCGGCCTGACTTCGTAACTTGGACCTGGTCCACCATAACCAGATAACTGCAATTGGCGCTGCTTGCTTCTAGGCAGTACTTTTTTCAAAACAGTTTTTAATCTATTTTTCCAGAGCCAGACTTGTGTGGGATTTTTCTTGTGTTGTGTTTTAATTTTATTACTGTTTGAAGTGTAGCATAAATACTTTACACATTGCCTCTAACTTAAGTCTGACTGCTTTGAGCCAAGCTGCCAGAGGGTTAAGCATAGGTCAATTTGGGGTCTGCTTGTGTTTCACCCTGACAAGAATTGTGGTTGTCACTTGAGTAGTGTTTCACTCCCCTCAACCAATGACCCAATTTCTCACACACATGTTGAAAGTTATATGATGCACAGTTTACAAATTAGTAAAGTTTTGGGGGCAAGTATTACTCTGTGTTAAACAAGGTAAAGGCTGAGTGCATCTGATGTGGGTTGCTGAAGTAGATTTGTAAATAAGTTGAGGCTTAAAGCCAAAGACTGTTCCAGAAAATTAGGGTGGGAAAGGCAAACGTATCAGTTGACAATATATCTTCCACCAGTGGATACCTGGGAACAGGCACAGTGGTAATACAGTGGTATGGATAAATTCTATGTAGCGAGGACGTTCATAAATCTAGATGTATATTTTCAGGATTCTGTTGAAGATTTTAAGGCATTTCAAATTGTTGATAAGGTAGAATGTAGGTGGGTCTACTTTAGAGATGGGTTATCTCACACTGGTTTGGCTGTAAGGGTGTATGCCAATATATGTCACTGTTCCCATCTCAGGAAAGTGTGCAGTGTATTTTTACTAAACTACAGAATGTTGCCATTAGGGCCTGGCAGTAGATGTCTTTTCAATGGCAAACATATAACTGTCAACCTCTTGACTCAAAATTGTGGGTCATGTGAAGTCTTTAACAGGGTAAGCCCATTAAGGTAAGCAGGAAACTGGCCACAGGTGTAGCATTTTGAATTGCTTCAAGTCCACAAACCTTATAGAACACTGTCACAATAATTGTATGGTGCCATCAGCAATATGATCAATGATGTCATTTAACATGTCATATGTGAGGTCATAAGGGGTGCACAGCCAGTATGGAAGTTATAGTTAGCTCAGTGAACTGTAACTGGTGAATTTCAGTGTGTTTTTGTATTTTTTTGTTTTTGAAACATTTTATTCTATTTCAACATCTTACCATATAGTCACTTAAAGTCACTTTATAGTTAGGTGAATATGTCAGTGACAACATTTACATGTTAAACATCTCAAATGATATAATTGATGGCATCACTGATCACATCATCCAATGAGTGTGTTAGTTTTTTTTATAGTTTACATAGTGGTGGGCAACTACCATATTAATGTTCTAATTAATTTTGTACAGGCTGTGTCCAGCTAATAGGTGTAATTGTTAACAAAATGCATGTGTGCCTAATGCACCATAGCTGTGTAGAGATACTGAACACATTATAAATCTTTGTATTGAAGAGTAACTCTGTGTGCAGATGACAGTTGACAACTTGCGTTCATTATGTTCCACACAAGTTTTTTGGTACTGCAGAAAATGTTTCCAGCAGGTCAAAGAGTCTACGTACTACATACTATGTATAAGACAGAATTGTGTGAGCATGACAAGTCCTAGTTAACATAGAAGACGGTGTGCACCACGTACTAACCTGTGTACATGTCCTTGTTTTGCTTCAGAAGATGGGCTACCTGTAAAGTTTTCTACACAGTATGAAGGCTACAAGTGGTATGATCTTTAGCAGCTTCAGACATTAGTTATTTTACATTAGCTGGGGGCTGCAGAGGGGGGTGGCTCCATGGCCTCTGTGGTCCCAGCCGGCTCCCCACATGCAACAGGAACTGGCATTGCTCCCACCTGCAGGGGACATCTACTTATGCTTACTTATACATCAGTGTGGGCAGGAAAACAGATCAAAAGTCTGTTACCAGGGGGCGTGGCCGGGCCACGAAACAAGATGGCCGCTTAGAGCGAGAGCTCCGTGCCGAGGCGGTCCCGGAGGGGTGACGGGGGCGAGAAGACAGCCGGACAACACACCGGGTTCGGTGCCCCTCCACCCCTACAACAGTGGCGACACGGAATCATGTCCGGGGACCCCATAGGAGCGGGACGCAAGGCAGGAAATTCGCGACTCGCCCCAGGCCGATAAGGCCTGACAAAAGGGGCGGAGTCGCGTCTCCGGAAGACCGGGGACGGCGTGCCCGCAGCGGCAAGGAGCAAGCTGAACAGGCCGCAGGGACTGTGGGAGCCGTGACGACCCGCATCCATCTCCCTACAACGCCAACAAACACCCGTGGACCTTCGACCCCCCACAGGGAGACGGGGAGACGCAGCAAAGGGGTGCGGCCCCTTCGACAGCCGGGAGAGAAACCCGGTCAGAGAGGTAGGATCGAATCTCTCCAAACTAAGAACGGCATCGCTGGAGGTAGAGGCACGACTTCTCCCCTCTTTTCCATCACGGAGGGACAACAAAAACCCTCCCGCTAGGATAATAAACTTTCGCCCCCCCTCCCTCCAGACAACTAATACTGAGGAGGGCAGAGGGGCACGACGGGAGGCACGTGGGGGCGAGGAGACGGGGGGGGTGAGCGACTGGAGGGGCATTGGAGATGATGAGAGCCAGAGGGAGCCAAGAGAACAGAGATACAGGAGAAGGGAGAGGATTGGCACCAGTGTAAGCCACCGAACATCTATATCCTTATCGGAATCCACGGAGGGAATCTCGGGCCCCACGTGGCCAGACTCTGTGGACACTTGAGGCGATGCCCGGCAACAAACCGAACCATAAACCTGTCAGCAAGCCTGCACGACAACTACTATTCTCAGAAGCGCTACAACACAAACGCCTAACCCCCACGAAGATAAACCCTCAAACATCTCCACCTTTAAACGAGTCCACCGCGATGTCTGATAAAGATCAATCCACAACTATGGACAGGATACTACAAGAGATCACAACCGTCAGCCGCCGCATAGAGGGGATGGACGCCTCTATAACTTCATTGACACTAGAAACCAAATCCATGCGATCTGACATTGCAGGCTTTCAATCTAGAGTGACAGGACTAGAGCAACGCATGGGATCACTAGAGACGCAGATCAACACGTCTCAGGAGCGAGAACAAGACTTCATCTACCTCAGGAGCAAACTAACGGACATGGAGGACAGGAGCCGGAGAGACAATATCCGCGTACTTGGGATCCCGGAAAACAAAGAAGGCTCGGATATGCAGGCTTTTCTGACCTCCACTCTTCCAAAAATGATTTCATTGGACTTTGACCCGCCGCTAGAATTCCAACGGGCACACAGGATAGGCCCAAAACGCTCTGACAACTCCTCAAGGCCCCGCCCAATCATCGCATGCTTGCTGCGGCATAATCAAACCCGACAAATACTCCAAGTAGCACGCAACCACGGCCCTTTCCGAATAGACCAGCACGAGATCCGAATAACCGCCGATTACTCCAAGGAAACCAACGAACGTAGAAAGGCTTTCCTAGCCCTACGACCCCGGCTTCGCAAACTAGAGATGAAATACGGTCTCTTTGACCCTGCAAGAATGTGGGTTACCAAAAATGGAGTATCCAAGGACTTTTATAACCCAGACGAATTGAGACTCTTCCTTGACTCTTTCCAATCCCAGCCTATGGACTCTCTCAACACAGACAGTGAGCATGACATTGTAGGAGGCAGTGATAGGGCCGAAACCCCCCACTCGGGAATAGAAAAGGTGAAGACGGCTCTACACGACACCAGAGCCAGTCATAGAGGTAGAGACATGGAGAGACTAACCAGATCATATGATGACAGGGGTCAGATTTTACACGCAGTAGTAACCCACACCCAGCTATCGGAAAGAGACAAATCCCGCTCCCCTTTAAAGCCTACAACTGGGTCTTCTTGAGAAGGTAACGCGACAAGACGACTTGTGGGACTATCGCTAGAGAGTCGAAAATAACAACTATAGACTCTGCGGAAGGATGAGTACCTTTCCAGATCATATGTGTTTTACTATTGTAATTGTCTAAGACTGCTAGTATCAATGTTAGAACCAGATACATGAAAATACTTATGCTCTTTATGACTAGAGCCGAGGCCCTATAATGGAAAACTACCAGTAAATCATTATTTGCCCTCAGTACACAACAGATGATGATTATTAGAACAGGGATCAGACCCCACCAACTCCCTGTATGTTGAATAAGGGCCCAGTCCCGACCCTATAACCCTATAACAAGGTAACAAGGTAACAGGGGCATTAAACAGATAACAAACATAAACACCAATTAACTATCATGGAACTTACCTTATATTCCACACACTACAAAATATCTCATGGTAGTAAATAACAAAGTATGTGAAACCTCCCTAATACACACCACACTCGACCAGCGCTGACATTAGAACCGTTTAGCCCCCATTATCACCCCAAGGGATAGGACTAGACCGCGTAAAGATCAATTAACTCCAATACAGGGACACACAATATGATATAATCTGAGACATATCAAAGCTCCCATTACTTGACTTTACTTTATTCTACAATAAGTAACTGGGGAAAAAAAAAAAAAAAAATAGAACACGAGGACATAATACAACATAATACCGCATAACGAAGCGAAATAATATGACATTCTACACTGCCACTCCGCACCACATTATAACATCACAATGTAAATTATAAACTATTAGCTATTCCTTTCCCCAGATGTTCGTACCTACCCCCATCCTAATCATTATTACTATCTTAACCTACCATCTACAATAGAACGACTATGATGGTGGCACATACCAAGTAAGACCTTAGTAGGTCAGTATTATGATGTAATAATACACGGCAAGGAGTTAGTAATAGGATGAGATACGCATTATCCTCGCGTAACCCGGGGCTCAGCTACACTCATTACCTATCCTACGATTAATAGAGAGACGCTTGGCATAATGGCTCCTAACATGATAATGTGATAAGATACCAGGATATGTTATGTTGATCAACCTAATATGTCATTGAAAAGTTGTAAGGCGAGACGAGACGAGGCAGTGTTATAGTTGAATAGAAATGCTCAGGAAGTATTATATTATACTGTATATTGGCATCTTTATGTACCCATGCATACGCGAGAACTGTAATACTCTGTTTGAGCTCTTTCCCCCCCCTCCTTTGCCCTACCCCCCCCTCGCCAGCCGGTCTCGGTCTTTCTGTCTGCCCAGTCCCTACTTTGATTTACGACCCTATCTTATGAACTCCTAAACACCCTACGATACCATACAACATCAAGTACTAGGCACAACATCCTAAACACCATACCCCATCAACACCCGACACCCCCCCTCCTCTCCGGCGCCGCCCAGGTACTATAGTTATTAACCGTCCATTACTTCTGCCAATATACATTTTAGTTATATAACTAATACACTAGCCACTAACCACTGATGAACAGACCCACTTCCCGATACATAAACATAAACATAAGCACTGCTGTGTACCCCCTCCACCCCTCCTTATCACCGACATATTGATAACTGGCTGTCTGTTATTTCCCCCCTCACCCCCCCGATCGAGATCGCCCGACGGCACGAGAGCTCCGAGAGAAATCGGTCCCGCCGTTTACAGACCTAACGAACGAAGGAGGTTGGACTCCTAACCTCCCTCATCCCTATCCTTCTCCACTTCTTCCCCCAAATTGCACGCTCTCTTGCTATACTCTCAATCTCAACTTCAGCACACGCATCCATCCCTTCCCCCTCCTTCTCCCTCTTTTCTTCTCCCTCTCATTTCTCCTTGTCTTCTTTTCCCCTCATATTTCCCCTCCATCTGGCTCTCATCCTACTTATATTGCCTCTCTTCCTTCATCCTCTCCTCTCTCTTCACTTTCTTCTCCAGAGGACTCCCTTGGCCTCCACCAGCCGCTAACCCTCGTATAAAATAAAACACCGTATCACATCGAAACACAACTCCCACTCTACCAACTAAGTCAATATCTCCCACCCTCCCTCCCATCCCCACCAACACCAACCCCGGAACGAGGGTGCTTATTCACAATTATCCAATATGTCGAAATCCCACCCTCAAGCGACGCGACCATTACGCATACTCTCTTGGAATGTACACGGCATGACGAGCTATGTTAAGCGGAAAAAGATACTGTCCTATCTTCAATCCAAAAAAACAGATATAGCTCTGATTCAAGAGACTCACCTTGACACTCTGGAATCCAGTAAACTTAAACGGGATTGGGTAGGGAGGGTTGCCTTCAGCTGCCGTCCGACGAGTCAGGAATCTGGAAGTAACGGACCCCGCAAATGTGGAGTGGCGATACTAGTACGGAAATCCCTCCCAGTCACTATCATTAAAACCTGGAATGATACGGAAGGAAGGTATATATTTGCTAAGCTAAAACTAGGGGACACTGTTTTATGCGTGGGATCCATTTACGCACCAACCGGCCCAAAACGCCCATTCCTTCTCCAGCTAAATCGCCTCCTGACAGAAATCGGAACTACTCGATACATAATCGGGGGAGACTGGAATCTCGTCCAAGACGCCATAATGGATAGGACAGGCCCTGTTGATATATGTAACAATCACGACAGAGCGCTTCTGACAGACCTGACCGCCGACGTCGGTCTGGTGGACTGCTGGAGAATACAACACCCGAAAGATAAAGAATATACTTTCCTATCCACCGTCCATGGCACCCAATCGCGTCTGGATTATTTCTTAGTATCACACGCTGTAATCCCTCATATACAAGACACCTGCATCCTAGATAGCGGGCTCTCAGATCACTCCCCAATACTAATCCGGATCCAGGTGGGACTCTCCTTCTCTGGTCGTAAACCATGGCGATTGGCTGTACACAGATATCGCTCTCCCCAAGGGAAGGAACAATTAAAAGCTCATGTAGCTACATACATGGCCGAGAATACAGGCACTGTATCCTCAAAAAGGATCCTATGGGCGGCAGCAAAAGCAACCCTAAGAGGGAATATGATGCGAGATGCAGCACTGGCCAACAAAGATAGAATAGCCCGCCAAACCACCTTAGAGACCACGATACAGGACCTCACTAAACAATATACCGCCCAACCATCCCCTAGGCTGCGACACGCCTTAGAACAGGCCTGTATGGCACACAATGAACTCTATACATCTCAGGCGGAATACGCACTGCAAAAATTGCGAGGCCGCCATTACGAACAAGGGGAAAAAGCAGGTCGCCTCCTAGCGGCACAGCTCCGACAAAGAGAGGCAGTCTCTGCCATTGCGGCCATAACATCTTCTTCAGGAGCAGTGCTAACTCGCCCACAAGACATTGTAAACGAGTTCGCCAAGTACTACCGACATTTGTACACTCCTGAAACAACGACAGATCAAACACAAATGGAGACATTCCTTATCGCGGCCAATCTGCCCCGTCTGTCTGAGGCAGGCAGGGCCCTCTTGGACGGTAACATAAGCAAAGAAGAGATAACCCAAGTTATAACAAGCCTCCCCTACCATAAATCACCAGGAGAGGACGGATTCCCTGCGGAATTCTATAAATGGGCTGGGGAAGAGGCAATAACCGCAGTACATGAAGCACTGACGGAAGCATGTCAAGAAGGCTCCCTGGGCGCTCTATCCAATAAAGCCACGATTGTCATCTTGCCTAAGCCAGGGAGAGACCCCCTTCTTTGCGGCAGTTACCGTCCTATCTCCCTTTTGAATGGGGATGTCAAACTCCTAGCCAGTGTTCTAGCAGCGCGGCTACGCAAGGTGATACCATCATTGATTCACAATACCCAAGTAGGATTTGTACCAGGCCGTACCTCCAGAAATCATATTCGAACTCTTTGCCATACACTGTTAGAATCCATACAATTACCTGACGAAGCCCCAGCCTTGTCCCTAGACGCGGAGAATGCATTTGACCGCATTGAGTGGTCCTACCTATTCACAACCATGAAGCATTTTGGCCTGGGGGAACAATTTATCTCTAAAGTGCGTTTATTATATGACCATCCCACAGCACAGGTTAACTGTGGGGGCATCATGTCAGACCCATTCCCTATCGGAAGGGGCACACGCCAGGGATGCCCCTTGTCGCCACTTCTATTTTTATTGGCTATGGAACCCCTAGCTGCCACCATACGAAATTCTCACCAAATAAAAGGGATCCATATCACCGGGGGCATATCCAAAATATATCTCTACGCAGACGACATTCTGTTAACAATGTCCGATCTAGAAACCTCGCTCCCAGCACTACTTTCCACTATAGAAGACTTCGCATCCCTATCCGGATATCGGGTAAACTGGGATAAAAGTGAGGCACTACCATTATCCCGCATAACGACGAGGGCAGCGATACATGGCCTCCAATTCAAATGGACCCCGACCCGCCTTAAATATTTAGGAACGTTCATTAACAGAGGCCTAGAACATATGGTCAGGGACAACATAGACCCCCTTATATCTAAAATGAAACAAGACTTTGCCAAATGGTCCCTACTAGGCCTGTCCATGTGGGGCAGGACACAGGCGGTCAGAATGGTCACCTTACCACGCTTCACATACGTGCTAGGCATGCTCCCCCTACAGATACCTCTTTCCTCACTCCGATTAATAGACGCATCCATAAGGGCCTTCGTCTGGGGCTCCTCACGCCCAAGACTGAAACCTGCAATAATACTGGCACGGCGGCTCTACGGAGGATTAGGACTACCCTCGGTAGAACAATACTCTCTGGACCTACAACTCTCACAGCTAATATATACACTTCCGGATATAGCCGATCCACCGCAATGGGTGATCACAGAGAAACTCTTATATGGACAGTATACGGAGATGGGAGGAACATACGCCGACCATGTTCCCTTAGCTAACCCCATCCTCAAGGCTACAAACACAGCGTGGTGCAGAGCCCATCGACTACTAGGAGTACACCCCTCCCTGCATACTCAGGCTCCCATAACAGGGAATAAAAGCATTAAAATAGGAGGGAATATTCTCAGATGGCCCCAATGGTCCGAGGCAGGTATCCACAATATATCTCACATAATAGATGGAGATAGCTTCCGCACATTCGCCTCCCTCCAGGAAGAATTCAGCATCCAAAGTAACCAGGAGTGGCGATATCTACAGCTCAAACACTGTATGCGGAGAACATTAGGAACCCCCCCGTGGATGCTCAAAACCTCACCCATCGTCACCTATCTTCAGAAATGGGGCCGACAAAAAGGCGTCTTGGCTGGCCTCTATGCTGAATTAACTAACCACCTTTACTCTCAGCCTTTACTTGAACGACTACGCTTAAAGTGGCAGGATATTCTAGAGATAACCTACACGGACGAAGAATGGCCAGACATACTAGAAGCCCTCGACAGGGGCGTACGTGAAGCACGCCTGAAATTTTGCCTATTTAAAATCCTTCAGGGGTGGTACTGGACCCCCGTTAAACTCTTCAGGGCAGGGCTGATACCTCACGCGAACTGTTGGAGATGCACAGAGCCATATTGTGACCAACTCCATATTTTATGCCACTGTCCAACGGTACAGTCACTATGGGACGCGGTACGCCTCGCCTTATCGGACTTCATACAGATACCAAAACCGACCCCACCAGCATTTATCATTCTACATGACATTCGTCCGTATCCCTCCCTATCGCGGGCACATAAACGATTAATCCACACGGCGCTTGCCACGGCCAAAATATGCATACTCCGGCACAGGAGATCTAGCATTGCCCCCACACCCATAGAATGGATGACGGCCATGTATCAAACGGCTACCCATGAACGAGTGATTTATAACCTACAGGACCAAGTAGAACAATTTGAGGAGGTCTGGCGCCCATTCTTGAAGAGCCCATGAAGTGGCTGGTGGATGACCAACGGATGATCAATGTTCAATGATCAATGATTAGGGAATATCAATTACCAATCACCCTCTGAGAATCCTAGACTCCGGAAACACATTTAATCTCCTACTGTCCCCTCTCTCTCTCCCTAGCTACGCTATCCTCTCCCCTTTCTCTCTTTTTTCTCTCTCTCTATCAATCCACAGGCCTCTAATTTTGTCATATGCACGAGACCCTGAACTACCCAACATAGTAATACAAGTCGCTTCCTAACACAAACAAGGACTGAGAAATCAACTCACATAAGACGTAGACACTCTCTAACCGACCTTACCATATCTAACATACATACTATCTACCCCTAGATAATAACTTGCTACAGACGGAGCAGTACAGAACGATCTACTCTTAGGCCTGAACAAGCTAGTCTCAGGATACAAAGAACTCTTCATTCTACATTCCCCCGGGATTACCCTTCCTCTTTCTTCCTCTTTCTTCCCCTTCTCTCCCCCTCCCCATTTCATATGACTATTTCGTCTCTCCCCTATACCAAGATCAACCCCTCCCACACAACCCTATCCTTGCTCCCCCTCCATTTACCCCCCCCCCACCTGTTCTCCACTTTTCTTCAAAATAAGGGTACAAAACTCAACTATGCAACTGGGAATTCTTACTTACCTGACAGTACATGCATATATGCTCACAATGGAAATAATTGTGGTAAAAGAACAAAAACAATGTTTTGAAAGCTAAACAGTTTGTTTATATGCTGTATGTATCGCCTTATATATTCTTAATAAAACTTTTGAAACTTAAAAAAAAAAAAAAAAAAAGTCTGTTACCAGCCTGACCCCCTCCCCTTTTTGCAGATTTTAGCCCCAGAGGTGGGCTCCCCGTGGCCTTTAATGGCTCAGGGGTGGGGGGCAGCAGTCCTCTCCCCATTTGTCATGATTTCAGCCCCACACATGGGCTCCCTATGCCCTCTAATGGCCTCCTCCCTTTTTTTAATATGGCCCCAAGGGTGGGCTCCTCGGGCCTATAATGAATGGAAGCGGCTCGGTTGCCATCTTTATTTATTTTTTCCGATTCCGCAAGCGTCCCGCTGGATTGTGGCAATTTTTTCCTTTTGGTTTTTGCACCAGGGGAAAGTTCTTCTGGGGCCAAGTTGGGCAGGTATCCCTGTCCTGCACTGCCCCCATATATAATTTTTGGCAAGTTCAGTATAGGGGACTAAGGGGGTCATTCTGACCTCGGCGGTAAAAGGCGCTTACCGCCGGTCAGAAGACCGCCATAACACCGCCGAGGTTGCGGTAAACCGCCACGGTCATTCTGACCCGCAACTGGCAAACCGCCAAAAACCCGACATCAACAAAAATCCGCCACACCAACGGCCAGTGAAAAACTGGCGATGACCAAACCTCCACCGTCACGCCAACAGAAATACGCCCATGCCATTCCGACCCACAAATCCCCGCAGCGGTCTTTCAACCGCGGTATTCCATTGGCGGTACAAACGCTGCGGTCAAAATACACATACCTTTACAAAACACTACCACATTGGACAATTCAAAATACACACACCTGAGACACATACACACACCACTCCCACACACCCAATACAATATAAAACACACACCCACATCACCCACAAACCCTTACGACCACAATTGCGACTGAAGGACAGAGAGAGACAGCACAGAATAGAGTAGACCATCACACAGAGGCAAATCACAACATCACCCACACAATATCCACGCACAAAACACCATACACCACCACACTCACCACACTCTACAACACATACACCACCCCTCACCTCATCCACACCACCCCATGGCACCCCAAAGACACCCCAGGTTCTCTGACGCAGAACTCAGGGTCATGGTGGAGGAAATAGTTCGGGTAGAGCCCCAGCTCTTCGGGACACTGGTGCAGCACACCACCATTGCCAGGAAGATGGAGCTATGGCAAAGAATAGTGGACAGGGTCAACGCTGTGGGACAGCATCCACGAAATCGGGACGACATCAGGAAGCGGTGGAACGACCTACGGGGGAAGGTGCGTTCCATGGTATCAAGGCACAACATCGCGGTGCAGAAGACTGGAGGCGGACCCCCACCTACTCCCCCAGAATTCACAGCATGGGAGGAGCAAGTCTTGCACATCCTGCATCCTGAGGGCCTCGCAGGAGTAGGCGGAGGAATGGACTCTGGTAAGTCAAATCTTCACTATTTCATTCCCCCCACCCCACCTGCATGCCAAATCATACCCCCACCGTCACCTCCACCCCCATCACACCAACTCCTTGCAAATGGCTCACCATCACAACCCACTCATCCCAAAACCTAGCCCTGCATGATTCCCCAAAGCATGGACACCCATCACCAAAGCATGCCCACTGCACATACCCATCTCCCCCACAAGCCACCGTCACAACAGCCCCCACAAGGGAATGCCAGCACTGGGGTACACGGCCACCCACCCATTACACGAAATGGCACACACAGAAGCAATAACCATACTCTTATACCCCTACAGGACCCGAAAGCCACCACACCGCCCAGGAGGGTCCAGAGATGTCCATCCCACCCCCAGAAGAGGCCCCCAGTGATGACAGCAGCTCTGTCTCCCTGGACCCAGATGACCAGCCCGGCCCATCGGGGACCTCGGGACAGTCGGTTCCCCACAGACAGCCACAGGCTACAGCGGACCTAACCCCCTCTGGGAACACCAGCACAGCAGTTCATGTGTGCATTAGCATCATCTGGCGGAGAAGAAGTGGCATTGGAGCACGAGGGAGCTGCATCTCACATGGCCCCGGAGGGCCATGCAACGGACTCTGATTTCACCAGTGAGACGGAGGGCGAGGGGGGCTCCACAACGGGGACACGTGGAGACATCAGCGACACCGACACGTCCTCGGAAGGGAGCTCCCTTGTGGTGGCGGCAACATCCGTGCCCACCGCAACAACAGGTACAGCCGCCACCCAGTGCACCAGCTCCGCCCTCCCAGCAGCCCCTCAGCGTTCGCCCCGTGCCCGCTCGCACACCAAGGCGGGCATCTCCTTCACCCCAGGCACCTCAGGCCCTGCCCCAGTTACCCCTGCAGCCCTCAGTGAGGAGGTCATCGACCTCCTCCGGACGCTCATTGTTGGGCAGTCTACCCTTTTGAATGCCATCCAGGGGGTGGAAAGGGAGGTGCATCGGAGCAATGCATACCTGGAGGGCATTCATTCGGGTCAGGCTGCCCATCAGTGATCGTTCAACGCTCTGGCCTCAGCACTGACGGCAGCCATTGTCCCTGTCTCCTGCCTCCCTCCTCCAACTCCCTCCACCCAGTCCCACTCCCCTGTTCCTCTCCCTATCCCAGACACACCTACAGACCAGCCTGCACACACCTCAACACCCAAGGTCAGCTCATCCAAACATAAGCACCACACATCACAGAAGCATTCACACAAGCAACATCCACATGCAGACATGCCAACAGCCACTGCCTCCTCTGTGTCCCCCTTCTCCTCGTCTCCCTCCTCCCTCCCTGTGACGTCCCAACTCACACTTGCATGCGCCACTTCATCAGCCACTACGTCCATCACCAGCACACCCACCAGAACACTCCGCACACGTGCAGTTACCACCCCCACTGCCATTTACACGTCCCCTGTGTCCTCTCCCAGTGTGTCTGTCACCCCCTCTTCAAAACCACACAAACGCAGGCAGCCACCCACCCAACAGCCATCCACCTCACGACAGCCTCCGTCACAAGCACCTGCACCCATAGACAGCACACTTGACTCTCCTACAACCACATCCTCTTCCTCCACTCCCATACCCACTGCACCTACCCTTCCCATTGCTCCTAAAAAGTTTTTCCTCTCCAAAATTAACCTCTTTCCATCACCTGACTCACCCCCTCCATCTTCTAAAAGTTCAATCTGCACCTCAGCCACCACAACCCCTGGACCTACAAGGACCATAGTCCAGGGATATTGGAGTCCCCCACCTTCGAGGGCAGCCACATCGGCCAGCAGCAAAGGGACAGCCAGCCCACCCCCTGGGAAATAAACAAAAAAAGCCAAGGGCCGGCGCGAGAAAACAGAGACGGCAGCCTCCACAGGCACCACCCTGGCACCGTCAGGGAGTGGGGTGCCACCTGGCACATCTCCAAAGATGGCAAGGGCCACAGAGGATCAGGCAAGGATGGCAAGGGCAGCACAGCCGACAAGTCCGGCAGCAGGCGAGCTGCCCAGGAGGGCCCCACCAGCCCCATTCCGGGGGTGAAGGAGGACACCCACGGGCACGGGACACCAGCACAGGAGGGCCCAGCAAGCGAGAAGTCGGATGGCGAGTGAACACCATCTATTGGCCGGATCGGGTGCCCTAGAGACACATGTGAAGCACCGCTGAACAGGGCACTGCCGTCTGAAGAATCGCTGAACAGGGCCCTTCAAGACAAGCACCGCTGAACAAGGCACCGCCGTGTCAAGAACCGCTGAACAGGGCCCTTCAAGACAAGCACCGCTGAACAGGGCCCTTCAAGACAAGCACCGCTGAACAGGGCACCGCCGTCTCAAGAACCGCTGAACAGGGCCCTTCAAGACAAGCCCCGCTGAACAGGGCACCGCCGTGTCAAGAACCGCTGAACAGGGCCCTTCAAGACAAGCACTGCTGAACAGGGCACCGCCGTCTCAAGAGCCGCTGAACAGGGCCCTTCAAGACAAGCACCGCTGAACAGGGCACCGCCGTCTCAAGAACCGCTGAACAGGGCCCTTCAAGACAAGCACCGCTGAACAGGGCCCTTCAAGACAAGCACCGCTGAACAGGGCACCGCCGTCTCAAGAACCGCTGAACAGGGCCCTTCAAGACAAGCACCGCTGAACAGGGCCCTTCAAGACAAGCACCGCTGAACAGGGCACCGCCGTCTCAAGAACCGCTGAACAGGGCCCTTCAAGACAAGCACCGCTGAACAGGGCACCGCCGTCTCAAGAACCGCTGAACAGGGCCCTTCAAGACAAGCACCGCTGAACAGGGCACCGCCGTCTCTGCACCGCTCCGCTTGGCCCTTCATCTCAAGCACCGCTCCGCTGGGCCCTTCATCTCAAGCACCGCTCCGCTGTTCACCGCCGTCTCTGCACCGCTCCGCTGGGCACCGCCGTCTCTGCACCGCTCCGCTTGGCCCTTCATCTCAAGCACCGCTCCGCTGGGCACCGCCGTCTCTGCACCGCTCCGCTTGGCCCTTCCTCTCAAGCACCGCTCCGCTGGGCACCGCCGTCTCTGCACCGCTCCGCTGGGCACCGCCGTCTCTGCACTGCTCCGCTTGGCCCTTCATCTCAAGCACCGCTCCGCTGGGCACCGCCGTCTCTGCACCGCTCCGCTGGGCACCGCCGTCTCTGCACCCCTACGCTTGGCCCTTCATCTCAAGCACCGCTCCGCAGGGCCGTTCATCTCAAGCACCGCTCCGCTGGGCACCGCCGTCTCTGCACCGCTCCGCTTGGCCCTTCATCTCAAGCACCGCTGACACATTGGCAGAAGGGGCAGGCCCGGATCAGTGTCGGACAGGGCTGCACGATACACTCTGGGCACCAAGAGTCCTCCAGTACCACTGGAGTCTGTCATCCACTTGTGAGACTGTGGCTTTGCACTCCCCAGGATGGCACAGTGGGCAAGCCACCCACTGTAGAGACTTGAGAGACTGTGGCTTTGCAGTCCCCAGGATGGCACAGTGGGCAAGCCACCCACTGTAGAGACTTGAGAGACTGTGGCTTTGCACTCCCCAGGATGGCACAGTGGGCAACCCACCCACTGTAGAGACTTGAGAGACTGTGGCTTTGCACTCCCCAGGATTGAACATTGGCCGTGGAGGCCCCTCGTGGATCTGGCGTCGTGGACTCATGTGGCTGAGGTGGCCCCCCTTCACTTCCCCCTGAGGTGCCTGTAGTTTTCCTATCTGATGCCCCTGCAGTGTTCTCTCCATTGGATTCGGGTCTCATGTGTGGGCTTTGCCCATGTGTTGAGGACCATTGGCCCACGTACAATGACAGAAAGCCAATTCTGACGGGACAATATACATATGTGTATATAGTTATGGGATGTTCGTCTTACTTATTTACTTTGCCTTACAATATATTTTTATTACAATTACTTATTATTTTGTCTTTGCATTCTTCCGGGGGGTTTGGGGGGTGTCACTCTGAGTTGTTGCTAGGTGGTAGGTAGGTGTAGTACTCACCGTTGTCTTCTGCGCCGGCGTTCGTGCTCCTGGTAGAGGAGCAGGTAGACAATAGCTGGTACGATGTGTAGTTCTGGTTCCATGCTGTCCAGATTCCTCATGGAGTGTGTAGAGGTGAGCGTTTTCCCGTTCGTAGTCTGTTTCCGCTGTGTTTTTATCGGCTGGGCTCAAGCCCCGGAAAAGGTGGCGGATTGGTGAGTTGTGATAGGGTGGGCAGTTCATTGTCTGCCGCCTGTCTGTTGGCGGTGACCGCCGCGCTGCTTGTCTGTACCGCCGTGGCAGTCGGAGTGTTAAAGTGGCGGGCTGTGTTGGCGGTTCCCGCCAGGGTCGGAATTCCATTTTTTTGCCCGCCTGCCTGTTTGCGTGTTGGCTGCCGCTTTAACACCGACCGCCAGGGTTGGAATGACCCCCTAAGTCTCCAAGTCCTGTAATGGCTGTTTAACCGTATTGGTGCAGAGGAATCACTCAGAACTCGCGTGTTCTATGTACAAGGGTATTTATTTTTAGGTTTTGGTGGGCTACAGTTCAGGTACGTAAAAGTCTTTCTTCAACTGCAGTGGATAAGGTGGCTGTTACTCTCATGGTTCGTTCTTCACTCGTTTCTTTCTGTCTCCTTGTCTCACAGGTTTCCCCGGGAAGCGCATGTGGAGAGAACAGAATAATAGCGGTAAGTGGTCAGGGTTTTGTTTACTCCTTAAGGTTTACTTATTCTCTCTTCCTGTCTCTCTTTTCCTCTCAGGGACTCGTTTATCTGACCTTTTCTGTTACAGTTTCTTTCTATGCGCTTTTCCTCTTTCTCTTTCCTCTTGGCCTAGATCTGTTGCTTCATGCCTCTTTTCTTCTCTTCTGTGCCCGTACGATTCTGTGCGCGGTGCCTTTGGTGCGGACTATACTGGATACTGTGCTTTGTTGTGGTCTGTGGATAGTGCTTTCCCAGCTCTCACCCCTCTCAGTGCCTGTGCCTTTTCTTTTCTTTTCCCTCCCCTTTCCCCCTTCTTTCTCTCTCTCTCTCTCTCTATCAGGGACATGGTCCCACGCACCTGGAACTCCATAAACCCCAGGCCAATAGAACCATCTAAGTACTGCTTCCTCGGTTTTCTCCCTCCCCAAGTACCCTTCCCCGTTATCCCCATGTGCTAATTGTAACACCTGTTGGTGGTGACTTCTAGGCACAACTAACTGTAGTTAATTTCCCCTTGTTGTGATGGGATTCCGGTATAATAGATTATTACGAATCAGGAATCTGGGACCTACCCCTTGTGCTGCCCCGGATACTGCCTGCTGCCATGCGTGTTTCAGAGAGGGGTCCTCATTCTGACTCCGCCGGAAGTCCCCTGTGACCGTACAGACCTTCCCAGTAACTATGTGACCGTCTTGTGGTGGAAAGTTCTGTGCATAAGAACGTCGTTGCTCCCTTTTCTGTCTCCTACTGAGGGTAACCCGTGCTTCTTTGGGCTCCTCCATAACCAATCCACTGGGTGCCTCTTTCCACCAGTCCCTCAAAAGGTGTTCTTGCCCGTCTATCTCTAATAAAGAGGGAAAATCCTCATAATCCGTACCGAGGATTATGTCCTCATCTAATTTGGAGAGTACCCCAACCCGTAGGGTCTCGGTTCGGTCTCTCCACTTCAACCTTATAGTGGCAAGGGGGTAGTACCGTTGATGGCCATGCACACAGGCGATTAGGACCTGAGTTTCAGTATCCTTTTGACCCAGCAATACTAGATCTCCCCTAATCATGCTCTGGCTACAACCGGAATCAATTAGGGCTATTCTTTCCCCTTCATTGATGATGATGGGGAGGGTATATTTTGTCTTTTCTCCTCCAGTCCAGAACACTCTCCCCCTTGTCAGACCTATCTCCATGGGTTCCTCTGCGTCTTTTTTATGAGGGCAATACCTGCCAATATGTCCCCACTCTGAGCAGTTAGAGCACTGCGGTCCGGTGCCTGAGTATCCGGAAGCCACCGGGCCCGCTGGTTGGGAACGGTCAGGGCTATGGATCAATACTGGCCGATGAGTGATATTTCTAGTCATGACCGGTCGGACAGGAGGTGGAGGGGCTCGACTAACGGTAGCACGGAAGTCCGGACCCCTATGATAAGCACAGGCAAGATCCACGGCCGTTTCATTAGTGAGTCCGGGATGTTACCGTACCCAGTTACGGGTGGTAGATGGTAAGGCATCCAAGTACTGCTCTAAGGCTATGACATCAAACATTTCTTCCCTGGATTTCTCCATGGGATGTAACCACCTTCCTGCTGCATGTTGGACTCTGTAGTATAAGGTGCGGGGTTCTCCTGATGCTGCCATTTTACTTGTCGGAACCTGGTGCGGTAGCTTTCATTATCCAACCCCACTCTTTCTAAAATGGTTTTCTTGATTTCCCTATAAGGAAGGGTACCACTTGGATTGATGGCTTGGTATGTAGACTGCAAGTGACTGGTGAGAAGGGGGGCGATATACTGGCCCCATTTGTCCTCAGGCCAATTAGCTGTGCTGGCAACTCTCTCAAAATTTGTGAAGAAAGAATCTGGATCTTCCTGCTCCTGATAACGTTGCAACACACTACTCAGTACATTGGGGTGTACTTTTGTATGGGTGATGATGTCGGTAAGCTTTCCCAGTGCTGTTTCATTTACCAGCTGATCGTTGGCCATAATTGTTGCCTGGCTCTTAAGAGCAGTTTGCAACGCCTCACGTTCCTCTTTGGCTTCTTTCATTTGTTGTTCCCATATCAACTGGAGGTGTTGTTGCCCTTCGGCCAACTGGGTGATTACGTCGGCCATTGTTGCCTTCTCTTCCATGGTGACGGTCCTCAATATCACACTTCTGACACCACTTGTAACCGTATTGGTGCGGAGGAATCACTCAGAACTCACGTGTTCTATGTACAAGGGTATTTATTTTTAGGTTTTGGTGGGCTACAGTTCAGGTAAGTCTTTCTTCAACTGCAGTGGATAGGGTGGCTGTTACTCTCGTGGTTCGTTCTTCACTCGTTTCTTTCTGTCTCCTTGTCTCACCGGTTTCCCCGGGAAGAGCATGTGTAGAGAACAGAATAATAGTGGTAAGTGGTCAGGATTTTGTTTACTCCTTAAGGTTTACTAATTCTCTCTTCCTGTCTCTCTTTTCCTCTCAGGGACTCGTTTATCTGACCTTTTCTGTTACAGTTTCTTTCTATGCTTTGTTGTGGTCTGTGGATAGTGCTTTCCCAACTCTCACCCCTCTCAGTGCCCGTGCCTTTTCTTTTCTTTTCCCTCCCCTTTCCCCCTTCTTTCTCTCTCTCTCTCTCTCTCTATCAGGGACGTGGTCCCATGCACCTGGAACTGCCACGCTTCTCCAGAAGCGTGGCGGGATGCAGCGTTCCGTCCTCCTGGTTGCCTGTTGCAGGTGATCCCGTCGGGCGTCTCCGGCCTTCTGCTTGAGCACAACCCTGGTTTTGCCGTCTCCGGGTTCTGGTCGGGTTCCGCTCTCCGTCTTCCTTGTCCGTCTGTCTTTCGCCGCCTTCCTCCTCCCTTTGTCCTTTCCCGTCTTCTTCCTGGACTCCAGCCGGTAGTTTTGACCTCCCGGCATCCCGCCACCGCCGACCGTCCCACCAATCACGGGAAGGGAGGCCGGGAAGGTCAAGATCACAAGAGGCAGCGTCAGCACAAGTCAGGGCCGTGTGCGGGCGATCTGGTTCCAGCCCGCCACAGGCTGCCAGCAACATTTTTCTGATGTTGCTGGCAGCCAATCAGAGTGCTTAAGTAACAAAAAGCTCCATGTGCCAATCAGGACGCTCCATTTTTAAAATTTAAATGTGTGGACAGTTGTGTCCACGAGAGGCTGGGGAGATTCCTGCGGACCTAACTGTCCAGATAGCTAGATAGCTAGATTTCTTTAACTTTAAATTCTCAAAAACTGCTGAACAGATTTACATCAAATCACACAAAGCACAATCTGCATGCCAAATTGGTGCAATTCCTTTCAGCAGTTTTTGCTCTAGCCCTGTATGAAGAAGTCTATGGAAAATACATGGGGGGTTTCGTGTTTTGGGACCCTCTTTTTTCACAGCCCCCGCTTGAGGGATGACCCAGAAACTTTTCAGGTACAAACTAGTCAAAAAGTAGCACCTTTTAGGAAAGGTTTGTGGAGATTTGTCAAACGGGGCCAAAGTTATTTGCAACACAAAACACACTTTTTCTGTGGCACAGCTGACCTAACTATAACTACACAGTGGTGGCTTTTTATATATATCTATATAGAGTTATTTGATGAAAGTGTTGTTATTACTGAAAGTGGCTTGATGGTCTCAACTACTGGGAGTGAGCTTTTGGCCAAAACAATCAAACAACAATAGACTTCCTATGAAAAATTAATGAAAAAGGAAATAAGTAAAAGTTGGGAAGTAATTTCTTTGGAGAATTATCCTGAAGTAGGTAGGGTCCCTAGGTGCCTGAGGATATTGATTACTCCTAATTATCAAAATCTCAATCCTAAATTTTTAGAGGAATGGTCTAAATTAATGGCAGAGACTTGTAAATCTATGTTGAAGCTATTGGTCAAATATGCTTTCTTAGATTTAGAACAAGTGACTGAAGAATTGAATAAAATGAAGGAAATTCTGGATAAACATCCAGAACAAGAACTTATAAAGGACTTTTTGTCTTTGATGGATAAGAGGCTGGAAAAATATGAAGAGGAGATTAAACAGAGGAAGAACGTTTTTGCGAGATAAGCAAGATTATGCCCAAGGGAGAATTTTGACCTTTGGACAGAGATATGATGAGGCTATTAAACAATACCAACAATTTGGCTCTTAGAGGAAACAGGAACTGGCTACATCGGAATCCAGTTCTGATAACTATTCTTCAGACTATGATGAGCCTCAGGTGTTACCTGGCAAAGATCATGTTCCCTTTACCTCATTGGAAGAATATTGCTTTTTACAACAAAATCAGACTGGTCGGGGCTGATTACTAAGACGAAGAGAAGAAAACAGTGCAAGAGAAGAAGGACACATAGGGGGAAATGGAAGTGCCAAAGGCGTGACAGCACGTGGCAGGTTTATGAGGCAAATAAAGAAGAAATGATAGGGGAAGTTTCCCCAACTGTTATTAACTTATCGCAACATCAATTAACTCCAGCTGAGTGTTCTCTTTTGGAATTGGGTTTATCTTTTTGCCCCACTGCTGATTTTGATTTTTGTCGGACTAGGATTGACATATTTTTGTTTGTATGTAAATTGAAACTTAGGAAACTGTTTTTACATTAAGAGAATAAGAAAAGTCTTTCAGATTCAAATACGATTTAATCTACCACTATTGCTGTTACCCCAGAATTAACATTAAGTGATGTGGATGGCCTTATGGCTTTAGCAAGTTTAGCAGAAATGGATGTCTCTGGTATGAGTGAACGTGAATTTCTTGAGTCCATGGATGTAGAATTGGGTAGACCTGAGTTTACACATTTTAAGCCGAAATCTATGTTTAATCCGTCTACTACTTATGATTCGATTGATACTTTTCATGAAGTTGTCATTCGAGATTTATTTCAAATGTGGCATACTATTAAGAGAAGGAATAGTTAGCTAAATCTTAAACATGAGCAAAGAACGGCTTTGAAGAGTTTAATTGATTATCATAATGTTGTAATTAAACCTTCAGATAAAGGTGGTAATGTTGTTCTTTGGGATGTGAATAAGTATTGTAGTGAAGAAGAAAGACAACTCAAGAATACAAGGGATTATGAGATTACAACTATGCTTAATTATAATCAATCAATTGACCAATATCATAGTAAATTGTTCAATTGGAGAGACAGAGGATTGCTTAACATGGATGAATATTTGTTTCTTTTGGTTAAAAAACCAACAGCACCATGTTTTTACATGTTACCAGAAATTCATAAGGATTCTCATCATCCTCCTGGGCGACCCATAATTTCTGCGAATGGCAGTCTTTTGGAACGTACATGCATTTATTTTGATTTTTTTCTTCTACCATACGTGTAAGCCTTACCTTCCTATTGTAGGGACACCATGGATTTTATCTCTAACATTGAAGGTATTCCTTGGGAGCCACATTTTTTGTTGGTTTCCTTGGATGTAGAATCCCTCTACGCTTGTATCCGGTATGACTTGGGGATTCAAGCATGTAGATATTTCTTCCGTGATAGACCACTCAGTAAATATGACCATTCTATGATGCTGTTAGAGATGCTGGATTTTTGCTTGAATAATAATTTCTTTCTATTTAAGAATACTTGGTATCAGCAGTTAGTCAGAACTGCGATGGGAAGTTGTTTCACCCCAAATTATGCTGGTATTTTCATGGGCTGGTGGGAGGCCACTTGGGTTGAGGAAAATGAGAAATGGACTAGGTATATATCCATGTGGACACGATACATTGATGACCTTTTTTTGATCTGGGAGGGTCCTCGTCAGGACCTGGAGGAATTTTTGGATCACATTTCCCAAAATACCCTAAATTTAAGATTTACCCGAAAAATACATCCAACAATGATGGAGTTTTGGGATGTTTTGGTGGAGATAGTAGAAAATAAATTACAGACAAGGTTATACCGCAAAGATACAGCGGTAATAATATTTTGCATGCAACTAGCCACCATCCCACTAGTCTCAAAAATAGCATCCTTTATTGTGAATTACTTAGAGTCAGAATGAATTGTAGCACCTTGGAATTATACAAAGAGGAGGAGAGTAGGGTGATCAGGAGATTACAAGCAAGAGGTTATTCCAATAAGATATTACGTATGGCTAGTAAGAAGGTTACTAACATTAATAGGCAAACATTATTGGTGAAGACTGAAAAGAAATGTAATTTAATTCCTGAAATGAGGATGATTACGATTTATAATATGGCTAGTCCCATGGTGAGGAGGATAGTCATGAAACATTGGCATCTGGTGAAACATGATCCTATAATTGGGAAAACACTGTCTCCCTGTCCTCAATTTACGTATCACAAGGCTAAATCCTTGCAAGATATTCTGGTCCATAGTTATCTATGATAACAAGATAAGACAAACCGTGGTTGGTTTAATCAGCAGAGGGGTTTTTACAAATGTAGTAGATGTAAAGCATGTAAAAATAGCAGAAATGTTAAGACGTTTAAGACAGCCTGTGGAGAGGTTAGAACAATTCACAAAGTTATTTCATGTGTTTCAGATTACTGTGTCTATGTATTACAATGCCCTTGTGGCCTCCAGTATGTTGGTAGCACCATTGGCCCGGTTAAAAAGAGGATCTTAGAACATTATAGGGCCATCAAGAATTATGACACTTGCTATCCTGTGGCGAGACATTGGTCTAGAATGCATAATAGAGATGCTGATTGTTTAGTTTATTTTGGGATTGATAGGATTGAGAGAAATGTACGGGGAGGAGACAGAGAGAGACTCCTTAGGATTAGGGAATCAGAATACATTCTTCTTCTTGGGACGAAGTCCCCTGGGGGCCGTAATGAGGATAAGGAACTTTATGAGCATGTTGGTTAATTATGATTATTCTTATTGGGAATGCGCATTTTATCTTTCCCTGTCCTCTCCGTTTGGGATCTCATGTTTTGATTATAGCTTGGGACATTTAGATACAAGCATAATATATACATATTATTTGCAGTTTGAAAACAAAGCAAAACCAGGGCACTCCAAATAGTAAGTCCACGATGCAAGATAGATTGCAGAGTTCTTTATTCCTTTGTACTAAGAAAATTAAATCAATGTTCAGAGAAATTCACATCCTCATGTTTGGAAGAGTTCAGAAACAGCCAACACGTGTTTCGTCCACACAGACTTGATCAAGGCTGAAACAAGGGAGAAACAGAATCTCTTAACATTACAGAAACTACCAACCGGTAGGTATGAGCTACATTAACAAAAATGGCTGGCCAAAAAGCAGTATAAACAAATATAAATAGTAGACAATTATTTTCCATAGAGAAGGCAGCCATAAGAGGTGACAAGAAAGTCTCATAAGAGAGATACTCCCATGCTGGAACGTGTTAAAATAAACCTGTTGTGAAAAGAGATCAAAGAGGTGCCAGGATGGAGAAAAAAGAGAAGTGGGAATGAGCAATGCACTGATATAAGAGAGTATGGATATCACCACGTGAATGTTACATAACGTCAAAAGTGAGATTTCCCTGAAGTGAATCTGGGAAAGACACAGTGAGGTCGCTGCTGGAAGTTGCGTGCAATAAAAAAGAAAGCAAAATGAAAAAAGAGAATAACTCTGTCATACCAAGAGAATGGTTGAAGAGAACAGTATCCAAAAAGTCACTTATCACATAGGGAGATGGTAGTCTTTGGAGATGTATGGCCTGTGTGGAGTACGGCATCCGAAAATTATGGGATGTCACGTATAAGGGCCCTGATAAGCCCACACCTGTGTGGCAGAAAAAAACAAAACAAAGACACAATGCCGATGAGTGGAACCTGCCTGAACAAAGGCAGAAAACAGTAGTATTAAATAAAGAAAGAAATAGGGAGTGTCTAACTAGAAAAATAGTCATTAAACATCCACAAAAAATGTTGATAACCTTAGTTACAATAACTCTGAGACACGGGAGATTGTAAATGTGAATCTGGTAAGTAGCCGGTAATTACAGAGAAAAATATGTTCCGGAATATAAAAGAACTGCAGAGGCTACATTACCGTAACGATGTAGAGATTTGCCCCTTGGCTTAGGCATGTGCTTATAACATGCGCGTTGCCACCGTTTTACAACACGTGAGCCCAGTAAATAAAGAAGTATAACTCATGTAAAGAAGATTACCGGGAAAGCCGCCCTTCCGAGTACATGAACTCGGTAAGAATTACAACAGCCTCCCGAGTTGCTATCGGCCCCCGCTAAGAGAGCGGGTGGCCCGACAGCGAGTAAGCCCCTTACCTGAGCTCTCGCCGGTCCTGAGAGGCAGGGAGAGTTACACAAAACGCGTCGTTCGTCTTATTTATAGTTTGTAAATGATTGGTTATTATTTATATTTTTAGCTTATTATTGATGGGTTATAAAGTTGGTATTATTTTTTAATTGTTTAGATATTATTCCTAAATTGTTATCTTGGTCATACATTTGTAGTTGCATATTATTAGTGAGGGTACACAGGTTGGAATAACAAGGATTATTAGATTTAAAATATTGGTAATTGTACCTTGATTTATGAGTACATTATAGTTTATTTAAATTGCTTTATAGCATTCATTCTGATTTTGTTGATGGTATCATGTGATTTTTTCCTTTTTATAGTATTTCTTTTCTGTTTACTGCAAGGGGTATTTAAGTATGGCTTGGCAAGTGCCCAGGTTTTTTCAATTTGGCCATGATGAAGACACTTTGGTGTTGAAACGCGTTGTCTTTGAGTCAGATTGCTTGTTTGTGGATAATATATTTTTTGCAAATAAAATTCTATTTTTGAGGAGTGGACATGTTGGGTGCGACTTTTTGCTGCTTTTTTGAATGAGTGGCAGAAATGTTCTTTATATTTATATATATATACATATATATATATTCTCACTGAAAAAAAACCAAAGTAACATTATAGTTAGGTCAATTTGTCTGTGATGTTACCACAGAAATTCACCAGTTATAGTTAGTACTACTAATTATACCTTGCGCCTCCGCCGTGCACTACTTATGACATCACTGATGACATCTCAAATTGCATAATTGGGGACATCACTAGATGACAGAGACAATAAGCAAATTCTCAAATTAGGCATTTTGGTTAGCCTATTCTTTGCACTTCAAATAAGTAATATGTAAGTCCCTTGTCTTTGCTTCAAAATCACTCAATATTTTTGTTTGTAGCAAAGGATTAATATGTTCAGATAGACAAGGGGTTTTGATTGAATTTTTGTTCTACGATATATATGTTGACTTATAATATATCTATATATTTCTTTTTATCACAATTCTTTTGTTTACATTTAATACGGTCTTGATTTGAAAATGTATTATTCCTGTTATTTATTTAGGACTGTTTGAATCTTAAAAAAATATATTTGTTTTGGCCTTGAAACGTAAGTTACATCAATATTGATATCAGAGCATGTGCACTTTATTTTCTGTGGTATTTTACTTGTGCCATTTTTCTTACCAATAGACTTTGATGTTTACTAAAAATGTTTTATATATTGTACTTTATTTCTTTTAAATCTTCCCTTTAGTGCTAATGTTTGGAACACACATTGGTAATGATTTAAGTAGTGTATGTGGCTTTTGTTGTTGTTTAAATATTTATAACAGCCCTGAAGAAGTCCCAGTGTTTAAGGGACGAAACGTGTTGGATGTGACCATGTCCATGTTATACTACTCAAGTGGATTGGACTTTAGACATTAATTGGATTTATTGACTTTGTTGGCTTTCCCTGATATGATAATTTACAAAAGAAATTCTTTAATTTTGGATTTGGGTATTTATCTAAACCAATGTAAATGTTTTAATTTTTAACTGTGAGGGTGTGTTTTGGGATAGTTAACCTGGGGAGAATATTAACTGTTGCGTGGGAATGACGCAGTGTGCTGTGAATTATACCACAACCGTTGTATAGTTGCAATGTGTACATTGACTTAGGCGGTCATTCTGACCCTGGCGGTCAAAGACCGCCAGGGCGGAGGACCGCGGGAGCACCGCCGACAGGCCGGCGGTGCTCCAATGGGGATTCCGACCGCGGCGGTAAAGCCGCGGTCGGACCGGCAACACTGGCGGGCTCCCGCCAGTGTACCGCCGCCCCATTGAATCCTCCAAGGCGGCGCAGCTTGCTGCGCCGCCGAGGGGATTCCGACCCCCCCCTACCGCCATCCAGATCCCGGCGGTCCGACCGCCGGGATCCGGATGGCGGTAGGGGGGGTCGCGGGGCCCCTGGGGGCCCCTGCAGTGCCCATGCCACTGGCATGGGCATTGCAGGGGCCCCCGTAAGAGGGCCCCTAAATGTATTTCACTGTCTGCTGCGCAGACAGTGAAATACGCGACGGGTGCAACTGCACCCGTCGCACAGCTTCCACTCCGCCGGCTCGATTCCGAGCCGGCTTCATCGTGGAAGCCTCTTTCCCGCTGGGCTGGCGGGCGGCCTGAAGGCGACCGGGCGGCCTGAAGGCGACCGCCCGCCAGCCCAGCGGGAAAGTCAGAATTACCGCCGCGGTCTTTCGACCGCGGAACGGTAACCTGACGGCGGGACTTTGGCGGGCAGCCTCCGCCGCCCGCCAAGGTCAGAATGAGGGCCTTAGTCTGCTTCTGTGCTGGGTGCTAGTACATCCGGATTAAAGCAAACAGAGTCGAGAGTAGACGTATCCAGATATATATTTATATTCATCTTTAATATAGATTTTTCTATTTTGTTTCCATTTGTACTCAACTACTCCCAGACATCAGAGACGTTCCCTACTACAGAAAAGAATGACCCATCACAGTTTCACAAGCCCTTTTACAGTGAATCTAGGTGATGGTTGAGGTCCTCACTAAGATACAGGTGTACCCAGAGGCAGCTCAGCAGGAACAAGACTTCTTCTAAGATAAAATGAACCAGATTACCCCTATGTCGACTGATGCTTCACCAGGACCTTCATCCCTTATTACTAGTCCTCAACATGACAGAAAAGAGAATATCCTTGTTATCTTCTCAGATGTGGGAGGAGGTTGAGGTATTTACAGAGGTGGTACTACTTTAGTATATCCTTGTTATCTTCTCAGATGTGGGAGGAGGTTCAGGTATCTACAGAGGTGGTACTACGTTAGTATCTCCAGAACAATACAGTAGAGACCCACATATTTTCCAGTCATTGTTGGCACAGTATAACTTACATTATTTGGTTCATCCATGGTAGTTATATTATTGTGATACATGCTCATGATGCCATGGCGTGGGCTATTTCACTGATACGTCACAATAGCCCATGGCAATCAGACTCAAAGTACTCCTTAATCATGTTACATTGCTTTACAGCAATCTTTGGAAAGTGGCAAGTTGTTCAAGCAGCAAATACTGGCTTACTAACTCTTCCTCAGGGATCCTGGGATGTCACGCCCATTTTCATCAGCCTGTCTTGGATGTGGCTATGATGGACAAGGCAGCTGCAACAGCATTTCATCATTAACTAAGAGAACATCTAAAGGATGTTTTATCATTAGTTATATATCGCCTAGGACCTTGACTGCTCTTATTTGTAATTACAAACTGCTATACAACAACGAAACCAGTGTTCAGAAAAGAGATGCTCTTATAGAAGAAACAATTCCACCTGAAGTACCATCAGGGCAACCTAAGCATATGGGACATATTTGTATACGCATAACAGCAGAGGAAAAGAAAAGGGGAAGAAAGGCTGACCTTACCTATTAGGAAACAGGGTGAGCTCAGTCATACATTACAGATGCAGCACAAGTGTGAATATCCAGCCCAACTCTTGTCAATGAATATACAAATTTTTATCTCCTGGTCTTATTGTCCAGTCCAGAAAGAACATTACACATTTGTACATCATGTATTCTGGTGCTTCATGCTATTTCATAGACAGTACATTTCAGAAAATGCTTAATTTGCCAATCACCCAGAAGGCAGCCAGTGAACCTGATTAAGGTATTGCTGGCTCAGCATTACCCTCTGGAGATATTGTGTATTAGACTGCTACCCATCTCATATCGTCTTCTAGTGGGGACTTGGAGAATGTGAAGATTCATTTAATTTATGCACCCTCACTTTCTAATCTTTTTGGTACTCCTTGGCTCAGTCTCCATAGCTCCTTTATAAATTGGCAGGAGCAGACAATGAAATTCATCTCAGGGGTTTGTGTACAGAATTGTGTCCCTTGCCCCACTAGTTAAAGTCTTAACCCTAAAGTTGTTCTAATGTTTAGAAAACAGATAGTTCTGCCCTGCCACCCCAGTATAAGAAGTTTGAAGATGTGTTTATCATCATGAGAGTTGATACCTTACCTACTCATAAGGTGCTTGATAGACTCAATAGACTTCATATCAGTATGCAAGATACCTCATGGTAGGATTTACCCTTTTACTGTCAAGGCAAATGTAATAATGAAAAAGTAGTTAGAGAAAAACCTTGCTAAAAGTTTTATTAGATATTTTACCTTCTCAGCAGGGGCTCCGATCTTTTTCATCCCAAAGATCTTTTTCCTCCCGAAGCAAGGAGGGTACTACAGACCGCAAGTGGACTACATGGAATTTACTGTGATAAATAGAGGCAACCGTTTCTCCAGCCCATTAACTTCTGTTAACTTGGCCAGGTGGGGAAAGAAAAGTTTTTGATAAGTTGGATGTGATAGGTGCACACAATCTTGTCAGAATTACATTAGGTGAGGAATGGAAAACAGCATTTAATACCAATCATTGGGCATTTTGAATATCTAGTAAACCCTTTCGGCTTGTGTAATGCTTCTGTGGCATGACATGTTTTGAGACATACTAGACTTCTTCATTATTTGCTTAGAATATATTTGAGTGGTTTAGGATAGACTGGATCTGGACTAAATCCTTTGTGAAGTGCTTTCCTAGTTACTACAAAATCATCTCTAAGCAAAGTTGTAAAAATGCATTTTTTAAGTTTCTACTGTTACCTTCCTAGGATTTGTATGTCGGAAAAAGGGATCAGGAAAGGTTACGGTAGTATTGGAACGGCCTTGATCCCAAAATGGATGATATTGAGCGTTTGTGGGGTTTGAGTAGTTTTGCAGACATTTTATGCACACTTTTTTATAACTTATAAACCAATCACTGGACTGACTTGAAAATGTGTTCTCTTTCCATGTTGAGAGGAACATGAGGAGACCTTCATCAAAGAAAAAAAACATTTCACATGTATTTCTATTTTACAACATCTTAATGGTAAGCTGCCCTTCCCTGTCAAATCAGGCATGTCTGATTTTGTGTTTGGGATGCTCTGTTGTAACTTTATCCAGACACTGAAGTAGGCACTCAGGGGCATATTTATACTCCGTTTGCGCCGAATTTGCGTCGTTTTTTTCGACGCAAATTCGGCGCAAAACTAACGCCATATTTATACTTTGGCGTTAGACGCGTCTAGCGCCAAAGTATGAGGAAAGAGCGTCATTTTTTTGCGTGAACGCCTTCCTTGCGTTAATGAGATGCAAGGTAGGCGTTCACGTCTAAAAAAATGACTGCGCCGCAAATGCGTTGTATTTATACTCCCGGGCAAAAATGACGCCCGGGAGTGGGCGGGGCAAAAAACCCCGCATTTGCGCCGGATTTTAGCGCCTGGGTCAGGGCAGGCGTTAAGGGACCTGTGGGCTCAAAATTTGCCCACAGCTGCCCTCCCATGCCCCCAGGGACCCCCCCTGCCACCCTTGCCCACCCCAGGAGGACACCCAAGGCTGGAGGGACCCACCCCAGGTACATTCAGGTAAGTTCAGGTAAGTATAATTTATTTATTTTTTTATATTTTTTTTTGGCATAGGGGGGCCTGATTTGTGCCCCCCTACATGCCTCAATGCCCAATGACCATGCCCAGGGGACATAAGTCCCCTGGGCATGGCCATTGGGCAAGGGGGCATGACTCCTGTCTTTACTAAGACAGGAGTCATGTAAATGGCGTCTGGGCGTCGTTAAAAATGGCGCAAATTGGGTGGAGGCGATTTTTTAGCGTCAACCTGACTTGCACCATTTTTAAGACGCCCTAGCGCCATTTTTCCCAACGCCGGCGCTGCCTGGTGTACGTGGTTTTTTTCCACGCACACCAGGCAGCGCCGGTCTGCTTGCGCCGGCTAACGCCATTCAATAAATACAGCGCCCGCATGGCGCTTCAGAATGGCGTTAGCCGGCGCAAAATGTTTTGACGCTAAACTGCGTTAGCGCAGTTTAGCGTCAAAAAGTATAAATACGGGCCTCAATTGCTTTCAGCCAAAAAGAACTACACCATCTATGATACCGAGTTGTCAGTCATCAAAGCAACATTTACACACCGGTGTCACTATTTGGAAGGAGCTTTATTCTTGTATGAATTGATCTTGAGAATGTAAAATGTTTTAAATCCATGAATTCTGCAAATCCTATGCATCTCAGGTGGACAGTGTTCTTTTTTCCATTATAACATCTGTTTTTGACCAGACCGTATATATGAGAATACTGTCAACAGGAAGGAACTGGACCAGAACCGCTAACGCTCTACCTCATGGACACATGAAGAGAACTTCAAAACAGTACACAATACATCTCATAGAACAATTATCGGGACAACAATGACTTGCCTTACAACAATGTATCAATGAGGAACCTGGGAGATACAAGATTAAGAATCAACTACTCTGCAGAAATCAATGCATGTACGTACATTTCTGATAAAAACTCACAGAAACATGTGATACAACTTTGGCATGACACTCCTGTTGCTGGTCATCCAGGACTGAGTAAGGTCTATGTGACTTGAAATTACTCTCGGCCAGAGCTTGACACTTCAGTGAAGATGTATGCACAAGAGTGTGCCTTATGTGCACAAGCAAAAGCATCCCATCAAAAACTTCTATGTATACTCCAACGGTTGCTCACTCCCAAAAGCAATGGTCTGTAATTTCAATAGATTTCATTATCAACCAACCTAATTCTCAGGGTTAGACGACTATTCTGGCAATCATGTTTTATAATATTTAGGTCAGATTCTTAATTGCATTAATACAGCTACCCACTGCTCCTTAGCAAGCTAACTTCTCTTAGGGGACTATGATGTATAGGTAATCTCAGTTTACCTCTAGTTTTAGTGTGGAACTCTTAAAAAGATTAGGAATGGTCTTTCATGATTCCAATGAACACCATCCACAGACGTAAGGGCAATACCAAAAGTCTAAGCAATCACTGGAACAGTATTTGAGATGTCTCCTCACGACCAGACAGAAGAATGAGGTAGGTTGGTCAGCTGATACACAGTTTGCCCACAACAACTCTCTCCATTCAACTTTGAGGTTGCCACCTTTTTTATTGCATCTATTGAATATATCCCAAAATATGACCATTATCTATGGGATCCCCTGAACTGCCATTAATTTCATGTTTGTGAAAATAGATAAGAATATTCAGAGGAAGTGCAGTAAAACAACTCCATTAAGGCAGAATACAATAAACAGGCATACTGTCATAGGTTCTTGCACCCTTCCTTTACTGTACATGACAAGGTGTGGTTGTCATCAAAGTTCCTTTCTGTATCTGGTAAAACTCCCAAATTCTATCCTTCACTTTTTGGGGTCCCTTTGCAACTGAGGCTTTAAACAAAAAAACAGCTGTTCATTTGAAATTAGCACCTCTGTGGAGAATACACCCCATAGTATGTGTTTCAAGAAAAGCCATTGAGAAGCACAGAACAGAGAACGGGGTCTCCTACACCAGTCCATGATGATAGCTCCCTGGAACTCAAAGTAAAGGCTATTCTGGACTCACAAACATCTTGGAGTAAGTTGCAGTATTTGATAGCATGAAGGGGCTGCCATGTGCCAAAGCGACCCTGGGAGCTCATTCTCTTCGCTCAAGCCCCTCATTTGCTTTCAGCCTTTCACCTTAACAGAAACCCTGATAAATCTTTTGGTAATCGGTCTTCCTAGGAAAGAGGGGATTTTATGGCGAGGGTACTGTGAGGACTTTACAGCAGGATAATTGCACAGCATCCCTCAAGCAAGTGTTTCCCCGTAGGTACATATTACTTCACATGTTCATCTGAGTAAGCAAGCAGGGCATTAGGAAAGATGACGTGTAGGGGTGGAGTGTGGCTCTGGAGAACTGGATCATTAGGAATGCTGGAAGGCAGTCTGATGTAATGCCACTGAGTGCAAGTTTTTCAGGTGCAAGGTTAGTATAAATCTAATTATTGGAACAATCCAGCTTTGATACAATGTGAGGAATAATGATCGGAAAAACCCTAGCAGAAGTCTCCCAGTCCCAAAATGCCCAAGTCTGAGAGTTTATTTTCCCACAAGCTGCCAAAATGAGGGGGATTTAGTGCTTTATGAAGTCCAAGGATGAGTTAAAATTACACTTGCCTTGGTCATCTGTACGGAACGGTGAGAAGACACCAGGAGAGCACCCGGTTCTCCAAACTAACTCCCACTCTGCAAGAAGACCTCCCACAACCCTTTCCCTTGAATTCTTGAATCCTGTAACTTACCAGCAAGGAATGGTGAGAAGACATCATATAGTGTCCATGTCTGCAACCCAACTCCCTAAGACTTGCAATGTTGTGTCTATATAGAGCTTCCCTTTTTGCCCCTCTGTTGTCCATCTGAATGGTTGTTGGGAAGAGACAATGAGGAGACTTCTTTCCTTCCTATTGGCTCCATTTCTGTGGTTGCCCGCCTATTATCAGGAGGAATCCTTCCCCTTTCTGGCATTTTACGTTGCTTCTATGGCATGGTAGCCTCTGGTTTGTGGTCTTATTCCTATGCTGATACCCCTAATAAGACATCCTCAGAATCCGTGGGTCTGTCTGCAAGTCTAAGGCAAAGTAGTCACTGAGTGAGGTAAGCTCGGCAGAGATATGGAAACTCACATTAGGGTAACCTTCTTGGAATCCAAATGAGGCACACTACTCTGAAATCCCCTGTGTGTCTAGGTTTCAAAAATGTCTGTGGTTGGTAGGTTTACATGGGTTGAGGCAGAGCATAGTCTCAAATAAGGAGCTAACCCTATCAGTGATCTCTGCACATAGCGCTTTATGTCCTTCTGGCTCTTGGCCCACCCAAACAAGTGAAGTACCATTTTTATCAGGGAACTTGGGGAAACATTGGGTGGTAGGACATTTGTGGCTTCCCACAGGTTTCAGAAATTTGCTTCACAGAAATGTCATGAAAATGTGTGTTTTTAGACAAAGTTTGAGGTTTGCCAGGCTAAAATTACCTTGGTGAGAGCCATGCAGGTTATGCCACCCTAACTCTACTGGATGTCTAGTTTCTAGTTTTCAAACATGCTCATACAGGCCTCCTCCCTCTATTGTGCGTCTATCCAGCCAAACACCAATCCCAGCCGGAAAAGAACAACCCCAGAACCAGTTTTGGGCAATAACAGTGGAGGGTTTTCCTGATCACACCTATATATTGGGCACAAAAGCTATGCACAAGGGAGGAAAGAATCTGCATGTTGGATTTAGGTAGAGGGGGCACTGTGCAATTGTTTGCAGTATGGCACACACACGCTACTGCAAACGTGGGTAGGATTACCCTGGGAACTTTTTCCCTATTGGTCAGGGAGAGGAGAAGAGTCACCCCACCCACTGGGCAGTGTCAGTCATAAAGGAGGCACACCTGGGCACCCACGTCAGAACACTACTGGGCTTTTGGAAGACAGAAGGTCTGCACCTGCTATTGGGACTCGTGTGTAGTACCCTAAGGGCTGGACCTGCTCCCCCTGTTACCCAGGACTGAGAAGTTGACTCCAAAAGCCATGGCTGACCTACTGTTATGTTACAGGGACACAAAAGCTGCAAGAAGCCCACTTTCCTGAAAGAGCCTAGCTGATCAGTTTTGACTGGATCTGCCCTGGACCCTGATGGTAGCTTCTGTGGGTGTGAGTCGTGGCCCCATGTGCGGCAGATGATTTCTAGAACCCTTGGCTGGTGTCAGTGTGTACTCCTCATCCCTAACCATAAGTGCTGGGATATTGAGGGTGCATTGCCAAAGGGCTTGACTTTGCTTAAGCACCTGCTGTATTCTTCTCTGCAGCAGCAAATCTAATACAGCAGGCTTGACGCAGACGGCATTCCAAGATGTCGAACCCTCTTAGACTACACCCTTCCAACCTTGCCCCACTGAAGAAATATAACTTCCTGAAAAGAGCTTAAGATGTAGGGTAGAAATCTTTTCCTAGCCTGACGCCGAGTAGCATCCAGTTGTGAACTTCCTGGCATCTTCAATAGAGTGGGCTTTCCCAAAGAGGTGGTGTCAGATAGGGGGACTAATTGTATATACACCTATCTGAAAGCAATGTGTGGTGAATGGGTTGTTCACCACCCCATATCATCCCCAGGCCAATGGTCTGCTGGAAAGATTCAACAAGACCATGAAGTGCATGATCATGGACTTAGCTGACACGCTCAGGGGAGGTGGGATGTTCCCCTGCCATTCCTGCTCTTTGCTTATAGGGATTTTAGCCCCTTTGAGTTACTTTTTGGTCATCTTGTAAGAGGGCCATTGAGTTAGGTTAGAGAAGTTTGGGAGAAGCCTCTTAAAGAACCCAAACAAGATAAGCTGGATTAAGTCCTAGGCCTGCAGTCCCGCATGGCAGAGTACATAAAGAAAGCAAGCAGCAACTTGGAAGTCAGCCAAGAGCTCATTAAGCTCTGCTATGACCAGAAGGCTACTATGCCTGAGTATCATTTAGGACAATTGATGTGGGTGTTGGAGCTTGCGCCTCCCAGAACAAATGGACTGGTCCCTACCCCATTCTAGAGAAAAATGGTGAGGTCAGTGTCACAAATTGGATCTCTAATTGGCAGAGGTATGCACCATGGCCAAGTAGGGGCCACAATCCTAGCCAGGGTAAGTCAGATACACAACATAAATTAACCTGTGCTCACCCTCTCGTAGCTTGGCACATAGCAAGGAGGCTTAACGTAGAAGGCAATGTTTAAATTATTTGTGCAACACGCACACAGCAACCAGAATGAAAACTCCACAAAAAGGACTGCACTGGATTAAGAAAGTAGCGATTATTTATCTGAGTAGATCAAGACCAAAATTACAAAAATCGAATGAATATATCAGGGGGTATTCACTTTAAAGTACAGCAAAAAGGAGTGCTTTATGTTGGGCTCATCTTATAGCCTTTATGATATTATTGAGGAATACGTGTATACTACTGCGAAGAGTGCAGTGCAGAATGGTTGGGCCGCTCAGGTCCGGCCTGGGTATTGAGGTAAAATACAAGTATGCTTTATCTCTCACTGCACAGAGTACAGTGGAATCTCCCAGACCGCTCAGGTCTAAATTGCCAGGGAATCTACCACTGCAGCCGTGGGCCAATAACAAGGAGATACCTGGTGTGGGCCGGTACTGTGGCAGGAAGCAGAGTTACGCTGGAGTGCGACTCGACGTCTGAAAAACTGTAGGCGTGACCAGAGCATCACCTTTGCCTGGGCAACCACGTGAGGCACCCCGGACTGCATCGCCTGGAGAGAGAGCAGCAAAGGCATCCGGTGCAGCAACGGCTGCGCTCTTGGGAAAACCTTTCAGCAAGGGACAAGAAGATCAGCCAGCCATCATGCTCCAGCTGAGCGCACAAGAAGGCTTTCCTCCAAAAGAGAGCATATCTTTGCTGAGCGGTGTGCGGAGTATCAGTGGGGCCGCTTACAGAGCTTTTGATAAGTGGTGCAGCAAACTGAAACAAACCCACTCACTGAGTCCTTGATAAGCGGTGTGGCAGTCTGAATTGAAGCCGTTCACAGAGTCCTTGATAAACGGTGCAGTAGTTCTAATTACGCTGCTCATGTGCCTGAGACCTCAGGGAAAGAACAGGGTGCAAGTCAGCATGCCCTTGGAGTCACTCTGGGTGCTGTATGTAGCCTCTCTTGAAAGGGCAGAGGTCAGCAGGTGTCATGGCAGCACAGCAAAGCAGAGCTGCAGTTCCAGGGAGCAGTCAGTCACAGCAATAGGGCAATCCTTTCAGTGCAGAAGCCTTTATTGCAGCCAGGTTCTTCCAGGTCAAGAAGTGATCTGATTCTAGGGGGTCAGAGGCCCAGTACTTATACGAAAAAGTACTCTTGATGTGGGAGATGACTTCAAAATCAGTGGGAGGTAATCAGCCCCTTTGTGGGGTCTCAGGCCACTACACTTTGAAGTGTAAGTGGGAGCCCTTCCCGACCTCCTCCCCAAGAAGACCCATCAGTATGCAGATGAATACAGATGCCATTGAGTATCCTGTGTTGTGGGTGTTTGAAGGTAATGCAGAAGTGTAGCTGTCACCTAGCCCAAGCCAGACGTGTATTGGAGTCAGGCCGTGGGCACACAGGGCAGTGACAGCAGAGAAATGCCCACTTTTTAAAAGTAGAGTTTCTAAAATAATAATAATAAATCTGACTTTATCTGTAAAGAGGATTTATCATTACCAATGATACCAAACATGCTGCAACTGCTCCTCTCAGGAATTACAGCCTAAAAATAGTTTCAAGAAATTCCCAATGCACAAAATGGATCAATGGAGGTAGTAGTACACTCTACAAAGTTGACAGACCAACAGCAGAAATCCTGCAGACAAGCAAGCATTGGAACAGTGTCTGGCCTATTCTACCTGACCCCTAGCCTCACCACTTGGTGTGTTCATGACAATGGTAGAAGTCTACTTATCAAAAACAAGTTGTACGGGTTGTCTGGCCAAGTCACAGCCAGCATTAAGTCTGAGGTAACCAAGATGCTGGAGTTGGGGGTAAATGAGCTCTCTGACAGTCTATGGACCTGTCCCGTATTACTGGTGCCCAAGCCTAATCCCCAAGATGGAAAGAAAGAATTGAGGGTTTGTGTAGGGACTACAGACGTCTGAATGCAGTCACCAAGACTGACGCTCACCCCATACCTAGAGCTGATGAGCTCATTGATAGGTATTAGGCTGTCCTCAGGTTACTGGCAGATTGCTCTAAGTCCAGGAGGACGGGAGAGATCAGCATTTTCCACCCCAGAGGGCCAATTTGAGTTCAAAGTGATACCCCTTTGGCTTGAAGGATGCCCCTGCCGGCTTCCATATGTTGGTTAAAAGAGTCCAGTCTAGGTTGGAATATTTCAGTACAGCTTATTTAAATGATATAGCTGTATTTAGTTCCACCTGGGAAGAGCACCTAGTCTGCCTGAGGGAAGTGCCTGCAGCAGGCAAGCCTTCCTGTCAAATCAAGCAAATGCCAAATAGGGCAAGAGTCAGTAGTACACCTGGGCCACCTTGTAGGTGGACGTAACATACAACCTGTCCAGCTCAAGGTGTAGACTATATTGGATTGGGAAGCTCCTCATACCCAGACACAGGTCAGGGCCTTTCTTGGCTTGGCTGGGTACTACAGAAGGTTTGTGAGGAACTATGGGACCATTGTGGTTCCCTGACAGAGCTTACTTTAAAGAAACAGCCCACAAAGGTCATTTGGACCCCAGATTGTCAGTAGGCCTTTAACACTCTGAAGGAGGCTATGTGTTCCATACCGGTTCCACTAGCCCCTGATTAAAATAAGGAGTTTGTGGGTCCAGGCAGATCCTTCAGAGCAAGGTACTGGGGCAGTACTAACACAAGTAAACAAAGAGGACTAAAATAAAATCAACCAGTTGCCTTCATTAGTTGGTGACTACTCACCAGATGGAGTGTCATTTAAAGGGAAGCATTTGCTGGTTTCTGGAGAAATTGAGGCCATACCTGTTTGGTACTCACTTCTGTGTTCAAACTAACCACAGACCTTTCAGATGGCTCATGCAGATGAGTGGGGGGAAGAACTCAAAATTGTTCAAATGGTCCATTCCCTACAGTAGATGGACTCACAGTGGAACACAGACCTGGGACTGCGCATGCCAATGCTGATGGACTTTTCGGGTTTTCCACTTAAATAATGAGGACTACCAGGGTATGGATTAGTTGTCCATCATCTTTTGTGTGAGAAGGGTTGTATACGAAAGTCATCCTTTTTTGCACTGACCACCTCACTTTTGTGACTGATGCTGGTGATTACTCTGAAAGTGCCCTGGTTTTTGCTAACCAGACACATGGCCAGTTCTCTGCCCGCTAAAGGTATTTGGTAATTGGTATGAATCTAAATGGCAAAGACAACCTACCTGTAAGTCTCTAGTATATGGTAGGGTGTGTAGGTCTAGAGACCCCAGTGTACTTAATGTACTCAAGTGTGCACTAATGCAGTGTCTGGTGTCATTTTAAAGCCAGTTTTTAAAATAAAACTATGTCAATTTTGACCCTGGAATTAAAAGTGCATATAAAGTACAAAACTATCTTTATAATACTTATGAGTCACCCCTAAGGTCTAACTTGGGTGTATTGTTACAAAAACCAGGGACAATATGAAAAGTGTTTCATATGCCCTGGTAAGAAACAAAAGCCAAAGTTGTTTTTCCTTATTGTAGTGCTGTTAGCCCCATAGGTTAACAAGGGAAAGGCTTTATAAAATTAAATTAAATCTATCTTTGCATTGGAGCTAGCTGGTAATTTCATTCAAAATATCAAACTAACAGTCACATTAAATGCAACAACTTGACAAAGCTGGATTTAGTTTAACTAGTCGAGCCCTGCAGTGATGTATTCTGATCGGCACTGCATCGTCGTCAAACCTCACAGTCGGGTCCTGCATCATTGTTGAATAGGCACTGCGTTAGCTTCCAAGGAGGATGTGGTGGCTCTGATTGGCGCAACAGCATCAATATGGTGATTTTTGCAGAGAAACAACTGTAGAACCCACTTCTGAGACCCAGAACTGGATTGGCGACCCAGGCAGGCAAATATTCACAGTTAGCAGAGTCCAGCAGTTGAAGCAAAGTTGAACAAAGTCTTTGATGGACTTCAAGAACAGAGGGAAAGCCAGCAAGCCCTTGGAGAAACTTACATACAAGGATCTAGAGAGCAGGTCCAGTACTTTTCAATCTTAAGAAAGAAGCAGCGGTCAACAGACCAATTCAGCAAAGTGGCTATCCCTCCCTCCTAGAGCACAGCAATCAGCAGGCCAACACAGCAAAGCAGTTAGCAAAGTGGCAGTCCCTCAGGCAGAATGTCCTTGATCCAGAAAAGTTCCAATTTAGTGGGGTTTTGGGTCCAGTATTTATACCCAGTTGAGTCTTTGAAGTGGGGGAGACTTTAAAGAGAGGCCTTTGAAGTGCACAAGGTCCCTGGCTTTCCTCCCCTTGCTCCAGACATTCTACACGGGGTTATGCAGCCCTTTGTATGAGGAAAAGCACAGCGATACTCAGGTGTGTCAGCTCCTCCTCCCTCCCATCTAGCCTAGGAAGATTCATCAGCCTGGTGATGGGCCATCATAATGCAAATGCTACACCCAAGCTACCTTTGTGTCTGACTGTCTAGAGGGAATACCCAAAGCCCAGCTATCACCCAGTCCAGACGTGTATCCAGAGGCAAAGGATGATTAAAGTAAGAAAAAATCAAATTTCTAGAAGTGGAATTTTCAGACATACAATTTAAAATACGACTTCACCACTGGGCCTGATCCATTGGGTCAATCACAGCTCCCCAGTCATTCCATGGCCCTCCTGCCTGCTGCTGACAGCTCTGCCTGCATTCCTAAGCCTGACTGCTACAGCTCTGCCTGCATTCCTGACCATGAGTGCGACAACTCTGCCCTAATTTCTGCTGATGCCCCTGCCGACACCTCCTTCGTTCCACTGCTTTTCCCACCCTTCTGCCTTCCCGCCTCCCACCATGGCCACTCCAGCTTCCCAGGAAATATAATGGAGGGTGCAGCGCGGCCACACCACTGGTACGTCAAAGGCAAGCCTGACCATGCCCAGCGCCTTAACCTCTGACCCTCCCTCCGCTGTTACACAACCAAGGAGCTCCAGCCCCACTTCAGACACCCCATCAACAGCTGCTTCACGGCCTCTCCATGCTCATTCAATAGACCCTTCACCTGCCTACACTGCCTTTTCTCCTGCAACGCTGGTTCACCTGCACACACTAATACCTGCACTGCATCCACACAGAAGACTCAAACAACCAAGCATCGATCCAGTACATTCTTCTAAATCAATCAATCAGGAACTTGTAAAGCGCACTACTCACCGTGAGGGTCTCAAGGAGCTGAGGAGCGGGGATGAGAAGGGAGGGGAGTGCTGCTATTGCTCGAACAGCCAGGTCTTGAAAAGTTTCCTGAAGGTAAGGAGGTCTTTGGTCTGGCGCAGGTGGGTGGGAAGAATGATCTACCGCTGGTTGTAGTTCTGCGGACGCATGGGACGGTTGCAAGGGCGAGGTTGGTGGAGTGGAGACGCTGGGTCAGGGTGAAGAAGGAGAGCCGTCTGTTGAGGTATTCTGGTCTGGTGTTGTGCAGTGCTTTGTGAGCGTGGGTAAGGAGTTTGAAGGTGATTCTCTTGTTGACAGGGAGCCAGTGTCCGTTTCTCAGGTGGTCTGTGATGTGGCAATGGTGGGGGATGTCCAGGATGAGGCGTGCAGAGGCGTTCTGGATCCGTTGCAGCCTCTTCTGGAGTTTGGCCGTGGCTCCTGCATAGAGGGCATTGTTGTAGTCCAGTTTGCTGCTTACGAGGGCTTAGTTGACTGTTCTTCTGGTTTCGGTGGGTATCCAATGGTAGATCTTTCGGAGCATGCGGAGGGTGTTGAAGCAGGAGGAGGAGATGGCGTTGACTTGCTGGGTCATGGATAATGAGGAGTCCAAGATGACTCCTAGTTTGCGTGCGTGGTCGGTGGGAGTCAGAGCGGCTCTGAGAGTGGCAGGCCACAAGGAGTCATACCATGCAGAGGGGGTGGAGCTGAAGATGAGGACTTCCCTCTTGTCGGAATTGAGTTTGAGGCAGCTGCTCTTCATCCATTTGGCGATGGCCTTCCTTCCTTCGTGGAGGTTGGTCTTGGCGGAGTCCTTGGAGAGCTAGAGGATCAGCTGGGTGTTGTTGGCGTTTGAGATAATGTTGAGGTTGTGGTATCGGGCGATGTTAGCGAGCGGGGCCATGTAGACGTACAAGAGGGTCGGGCTGAGGGACGAACCCTGGGATACGCCGCAGATGATTTTGGTGGCCTCCGAGCGGAATGGCAGGAGGCGGACTCTGTGGGTGCTGCCAATGAGATAGGAGGTGACCCAGTACAGGGCTCTGTCGCGGATTCCTGCATTGCTGAGGCGTGAGATTAGGGTGTGGTGGCAGACTGTGTTGAACGCGGCCGAGAGGTCCAGGAGGATGAGGGCCGTGTTTCGCCGTTGTCCAGTATGGTTCTGATGTCTTCGATGGCGGCTATGAGGGCAGTTTTAGTACTGTGGTTGCTGCGGAATCTGGATTGGGAAGGGTCCAGGGTGCAGTTCTCCTTGAGGAAGCGGGTAAGTTGTCTGTTGACAGCCTTCTCAATGACTTTGCCGGGAAGGGGAGCAGGGAGATAGGCCGGAAGTTCTTGAGGTCCTTTGCGTCCACTATAGGATTTTTTGAGGACGGCGTTGATCTCGGCGTGTTTCCAGCTCTCTGGGAAGGTGGCGGACTCGAAGGAGCTGTTGATGATCTTCAGTAGTTGGGGTGCGATGACGGAGCTTGCTTTGTTGAGGATGTGGTGAGGGCAGGGGTCAGATGGAGAGCTGGAGTGGATGGTGTTCATGATTTCAATGGTGTCATTGCTCCTTATGCAAACACAACACGGAAATCTGGGACACCATCACCACCAACGACCAAGACATCACCTTTATCACTGAAACATGGCTAACACCCTCCTCAAACCCCCACATCCGCACACCCACTCCTGACGGCTACAAGATGATATATCATGACCGCACCAACAAACATGCGGGGGGCATCGCCATCATCTTCAAGGAAACTATCAAATGCACCATCACCGACGACGACCCAATGCCACTCCTGGAGCACCTTAACTACCGATTCCAGACTGATCCCAACACCACAATGCAAGACTCCTCGCATACAGACCCCAGCCTTCTGCGATGCCATTGCCAGCCTCATTGCCGCCTCAGCATCAACTCCCTCCACTACGTCCTACTCGACAATCTAAATTTCCGCATCCATCCTCCTCGGCCTCTCCTCAGCCTTTGACACCGTCTCCCACTCCACCCTCTGCGACAGATTACACGACGCCGGCATCTGATGTAAATCACTGGATTTGGCCAGGTCCTTCCTCACCAGAAGAACACAGTGTCAGACTACCGCTGTTCACGTCAGAAGCCAAAGACACATGCTGCAGAGTAATCCAAGGATCTTCACTCACCCCAACACTTTTCAACATCTACATGGCTTTGCTTGCCAAAATCATCAAACAACACGGACTAAACATAGTCTCCTATGCCGACGATACCCAACTGATCCTTTCCCCGTCTGAGGACTCTGCAAAGGCCAAGAGAAATTAACACAATGGGATGAGAGCAGTCGCTGCCTGGATGGAAGCCAGTTGCCTCAAACTCAACTTTGACAGAGATCCTTGTAATCAGCTCCACCCCCTTCCGCCTGGAACGATTCCTGGTGGCCCACCGCACTGGGAAACGCCTCCACCCCAATAGACCACGCACACAACCTGGGCATCATCCTGGACTCCTCTCTATCCATGACCCGCCAAGTCAATGCCGTCTCTTTGTCATGCTTCCACACCCTCTGACTCCTGCGAAAGATTTTCAAGTGGATTACCTACGGCACGAGGAAGACAGTCACCCACGAACTCGTCACTTGCAAACTGGACTTCGGCAATGCACGCTATGCTAGCATCATCAAGAAATTTCAATCAAGATTACAAAGAATCCAGAATGCTGCAGCCAGACTCATCCTGGATATCCCCCGACACAGCCACATCTCCTTACAACTCAGAGACCTACACTGGCTCCGAGTCAACAAGCGCATCACAGACAAACTCCTGATCCACACCTACAAGGCACTGCACAACACACGGCCGGCATACCTCAACCACCACCTCACCTTCTACGTACCTAGACGTACCAACAGACATCTCCATTCTTCCCAGCTCGCCCTTGAAGCCATCCCCAAGATCCGGAAAAACACAGCAGGAGGAAGATCCTTCTCTTTCCTAACAGCCCGGACATGGAACACGCTACCTCTCAAGCTCAGGCAGACCGCATCACTGAAGCAGTTCAGGAAGGACCTCACGGCCTGGCTCTTCAACTGAGCAGCATGCCCACAAATAGTGCTTTGAGACCCTATGGGTGACCAAGGTCCTATTCATCAGACCAGACACAAAACCTCAGCATCATCCTTGACTGCCAACTACCCATGAGTTGACAAGTAAACTCAGTCGCCTCCCCCTGCTTCTACATCCTCTGTATGTTCCGTTGAATCTTCAAATGGATCCCTACCAACACCAGAAAGACAGTCATGCATGCCCTGATCACCAGCTGCCTCAACTATGGCAACTCTCTCTAGGTCGGAGTGCCCACCAGCTACTTAAGACTCAAGACTCTACAGAACACTGCAGCCTGACTCATCCTCAAATTCACCAAGTGTTCAAATATCACCCCACACATCAAGAACCTCCACTGGCTCCCCATTTAGAAGAGATGCCAATTCAAATTCCTCACACTTGCATACAAGGCTATCCACAACCTAGGGTCATTCTACATTAACCATCAACTGAGCTTCTACGTCCCAGCAAGACAACTTCGCTCCACCTCACTAAACCTCGCATACACCCTGCATCCATTGCAGCTGCAGTGGAGGTTGCTCCTTCTCCTAGATATCAGCCAAGTTCTGGACAGCCTGCCCCTCCACCTCTGAACAACTCACTCCCTGGCAGACTTCAGAAGGTAACTCAAGATGTGACTTTTCGACAGAGACACAGCAACCTCTTCGCCAAGATACCCTTAGGGGTGACAGTGATGCGCTTTGCAAATGCTATGATTGATTGACTATAAGTTGTGAATCCAGAGACATCAAACTCCAAAGTTCCATCTTTTCCCAATTGGGAGTTACACTTTAACCTCTTCTGTGCCGGGGACGTACTAGTTATGTCCACCGGCACAGTGCTCCTGTGCCGAGGATGTGACCATTACGTCATGGCACATGAGCTCGGAGGGAGCGCTAGCGCTCCCTCCATGGGCTTCACTCCCAACCCCCCAAGGCAGGGATGGAAGGGGAAGCCCTCCCCCTTCCACCCCTGACCCCCCCAGTGACGCCTGAAGACGTCAGCACGCAATCCTCATCAGAGGCCACCTCCCATCGCGCTGGAAGCTCAGCTTCCAGTGCGATCGGAAGAAAAATGCAAAGCCTCTTATGATCATGTGATGGGGGAATGAGAGGCTTCAAAGGGAAGGAAAGGAATTTCTTTCCCTTTGAAGTCTCTCACAGCATTTCAGAAGCCAGATCGTGAAGCGAGCTGGCTGCTGAAATGCCCACTTGACACCAGGGATTATTTTCTTATGGGAAACTGGCATGAGGGGAGCAACACCTTGGGCAAGGGCTGCTTCTCAGGGGGACAATTTTTTTCAAGGCCTTATGTTATTACGCAGATCTGCCCCCCGGGGGAAGAAACCTCTAGGCACCAGGGATCTTTTTTTTAGTTTTTTGTTTTCGTTTTTTAGAGGTGGGGGGGCGACCTCTTAGGCAAGGGTCACTCCCCTAGGGGGCAAATTATATTTAGCCTGTTTCTCCTCCCCTTGGGGGCAGATCGGCCTATTTCTATTAGGCCGATCTGCCCCCGAGGGGGCAGAAACCACTTAGGCACTAGGGATTGGTGTTTGTGTATGTGTGTGTTTTGTTTGGGGGGGCAGCCCCTTAGGCAAGGGTCGCTCCTCATTGGGGTACATTACTGTTGGCCATATCTGCCACCTATTTTTGGAACGGGGCAGAAAGCCCACCAGAGACCAGGGAAGATTTTTTTTTCAAAATAAGAGGGTGGGGGTATGGCCATACCCCCACCCCAGATAAATGGGGCCAAAGTTGTCCTGCCCACCAGTGGGCAGATGGGGCAATTACCCCGGGGGGGGGGTTGAGAAAGCCTACTAGATGCCAGGGAATTTAAAAAAAAATAAAAAATAGTGGGGTGGTGGCACACACTAAACCATCTTAGTCCACAGCAAGCAAGAGGACATTTGATTATTGTGGGTTTTGGTTTTACATTTGGGCCATGAGAGCTTGGCGAACTCTCAAAATCGTCCCACTTGGAAGGGTGAGGGCTGCACTTTAAGGACTTTGGGACACTGCCATGTAGAAAAACCCACAACACCTAGACACATCTGAACACTAAACATCTGGGTGATTCCAGGGTGGTGTGCTTCACATGCACCCGTACCATTTTTTTTACCCACAATGCCCTGCAAACCTCTAACTTTGCAGGAAATCACACATTGTTCCCACATTTTTGTGATGGAACCTTCCAGAATCTGCAGGAATCTACAAAATTCCTACCAGCCAGCATTGTCTCATCTATACCGATAAAAATTCTGGTGCACTTGTCAACCTAAAAACTTTTTTTTCAAACTGCCCTTTTGGACCTGCTTTCGTTCTCCCTCAATTTTGACATGTTTTCTCTTCCCTGTCACTTGGCCCACCTACACAAGTGAGGTATCATTTTTACCGGGAGAATGAGGGGAACGTTGGGTGGTTTGTCCCAGTAAGGTGATCCCACACAGAAATGTGGGAAAAATGTGATTTGTTAGCTAAATTTGAGGTTTGCTTAGGATTCTGGGTAAGAAAACATTGGAGGATCCACACAAGTCACACCTCCCTGGGCTCCCCTGGGTGTCTAGTTTTCAGAAATGTCTGGGTTTGGTAGGTTTCCCTATGTCTGCTGAGCCCAGGACCAAAAACGCAGGTGACCCGCCAACCCCCCCCCCCAAAACAGTTAGTTTTGTATTTGATTATTTTGATGTGTCCACATAGTGTTTTGGGGCATTTCCTGTCGTGGGCACTAGGCCTACCCACACAAGTGAGGTACCATTTTTATCGGGAGACCTGGGGGAATACTGGGTGGAAGGAAATTTGTGGCTCCTCTCAGATTCCAGAACTTTCTGTCACTGAAATGAGAGGAAAAAGTGTTTTTTTTGGCCAAGTTGTGAGGTTTGCAAAGGATTCTGGGTAACAGAACCTGGTCAGAGCCCCACAAGTCACCCCATTTTGGATTCCCCTAGGTGTCATGTTTTCAAAAATGCGCAGGTTTGGTAGGTTTTACTAGGTGCCGGCTGAGCTAGAGCCCAATATCTAAAGCTAGGCACTTTGCAAAAAACATGTCAGATTTCAATGTAAAAATGTGATGAGTCCATGTTGTGCTTCCTGTTGCGAGCATTAGGCCTACCCACGCAAGTGAGGTATCATTTTTATCGGTAGACTTGGGGGAACACAGAATAGCAAAACAAGTCTTATTGCCCCTTGTCTTTCTCTACATATTTTCCTTAAAAAATGTAAGACATTGTGTAAAAAAGACGTCTATTTGAGAAATGCCCTGTAATTCACATGCTAGTATGGGCACCCCGGAATTCAGAGATGTGCAACTAACCACGGTATATTGCTTTAAAAAATCTGACATCGCAGGAAAAAGTAACAGAGTAAAACGTGGAGAAAAATTGCTTTTTTTTAACCTCAATTTCAATATTCTTTTATTTCAGCTGTTATTTTCTGTAGGAAACACTTATAGGATCTACACAAATTACCCCTTGCTGAATTCATAATTTTGTCTACTTTTCAGAAATATTTAGCTTTCTGGGATCCAGCATTGGTTTCACACCCATTTCTGTCACTAACTGGAAGGAGGCTTAAAGCACAAAAAATTATAAAAACGGAGTATGTTCCAGTAAAATGCCAAAATTGTGTTGAAAACTTGGGTTTTCTAATTCAAGTCTGCCTGCTCCTGAAAGCTGGGAAGATGGTGATCTTAAAACCACAAACCCTTTGTTGATACCATTTTCAGGGGAAAAACCACAAGCCTTCTTCTGCAGCCCTTTTTCCCATTTTTGTAAACAAAATGTTTGCTGTATTTTGGCTAATTTCTTGGTCTCCTTCAGGGGAACCCACAAAGTCTGGGTACGTCTAGAATCCCTAGGATGTTGTTAAAAAAGGACGCAAATTTGGCATGGGTAGCTTATATGGAGAAAAAGTTTTGAGGGCCTAAGTGTGAACTGCCCCAAATAGCCAAAAAAAGGCTCATCACAGGAGGGGAAAAGGCCTGGCAGCGAAGGGGTGAAGACTGCTTCAAGGTAACCTCAATGTTAACCTATGAGAGGGATAGGCCTTGTAGAGAAAAACAAATTTAATAATTTTTATTACCAGGACATGTTAAACTTAACAGTACATGTCCAACTTAAACTACACTCTGCCCTTGGGGCTACTCAGGGCCTACCTTAGGGGTGACTTATATGAAACTGCACACAAGGGCTCTGCAGTGGGACATGTTTAAAGGGCTACTCTAGTGGGTAGCCCAATCAGTGCTGCAGGCCCACTAGTAGCATTTAATTTACAGGCCCTGGTCACATATAGTACACTTTACTAGGGACACTAAGGGCCTGATTACAACTTTGGAGGAGGTGTTAATCCGTCCCAAATGTGACGGATATACCACCAGCTGTATTACGAGTTCCATAGGATATAATGGACTCTTAATACGGCTGGTGGTATATCTGTCACATTTGGGACGGATTAACACCTTCCTCCAAAGTTGTAATCAGGCCCTAAGTCTTTTAAAAAGTGCCAATTGTGGTTGAGCCAATGTCAACATGTTTTGGAGCACAGGGTATCTGCACTTTAGCACTGGTTAGCAGTGGTAAAGAGAACAGAATCCTAAAGCCAGCAAAAATAAAGTCAGAAAAATAGCAGATCCAAAGGCAAAAAGTGGAGGGAAAAGGCAGAAAGTCTAGGGATGACCCTGCAGAGAGGGCAAGCTCCAACACTATTGCAGGAAAGCAATTTTAGAATGTACTATCCTAAAGTTACCTAAAGCAGCCTCCTGTGATTGGTCAACCTTTGACAGCCTGAGCCAAGCTGCTTCCTGGGAAGTGGCCTGTAGCTACACCAATACAGCCATTTGGTGGGAGATTAGCTTCCTGGAGAAGCCAAGGAAAGAAAAGGGGTTTGGGGGATTAGCTGAACTTCAAAGGCAGGAGAACAAGGGTCATAGGACCCAGGCCAGCACTCATTTCTTTAATCCCCAGCCAGATGGAATAAGGTTGCAGCCTACCAGACAGCACAGCTGTCTGGATTGCTAAAGACATCTTGTGGACATTCAGAAAGCTTACTTAGGAATGAGTTCTGCCTGTTGCTTGCCATTAGCTTTGTGGTTTGTAACTCACCTTCTTGCTTTTCATATGCTTTCCATTTGCTAGCTTTATTTGTTTAGGCTGTCCAGCTTGAGTATGTACCTTCCCTTGACCAAACCTTACTTACAGTATCCTTACGAGTGGTCCTTTTCTGTAAACAGGCCTGTAACCCTTGTTCGTATCTTGTCACATTTGCTGTGCATTCAAAGACCGAGGTCAAATGTCAGACGTTGTCTTCCGAGGGCGCTTGCTTACTTTTCATTCTCTGACTCTAAAGTGAGAGGAGTTCTGTGACAATTTTACTGGATATTGAGTGTAGGAAAGAGTTTTTTTCTAGCACATGACAACATTTAAATGAACTAAGTAAGTATTTCATTTTCGAATTATAGCAGAATTGCAACACAAATGAAGCACATGTATAATTATTTCTGAAGTGTGCTGAAAACAAATACTTTGATATGATCAAAACAAATTATTGAACTAGGCAATTTCCACACATTTTCATCTCTGCACTGTATAGTTTTATTAGTAAAACCGTATATCTGGCAAATGTAATGATCATTTCAATTGAAAATGTCTTGTGGAATAGCAGTATGGTACCACACCATGAATACTCCACTCTACTCCGCACCACTCCACACTACTGCACTCTACTCTGCACCACTCCACTCTATACCACTTCACGCAATTCTACACCACTGGACTCTATGCCACTTCACACTACACCTCTATGCTCTACCCTGTACCCCTCCAATGCACTCTTCACCACTCTACTGTACACCACTGCACTCTTCACCAGTTCAGTCTAGGGCACATCAATCTACTCTGCACAACTCTTCTCTATGCAACTCTGCAACACTGCACTCTATGGCGAGCACAATCTATGCCAATGCACTTTACTCTGTAACACTCAACTCTATGCACCTGTACAGCATGCTAATCTACTCTGCACCAATGCACTCTACACCACCTTACTCTATCCCATTACACTCTATGCCACTCTACACAACTGCACTCTACCCTGCACCATGCCACTTCACTCTACTCTGAAACAACCTACCCTACTTCACTCTATGCCACTGCACTCTACACCACTCTACTCTTAACCACTGCACTCTACACAACTGCACTCTCATTGTACTTCACAACATTGCACTCTACTCTGCATCACTGTACTCTACGCCACTGCACTCTCTGCCACTGAACTGTACATCACTCTATTCTGCACTACTCCACTCTATACTACTCAACGCCACTGCACTATATGGCACTATACTCGACACCATGCTATGCCACTGCAATATGCCACTCAGCTCTACTCTGCATCACTCGAATCTACGCCACCCCACTTTGCACCAGTCTATGCCACTGCACTCTACAACACTCCATTCTGTACTTCTACCATGCACCACTCTATTCTGCACTACTGCGTTCTACAACACTGCACCATACACCACTGAATACAGTGCCAATGCACTCTACATCATTATACACTCTGCAACACTATGTGCACTCTTCAACAGTCCACTCTACTCTATGCCACTTCAGTGTATGCCACTTTACGCGACTCCACACTATGCCAGTACAATACACACCACTCTGTGCCACTCCACTCTGCAACACTCCACGTCCCTCTTCTCTATGCCACTCCAACCCCACTTCGGACACCCCATCAACAGCTGCTTCACAGCCTCCTCATGCTCAAACAAATGACCCTTCAGCTGCCTACACTGCTGTTTCTCCTGCAACGCCGGCCCACCTGCACACACTAATACCTGCATTGCAATCACACAGAAGACTCAAACAACCAAGCATCGATCCGGTACATACTCAGCAACTTTTAGCCATGCTGAACAGCAGCCATACAGGTGTACAACATTGCTAAAACACACTAGCAAAGCCAAACGTTCTTGCATAGGTGAAACCTATTGACTTGGCCAATGCTTGTTAGATTAGGAGAGGGACTGTAAGGAGAATGTAGTCATTTATTAGCCACACCTTTAGGTTGAGTTACACAGACACCCACATCAGTGAAAGATTTTCTCCATTTTGATTTTGGGAGAACAGAGCATTCAGGGTAAAAAATGTGCCACACTTCGAAGTAAGTGGCCATAGTAGAGGGAGGTGGCTTTACCCCTACTGATTAGGGTGTCCCATACTTCCCAGTCCAGAATAGAAGATTAATATTGAAGAGCTGCTGGAGCTCACCATATCACTGTGTGGAAACGTCTGGACCCCGGTTCGCACCATAGAAAGCACTCTGAAGGACTGCACCTGTTGTACTCACAAGATTCCACCAAGAAAGGACTATCCCTGACTCAAAGAAAAAGGAGTGAACTCCCGGAGCAGCAACAGGGACAACAGAGCTGGAAGAAGTCATCCGCAAAGCCAAAGAGAGGAACACCCCAGATGACCATTTGCAACTGGATTTTTCTTTAAGTATGCAGGTGCATTGTGGGAGATTGAGTCCTACCTCCCATAAGGCAATCCAGAGTCTCTGAATGCTTACCTGGTGCTACTGGACCCTTATTTTCCCCACAAGAAACAAGATCTGAAAGTTTGGAAACCTTCTGCCATGTTTTGCAGAAAATCAGCAGCAGTTGATTTACAAATTGGCCTGAAAACACTGGTATATCCAGCTAAAAGCTCAGAAGCTACTCGTCATTGAGGACAAAGACTTCCTGAGGCTCACTGAGTTGTTGAATTTAACTCTGGGTCCAAAGAACCTGATGACTTGTCGTCAAGAGAAAAGTTCCAAGAAAAAGACTAAGTCAGAAGGTAAACTTTTGACAGGGACCTAGCCCCCAGCATTTCCGGCCCGTGATCCATTTCGTTTGGCATAAAAATTTGACTTTGACCCAGTCCAGCTCAACAAGATACCTGTAAGTGTCACTTTAAGCTCTTTCGAGCTAGAATGCGCATTTATTTTAATTTAATCTTTTATAATTCATCCCTGCAGTCCCCTAAATTGGATTTTTTTCATTTTGGTGTTGTTATGAAGATATTAAAAAAATCTCGATTTTTATAAATTGGTGTTCGATTTTCACTGTGCTGTGTCTTTTACCTATTTACTGTTTTAGTGGTATTGAATGCCTTGTACATACCTGTCTCCTAAGTTAAGCCTGACTGGTTGTTTGCTAAGCTTCCGAGGGTTAAGCAAGGATTAATTGAAACTTGACTGAACCGGTTAGTGATTGAAGTATTACTAGTTGAGGGTGAATACCCTCAACTACTAATAACCCACTTTCCCATCCACGGTTTCTGGGTGGACCCCACAAACATATTACGGACATCTCTGCAGTAATTCTTGTTACTCTCCAGGTGGTCTCCACATATATACTATGGTGTTTTTTGGATCTCATCTGCTCATCTTCTTGATGGACTCTGGAGGGTGAAGTTATATTTGTACAAGCTGGTTATGAGGCCACAGTTCCTTTGAACTGTGACTCGACATATTGGCTTCATTTGCCTACATTCCTTATAAGCCTGCATACCAGTGACCTTCACTGCTCGTATTAATGCATGCTCTGGACTGCTACTGTATCGCCCAGTGGTTGCTTCCAAAGTGCCTCCATTATAGCTACACAGCAGTAGGTTGCTATTCAGTGATCATTAACAAGTTCCATACATCTCCTATGAAGGCTGACCTTATCCAGTGCATGCCCCATGGGTTGCTCGCCCATCACTCCTCCAAGGACCCTGAAAATCATTACTTTGGCTTCCTTCACCCACAGTACTGCTATTAGTCACTCCCGGTTGGGCCTTAAAAATTATTATGGTCATATTTGCCCTGCGCGTGCCTTATCAGTCCTGCAAAGACCAGGAACATTTACAATGGCTGACTGCATACAGTGCACGCATGTGTATTGCTCACCTGCTGCTGGTTTAAGTTATATATCTAGCTATTTGTGATAACTGCTTATACCCAGGATGCTCCTGTCACACAGGTGACTACTATGCAGACCCACTCAATGAAGCACAACAAATGAATATACATTGGAAGCATTCCGCTATTTGCTTCCATTCACAACTACCATTAGACACCAAGGAACAGCAACCTAGGATAAGAACACCACTCTTGTTTTAGGCACGTCATCAGGGATATGAAGTGTTATTTAAATGTAATTATAACACAATAGTTTATAGTACATAAGCTTATCAGAATTGCCGTAGAAGATGCAAAAAAGGTTCCTCTAGTGGTGTTAATATGGTAGAGCCCTCAATTCCAACAATACCAATAAGCATGTACGCACCTGGACAAAGTTCACAGATACGCGGGGCAGTAATTTTAAATTCACTATTTTTTTTATTATTTACAGAAACCTGTACGACTACCATACAGCCAGTCTCCTCTCTATTAACATAAACTGGCTGAGTTTCAAAACCCAGCAAACATCAGCATCTCAATTCAAAGTAGAACATCAACCTTTGTTAATGTGTTCGAACAAACTCTCTCTCGCTATTACAACTTGAGTTACCAAACCAATATTTTCTGCATAAAGTTCCATGTTTTCCTTTATTTTCTTCAGCTCCTTTAGGCAATGTCACTTACCATGCTTAATAAAGTTACAAAAGAGCATACTTGTTTCTTAATAAACTCATATTATTAGGTATGTTTCTCCTGAAACCAGAGTATGCCAGTTCTAAGAGTTTGTGTCATAAGTCCTCTTGTATGCACTTACATGTTTTTATATTCCTAGAACTGGTAGAAGCGTAGCTTTTCCTAATGGTAGGCACTTCTAATGAATATCCATCAGTGCTGACCGCAAACGACATGCAACTTAGGAAACAGCATGGTATGTTTCTTCTATAACCTCAAGTAACTCCTATTAATCGGTGCCCATATTCAGCATCCGAACAAGGAGAGCAATCTGAATAGACCGCAAATACCTCACCTAAGGGAACATCGATGTTCGCACAGTTGCAGAAAAGTAACACTATTTTCTGTGTAGCCACCAATATGACCTTGATAATCAATCCAAAGATGGGACTCCTGAATATTAAACTTCTTAGTTCACTCTGCATTCTTCTAAAATAGAATTGTAAGTGGAAGTTTATTTATGTTTATTCATGAACAGGCACCTTTCCCATTCAATTTTGTCTGCCTGCAGTTTAAACCTGGCTGGGCCAAGAGTATTAAATTGTCTGCAAACAGCATGATTGTCCTCCCAGAAATTTTGCTTTTTTGTAGTGCAGTTTGTGCCTTGAACAGCCTTCAGTAGATCAGAGGAAGGTGGAAAGTGACCAAATACCAGAGGACGTTTGTCCAGTAATTGGCCAACACTAATCCCTGAAGTAATGGCTCCAAACATGACAGCATAACTTCCTTTTAGCTCACTCTGCAGTTCTTGTACCACTCAAATCTTGTCTATAGCAAATGGGTTCTCCCATCCTTTCTTTTCTGTATAATAGGAGGATTGTACCAGTCTTCGATAAAAATCAAGGCAAACGGTTTGGAAATAAAGAACAAGTTACTTACACTCAGTAATGCCTTTTCTGGTAGATACTCTAACTGCAACCAAACAGGGTCTTTCACATAGCCTTATGTTTGCGTTTATCATACATACATACATATATCAAACATCTTGGCTTCGCTAATAGTTGTTCTCTCTAGAAAGATTTTATAGTCCTGTAATCACCTTTGCAATCTTCTGTAGCAAGCTAGGCTGTATAGTTCTAACTTAACCTTCATAAAGCAACACTAGCACCTTCTTCTGTGAATAGGCTTGCATTCCTAACTTCTCCCCACCAATCTCCAAGTGTGTTTTATTCTAGTACATCCAGAAACACTGTTAATAATTCTATTCTTCATCTTTGTACACTTTATTGGATTTGTGGAGGAGCCAACAGCTCTGAAATATCAGGTTGAGTTAGGACATGGTTTGGAATCGGGTCTGATGGAGAACCGCTTCTGGAGTGAGACAGAGGTGCACCTTGATGCTTTCACACCTTCTCTGGAGTCAGAGATTGGCGGGAAAGGACAGAGTCCCGCTTGGACATCTTGTGCTTTTTCCTTGACTTACCAGAAGACTTAGATGATCAGTCACAGGAATGGGAACTTCCCACTGACCTGTTAACAGCAGTCCTTTAGTGCTTGATGACTGCTTCACCTCTCAGTCCTGACTAGGCCTTGGGATTCATCAAGACACAGTCACTGCAGGCCCTGGAGTTGTGTTCCAACCACGGGCAAGCCTGATGGGTATCTATCAGACATCTGCTTGCATCAGTCCTGACAAGGCTTTAACCCTGTAGTCTTGGGAGGTGACATTTTCCCTTACACACTGGATTTTTAACAATAGTTTTTCAATTATAAGGTCTCATGAAGAGATACTCTGGTGATGCGGAAAGAGAGAAAATGACAGCAGGGTGTAACTGGCATTTCTATGCTATTTCGAGTGTCACTTCCGGAGAAAAACAACTTCAGCTTGCAGCTATATGGAATCATCTACCAGCACACAGTGGTACTGCTAAAAAAGTTTCCAGATCCAGTCCGTCACCTGGGGAATAGTGAAAAGATGAGGAATATGAAGTATCAATTAGAATTTTTCATTGAAAAAGAGGTGAGACAAATTACAGTCTCGAACTGGAACTACTAACTCTGTTGCATTTGAGCTTGAATTCACTTCTGACTGCCTACATAAAACAAATCCAAACAATACACAGCTGGTGTAAGTCCCAGTCTTCTCTTCTTTTAATGAAGTCTTCACATTTTTCATAGCAATGATAGTGTTCTATAAGAATAACACCAATAACCAGTTTGTTTGATAATCAACAGCTTAAAATATTGGAGGGTGCTACTATTTACTTTTTAACAAATTAACTTAACCTTCAACAAACTCAGAGTCCACAATGCAGTGGCTCCAGCTCAACTTTTTTTTTTTTTTTAACACAGACAACTGCAATACATCTGATATTTCCCTTAACTTGGGGTAAGTTGTTGCATGCATTTTCACTAGAAAAACACCAGAAGAAACTAGTTCCCTTTTCAGGGTCGAGACTGATAGCATGGGCTAGCGCACGTGTATCGCTTGTCAGATGCTGTTGTATTTAGAAAAGGGCTTTGAGCCTGCCTGTGGTTTATCATTTGTTAGAATGCATGGCATTCTTTTTTACAGCTTTGCAGTTGGCATTGGCTGGCATCCCATATTTTCCATTCCTGTCCATGGAGCAGGGACCAAGCACTAATTGATTCAACTTAATTAGTGCCCATCCACTGCTTCCAACGTGACTGAGAAACTATTTGTTCTTTTTAACTTCCAGTGCTCTGCAATCAGAAGGTGCGTGACTTGCAAAAGCGTGCTTAGCAGGACAAACAAAATTGCAATGTTGTATTTTCTATATTTAACATTTTGTTTTATTTTGCCAAATTGTCTTTTCTCACTTTACATTCATGTCTTCTTTTGTTTTTGCTAGTGGGCACTGTTTTAAAAAAAAATGTTATAAATATTGCAAAGCAACATTGTTTCTTTCTTACGTGAAATTTTCAAAATTACGCTTTAACACATAATTGTGCAGTCCACTTAACTCCAATCCAATCCAATCTGCCTCACTCCAATCCTCCCAACCCACCCCAATGTGTCCAGCTCCAACCCAAAACAATCTGTCCCGCTCCAATCCAAAACAATCTGCACGGCTCCAATCTAAAACAAATCTGCCCTGCCCCAATCTGCCCCACTCCAATCAAAAACCCTCTGCCCAAAACCAATCTGCCCCACTCCAATAAAAAACAATCTGGCCTACTCAAATCCAAAAGCAAAGAACAATTGTTCATATGGAACTCATTTACTAATTTCAACATAATATAATATAGCAGAAAATTCTGTGTAGAGTGAAGCTTTGAGGGTACATTTCCAATAAGACAGTACGCATCCTGTCAGGAATTAACCAATATTAATAATCATTGTGTCAACAAAATAACCAGTACGCATAGTCAATCAACAATAAGAAAACATTTTTTAATTATTATTCTCATAGGATACGTATAACAAGCTAAAACAATCGCAACTGGTGAGCAAAGTGAAAGTAGAAAATACACCCCAAGTGAAGCAAACCAAAGCAGGAAGAACAATGACTGCTATTGTAAACAATGGTAGGAATATAGCCTTAGAAACCGCCGTAGCGGGCTCAAGCGGCTATTAAAGGCCCGCTCCCGAGTTAAATGCCCGAGCCGAAGGCGAGGGCATTTAACAAGGGAAAGGGCCTTTAATAGCCGGTAGAGCCCGCTACGGCGGTTTCTCAGGCTATTAGAACATTCTGCCACTCAGGGCAGAATGTTCTCTTAAAAAAAACAAATTGCTCACGGAGCCCGAGGGGATTAGAATCCCCTCGGGCTCCGTGAGGCTTTGTTCACAGCTGCTGCTGTGAACAAAGCCCATTGGAATGTTGGCGCTGCGGGCTTTTACCGGCCAGTAAAAGCCCGCAGCACTCCATTGTTTTCAATGGAGCTGCCAACTTCCAATGTTCTAATAATGGTTAAATTGATACAGCAGCCTCAAATGTTTGAATACATATACTCGCACAGGATAAATCAGGGTAGTTCCCAGTGTAGGTAGATCAACAAAGGTCTTTCTTTTAAAGGGCCAACGGCGTTCCAACCCTTATAGAGGATACAAGGGTCTCATCAGGACCAATATTACTCTTGGGATGGTTGCAAAATGAATTGGTCTCTGATACATCAATTCACAATAAACATTTGAGCTCCACCACAGGGGTTCCGGGAGATAACCAAGAATTAAAGGAAACTGTGCCAACGTTGTGCTGAATAGATGGATAGGAAACAATGGCATCAATGTGTATACTCATAAGTATTAGCAGAGAATACTCCCGGAAAAGCCGTGAGTATCAAATAATGGAGGGTAAAACTTCGAGATGGAGCCAAAGGCTGAGTGATGCAGCACAAAAAGGTAGGCTCACGACTGGAGATACAAAAAGATCTTGTGTAGCCGAGGCATCCAGATGGATCCAAGGCTGAGTGATGCAGCATCAAAGGGCAGGCTCCCAATCAGAGGAAAGGGTTGAAATGCCGCCAACACTTTAAACGACTGACCTTTGTTCATCAACATACACTGGGAACTACCCGGATTTACCCTGTGTGATTATACATATGTACACATTTGAGGCATTTTGTATAGATTTAACCAATATTCCAGCCGCTGTTTACAATACCAGTCACTTTTCTTTCTGCTTGGTTTTGGTTGACTTCCTTTTGTGTGTATTTTCTACTTTCACTTTGCTCAACAGTTACAATTGTTTTGGTTCTTTGTGAATATCCTTTGAGAATAATATATATCTTTTTCTTTTTGTTGATGGACTATACATACTGGTTATTTTGTTGACACAATGATTATTGATTATTATTGGCTAATTCTTGACAGGATGGATACTGTTTTATTGGACATGTTCCATTAATGTTTCATTCAACGCAGAATTTTCTGGTATATTATATTCAAATTACTAAATGAGTTCCATGCCAACGATTGTTCTTTGTTTTAGTTTATGACCCATGTTCACGTAGTCATTCGGGTTGCTCTTGTTGCTCAGAAGACTACTTCCATCCAAAAGAATCTAACCCATTCCAATATGCCCACTACTCACCAAAACAATCTGCCTCACTCCAAATTCAAAACAAATCTGTCCCACTCCAAATTCAAAACAAATCTGCCCCACTGCAAAACAATCTCCTCCACTCCAATCAACCACAATCCAACCCACCCCATTCCAATCGAAACCATCCTACTCCAGTGTGTTTGGGTCACAGAAAACCTGTGCACAGTCCATTCCACTAGGAGAGAACCTTGTGCACTATGGCCCCAAAGTCCTCTATTACTTAAAATTAAAAGCAGTAGTACAATGTGCATAATACACATTTGCAGAATAGAATGTAAATAGGGCAGAGTATGGAAAGTGGTGGCTGTCAAGATGTCCACTTCATCTAGACTGCCAGTTACTTCTATATCTTACAGAATACTAGGCACAGGTAGAACTACAGATGGTATGGAAGAATTCATCTGAGGCGAAGGCTGAGGACTTCTCCCAAAAATGCCCACAAAGTGGTTGTTGGCAGCAAAACAGTAGAACACACAAGGGCCTGGCAAATGCAGTATTACTACTGCATGAGTTCTAATACTGGGTCTGGCAAATGCAGTATTACTATTGCATGAGTTCTAATACTGCACACATAGTAAGCAAAGGGTCTTCAGCATTACAGTAACATCCAGGATTTGATTATGTAACTGCAAAAATACTTCTTTTCATCAACCGCTGGCAATAGAGCACCATTGCTCTAGAAAGCTGGCAAAAATGTGCTCGTCACATGTATTGGCAAGTGAGGTGTATTTCCTGACCCACAATCAGACTTTGGCTTCTTCAGCTTGTACTCAAGGTTGACCTCCAGGTAAAGGGCTAGGCAGCCCTCATTTGCGAGTCTCATCCTCCCAGAATGGCCAACAAATATACTGCCTTGATCAAACTGGCAACCATGGTTTAGACAAGTTTACTAAAAGTATCCCTACTTCCACCCTGCTCAATTGCAAGGGGCAGTATACAGGGGAGGCTTGTTACACGATTAGTACTGGGCTTCTGCTGACACTATTTAGCCTGCTTTTGGGAGCGCCTTTAGGCCAGTGGGGCTATTCCTAGGTTTTGTTTGTACACTTACTTTTCAAATTAACACTACTGTTATGGTAGCGAACAGCTGGCTGTTTCAATTTTCCACCCCATCATCATAGATGTGTCTAGGATTTCCTGTTTTAAGTTTGTTATGAATTTCTCTGATTATTTCAGTGTTTCCTAATATCGGGGAAAACTGGTTATCGAGGCCTATTCCCAAAAAAACAATAATAATAATAATCTGTCATGCTTATAATTCTTTGCTCTGTACTTTTTTTTAACTTGCTCTTTCAAGTAACATTTCAATATTCCTCAGCACACAAACTCCTCTTTAAAGTAGTCCAATCCCAGCCCATTTCCAGGATGTGCATGGATGGCGATATGTTTATGGTGAGATTTCATTGCCACAGACAGGTGGTTAATGGTGAACAATTAACACACTGTCCTGGTACTCCATTCTTCAAATAGCATAAACATATTCTAATTACGGCTTGAGATATGTATAGTAGTGTTCTGCTATTGCAAGACAGTAGTGTTCTTTGTGCCTACATATCAAGAAAGAACTGGGTTTATACATGTAGTTTATTCTCTGATTCAACCTACTCCCGCTCAAAAGGGAGGAGTTTGCTATGAGTCCTTGGTGACAGTCAACTTCACTGCTTTATAAAGAAGTAGCTGAATTACTAAACAGACTTCATGGCCTGCAGGATGTCTCTGCCTGCTTACCAGCAATACCTTCAATTGGGCTCCAGCAAAGATTAGGAAAGTCATATAGAAAACAGTTTAATTTTAAGTTGAAGACAAGTAAAACCTTTTGGACTATTGGCCATGTGGAGTATCCTCACCAAGGTCCTCTACTTTGTTTTCTATGAATTTGGACATGCAATGCCTCCGTTTGCCTGTGCAGTTCACACAGTAAATGAAGTTTATTTTACATTACTGGCTCCACTAGTCTTGGATGACTTTGGGCCCAAACCCTTGGTCCGCCCATCATATTTTAAGTTTGACAGGCTTCTTCTTTCAGTTAGTGGTGATGGCAAGCTTTCTCCAATGGTCTGGCAGTGTTGGACACATTTTAGAGAAAGGCACCTCACAGCTGATACCCATCACCAAACTTTCAGCAACTGCAGAGGAACCACCACGAGCAATGGGTCCTGTGAAGACCCAGATATCACTGCTGGGCCAGCAGTGACCTCTAACTTGTCAGGTCATGCTCAATCCAGGGTGGTATTTGCCAGACTTAATTAGGCCCTTTGTGTTCATTTCAAATCCAATGCAAGGCTCACTACATATTGAATTTTAAAATGGAAGCAAACCTATTTGAAACAGCGTCTGACTGCTTCTTCTAGGCTTGTGTGAGAGTTGCACAAGGCACTTTACTTCTGTTTTATGTGCAGCGTTCACTGCTCTAGTACCTTTTCCGCCTTGAGGCAAAGAACACGCATAGCTCTGTTAATATGGTCGTTTGCAAAGTTTGCCAAGCGTTAGACCTCAGAGTTTTATTTACATGTTAGGCAGTAGGAATAAAAGTTGAGATTGGTGATCCTGGGGCTGTATACTTAACATGTTAAACTCTTAAAATGCAGGCTCAGAATGGGGCTACGGACAACAATTGTACTTTCTGCAGTATGTATCAGGAAACAGAGCAGCAGTTGCCTCGTCAGGTTTCTGAGCTCCATGGTCTACATATCATGCAGTAACTCATATTCCCTGAGTTGATGTATACACTGGAGGCATCTCAGTTTCAGCACAACTGATGTATGACTCCCTGAGGAACTGTGCATGGCTGCAGACTATTAGAAAATGAAATGGTTTCTTACCTGTAGAAGTAGTTTTGCAGCTTGAAGAGTTTTCTGGATTCACAAGCTGTGCATTATTCCGTCATCTAGTGGTTGGGTCCAGAAAGCTGTCTTCTAGTCTTTTTTTTCCTCTTTTCCAGGGGGATCGTCGACCACAATTTGGTTCTTAGTCCATCTTTTGTGTGATGTCAGACATCACCCCAGACGTTCCTGTAAGTGGCTTTCTTCAGATTCTTTTTTTCTTCTTTCTCCTTCATTTTCTTTAATTTCCTTCCTTTTTTTCGCTTTCTTCCACCTGTTTGCTTATTATCCCATTTCTTGGAGAGTTGGGAGGGTCGCATGTGAATTGAGAAAACTCTTAAAGCTGCAGAACTACTTCTACAGTTAAGAAACCATTGTGTTTTGTAGCATAAATCCTTTCCTAGATTTACATGCTGTGCATTAATTTTTACAGAAATATTCCCTCTTTTGAGCTGGCTGAGGTGAAATGTGGACGAGTTGGAAAGCAGATGATGCAGTACCTTCTGCTCTAATTGTGCTTCTTTGTTCATTTGGATGTCTCCACAGTAGTGTTTTTCGAAGGTCTGTGGGGTTGGTCCAGGTCGCTGTGGTGCAGAGCTCCTCGACTGGTACATTTGCCAGGTAGGCCAACCTAGCACTTTTTTTCTGGTTGAGTGCGCTCTGGGCTTGATAGCTAGCTGCTTCCCACTTTTTCGTAGCAGATTTGGATGGTGTTGACAATCCACCTGACAATACTTGCTTTGGATCATGGTGAGCCCTCGTTTGCTTTAAAAAATGACACTAATACTGGTTTCATTTGCGAAAAGCTGGTCTCCTGTAAGTAGTACATTAGGGACCTTCAGACATCTAGAATGTCAGGCACTCTCTGGTCGTGTCTTTGGCTCCTGGAAAAAGGCCAGAAGGAGTATGCTATAATTAACATGGAACTGCGTTTCTACCTTTGGTAAAAACCAAGGGCTAGTTCTGAGAACCACTTTGTCCTTGTGAATACGGTTCTTGTACCGTTAGCTCTTGCAGTACACTGGCTCTGCAAAGTGATGTGATGTGATGTGATTGCTATTAGGAATGCCATTTTTATAGAGATTTACTTTAGAACTGATTTGTGCATGGGTTCGAACGGCTCGGTCATCAGTTGTTTTAACACTGTGTTTAGGTTCCATAATGGTGTCGCTCACCCTGGTGGTGCTACTCTTCTTCCCCCTTTAGGAATCTCTTTACTACCGTGGATGTAAAGAGGCTGGCTACGGATGTGCCCCTAGTGTATCCCACTATTGCTGCCAGATGTACCTTTAACAAAGCATAGGTGAGGCCACTGTTTAGCAGGTTGCTGATGTATATTAATATTGTGTTTTGATGTGTTCTGGAGTCCATTTTATTGTTGGCCGTACACCAATTGATGTATCTTTTCCATTTTAGAGTGTAGCATTTCTTTGTGCTTGGTCTCCTTGCCTCCCCTAGGATTTTCATTGTCCTTGGAGGAAGGTATAGGTGTCCAAACACTAAGTATTCAGGAGCCAAGCTGCTAGGTAGAGCCCAGCTGGCTCTAGGTGGTGGACTTCCCTGTGTTGTGTGGTTAGCAAATCCTTCACTGGTTTCAGTGGTATTTGTCCACTAGACATCTCCAGCAGATTAAAGTACCAGGCGTATCTTGCCCACTGTGAAGCTATGTGGATGATTTTGCGCCCAGAGTCTCTGGCTTTCTCCAGCACCCTGTGGATAAGGGGAGTTGGAGGAAAGGCGTACTCAAATTTCCCTGGCAGTTTACTGACAGGGCATTCCCTTTAGACCGGGGATGGGGAAACCTGGAGGCGAAGTGTTGGCATTTCACGCTTGCTGCTGTTGCGAACAAGTCTATGCTTGGTGACCCAGGTGTTAAAGATTTCTTGGATGACTTCCTGCTTTACCTCCCACTTGTGCACATTGTTCTCTTTTCTGCCTAGTCTGTAGGCGTCAGTCTTGAGTTCTACTGATAGGTACATTGCTTGTAGGGATATTTGGTGGTGTATTGCCCATTGCCAGAAGTCTTGGGCCAGCTTTGACAGGATAAAGGATTTTGTTCCCCCCAACCATTTGTTTAATTAGAACATGGTGGTTGTGTTGTCCATTTGTAACAGAACCAGTGTTCCCCTCAGGTGTGTCTGGAAAGCCTTTAAATCTAGGAAGATTGTCTTCAGTTCCAAATAGTTGATGTGTTTCACTGAATCTATTTAGTTCCATAGGCCCCGTACCCTCAGAGGCCCTGTGTGAGCTGCCCCCCAGACCCCTTTCTTTTGTTAAGTATCCGTGGTTACGGTCACAGTAGGAGCTGGTGGTTTGAAGGTCCTCCCTTTGCTCATGTTTGTTGTGTTCCACCATTGCATCCCCTTTTGTACCCTTGCTGTGACAACCACTAGATTCTCTTAGCAGCTACTGATCATTTGCTGCAGATCCATTATTGGCACAGATTTTATGCCAAAAGGCAGCACTGTGAATTGGTAGTGTTCCTTGCCTAAGATGCAGCATATGTATTTCTTGTGGCCCTTGTTCGTGGGGATGTGTAGGTAGGCGTCCTTTAGGTCTAGGGTAGCCATGTAATTTCCTTCTGCAGTAGCAGGATTATCTCTTGTAAGTTTGTCATTTTGAAGCGCTGTGTTCATATGTGTTTGTTTATGAACTGGAGGTCTAGGATTGGCCTCAAGGTTAGGTCTTGTTTTGACACCAGGACGTGAAGGTGAATAGTTTCTTGTACCCCTCTCGTGTGGTGGGACGAGTTCTATGGCTCTTTTTAAGAGAAGTTCTTGGACCTCTGTTATAGTTCTATCCCTTGTAAGGCCTTGCGCTTGGTCTCAGCTGGGGTAGTTCGTTCAATTTTAAAATGTTTAGGACCAATTTGTCTTTGGTGATGTTCCTCCTCCTCCTGTTCCTCCTCGTGCTCTTGTTCCTCCTCTTGTTCCTGTTCCTCCTCCTCCTGTTCCCCCGCCTCCTCCTCCTAATGTTCCTCCTCCTCCTGTTCTTGTAGGCTGCAGTTTTGTGGCTGGAAAGGAAGGCCCCCTTGCTGTTGCCCCACACTGAAAGGCATTCTGCCTGTGGGTCTTCTACTGGGTATGCCCCTTTTATGTGTGCCCTGAGACCCTCATGGTTGAGTAGTTGTGCTTTACAAATAAAAAATGATTGATTGGGCATCTAAACTGTAAGGCGCCCTCAGCTCTTGCAGTCATATTATGTTTTTTTTACATTTTTTTATTCGATATAGGGGGTCATCCACAGCTTGTCCAAATAGGGTTTCCCCTGCTGAAGGCATGCTTATTATCGATGCCTGTACCTCTGGCTTGACTTCTGATATCCTGAGGCAGGCGTGTGTTCTTAAGGTGGTGCCTGTGCACATCTGTCTGTTGGCCATACCTGCCGCATCCAGCACAGACTTTAAGCATGCATTTGCTTCCTTCCTGGATGATTGCCTTGGCCCTCTTTTTGTGATCCACTGTGAGGTGCTGCAAGATGTCATCTATTACCTGCCACTGCTGTTGCCCTTATCCGTTCATGAGAGTGTTGGACTTTGCTATCCTCCATTGAATGGCAGCTTCCCTCTACATTTTTCTTCCCACTAGGTCTAGCCTCTTGCTCACCTTCACGGGTGGTGGACCCATGGAGGTGGGAGTGTTGCGGTTTGTCAAGGGTTGCAGCACCTTCAATGCCCTGGCTTTATCCTTTGTTCCCTCACACTCAATGTATTTTGTGGACTCTTTTGACAATACTTTCTGGGCTTGAGTATCCCTTGATCAGGACCCACTCAGCTCTATCCGTCTTTGCTGACCATGACTTGCAGTTAATTTCGGCACAGAGGCTACATGTGTTGTCTTTCCAGGAGGGCTTACCTTCTTACTCTCAGGGTCCTTTAACACTTTCTTCTGTGGTGGAGTCTCTCCCCCCCTCTCACCCTTTCGGCCTCCTCCACATTCTCCTCATCATTGCTCAAGAGACCTAGGTGTCGGAGTGATTCCTATTATTGGGACATGGTGTGGTGTTCTAGTCTTCACCTGCGTAATGTTTTTAAAGTCTTTGGTACAAATTCCATGCAGGCCTCACAGTCATTGTGGACCTGGGGTAGGCAGAGGTTGCAGACTTCGAAAGGGGTGGGATGGCTTTTCGCTAACTTGTGGTGCCACTTCAAGCACAACTTAAAAGGGGTATTTTCCATGGCCCTTACTTGCTTGATCTGACTTCATTCTCCAAGGGTGGTGGATGCGATCCCCTCCTTTGATTGGAGAAAAAGGTTTGTAAGGTAGAGAAGGAACACAGCCATATAGCAGCGCAACTCGAAACCAAGAAGGAAGGGCACACTGCAATAACATTAGAATCATTGGTGCTTGAAGAGCCAAGTGTCAAACTATACGTGGAGGAACTCCTCACCAACGCCAAAAAGTTTTCAATAGTGTGTGTGGGGGGGGGGGGGGGGGGGGGGGGGGGGGGGGCGGTGTGAGGTTGGGCTGGGACACTGAATTGGACCCTATGGCAGATAAAGCAAGCCTTCTCCCCGCCAGCTTTCATGGATGCATCTAGCCGTACGGATATCTGGAGACTACATAACCCCTTGGACCGCCAGTACACATTTCACTTGGCAGGCCACTGTAGTGCCTACCGACTTGACTAATGCCCCATCATACGACGGCCTACAGATTTATGGGGTCCAGACACAGGCCTAGCGGTATATCCAACCCCTGTCAGTGACATTCCAGGGGACACTCCCTAGGCCAGAGACAACGCCACGCATAGACCCTTGGTACTTTAAAGATAAGAATAAGATGCCACAACTTAGAATAACAGTGGGGCACTACTTTCAAGAAAATACAGACCAGTCCAGTTCCCTAGTATACTGTGGGAGGCATTTAAAACATTGCTTTGAAGCCAGGCAATATCGATGACAAAAAAAAAGGAAATGCTTTGGAATGAGCAAGACAAGAGTTAGAGAACGCAGCCCCAGATCAGCCAAATGCAGAGTGGTGCCATGAGATCTGGATTAAGCAGACTGCCGAAAATATAGCCAGAAAACATGCATTCTGTACACAAAGACCACTATATGAGGTTGGGAATAAAGCATGCAGACTACTGGCGTGGCTGGAGAAATGCGAACAGGGAAGAGGTGCGTTAAAATTCAGAACAGTACAGGAGATTACAGCGAGTCACCTGACAACAGAGGTCTTTGAGACATAATATGAGACTCCTCTGGGGTAACATTGGAGTACTCAGATCCAGCTTCTCAGAGCCATTCAAGTCCAAACCCTATCTGAAGCTGACAGACATTAGAGAGCGGTCTCTCTGAAGCTGAAATATAAAAAATAAAAAAAAAGCTGAGCTCTCCACAAGTAGGGAAGGCATTGGGCCCCAAATGCCTATCTGTGTAAATCTACATTGCCATAGCATCTAAGGTGTATACACACCTATTGGCCATTAACTGCGATGCCCTATGGGTGGGCAAAGCTCCCTATGGACTAAGGACTGGCAACAATTGTGGTGATCACAAAGCAAAATAAACCACCCACAGAGTGCTCCGAACTCCCCCATTTCAATCCTGAATATGGAGAATAAGGTGACACCAAAGGCATTGGATTAGAAAGTGATAACTACACTAATGCACCCCCAATCAATCGGAGTTTATGCCTCAATGAGAGACACGTGAATTTGCAAAGGCTATAAGGGATACTACACGCAACAGGGACAGCCGATCGAGAACCTGCTGTAGTGTTGTCAGTAGTTGCAGAAAAGGCTTTTAACAGCACGGAGTCAGACTCTATTTGCTGCTCTAAGACGTTTTGGTCCTAAGTTCGGTGCATGGGCCTGCTTTCTATATACACGAATCCACTAGCGAGGGTCAACAGAGTATTTCCAGGCCCTGGCCACTTAGGGCAGTCCCAGGATGCTCGTTTACAGTCCAGGGAGGACCTGGCCTGGCTGTTCAGGCTGAACTGTTCCCAAGGGGGAACAGGGTCAAGACTAATTTGCATAGGGCTGGGTCTAAACTGGGGTGGCATGGAGAGCAAAGGAACGATGGTTTAAACCCAGACCTGTGACTGGGTGTGAGCGTTTGAAAAGTTTCAGCACTACGTCCACCGGCCAGGCTGGCTCTGAATAAACTCCAGAGAGGAATATATGATGGGGGACTGGTGACCCCAGACGTACTATATTATTGGGCCACCCAGCTGGTGGTAATTAACAACTGGGTATACACAGACCGTCAAGAACCAGCAGTGCAGGTGGAAAGGGAGGCAACAGTAACTAGAGGCTACCTTCCTGGATTAGATCAAAAGAAACAGCACTACCCATCCATACTAAAACAGTTGTCGATACACGGCTGGTGAGCACGCGTTTCTTGGGATGGACGGATAAAATAACAGAACGGACCCCACTCTGACAAAAGATCACTATCCCAGAGGATTGAAGGGACTCTCAAAGAAGGAAAAGAGAGGCTGGGGTATATTTGGAAAGTGAAGGGACCCCAGACCTTTGAGGAATTACAAACAGGGGGGAGGGGGGGAGGGAGGGGCGGGGGAGAGACAGTGTGTGTAGAGGGGGAGTAGAAGGGGCAGGTGTAGAAGGGGTGGGTGTAGGGGGAGGGGGTGGGTGTATGGAAAATGGCACTTGCCCAGTGTACATCTGTTCGTGGCATGTTGTGCTGCAGATTCACATGCTGTGCACTGTTCTTGCCATCTAGTGTTGGGCTCGGAGTGTTACAAGTTGTTTTTCTTCGAAGAAGTCTTTTCGAGTCACGGTACCAAGTGACTCCTCCCTTTCGGCTTCATTGCGCATGGGCGTCGACTCCATCTTAGATTGTTTCCCCGCAGAGGGTGAGATAGGAGTTGTTAAAGGATACTAGAGGTGCCCACACAATGGAGTAAATGTGTATGTACATAGCGTACTAAAGTCAAAATTATTTACATATTTACAATTTTAGTGCAACTAAAATGGCTACAGGCTCCCGGGGAGGTGGGAGGGTGCATGTGAATCTGCAGCGCAACATGCCACGAACAGATGTACACTGGCTAAGTGACATTTTCCGTTCGATGGCATGTGTAGCTGCAGATACACATGCTGTGCATAGACTACAAAACAGTAATCTCCCCAATCCCGGTGGTTAGCCTGTAGAAGTTGAAGTTGTCTGAAATGTTCTTAGTACAGCCTGTCCTACTGTGGCTTGTTGTGCTGCTAACACATCTACACAGTAATGCTTAGTAAATGTATGAGGCGTAGACCAAGTGGCTGCCTTACAAATCTCTGTCATTGGTATATTACCAAGAAAAGCCATTGTGGCGCCTTTTTTCCTAGTGGAGTAATGGGTAATTCTCTTTTAGCTTTTTGGTAACAGGTTTGCATGCATTTGACTATTCATCTGGCAATGCCGTTTGGATATGGGGTTACCTGCATGTGGTTTTTGGAAAGCTACAAACAATTGTTTCGTTTTACGAAATTGTTTTGTTCTGTCAATGTAATACATTAGCACTCTTTTTATTTCTAACGTATGTAATGCCCTTTCTGCTACTGAGTCTGGCTGTGGGAAGAAGACTGGGAGTTCTACGGTTTGGTAGAGATGAAATGGTGATATGACTTTTGGTAAGAATTGTGGATTTGTACGGAGAACCACCTTATGTTTATGTATTTGTATAAAGGGTACTTGAAAAGTAAACACCTGTATTTTGCTAACTCTTCTAAGTGAAGTGATGGCTATTAGAAAGGCTACTTTCCAAGTTAAAAATTGGATTTGACAATAATGCATGGGTTCAAATGGTGGGCCCATGAGTCGTGTTAATACAATATTAAGATTCCACAAAGGCACTGGTGGTGTCCTGGGGGGTGTATGATTCTTTTTAGTCCTTCCATAAAGGCTTTAATAACTGGGATTCTAAAAAGCGGTTTAGTATGTTTAATCTGCAGATAAGCAGATATTGCAGGGAGATGTCTTTTAATGGAAGAGAAGGCTAGATTGGACTTTTGTAAGTTTAGTAAATAACTTACAATGTTTTGTGTGGAGGCGTCTAGTGGCGTAATCTGATTAGCCTGGCAGGAACAAACACATCTTTTCCATTTGTTAGCGTAACAATGTCTGGTTGTGGGTTGCCTTGCTTGTTTAATGACCGCCATACATTCTTTAGAAAGGTTTAGATATCCAAATTCTAAAGCTTCAGGAGCCAGATTGCTAGGTTGAGCGATGCTGGATTTGGGTGTCTGATCTGTTGTTTGTGTTAACAGATCTGGGCTGTTTGGTAGTTTGATGTGAGGTACTACAGATAGGTCCAACAGTGTGGTGTACCACAGCTGGCGAGCCCACGTTGGTGCTAGAAGTATTAGTTTGAGTTTGTTTTAATTCAGTTTGTTGACCAGATAAGGAATGAGTGGGAGAGGGGGGGAAAAGCGTAAGCAAATATCCCTGACCAGCTGATCCATAGAGCATTGCCCTTGGGCTGAGGGTGTGGGTACCTGGAAGCGAAGTTTTGGCGTTTTGTTTTGTTGCAAATAGATCTACGTTTGGTGTCCCCCAGCGGTAGCAGTGATCTTGTAGAATCTGGGGATGTATTTCCCATTCATGAGTTTGCTGTTGATCTCGACAGATTGTCGACCAACTGATTTTGAATGCCTGGTATGTATTGTGCTATCAGGCGAATGCTGTTGTGAATTGCCCAATGCCAATTTTTTTGTGCTAAGAGAGACAGCTGTGACAAGTGTGCCCCCCTCCCGTTTGTTTAGATAATACATTGTTGTCATATTGTCTGTCTTGACAAGAATGTGTTTGTGGGTTAGAAGTGGCTGAAACGCTTTTAATGCTAGAAATACCGCTAGCAGCTCCAAGTGATTTATGTGAAGTAGTTTTTGTTGATTGTCCCATAGACCTTGTATGCTGTGATTGTTGAGGTGTGCTCCCCACCCAATCATGGAAGCATCTGTTATGATAATGGCGTGAGGCACTGGGTCTTGAAAAGGCCGCCCTTTGTTTAAATTTACAGGGTTCCACCATTGAAGTGAAAAGTGTGTTTGGTGGTCTATCAACACTATCTTGGAGTTGACCCTGTGCCTGCGTCCATTGTTTTGCTAGGCACTGATGTAAGGGCCGCATGTATAGTTTTGCGTTTGGGACAAGCTATGCATGAGGACATCATGCCTAGTAGTTTTATCACAAACCTTACCATGTATTGTTGGTTTGGTTGCATGCTTGATCTTACATTTTGAAACAACTGAACTCTTTGCGGACTTGGAGTGGCAATTGCTCTTTGTGTGTTGTGCTGCTCCCAAGTATTGTATTTGAGATGGTTGTAGAAGTGATTTTTGGTAATTTATAGAAAACCCTAGTTTGTGTAGAGTATCTATGACGTATTGCGTGTGAAATTGACATTGTTGCTGAGTGTTAGCTTTTATTAGCCAATCGTCTAAACATGGAAATACGTGCATGTGCTGTCTCCTTATATGAGCTACTGCTGCTAGGCATTTTGTAAATACTCTGGGGGCTGTTATTCCAAACGGTAGCACTTTGAATTGATAATGTTTGCCTTGTATTACAAACCTGAGGTAATTCCTGTGAGATGGACGGATGGGTATGTGAAAATACGCATCCTTGAGATCCAGTGTTGTCATGTATTCCCCCTTTTTTTAGTAAGGGAACTACGTCCTGAAGGGTTACCATGTGAAAATGATCTGATTTAATGAAGCGATTCAGTGTTCTGAGATCTAAGATAGGCCTTAGTGTTTTGTCCTTTTTTGGAATAAGGAAATACAGGGAGTAAACACCTGTTCCCTTCTGGTGTTAGGGTACTAGCTCTATGGCTTGTTTTTGTAGCAGTGCTTGGACCTCTATTTGTAAGACAATCTGTGCGCTTTTGGTGGAACATCTGGAGGGAAGGTTGTGAATTCTATGCAATAACCATGTTGGATAATTGATAGGACCCACGTGTCTGTGGTAATGTATGTCCGATTGTGGTTCGTATTTGGTTACTACCCTCCCCACTGGTGACAAGTGTTGGGGATGAATTACATTGAAGTCACTGTTTGCTAGGGCTTGGAGGGCTGGAATTTCCCTCTTCCTCTTGGGAATTGTCCTCTGTAGGAACCACGAAGCCCCCCCCCCCGCCTTTGGTACTGCGACTGGTAGGTGGGTTTTGTTTGGGAGGTGGATGGTTCAGATGTCTGTTGTCGAAACCCCCCTCTAAACTGTGGTTTCCTAAATGTGCCTCTGTATTGTGAGGAGTACAGCGCCCATGGCTTTGGCCGTGTCTTTTTTCATTTTCTCGATCACAGTATCCACCTCTGGCCCACACAACTGATGTCGATTAAACAGCATATTTTAGTACCACCTGTTGAATTTCTGGTTTAAATCCCGAAATTCACAGCCATGCATGCCTTCGGATAGTTACTGATGTGCTGACAGTCCGTGCAGCTGTGTCTGCAGAGTCTAGGGCAGACCGTATTTGGTTGTTTGATATGGCCTGTCCCTCTTCTATCACTTGCTGAGCACGTTTTTGGTGTTCCTTGGGCAAATGCTGGATGATGTCTTGCATTTCGTCCCAATGTGCCCTGTCGTAGTGTGCAAGTAGGGCTTGCGAGTTTGCAGTTCGCCACTGATTGGCTACTTGTGATGCCACTCTTTTCCCCACTGCAAACTTTCGACTCTCTTTATCAGGGGGTGGGGCATCCCCTGATGATTGTGTATTTGCCCTTTTTCTTGCAGCCCCCCACAACCACTGAATCCGGAGAGAGCTGTTGAGTTAAAACACTGGGTCTAACAGGGGCTGTTTATATATATATATTTTTTTTACCCTTGACCTGATGGCCCTCCCATTTACCGGCTCTTGGAAGACCTGTTGTGCGTGTTTGAGCATGCCCGGTAGCATTGGTAAAGATTGGTAGGATGCATGCGTGGATGGCAGAGTGTTGAACAGGAAGTCATCCTCCATCGGTTCCGAGTGCATTATGATGTTGTGGAACGTAGATGCCCTGGCTAGTACTTGTGTATATGCTGTGCTGTACTGTACTGTGCTGTACTGTACTGTCCTCTGGTGGTGAAGGCTTGGTTGGATAACACTCTGGGCTGTTTTCCGATATAGGTGGGTCGTATAGATCCCAGGGATCCGCATCATCTGGAGTCATCCTAGTATGTGTGGGTGACTATGCCATCGGTGTACCCACTGGTAACAAGTGTGGTGATTGCAGTGGGGATGGTTGTGGTGAGTACTGTGGTGGTGACTTGTCTCTAACCACTTTGGCTTTTGGTTGATTCTCAGTCTCTTGAAAAGCTAGTTTTCTTTTTGTTTTGAGTGGAGGGATGGTTTGTATCTTCCCTGTGTCCTTCTGGATTTCTAACCTTTGTTGTGTTTGGTCATGTTCTTCTAAATCCAGATCTTGCTCAAATCTGTGCCTTTCTTTGAGCTGCATAGAAAGCTCTTGCTCAGGAGTGTAGGAAGAGCGTTTGGCTCTGAAGCAGTTTTTTTCGGTACCGAAATTCCCAACGAAATTGTCTTTTTCGGTTCCGATGAGCTCTTGCGAGGCTTGCCCGCCTCGATAACTCAATGCTGATTTTTTGCGGTGACGGATTCTCGACCAGAGTCGGAAGTCTTCGGCAAATCTTTGGCCTTTTTCGGTGCCGATGTTATTTTGGTCACCCTCTTTTTTTTGTGGGTTGAGCCATGGCCTGCTGGCGGTGGCGTCCCCGTGGCCTTGAGTTTTTTGGTGTGACCCTGGGTGTGGGACAGGGCAGGCGTATTCACTGTTTGCCGCGCCGTTGAGGGTCAATCACCGGATTCATCAGAGTGTTTCTTGGATGGAAATTCTCTCTTCCTCCTCGACGTCGAGATGTTGTTTCGGCTTCGACGCCACTTGTAGTCGTCTTGCGTGCCGATCCCGCAAGGTCTTCTTGGATCGAAACGCTCGGCAAGCTTCACAAGTATCCTCTCTGTGTTCGGGCGACAAACACAGGTTACAGACCCGGTGCTGGTCTGTATAAGGATACTTGGCGTGACACTTAGGACAGAAGCGGAAGGTGGTCCGGTCCATTAGTCTTGGACGACGGGTGTGGTCGGGCCGACCAGGCATTGATGAAGAGCAGAAGCCCCGAAGGGGGTCTTGATGTCGGTGAGGATACGCTAAAACTAAACCGGTACCGAATGAGAATACAGACGAATTTGATTCTTTTCTAACTTTCCCGATTCCAAATACGGAGCGAAGAGGAACACGTCCGAACCCGATGGTGGAAAGAAAACAATCTAAGATGGAGTCAACACCCATGCACAATGGAGCCGAAAGGGAGGAGTCACTCGGTCCCGTGACTCGAAAGGACTTCTTCGAAGAAAAACAACTTGTAACACTCCGAGCCCAACACTAGATGGCAGGAACAGTGCACAGCATGTGTATCTGCAGCTACACATGCCATCAAACATAGATAGATAGATAGATAGATAGATAGATAGATAGATAGATAGATGTTTAAGACAGACTGGTGCCAAAGCGCAGAAAAAGGTATGAGGCAGAGGATGTATGAAAGGGGAGGGGGGGGAGGGAGGGGGTACTTGAATAGTGGGACTCCCAAACAATGGAGACAATACTGATCAGCTAGAACTAACTAGACAAAGAAGGTTGTATAATATTACATAGCAAAAATGTTCACCATTGTGTGTCTGACTATAAGAGGGGTGGGGGTAGGGGCACTGCCAGAAATAGCGGGATGACAACATATACCTTTGGTAGTACAATGTTACATATGTGTATTGTGACCACTGATTGAAACTTTACTGCGTTTTGATAGAGGCTGAAAAAAATATATACTTAAAAAAGCATAATATATAGATACCTTTGACTGGTCTCCAGAAAAAATCATTAAATTCATAGAAACGAGTTTAATTTGCAGCAGAAGACAAGTCAAACCTTTTGGATTCTCGGTCATTCAGACGATCCTCACCAGGGGTCCTCCTCTTCGTCTTGTAAGCATTTGGACATGCTTGCAAGACCAGTAGGTGCTATATAAGGTGTCTTAATGATTCACAGCAGCTTGAGAGACCTTACTGGGAATAAATTAATTGATTGATTGATTGATTCTTTCTTTCTTGCTGACTGAACAGATGATGTGGTGATCACTAACCTAAGTGAGCAGGTGGACCAATGACATCAAAAGTGTTTTCTTCCAACAAGGAGGGCACATCCAATCTATGGTGAAGAAAGCCAACATTGTGGCAGGATTTCCACCACCTTGCCCATAGAGTAAGACCATGGCCTGTGAGGTTTGTCGAGTAATATGGAGGGTTTCAGAGGAGGCTTTGTAAAGCAGAGATGACGGCTTTATTAAGCACCTTGCTTAGAAGTGTTAGATTGGGTGTTTTTGTGCCTTTTGGGAGTTTCTATCATTCATATCGATGGTTGACATTCGAATGCTTTCTTACCAACATAGTAAATGTTCTTATGGATATTAATATATAGTAGTTTAGGCAGTTTCATGCCATTTGCTACTATTACAAATGACTGTGGGGCTCATAACCGGACAATAGGGAACGACTCAGGGATGCAAACCTATTCAAGATCCAATACTGGAAAGAAACTGATCTGAAAGAATTTGTATAATAAGGTGCTGAAAACAAAGGAAACATGCATCATAAGATCACATTATTTTTTACATGTAAAGGCTAATTAAAAACATACCTTAGCAAATAGGGAAAAGTTGATTACAATTGAGCCAGAAAAACGAGCATTAAAAACCATTCAAAACATTAGGAATCCTTAACATTATTCAATTAATGTGTGTAGCTATAAAGAACTACTTATGTCATTGAGTAAGATAGACGTCTATGTTGTACACTAAAGTAGTGACAAGTAGAACTGCAGTAATGTTTATTGAATTATCCATGGAAGTAAATTCAGCAGCACATTTTTTAAATATCTATAATAAATAAAACCAATTCAAGCCAAAATACGTGGCACAGTTGAACACCTATTAACTGCCGATGTTGGCAAGTATCAGTTTCAGCCAGTTATCAGTACTATTACCACCATACAGATTTTTTTTTTTTTTTTTAAATGTGAAGTGAAACAGTACCTCTTAGCAGCATCGTAGACTCCAATACTAACCAATGTACAAAATATCGTTTTTGTTCCTGGCACTGAGGGAAGGGCAGCACAAAACCTAATCAGCACAAAGATATTTTCTTTATAAATGCCCAGCAAATCTGATTAACTGTAGTACAAGCAATGCATTATTAGCTGGAACCTTCTTTTGTGAACGTGCAAGGAGCACAATATTTCAAAATATCCTCAAGGTGAAACTACAGAGATTTCCAGTTACTAAATTTAGCAATTCATTCCCATCGTAATTCAAAGTGCTCCTGTCATGGGGTTTTATTAATTACAGGTATTCACTGAATGTAGCTACACTTGTGCCAAGTGTCCACATTCATACAAGGATGACACATGCTGCTTATTTAAAACTATAAAAATTACACATTTGCAAAAAATTTGTGCAAAACTATTGTATTTACAAAATGGCACAAGAGTGAATTGAACAGTCTATGCACATGCACGCTTCATTCGTATCTTCAAAAGAAGAGCATTCTAGACTACACAAATGAAAGGAATACCAGTTTCAACAGGCTGTTTTCATTGAGCACTAGGTTCACAAAAGGTTGTATCAGAATGGGCAAATATTGCCCAAGTCAATGTGTATTGTTAAAGCTGAAACAGGTTTTAAGGCCATTCAAGTTAAAAGGTCTGACAGAGCTTAGAAATAAACCTTTAAGAACCCAGTCTATTTTAACACATGCTTTACCTCCAGCTAGAACCAGTGGTCCAAACAAACATTTTATCTTCACAAAAAGAGAAGCAAAGAAAAAAACTAGTACATTATAAGTATAATGATAACAAGGAAAGCAGATATTAAAAATGGTAAAAGCCGCTGAACTCAAATGCCAGTTCTATTCCCAAATGAGGAAATAGAAATTATGTACATTTTTCAAGTAGATTTATATTACCTTAACAAAGAAATTCCATTATCAGTGCATTGTTCTCTTTAACTAGTACTACACATTACTCGCACTTCCTCACAATAGCAGCACATGCTACCGTTTACCTGCAAAGATGTCAGTCTCAGTTATTTAGTGTACGAAAAAAGCTGAGAAATAATGAACGTTAATAACAAATGACAGGAATGAAGGATTCATGCAATGCAGGTTCTTTTATCAGCCAGCCAATTTGCTTGCAACAAGGGAAGGTTTCCTCTGTGGAAGGTCCTGTGGAGTGGGAATGTGATCTCCAGTGACCTCTGCCTTGTCAGTAGTGGCAGTGGGTAGCTGTTTATTCTTAATCTTTGCTTTTGCCATATTGTAGTCTCCAGAATCAAAGTACTTTTGCTGGAAAGAAAAAATAAAATAAATAATGAGCATAAGCCTTTCAAAAATCACTCCGACCCTTCTTTCTACAAGTTTCAATTGAGACAACAAATCTAATCATTATATCAATTTTACTGTCTGCCATGCAAGCAGAGCTATTTTGATAATCTTCTGTAGATTATTCCTTTAAGATCAAACAATCATAGTATAATACCTAAATGCAAATATAAAAAGTAAAAACATAAAACTTTTCTATTAAATTTCCACTGAAATTCTAGTACGATACAATTATCACGAGGACCTGGACCTAACACGAATACAAAAATATATACTGATTAGCCAATTGATAAAATTAGCTCCCATGCTTCTTACCTTCTATACCAAGTCCCACACAGTCAACCTCAAGCTCGCCAACCTTTAATCTTATGCTATGACAGACAACAGCTCAGGTGTCTGAAGTGCCTTTTGTCCAGCACCATCCCACTACTAGAACCCACTACTAGAACCCACTACTAGAACCCACTACTAGAACCCACTACTAGAACCCACAACAAACCAGCCTGATACCCATACATAGTTTGCTAGACATTAGGCAAGATGACCCGGTTTGTTGTCAGGTGGAAGCAGGGTTTTAGACACACTCAATAACACAAGCAGAGAGTTAACTAGGGCAGCTCTAAACCCGAGTGGGCACCCATGAGGCTGCTCTCAAAAGGCATAAGAAGCAGGCCTGGGTTGCTAGACACAAAGATGACACATTTAAATTGTTGGAAAAGCAGATCTGAACCACAGTCAAGGAGCTAGAGACAGAATTAATATCCTACAAAATCAGAACATGTTGGGCCATAACAAAGCCATTGAAGTAATTTGCAAACCATTGGGTGGGGGAAGACGGCAGGGGGAATGAAAACAGAAAGGGATGGAAATGCAAAAGGGGAATTGTCTATTATAGTGCTTAAGGCCACCCCCATTTGAGAACTTCCACTTGTATTCAGTAGAAGGTACCTGTTCTATTCTGCAAAAAGTAACCTGTAGCACAACCCAAGCTGGACAAAAGGAATAATAAATCTTAATGCTCATGTTTGTAAAACGTGTGCACCTTCATAGAGAAGGTTTCCCCCCAAAACACCACTTTGGGTTACACTGAATCATGGAAAATTAGAAAGGTTCACAATGGGACGCTTTGTCATGGCCCCCTGGTATGTGCTGACCAGTGTTGTTGAAAGAGAAGTCTAACAAATTTTCAGGGGGCCCAAGCAAATCATCCTGCAGAGCCAAGAAAAACACTGATTAATTGTGCAAAGGACTAGTATGCTTTCTTTTGGAGGAGGCCCAGCCTCAACTACAAACCCAGCCACACCTTGATATTACATCTGAGCGCATGAAGGATTTGCAGTTAATCGAGCTTGAAAGCATTAGCCCACATACAGTGATATTTCTAACACCTGAACTGGGTGGGTAAATGCTGGAAAACTAGCACAGGCCTGACTACATCACTCAAGATCAATAACAGACCAATAAAGTAGCAACGGGTGACAGAATGCACAAGATTTGTCAAAAAGATCCAAGCAGACGAGAGGCAAAAGGACACCATTGAAAGAAGATATCAGGAAGGGTGGAAAACTTGGTGTAAAGGCTGCAGACTTCATAGCGCCCGAGGAGCAGAGTGCTCAAAAGAACTGGGGGAGCAGACTCCCCATATGTGGCACAGGGGGTCACAGAAAAAAAAAAAAAAGGGGGGGTGTTCTGCACATCCCCTTCCCTTTTTTGCTGCATGCCCTAATAAAGTATTTGTGCCCTCCCTGGCCCATCCAGAGTGCTTTATTTGAAGTGTGGGAGCCACTTTTTTTTTTATATAGTGCAAATTTGCAGCAAAATGAAGTATTAAAAAAAAAAATATATATATATATATATATATATATATATATATATATATATATATTTCAGCACAAACAGTCTTTGAAGCAAGGCACTCTGGCTGCTGGTGCCGGTGTGAGGGTTAAGACCACGACCCTCATTATTCTGAGTTTCTTTCCTTGTTGATTATATATATATATATATATATATAAAGTCTTCAGTGGGCACAGGAGAACCCTGAATTTTAATGTCCCCTCCTCCCCCCCAGTCCTAAGATAGCTACTACCACATCGTTGTGGATGTGATGCCAGCCAATGAGCTCTCCGCTTGAGATCTGTCAGCTCCGCAGATCCTCCATGGTGATATATACACAGTTTGAGCTCAAAAACTAATGAACAGATTTACATCAAGTGACAAAAAAAACAAGCTGTCTGGACCAAGATCTAGCTTTTTTTGCCAAATTTGTACATCTCTTCCACCATCCACAGAAATAAGGCGCTTGCTGAGGGCTTAGTCTCGAATTAATTTAATTTGTGCACAGCATGAACAAGGTGTTTTGGTCAACTCTCCCCACCCCCTCAATGCAGCTAACAGCCCAGCCCCCCCCACCCCCCCCAAAAAAACAGGTAGCCAACAGGGTGGGTGGCACCCAGCACCCTTCCTGGGCCTTTTGACCCCAGGGACCCCATCCTCTATGGGCCCTCTATCTTTTTGAAATGGGGAGGGGAGAGGGCACACAGCCCCCCTCCCCCCCCTTACCAATCCTCTGACTAGGTCTAATTGAGTCATACCTTAATATGTGCTAGCTCAAAGCTCAGCTGATGCATCCAAACTCTGGTGGGGAAATCACATTGTGTGTCTCACCTCTGTAGATTCATTTTTCTTGACAAGACACCATTCTTTTTTTTATTTCCTGCACCAATACTCAACTATGTCCTTACAGTGGAACTAATGGCTCACACTCGAAGCTCCTACCCACTTAGTAACTCTAGAAATGGCCTCTACAAGTACTCAATAGATCCCTCCCCTCTGGCAAAAAAAAGGCCTCAATTCCTTCAGAATCTTCTACCAACTCAATCTCTCTAAATATGCCTCCAAATACCACATGAACTCCCTGAAAACCTCATTTCAGATCTAATATTTAAAAAAGGGCGGCCAAATAACGGACCTCATCTACTACACGTAGAGAGGAAGATGAAAAGCATTATTTCTGAATAACTGGCGTGTCTAACTCGGTCAAAATACTGTAGGACCTTACACTCAAGTCACTCAGGAGGGGAAGCCTCAATATCATACAAAAACAGCAACATTCTGGTCCAAACCTCTGAGCATAACCTCAAAATAGTTCTTCTCCACTTCCTTTGGTGGGACCTTATTTAACTGTCATCTGTACTTAATCACCATTTATAGTGGGTGTCACATTATGAGGACTGTACAGCAGTGTGATAATCTGGTGTCATGTACTCGCTTGATAAAACTCAACATTAAAATAAATAATTTCCGCAAACCAAGATGTGCTGGTAAACACATTCTGAACTACTGACAGAACATGCACTGCTAACCAAAATAAAAGGGGGGGGCACAGAAGTAATAGGTAAAAATGAAAATGGTAAGCAGATGGTAAAGCCTAATAAGGAAAAGTTTTTTTTTTTTTAAAAAGGAGAAATTTCCTAGTAAGATAGGGAGGGGTATTAAAGGCATTTTACCTGTTCAAATAAGGTGCAGGTAGTGGCAACAGTGGGGGGCAGTGGTAATATTGATTTTTCCCATAATATTGTTTTAATAGGGGAGATTTTACTGCCCTTTTGCCAATTCATCCAAGCACCTCTCCTCAAGGTAAGGTCTTGCACCTAATTCAGGTACTGAATGAGCAGAACAGAGGCTTACCAAAAATGGAAGTTTTAGTTTCATGATGCAGCACAGAACAGGAGGCATGAGCTAGCAGAGGAAGCCCTAGCTTTAGGCAAAAATATAATGGGTTGCCACTTGAGAACCCCTCAAACAAGTACTGGGTCAAGCTGATATGCTACTAAATCCCAATGTCTCCAGGTTCCGTTCCATCCCTTGTGGATTAGCTTCCTGTCTTCCAATACACAATCTCTGAAACTTATCGTGACACAGGTGGAAGCATCTACAATTTCAACCTTGTGGACCGTCTTGATAATTGGCACCATTGGATCTGGTGATTTTGAACTCACAAAGTCGTCTCACACCAGCTTATGTGCATCCAAGAAATAGTATTTTTTTTTAAAAAGTTATTGTGCTCAGATTCAGGTATATAAAAATCAAGTCCTACACCAGATTCGGTTACTGTCTGACCTGATGAAAAGTATCCTTCCTCATCTATCAGTATGGCATGGAAAGTATGATGCACAAAGAATTAATCAGAAACAAAGCATAGGAAGCCTCATAAAATGTGTTAAGTGCTGCACATTAAACAACTACTTAATTAGAAGAATATACCACAAGATTAGACAGAGTAATTTATAAATGTGTTCGTGAGGCATGACACTTGCAACACATAGCTCATGGTTTGAAGTACAGTGAAGAATTGATGGAAGGATGCAGTGATCTCATCTGCCCACTGGTATTTGCACAATTGGTCCAAAGGTCATTATCATACAAGTTATTAATTAGCATTTTACACATCCTTAGATGAAGGGTACATGTGCTGATGTGAAGATACAAAAGAGAATGACCAAACGGTCAGTTTAAATCGGATGGTGGATCTATGGTGAGAAGGTTTTACTCCACGCTGGGCGAAACTCCATTCTGGCTGAAGCAGTAGTGGTACCAGACACAGAGGCCTACCTTCTGGCAAAGGCAACCAACCAAAAGGAGAGAATAAAACCAATTCAGTGCTTGAAAAATTACCACCAGTCACTAATTTTATTTTAGTCCCCAAAGACATTTCTACCTGTAATCTAGATGAGACAATCTTCCTTCAGGCATGCTTCTGAAATACTACCCCTCTGGCAAAAATCTCTTAAGAGACAACATGTAAAAGAGTACTCTGAGACAATCAATGGGAAAAGGACTAAGATGTGGTAATAGCCCTCGTTAATTATGGAGCTATGCATACACGTTTGCCACATCCAAACAGTCCAAAGTATAACCTACAGTGGCATATAATAAGAATTCTTAAGACAAGTTTCAATCAACCACATTTGCAAATCTGCCAACTGGAGATCAATCCTTACCATTATCAAGTCAAGACTGACACAAAAACATAGGTTTGTCAGGCCTCAATTAAAAAATTATTTAATGGAAAGAATTGAATCCTCACCATGTTTCCCAATATGGCCATTCTTTTGACTTTCTACATCAACTGATAGGCAAACTACGAGTTCTAAATAATATGAATCCTACAATAGAGAAAAAACCTGCACATAATTTTCATTGAGATATATAAAAAAATTATGACTATGTCCATCTCTTCTGTAAGCTGTGTGATTGATAGGAACAACAATTTCTGGTTGACTGCTACTCCATCCCAGATCATCCTTTTGCTAAGAGGACTCAATAAGGCCAACAGCATGATTTTAAAACTAAATTTCCCCGCAATGCGCATTTGAAAAGTGTATGAAAAGAGCAGTTTTGTCCAGTTGCACTTAGATTATGCAAATCACAATGGAAGATAAAAATCTGTTGATGGGCCATTTTTTTTTTAATATTGTTTTGGAGGAGAAATTGAACTTGGGAAAAGTGAACTGGGATCCAGTGCATAAGTGATTACAAACAGATCAGTGATGGAAAACTAGTAGTGAAAGCATATTTAGTTACTTTGCCTTTTCTCAAGTATGAAGGAGTGCTCTCAGTAAATTACAGGCAAGGTTTATTACTGTTTTGTCATTGTCAACCCAAGGAGATATACCTGGTTGTTTTGGTCTGAACTGAAGCCGGCCTCCGACTATGAGACATTATATTACTTTATGCACACCTAGTTTTGGGATTTTAGTTCTATCAGAAAGAGGAGGTGGATGGTGGTTTAGCAACTTTGACTTGTACATAGTACTTAAATATTGATAGTTAGCTTTTTGAACTAGATCCATACAATACGACTTGGAGGTACATTTCAGAGTTGTTCGTTAGTAACAAAATTATGTATTTAACCATTTACAGCTTTAGTCACACTCACTCCTTTCTGAAGTCGTTTTCTCAAGAAATCAGACCCTCCAGGCTTTGGTCCTAAATGGGGATACCTTGATTTCAACTTTGCTTCTTCCACCTTTTCTGGACTGATGACCTTATCATCCATTTCCTGGGAAAAAATATTTTAATAGAATTAGATATTACCCTTTATTAAAAGAGGTAAATTCAAGGAGAAGTTTAAATAAACGTTATTGCACAGTCGAGATTTTCCTTCATGAATACATTTTATTAATGACAAAATATTTTCAGGAGGCATGTAAGGAATTATTGTGTTTGACAAGTACCTTTTCTTTTCCAAGAGGAGGCGCGATTGTAATCAGAAAAAGCAGCTTATACAAATTATTATTCAGTTGTGGACCCAACTGAGACCCACCGTATTCTTGTACTTGCAATCCTTTGTTTATGTGGTTGACCTAATTGCGAGGGATTGTGACTTTAAGTTATGGAAACAAACACATTCCACATTTATTTTTCTTCTGAGTAAGCACAGCTTTTCAGTGGTTCTGTTTGTAACAGAACAGTAAAAAGAATGGCCTCTAAGCCTTCCCAAGGTAGCAGAAGAATGCCCCAGACACCGAGAACAAACGCATGGAGAAAGTGTGGTTACAAAGTAAGCAGCTTCTGCATTTATTATAATTTAGGAATCTGATTTCACACAGTCTTTCACAACACAATCTTGAAAATGTTACCATTTCATGGTTTTACCTTTCGGCAGAAAGCTCAGATCTTGAAAATCTCAAGACCTGTTAAAATCCCAAATTCAGAAGCAACTGAAACATATAAAGAGATTGTTTACATGCAATGTGATAAACATGGAAAAGAAAGACAAAAGGTTGTTTTTGAAAGATTAAAGAACCAAAATATGCTGAAGACTTACTGTGAGGGATGTGGGGGGAGGGCAATAACTGAATGTTATACATGCACCCTATTCAGGTGGGTGTTGGTGCTCCACTGAAAGACTGGATCATTCGGATGATACTTTAAGAAAGAATAGAACAAGTTACTTACTTTCAGTAATGCTCTTTCTGGTAGAGACTATTTAACAACTGGTTCCTCCCCTTTTGAGTATTTCCCAGGTGTCACAATGGATCTGGAAAACATTTAGCAGTACCCCTGCACACCAACATGTGGCACCAGAAGTTGCTACACTGCAGAAAAGAGGGCCAGGGCTCACTATAGGAGACACCCATGCATGGTGACAAGTTGCTTTCTGGACTGTCTGTGCCGTCAGATGCAGAACTCAACTACAGATTAGTGGCAACTAGTGTACAGAACTCTACTTGGGACCCATTTAAATGAGAGCTCAGTTCACAGAACAGGGAGGATCAGTGAGGAATCTGCAGTTAGAGTTTCTACCAGAAACAGTGCTACTGAAGGTAAGCAACTTGATAGTCTGATAGAGATTTCTAACTGCAGATTTCTCACCTTTTGAGCAGATACCCAAGTAATCTCTCCCAGATGATGGGTGTGAAGATTCAAACTAACAAGTCCTGTAGGACCAAGTGGGCACAATGCCCCTCTTGGGGGACTGGACCGCCCAGACATCAGTGCTATATGAGCATAGGGAGGGACAGCCACCTATCCATGACAGGCAACCCCCCCGCATACCAACAGTGGTATCAGGCTTGGCTGTGGTGGCGTGAGACTCAAAACCCACAGCGGGATGCTTTTTTGGCCAAGTCCTATGCAGAGCAGATCAGATCTTAAAGCATAGGACAATAGAGATGAGTTTTCTTCTGGACTGCCCTGCTTTTTTGGATCCAATTGATGGAATCTCTACTCCTTCTTGGAATGGTGAAATGGAAATGTTATGTTCTGCCCGACAGGAAATGGAATCACTGTGAGGAAGGAGCCTCGAGTTTGTAGAACCACTTGTCTGGGTAGATAGTGGTGTGAGATGGGTTACCCGAGAGGGCTTGTAGCTCGATCACCCGTTGAGCGGATGTAATGGCAACAAGAAAGTGCCTTGGAGAAAAGGGAGCACACGAGGAATGAAAGAATCAAATTTAAATTCCATTGAGACATAATAAACAGAGAAGGTGGAAACAGCGGGTAAACCCTTGAGGAAACATCACTACTGATAAAAAACAATGAAGGCTGGACTGGGAATTATTACAAAGGTAGTGAAATTAGACAAAATCCCTTTAACAGTGCCCAAAGCAACAATTTGCTTGGCGACGACAACACAAACAGCAGCACTTCAGACAGTTTAGCATGAAAAGGGTCAGTCTGTTTGGTAGCACACCAAGCTATGAACTTGTATCATCCGCTGACGTATGCCTACTTGGCACAGCAACGCCTGGCTTCCAAGATTACATCAACAACCTATAATCTCCAAGCATGAAGGTGGAGTGTGCTCAGGTTGGGGGCAGCACCCTGCCACGCTGTAGTGCCAGGTGATCCTCCTAACAGCCAGCTTGATGAGCTGAGAGGGGCTCGTGCTCAGGAGTTCAAAATACCATACAGGGCCATGAGGAGGACTTGGGCCTGGTCGGTTCTGATTTTCAGAACTCTGGGCAAGAGAGGTATCAGCAGAAAGGAAAACAGGAGTCCCAAGTTCCAGTCTACAGGGAAGGCTTGTCCAAGGAAGAGACATCTTGGACACTCCAGCACGGAGAAGTGTCAACACTGATTTCTCAGCAGTGGTGAAAAGATAGAGCAAAAGTTATTACCATTTGTAAAGCTGCCATTCGTGACCTGCAATGTGTCAACAGGAGTTAGCCACCCTGATGTTTCAAGATCCCAATCAGATGGCAAACCCACAGGAAAATATCTAGCCAGTGCAGCTATGTCCAGATAAGCAGGATCACCTGGCACAGGATCCCCAACCCCACCTGTCCTGCTTGGCGGTGGAATTGTCCGAGAACCTGTACCAGCTTACCTTTGATGGAAAGGATGAAAGCCTTTAACACCAAGCGGATGGCTCAGAGTTCAAGCTCACTAATGTGGAGAGAGCCTCAACCAGAGGCTCCGATCTCCCCCTCCACAGGTGGTCACCTAAACTCCAGGAGCAATTCATCAGGAACTCCTGTTAGCTCTGGATAGGGTGGGTAGATGGTCTTCCACTGACCCTATCGTAATGCAGGAGCCACCACCACAGGTCGTTCGCAGTCTTCTCCGAAATACCAGTGAGATGCCCATGGTGCAGTGTCCTATGGAACTTCTGATTCCCATTGCAGAGCCTGCATATGCCATCTAGCATACTTCACAAGCAGGATAAAAGAGCCTCAGTCACCCTCATTGTGATCCAGGACAGGAGCAAAGTCTGAATGTACTGGACTTTTTTCAGGAGGAGGCTTCGAAAAATCAATAAAAAAAAAAAAAAAAAAAAAAGTAATGTATTTGGCCTGTACAAAATGTGTGTTCCAAGGCAGTTATTTTATTGAGCCACCTTTTTCCTTCATTATCACATATGAGAGTACCTTCAAATTCGCAAGTTCAGTATTTCTGTAGTAAAAAACAAACAAAAAAAAATATTTTTTATTTAATAAACTAAATGTTTCCTCCAAGAATCACGCCCACAGAGGGTACACATGACCTGTGACTTGCCTCTTAGTTCACTAATAGCACCGTCATCAGGGCGGGGGCAGGAATTCTCTCATCAGTTCATGTTTTAATTTGTACCAAAAGTGAATTTTTTAAGAAGAAAAAAAAAATGAGAGAGACAGCACATTTTCCACTGAAATGGCCACAGACTTTCCTACACACATGCAGTTTAACTGATGCAACTATATAGTGCACGAACAGCGTTAGAGGAAAAAAGGTTTCAGCAAACATTTATAATTTGCACATGACCAGGTAAAGTGTTCTCATTTGTTTTCATCCAATAAAAATTTGCCATAATTTCACATCCCATCATTTTGTTTGATCCACACAGAATTTGATAAATGTGTCAGCATAACTACTGAAATACATTTTTGCAATGTTTGTTCCGTTCACTTTTAGTTATTTCATTGATGTGTTAGAAAAAAGTGTGACACTCATTTCACACGTGCAGCACCATTTTCACAGTAAACTTTACAAAATCGAACTACAAAGTGAGAGAAAGAAAAGAAGTGTTACAAGACAAACTGACTTTTGACCTCGGTCTCTGAATGTAGAGACAATGTGATAAGATAAAAAGAATATTTAAAGGCATCTGTCTTGCTTGTTCACTTTGAGTGAACAGAACACCTATAATTTATCAGCTGGCCAGAGCAGGAGATTAGGCTCTAAAAATAGCTCATCCTGATGAAATCTAACTTGACATAGAAAGTGGGCGAGTAGATTTAGAGGCCTGAGGAGCGTAGGCGTAAAACTGCAATATTCAGGTGGCTCCCATCAAGGGAGCATCTACTGCAGGTGAGATTTCAGCACACTGATAGTCATCCACAATGTCAGGAGGTCCGTCATAATATGGAAGTAGGTGACTACTACCGGGGGGGGGGGGGTTGGGGAGAAGGGGGAAAAGGGCAAGGAGAAACCCCTGAAATATGTGCTGTATGTACCCAATGTGCACTGGTGGGGGCAAAAGGGAGTGCAGTTGATCTACAGGACAGGATGTTCAACTAAGCGTTCTCCAGGTCCAACTGCATCATCCAGTATCCAGGGCAGAAAGAGGGAGAAGGTCTACAAAAAAGGTACAGAGGCCGCCGCCATTTTTCAGCACCAAGATGTAGTTGGAATAACAACCACAACCAACTTATAAACCCTCGCTATGGTTCCTTAGACCAAAAGGGCTGCTCTTTCTGCTGCAATAGGGACAAATAGTTCTCCGTAACCCAGTCTGGAGGATCGTGGAAGGAGCAGCAGTATTTAGGAATAGTTCGACAAAACCCACTGAACTTACCTGCCCAAAGTGTTTGCATGCCATCCTGGCAGAAAATGTCAGCTCCGACCTCCGATAGGTTGGCGCAGTGCCTTCAACACCACAACTGAGGCTTGGCGTAGGGCATAAGATTAGGCCGGGCACTGTCCCCGTTGTGCATATTTTCTTTGGGTACTACAGTCTCAACAGATGGTTTGGGGAGGGGAGAGGAGGGGGGGGGTTGGGGGAAACGGCACAATAAGATTGCTATACTGGCTAATTCTGCTCGCGATCCTGAAGATTTGAGTGGCAACATTTTCTTTTTCACACTGTAGAAGTTTAAGAAAACTCAATAAATATAGTCTCTAAAGAGAAGAGCAGTAGTGTTGGGTCTGTTGGCGCAGAAAGAAATTAACTGATGCCACTGCGCATGGGTGGCACATATATACCCCCGCCTCTACGGTGTCACTTTTGGAGCCATGTCTATGAGAAGCATGGCGCCTCCTGTTACCATGCAGGGGTACTGCTTAATATTTTCCATGCGAGGGAGTTGGAAACGCAATCCTATTCACAGACGAAGGTGCTAATGGAGCTTGCAGAAGGCTAAGCTAGAAATATACATCTCTCGAACACTGCAACCTAACATTGGAGAGATTATGGCAGAGGCACTATTGATTCTTCCTAGAGAGAAAAATTATTAGCAAAGAGGTCTGATGTTTGCATGAGGTAAGCAAACAAGGCTGTATGTCAAGATGCCGTGCTGTAGGGAAATGGAGTAGGCAGGGGTGACTAGGCCACAACTCTGCAGGTTGAAGTAGTTTGCCATTGACGTCCTGGGGGCCATCCTACTACAGCTCTCCAAAATGAGCCAGGGGCCCAGGAGTCTCAGAGTACTGATGGCGAGCAGTCAAGCAGTTACAGGGCTCTTGGGGAAGTAGCGTGGGTTAATCAAATTCAGCAAATAGAAAAAAATCAACTAACAATCTTATGCCCAGTGCTCATCTTTACAAGCAAGAATGTACTTTCACTAAATATTACACAATTCAATGATCATGCAAGCCAACGTGCCAGTGTGTGGTCCACTGAAGGAGCTACACCCTCCAAGCTCCCTCCTGAACACTTGGTTTCCTCACCTCTGTGAAATGAGGCGTATGCCGTGCATTAGAACATTACTGAGCATTTGTGCAGGTTTGCATACATTAGTTCTAGGAATGTAGTCATCAATAATGCTTCCCCTTAACCTTGCCCAATTAACCATAGACCATAAACACTGTGGCAATGATTATGTATCAATGGAAAGGGGCACACAGGACGTTACAGCAATGAAATAATTAGTTGCAGGTCATTTCTTCAAAAAGATGAGGGTTGTCCATTCAGTAAGGTGGCGGTTTCGGTTGGAGCTCTCTGGGGTTGGGTCGGTGTGGGAAGTTGCTGTAGATGTTCACGATTCCGCTGTGGAAGAAGTTGGTTACGTTGCTGCAGTTGTTGAGAGGCACCAGTGTTGTTGACAGTGGCAAAGGACGAAGTTAAACCTTTGACAATAGAGAAGACCTCCTTGCAGCTGTTGGAGCTTCCTTCGATGCATTCCACTAGTCCTTTTTTCTTGGTGTCTCATCAGCATGTGATAACATCTGAGTGCAGCCTTTCAGGTAGTTCTGATGTGGCTGGCTCTCCATTTCCATTTTTTTTTTTTTAATAGCGGTTTACAGTGTTTGGTGTCGGGCGTCTTCTGTGCATCGGTTTGCCTGCTTGTTTGATCTACTATGCTTGTTGGGTTTGATAGGTGTGAGTAAGTCTGCGCAGTTCTTGATCCAACTGCTTTACTTATTGATGTCCTTGTCGAAGTGGTCTGTGGGGCTAGGCTATTCAGTGCTGAAGGCACTACGCCAATCAGAGTCTGTGATTTTGCCCATCTACGGCATGGAGGGCTGAACCTGGTAGGGGTGTTGACTTGAGGGCTGTAGATTTGGAAGTGAATGGCCAAGTTCATGTGAGCAGTGTGCTGGAATTATATTGATGCTGCCACTTGTGGTAAGATGGGGTCCAGTGTGTGACCTATGGGATGTGTTGGTTCTGTGACAAGATGGGTGAGATCAATGTTGCTGAAGCTTGAGAGGACTGCTGTGGAGAAGAGATTGTTTTGTTCTTCCAGGTGAAGGTTGAGGTCACCGAGGAGAAGGTAGGCTCAGGGGTAGATGATGAGCAGAGCATCAAAGTGGGTGATGACGTTGGTAAAGGTTATTTGTGGTCCGAGTAGTCGGTAGCCAAGGATTCCATTAAGAGTGAATTTTTCTGAAGTGCATGTGTCCCATGAATTGGGTGGCATTCTCTGTGGATGAGGCATCGGATGGAATACATGCAGAAAAAAGCAAGTCCTCCTCCTGGCTTGTGAAGGTGGCCCGGTCATGCAATCTTTGAGCCTGCTGGGACTGCCGTAGAGATGTTGGAAGCCGATGAGGGGTTCAGACATTATTCTGTGTTGGAGAGTGGAGGGTGCTTCCCTGTCCAGCAGGTCCCATATTTTGATTGTGTGCTTGCTGAGCGAATGTGTTGAGAAGCATTCGTGTTGATGTGCAGGTTAACAATGTTGTAAGGTTGTAAGGTTGGAGAGCAGGGGTTGATGGTGCTTGTGTGGTTTGTGTTTGAATAGGTTGTTGAGGGCATTGCTAGTATTTGTGATTGAGGTGTGGTAAGGTGGATTGCTGTGAGGTGTATTAGAGTGGGGTGGAAAGGATGGAGTGGATTAAGGTGGTGTGGGAAAGATTGGATTGGGGTGGATTAAGGTGAACTGGGGCGGATTAAAGGGGTGTGGGTAGGATTGGAGTGGGGCTGATTAAGGTGAACTGGATTGGATTGAGGTGGGTTTAACTACTGGGATACGTACGTTGGGTGGATTTGGTTAGACTGGATTAAAGTGTGGTGGTTTGAGCGGGATGGGTTGGACTGGAGTGGGATTGGCTGGACTAGAGTGGGTTGGATTGAGATGAGTGGGGTGAACTGGGGTGAGGGGGACTCCAGTGCAGCAGGCGATCTGGAGTGGGGTGGATTTTTTGGGATTGGAATGGGGTGGATTGGGACGCACTGCACGATTATGTGTAAAATTAGAATTTTGAAAATTATATGCAAGAAAGAAAATGTAGAGGATTTGCAATATTTAGAGGAAGATAAGTCATCTTTTCAGAACAGCGCCCATGAGCAAAACAAAAACATGAGTGCAAAGTGAGACAAGACTCGAGAAAAAAAAAAAAAAAAACACACACGTTTTAAATATAGAAAATACAACTTTGTCCTGCTGGGCACGTTTTTTGCACTTTCTGTTTGCAGAGCACTAGAAGTTAAAAGAATAAGACAGTAACTCAATCACGTCATGAGCGGCGGACAGCACGGATTAAGCTGAATCAATCAGTGATCCACAATGACAAAGGAAGTGATGATATGGCCTCCTGTGAAGAATGAGGCTGTGAAAAAGAGTGCTAGGTGGGAGGGCTCCAAGTCCTTTTCTAACTACAACAGCGTCTTGGTAGCATACGCAGGCACTAGAGCATGCCATCGCTGGCTCGACCCAAAAAAAAAAAAAAAAAAAAAGGAAAAATACATACTACTACTACTACTACTAATAATAATAATAATAATACTACTAATGCTACTACGAATAATAATAATGCTACTACTACTACCAATAATGCTACTACTACTACCAATAATGCTACTACTACTACCAATGCTACTACTACTACCAATGCTACTACTACTACCAATGCTACTACTAATACTATGTCGGCTAATTGCTGGGCCACTGGGGCCCAAAGGCCTCAGGACGGCAATGGCTGACATTGTTGCAGGCCTAGACAAGCAGTGAGAGCCCGCCACTTACCTGCTGTGCACTTGGGGGAAAAGCAGTGCCTGGATTCACACTCACCTCCCTCCCGCCCAAAATAAAATCAAAAGTCTGGAAGAGATACAGGCCGTGTCTATGAGTGGTGCATGGAGTCCCGCGGGCTGGACTGCAACCAGGGAGCGAATCAGTCCCACTCGCTACCACTCCTCAGGACCATATAAATCCCAAAACATCAAGATGCACAGTTCCAAAAAAAGTTAAACACTCAACCCAATGAGGGGACAAAAAGAAATAAGGAATAATAGGTCCCTGAAAATATCCAATATTTTGGAACAAGAGCCGTCAGCCAACAACTGGTGACATGCTTCATTAACGGGCTTTGCTCCTCGTCGGGCCGGCGCTGCAATGCCAGACAGGCCCCTCAAGGGGGCTCTTTGTCAGAGATCTTTTGTTGAAGATGTTTGCCGGTTGGTGAATGCAATAATGTGGGGATTGGTAAAGAAGCGGTTAAAAATGACTAGAGGGAACAATCTAAATGAAACAATTATTTAAAATAAAAAAATTAAAATTAAAAAACAGAACCCTCTGTCATGATTAAAACAAAGAGTATGGGGAAAATAGAACAGAATAAGGTCTACTGTACCCTATTATATACAATACCTAGTGCCCACAACCCCTATTTTCTGGGAATGTGGTTAAGGCAGGATCGGTAGTCCCTAAACTGCCCTCAAGTAGGTCAACATGTTTCTCGCTTAAGTAGTCATTCAAGATCTAGTGAGATTCATCAGGACCACAAATCACCTCAAATCACCTACCTAATCCTCACTCCATAGTTTCAGGGAGCTGGGGTGGGTGCATTACACTGATCCATCTAAAAAGAAATGTACGTTCACTAACATTGTGATTGTTGAAGAAAATGCTGTTTGGATGACTGGACCACTGAAGTTCTCCGACATCCCTATGGGGTCCATCCTTTAATGTGAGGAGGGTTCCTGTATTACATAATTAATTTAGTCTATCAGTGGAGTGAGGATTAGGTAGGTGATTTGAGGTCCTAATGAATCGCACTAGAAAGCGGTAATGCACCTGCGCTCCTCTCTGCACTATATTTATAATGGGGCTGGTTCTGGCAGGTTGCTCCTGGCGTGCGACAGAGGTGTAGTCATGTGTGAAGGTGCGCCTCCAAAATTAGGGGCTGGGCGACTAAGGTTACCAAGGAAACTCCATTGTGATAAAGGGCATGATGAAAGAATTGGGGAAATTGTGAGGGCGTGAGCCTTGGGATATGTGATGTACTGGAAGACAAAGACTTGATGCCCTTCTCCCTGAGGTGGTATTATCATCTCCATCAAAGCCAGTATTTGAAATCTGCCCAGTTTCAGAATGCCTGGCTGCCTGAGGGTTTGGACACAGTTGATATATTCAAATATGCCCGCTTGATGGTAGGTTACTTGTGGAAGAGCTGGGGAGCAAGGTAATTTCATACATCTACAAAACTATCAACAATATACCTGACACACTAGCAAACTGCGAAAGACGGCGGACAGATATTGGATAGATTGAGGATACGGAGGTGGCAGCCTTGATGCATCCCCGTGAAGTTGCCATAAAATCTAGACTTAAAAACAGTTTAAAGTCCTTCACCGGGTCTATTATGACCAAACCCGGCTGCATAGGATGGAAAGGGACTAGTCCAGATTGTTTGAGATGTATGGGGGTTAGAGGCAACTTTCTGCACACACTCCGGAGTTGCCCTACAATTCAGATCTATTGGGCTGAAGTTGTCCAGGAACTCCAGGCTATCCTTGAGGCTAATATTTTATCTGACCCTAAATATGTAATCCTAGGGATACAAACAGAGATAGATCACCTGTCGACCCTACTTCTGTTCTGTAACATGGATGTGATAGTAGTAAAAAGAAGAATGTGGTCTTTTTCTGGGGCGGGGGTGAAGGGGGGGAGGGAATCGCCACTCTCCATGAATAGAAGGAGAGTATGGACATGTTCGTGGCAGCTGAGCAAGTCAGGTGTAAGAGCAGGTAGTGGCCCCCACAGATAAAGAGAAATGTGGACCCTGTATATGTTTTTATGACTTGGGGCATGAGACTGATGAGGTTGGCAGCCAGGAACCTGGAGCTGCGGCTGCAGTGTCAGAATTGTCTGGACAAAATGGTGCCTATAGTGGACTACCCTGATATGCTTGTCTGCTTTGTTGACCACTCTGTGTTGTGGTCATTGATGAGAATCTTGGGAGACCTTTCTTTTTCTTGCTGTTCTTGAAATTTCATTGCTTAAGATGTCTTGGGTGTTCCGCAAAAAACCATGTCTCCTACAAAATCACTTTTTCTGTTTCGGATGCTCCATGATGTTTGTGTACTTTGTTTTAAAATAAATAAATAAAATTATATATATATATATATATATATATATATATATATATATATATATATATATATTTTGCTTCCATTACGAAAATGCTGTTTGGATGTTGCTGTGGTATGGAGATAGTTTTTGTGGAAATGGAGAACAAAGAAATAAACCAAATATCTATAAATTAGGAGTTAATTAAATGTTAACTGGATTATTTGGCACCACGTGTCAATGAGGAAGTAGATGAACCACAAATATGTAATGTAGTATAAAACCTTGCAAAGGAGCAGGATGGCCAACTCATTGTTAAGCTGAATTAACTCAGGAGCTGCATTAAAATGTGAAACCTTCATTCCAGGGTTTTTTGTGCAATCCTCCATTTCAAGAAGATTTTGATGCAGACTTTTTGCACAGTCAGAGTTTACAAATTGTTGCAACCAATTGTAAGTCACTACACTGTGACAGGCTCTCCTGCAACCCAGAGTTTTGCCAATGGACAAATATACCATCATTTTTTTTATTTTAAAACAGTTTACAAGAAACCGTTACTTCACATAAAACTTATTTCACATTGGAAGATAACACAACCCCAAAAGTAAGGCACTCAATCGCAGCAAGAACAAAAGATACAAAAATAAAAATATTTTGTATTATTTTCAATAACAAAAAAGGTACTGTGTAGATTGTGTGAATTAATGTCAAGGTGCAAGGGTAGAATGTGTGAATTAAACTCAGCCACCGGTATGTACTGTAAGCCATTTTCCAGCCCATATCTTTTTTTAATATAATTTGGCTACTATGCTACTCTAGGCAGTGACCAGCCATATACAGATCTGTTACAGCATAAGCAAGACTGAACAGCCCAGCAGAACTGTCAGAGTGGGTCCCCTGTAGATGGGAACAAAAGCAACCCCAGATAGGTTTCAGCCTGCTGCAGTCCTCATCAGTGCAGTATATCTAGATTCCTATGCAGAGTGAGCCCACAAGTGAGCGTACTTGTTGTAGTTAGGGCATCACAATGAAAAGAAAAAAAAACACCAAGTAGTGATTAATGGAATGCTTCAATTAATCTCAGTCACTGGAAATTACTCACGTCCCATTTCAGTCCATTATTGTTTAATCCATATGCCACTCTAGTGAGACCAACCAAAAGCAAACCAGCCTTCGTCCTGCATAAATAATGATGGAATGGGATGTGGCCTAAGCATTTGCCTCTCATGATAATTTTTGTTTTCACTATAATATTTTCAAGATATGATCTTCATTAAAACAAGTATTAGCTGTGCCAATTATTTGTGTACTAAATACTCACCTGGCAGTAGGTGAATTGTCAGACTGGAAGCTACGCAGAACATAAAGAACGGCGCTGCAACTCCTTATACATTGCTGGGAAATTAAAGGAGACCAGGGCCATCATCATCTAACATCACAAGGGCTGGCAGGAATTTAGTGTCTGGAAAGCTACATGATGGAAAATGGTCTGATTTTTTTTGCATCATAATTTGAATTTAGCTAATGGAAAGGAATATCAAGGGCAGCCCGTCTAATGTTTCTATTCAACTGATGATTATGTCCAAGAATTATTTTCAAAGTATCAGATTTGTGTTTGACAGACAGGTTTTTGGCAGATCCGTTTGGACCTCTCCTTCAAAAAGCACATCACCAAGAAACCAAAAGAGCATGGAAACTCTACTCCCTTCAAGATAGTGAATTTTTTTTCCTCCAGAAACTGACTTCAGTTTAACTGTTGAAGCCCTGGTCCTGTCCTACACAGACTGAGACAAACCCCCAATCAACGACCTCCCAATCCTATCTTGGTAGCCCAGTAACCTGTTGATGTGATCTGGCAGCACATTGCATCAAAGACCCAAAGAAGTATAATCGCATCACCCTAACGCTCTAGGACCATGATTGGCTAACATATTTTTGCAATGACATCAAGTTATACCATTTTCAACAGGGAGAGGCACATGCCAAAACTAGTTAAAAAGCTACTAAAGAAAGGCAGGCATCAAAAATAAAAACAATTCAAGGCACTCATTAAAATGTTTATGTCCTGTGAATTAGAACCAATCACTAAATAGACTCACTTTATACAATTTGATACAGAAGCTAATGTGCCAATCAAATGGCCAAAATCATTTATCGTATGTATGAACAGGATAAATGATTACTAAAAAGGCACCTTCACCTGGTGAGTACTTTGTTCCTCCTAACTGTTTATAGATGAGTAGAAAAACAAAGAAGGAAGAAATGCTTGTGTTGCAGACAAGCTCACCATTTCTGGTGGTTCTCTGCCCACTGTGGCAGACACGAACAGACTCAAGACGAAAGGCTACTCTGCATCTATGCACTCTGGATCTGGAACAATATCCCTGTATCTATCTGGACTGCCCCAAAGTTGCTCCAATTTAGTAAAGATTTAAAGACTTGGCTCTTTAAAGAGCACATCACAATGCATTAACTGGCAGCAACTTCCTCCTCCATAACTTTCCGACTTTATTTTGATCATGGACCATGCACAGTATTCTGCTACCTTTTAGTTAAATTAATACATAAATATTAATCACATATATAACTTATTGTACTACTCTGTTCAATTTAATTCAAACTTACCAATAGGTAATCGACACACTGAACTGCAGAACATGTCAGTGATAAAGGTCATCTTACTTCATCACAAAAAAATGTTAAGGGAAAGTAGGAGTAGCAAAGAAATATCACAATATCACATGTACACTGTCAATACTTTCAAAGAAGTCAGGATGGCATGTATAAACCTAAATGTGTTCAAAACGCACTGTTAATAGTAGGAAAGCTCTTAATCACATGAAAGGTGGCATGCTTCATCACCATTTCCTCCTGGCAGCACCCATCAGGATCCAGGGGTGAAATACTACTTATAGAAGGGAGCTTGTGAGGTAGTCATTTAATACCTGGGTTTTATCTCGATTTGGCACAGAGTAATGAGTGGGTGTGTTTAGGGCTCTGAATACAGAGGGGAAACTAATGGGTTTAAAACCAGACACTGATTGACTTGGAGAATTTTTATTGTGCCCCAAAAGTAGACATAAAAGAAATGGAGATTAATTTAACCAACCCCAAAAAAAAAAAAAAAAAAAAAAGGTCAAACTGTTTCGGCTTTAAAATCTCCCTGTAAGAGTTCTAGGCGCTTTGAACAGAACCATTGAACCACTCCGCAGTAAAATGCAAAAGACAAAAAAAAAAAAAAAAAAAAAAAAAAGATTTTACAATCAGTGGTTTGTAAATAATTTGTCTATAAGGAAAAAAATGCAGGTTGGGGAAGGATTAGATATTTAGGTCAGCATACTGTGTGAAAACAGTGTACATTCAAGTACTAAGAAAATTGTGTCGCGTGAAATCAGCAGTACGCACAGGCCTTGTTTCTGAATAAAATTACTGAACCTTTACTTCTACAGTAGGGTCAGTGGTGCCATCTCATGACACCGGAGGAAAGGATAGGAGCCATGCCACTACCTAAAAACAAAATGTTAGTTAATTGGGCCTTGAGCCAACTATGTTAACCGGTACCACTTGGGGAGATGAATTCAAATATGTCCTATTGGCAAGGTATGGACGCCTAGAGATGGCAAATATGTGAAAGCAAGTCATAACCTTGCTTTTTCTGAGTTACCACTCCCAAGATACCTTGATGTAAATGGAAATGTGTTCATTATTGTGATTATTAAAAATGACAATTACAGTAAGTGTGATTATGTAAATTGATCATATTTTAAGTACACCAAGTAAAATGTTTTAAATAAGTTATTTTTCAGAGCTCGTGGTGAATGAACATGCAGCATCATAAAGACTGAAACAAGTACATCTTGTCCCTCTGATCCCCATTGTATAATTCATTTATAGTTAAGCGTACAACATGAAGTTACACTGACAAGCCGCAGGACTACTCATCGTTAAAAACTTTGTTAGAGGCAGCTCAAGTAAAGAATCACATTTTTTTTTTTAATTATTTTTTCTTGTTCTTTATACATGTCAGAAGAGAAGGACAATACAAATAAAAAAAAAAACATAATATTTCCACAAGCAACAACAAAAAAACTGAAAGGAGACAGATTAATCATCACATATCAAAATAGCCAACAACCTCTATGGTGTATCTTGATTTTCCAGCAATTTGGTCAGTGGTGCCCAAATTCGTTCCCCCCATGTCTCTTCTTATAACCTTTTAGTTTATAAAAGCTTAGTTCAATATTATAGATGGCAAGTAATCTAGAACGCCATCCCTCAAACGTAGGGGGTTCTTTTTTGATCCAGTCTGTTGCAATACAAAGACGATATATTGCAATTGTTACAAATAAAAATCGCCTTATTTTATACAATGAGGGCTCCATACCTTCAGTTGAATCCATAACCCCGAGTAATACCAGCATAACAGATAACTGAATGTTGCAGCCCGTAATCTTAAGGAATACCTCAATCTCACACAAAAATACCTGCAACATTGGACATGCATAAAACATGTGCAGTATCTCAGCTTCCTCCTCCCCACAATGAGTACCAAGCCCAGAGGATTTCCCCCATTTTTTCATTTAAGCAGGTGTGTAATATAAATCCACCAATGTTTTAGAATGCTGGGTTTTCAGATTAGCTGAGAGAAGTGTTGTGTCAGCCATCGCTAAAGATTGATCCATCCAGTCCCCAGCCATGCCAAACCGTGTAGTCCATCTTTCATTCTGATGTGCCATATCATCTGATTGTAGATCGACTAGCAAAGTATATATCATGCCAATCTTTGCACCACGATTAATAGCCTCAATTAATAGAGTCATTTCTGGCATGCCGTGCTTCTGACAGAAAAAGAAATTTCGTATTTGCAAAAACTTGAAGAAATGGGTCTTAGGTAAACCATATTGAGATTGCAACTCTATAAAGGATTTACATCCAGATTTACAATACATGTCTCCAACATTCTTTATTCCCCTAGAGCGCCAAAACGCTAATATAGGATCTTTAAAAATATAATTAGGAATAGCAGAGAAATTCATTGGTGTATAGGCTGTAATCCTTCCCAATCCCATACTCCGTTTTACCTGGGCCCAAACCTTGTAGGCGGCTAAAAAAGGCTTAAATCTTACTTTTTTTAAATAACTAGGTTCCTCGAATTTCGACAGCCACCCGCTTGCTTCCCCGCCCGCCATCATAGTATAGATAGAGGTTTGATTTAATTCTATAACTCCTCTGGGGCTTCCCCTAATAAGTTGATCCATATGTTGGAGACAATAAGCATAGTAATACAGTGTAAAATTGGGAACTGACCAGCCACCACGACCCTTAGGAAGTGTCATATACTTCATCGCCCTTCTAGATTTAGCGTATCCCCACAAGAAGTTATTCCCTATTTTTTCCAATCTTTTAAGCCAATTTTTAGTAACCTCGAGGGGAATAGCACGAAATAAATATAGTATTTTCGGAAGAACCATCATTTTTAAAACATTACAACGACCCTCCAATGATAAGTGCAAATTATGCATTCTATCTAAATCACTTTTTATTCTACTTAACAATGGAGCGAAATTAAGTTCCACCAATCGATTGACCGCAGAAGTGATTTTAACCCCCAAATACACCGCATCGGATACCACCCGCTTGTCTATTAATGAGGTATGCTCAGAACATACTATCTGCGTCTTGCCAGAATTCAACTTGTATCCGGAATATCTTCCAAACTCTCTTGCCTCTATTTCAACTGCCTTAATAGCATCCTCCGGACTACTTGTCACTATGGCTACATCATCAGCATAAGCAAACACCTTGTATTCTTCTCCATGATATATTAATGGTTTAATATTCTTGCATTCTTCTAATCTTAATAGAAAAGTATCAATATATAAAGCAAAAAGCAAGGGCACCCCTGTCTGGTCCCCCTTGAAATAATGCCTGACTCCAAACCTGCAATACAAATTCTAACTTTAGGGGCTACATATAAGGCTTTCATAGCTGTGATATACCCTCTCCCTATACCCTTCCACTGCAGAGTTTCCCATAAAAACTTCCATGATACTCGATCAAATGCTTTCTCGGCATCTAATAGTAATAACCCAAGAGTTGTTCGATGCAGATCTGCAAGATCAAACATAGATATTATTATTCTTATATGATCGATCGTATCTCTACCGGGAATAAATCCATGTTGTTTTTTCCCTACCAAACTAGCTATTACATTTGCCAATCTACTGGCCAAAACCTTTGCATAGATCTTCCCGTCTACATTCAGCAAAGATATTGGTCTATATGAGCTGGGAAGCTCTGCTGGTTTATCCTTTTTTTTTTTTTTTTGACTCCATAATATTAGCGTGTTCCCAAGATAAGGGTGCTTGGCCTGCCTGTGCTTTACAAAAAGTGATATGTATGTCCCTTTTTATGTCTGTCAAAAAAACCTTAAGTGATATGGCATCAGGCCCAGCCGCCTTACCCGCTGCCAAGGAACTCACGGCTTCAATTATCTCTCCAATTTGAATTGGTGCATCTAATACACTTTGTTCCTCGAGAGAGAGAGCCTTGTGCTTTTTAATTCACCCAAAAATCCGCTGGCCTCTTTTTGAAGTTATTCAGAGTGACCTATATCCTCTCTATACAGATCCCGATAGTAATCCTTGAAGACCTCTCAAATTTCTTCTAGCTGTCCGTGTTTCTGGCCATTAATATCAGTGATATTTAAAATATTTTGCTTGACCGCCTTTTGCCTTATACGCCTAGCTAAGACTTTTCCTGTTTTGCCATATTCATAATACTCAAACCGGTGACTTTGATAATCAGCTGCGACTGTTTTGTTCAGGTAAGCATTTATTCTAGCCTTGAGGATCATCGTCTGAGTCTGTATAGAAGTAAAATCTTCCTTACTAGTAATTTTAAGAGCTAATTCCCTCTCTTTTGCTATTAATCTTTTCTGAAGCTCTACAATTTCTTTCCCCCTGGCTGCTTGTACTCCCAAACTATAGCTAAGAGTTTCACCCCTCACAGAGGTTTTAAATGAATCCCATACCATCCCGCAATCTGCCATCTTTCTATTGATTTAAAAAAAAAAAAAAAAAAAAAAAAAAAAATTGATGAATCCACTCTCATACGAGATATATATCCTGGGTCGACCAACAGTTTCCTATCAAATGTCCACACACGACGTGGACTTACTGGCCCCCTTACTGCTACAGACAGAATTTGTGGATTGTGATCTGATAAAAATCTAGGCTTACATTCTATTCCAACCCCTTGAATTAAACTTTGTGAAATAAAAAAATAATCCAGCCGTACTAATTTCGCATGAGGGAAGGAGTAATAAGTATACCCCGGGTTTGGAGCTTTAATATTTGCCCAAACGTCCGCCAATCTGTGATCCACCGCTAACCTCCTTAAAGCCTTCCATACTTTAGGCTTTCGACCCCGATATAAGCTCTGAGCACCCATACTGTTGCTACCTACCTCTAGATGAATATTTAAATCGCCACATACAATTAATGGTAAGGGCCATCCAGTTAATTCTACATTCAACGTATCCAGAAGCTCAGCCTCATCAAAAACTGACCCATATATGGTACGGAGAGTACATTTAAACGTGTTCACAGAGTTCTGCAAGAGCCCAACGTCCATCACCACTTGCTAGAGATCGGCAAACATGAACATTACCCATTATAGCAAATCGCGACACCACGTGTCGATACCTCCTGTCGGGTACAAACCACAAGTGTTAAACCGAGTTCTCTCAGTAGCTCACGTCTGCTCCATGAAATGTGTTTCTTGTAAACAGTACAAATCTGATTTAATCAGTTTAAGACCAGCTGCCACTCTTTTCCTTTTTTGAGGGTTATTAAAACCACAGATATTCACCGTGCAGATCCTTAATCTATTTGCCATTTTGACCAATTTGTTGTACCAGCCTCACGACACTGCTCCTTCCTCTAAACAAACCTACTTGTTGGTTTTGAGCCCTATTAATCCTCCTCTTCAGGCATGTCCACATTAACTTATTCCTTACGTTAATACCTATACAAGTGCTCCCCCAACCCCCACCTCCCCCCTCCTATTGCCCCACCACCTGGCACCCAGCCCTACTACCAACCCCATCCCCCCCCACCTATACCCCCCGTACCCTTACCCTTGTCCTTACACCCAGTTCATGGAGAGTATGGGATCCCACTGTCCCTAATGATGGTAGCACATATGCTCCGACCGTCCCACCCAGTGCATTTGTACTTTTTATACCTAACCTCAAGACTACCTTATAGCGTCATACCCTTAGCATTTTATATCTATCTAAATGCTATCTGTGTCTAAATTTTATGGTTGAAAAGAAAAAAAAATGGCAGGGGGTTGTGGGGGGGGGGGGTGGGGGGAAACGACGACACAGAATTATTTACCACCACCACCACATCCTCCCACCTCTCAACACCTTACCCATTCTGCTTTCCCCACCCTCCCCCCCATTAGTCAGGAACCCTACATCAAGAGCCCTGACCACCTAGTCTGCCCAAAAAGGCTCTTGCTTTCACCTCTGACGTGAAATATTGGGTCCTGTTATACATTACTACCTTCAATTTAGCAGGGTTTAACAGAAAGACCTGTGCCCCCTTATTTTGAAGTGGAAGAATCAACTGATGGAGCCTCCATCTTTTTTCAACAGTAGTATGACAGAAATCTGGCCTCACAAAAAACACACACCCCTTAGCCTTGCTACTAGAGTAAGGTTGGGCACAATCATATACAGCCTGTCTCACCTGAAAATTAAGCAGAGAGATTAAAATCGCTCTCGGCCTACCACTTACTCCTGCTGGGGATAACCCAGCTCTATTAAAGGGGAATCGGTGGGCTCTTTGGATCTCTCTGTCTCAATCCCATTGCTGTAAATCAGGAAAGGCCTCCTTAAAAAGTGCAACCATAAAGCTATGTGTATCAGATCCTTAAGCTCCCTCTGGTATACCCAGTACTCGCAGGTTATTACGCCTTAGTCTGTCCTCTAAATCCGTCAGTTTCCACTGAGTATCCTCAAGTTGTTTCTCCATAGCTTCGAGTCACTTGCTGGGATCCAGCCTCATCTTCCAAATGAGAGATACGAGTCTCCACTTCTTCCATCCGCGTAGCAAACTCCGAACATGTTTTAGCCACCCGACGAATTTGGATTTGCATCTTTCAACAGGCTAATTGGGTCCTACGGCTCTCATACTTAGATTCTTCTCGATGTTCCATAATACTTTGATATATGGTTTCCAACGACACTGGGTTAGATTGTTTTTCGGTATTATCATGTAGGGTCAAATCACCCTTAGAATATTCCCACTGAAGACCCTTAGTATCCAGGGAATTAGTAGAGTGCTTATTGAGCCCTAATTGTTCACTTCTCTTCCTGTTTCTTCCTTACCGTGGCATTCTTACTACTTTCATGTAACTCCTTCTCCAGCACTAAGGAGGACATTTCAGAATCAAGCTCCGAAGAAGTCCTATCAGCCTCTAAGTCCAATTGCTCATTACTTGACCAGCTTGAATGATCCGATAATGAGAAGAACTTATCCCCTTGCGTTATCTCATTGTCTCGTGACGCAATAACACCCTGTTTTAATGGGCTTGTACCAGCGAAATGTAACAAGTCCTCTCCTGGGCTATCGACCCTATTAGCTCCATCACAACCGGGGGAGTTTTGTTGTTGCTGTTGTTGGCCCACCTCTTCTACATGTGACAGTGTCATATCATTTTGAAAGCTATTCAGCCGATCCACCTAATTGTCGACAACATGCTTTTTTGAGCACACTACATCTGAGGCATAAACCTGCCCCCCCCCCCCCCTCCTTCCTGCGGGGGGGGGGGGGGGAACCTTTCATCAGCCTCCATCTCAATAGTGTTTGTTTGATCAGCCACCACAACAGCAGAGGGGGCCCTCTCATCTATAACCCCTACCAGTATATCCTTCCCTCTCTCAAAAAACCTATCCAGCGAGGAATTCTTGGTTTTATGATCCGTCTTCTCCCCCGAGCCATGTTTTATATCCGCTGTTGCCCCCTGTCGAATTGACGCGCTAACCCTTAACGGTTTTCCACGTCCAGACAAAGTCATATTTTTCGCTCCTTTAGGCGGCATTTTTATCCCATTCACTCTCCAAAACACATATGAGTTACTGCAATAAGTACCAAATGCCAGACGCTGATAGTAGAAAAAAATTCGAACCGTTTTGTAAATCCGCATCTGAAGGTTTCCAGGATTGGCGTCCGTGGCCGCAAAACGGGCGTTGCCCTCAAACGAAAGCGAGTGGGAGCCAGGGCACATTTCTCAGAAGGGGCGTGTAATCCGCCGGCAACAAAAAAAACAGTATCAGCAATATTTTTTAATGTAGCAGCCCGCCGCTACAGTGTATCCGGCCGCTGGAGATGAGGACGCCGCAAAATGTATCCAGTCACAAAGATAACCGCTTCCCCCTAGGCCGGCTCATAAGAGAGCTGCTACCGCTGCACTGAATGGGATCTGGCCAGAGCAGACGTTCACGGCCGAATCAAGCGGCCGCCATCTTGCTTTCCCCCTGTATTGACCAAAGAATCACATTCTACTGTTAAACATTGCGAGAAATGTGGAAAGCAACACGGTTCCCTAAGTATTTTTCACCACAGGAAGTGCAGGAGCCTGTTTACTATGAAGAAAGATTTATAAACTTGTAAGTGAAAAGCTGAAGCAAATGTCAGTGATTATGCTGGAATGATTGAGTATACGCTTAATGATCTTCTGTTTAAGTCAAATGTGTATGCTGAAGAATGTATATTTTGTGGAAAAATAAAATGCTACAACGGAACATCAACACGTGAGAAATGAATCAAGGCCATGGAGCTTAGAATTGCCAAAAGGCTGAGACAATGTGCAACCATTAATTGTGATTCAAAGATATTAGCAATTTGTAGTAAGGACATAATGGCTGCAGAAGCCCATTACCATGCATCTTGTTATAGGAACTATACAAAGCCTAAAAAGCAAAGAAGAAAGATCATGCATCTAGCATTCAGACTGATCACTACAAAAATATGAGATGACACATAAGTTGAACTATTTCAATACATTTGAACTGTGATTATTCCTAACAGAGGTAACGCGTTTGACGACTCTCACTGAAAGGCTTGAAACCCTCATGACACGCAGAGGAATACAAGTAATAAACAAAATCAACCAAGAAGCATATCAGAAGAACTTTGGACTTTGAGTTCAGTGAGCCTCCACATATTCCCAGACAACCAAGGAAAATAATTGGCCCAACCTGATAGTGTGATGCTCCAAGACGTTGTAAGAGAAAAAGAGTATTATCAGTTTTAAAAGTTGAGGAAACATACATGAACAAGATCATTGATCTAACACCATTGCACCTAAGAACAATGATTAAAACAAACTTGACAACACCACGGCCATATCATCCATCAGAAGTTGATAAAGATCAGGGATGCAGAATTCCTATCGCCCGACACCCGGGACATCTTGTTTGGAGTCAAGGGCAACAAGTTTTCATGTTTATTTTGTCCTTGGGACAAGTAGGCCCAACCCTCTGGAGCACAAACCCTTTGTCTGCCAGTTTAGAGAAAGGGGAACCGCCTGCAGTTGAGTTAATGTGTGTCCATATGTTAATGCTGTTGGAACTTGTATTTATGGTTCAATAATTGAAGTCCTGCATTATTAGGGTGAACGCTGTAAATACATGATTTACGGTCACACTGCATTACTGACAGTGGTTCCAGTAAAAAAATAAAATAAAAAACAATTTCACACGTTTGAAAAGTTTAACAATATATGGCTAAGTATAATGCTCCCAGAATGCTCTCTGATTAGATGCAAATGTTGCAGAAGTTTGTAAGCAAGAGTGAGGATTCTTTGCTTTTAAAATAAAATGTTCAGAAAAAATACAACTGGGGAAAAAAATACGTTTTGCTACTATGAACTTTTAGGTGCTATTTCTTTGAAGCTTCATTTAATAAAATGTGTTGATGCATGCTAGTATTTCCAAAAAATACTCCTAATGGAAAAATCAGTGTAATTATTTGACAAGATTATGGGAAGCATGAAAATAAACAAGCACTGACAAAGCCAACCGATCTGACATTTTTTGTGAGTATTTTAGTTTCATCAATGCGGGTCTTGTTTTGACATGGCTTTTGTAACACTTTATTGTTGTGGGAGCTGCCAGGCTCTCACCATTGTAACAAACACTGGGAAAAACGAAAAAGTTTTTGATATCTAAAAGCACATGTTGCCATCAGTGGCGTAACAAAGGCTCCACAGCCCCCTAAGAGGGGTCCTTCAGCACAGTACCTTCCCTGAGTGAGTCTAGAGAGGGGACAGCCCCTCCATGTTCTTTGCAAAGGGGCCCCCTCCAGTTTAGTTATGCCAGTAATTGCCACTGTAGTTCATGGCACTGAACAAAACTACTTTGTGTGCCAATATGCACCTTGTGGAAGAGCAGAAAGTGATCACTCAAAATAAAGCCAGCCAATAGAGAGAAATAGAAGTTTAATAACAACAAAAATGTCTTTATCCCCAGACCTAACTAGGGACCCAATTTCTAAAGAATGACATGGTATAGGTCTTTGAATTAGTGGCTTTCATGAATTCACAAGCAGTATACCAGGAAATTGTACTCCTATGAAATATCTGTGAACTGTATTCTACCATAGGCAAACATGCATGTGTAGATTTGCTCATGTGAAAGTCTATTGAGCGTTTACAAGTTCACTTTCCCTCCAACCACTCCCCTGCACCCCCCCCCCCCCCCCAACCCTGGAAGAAGTTCTACTTTTGCCATTGTCAGGAGTAAATTTTCAACCTTTCTTTTTATAGGAAAAGATTAAGGAAGAGCTGGTGAAAATCCTTAAAAAACATGCAAGTTAGTAGGTTTGCAGACTCAAAGGCATTCTAGCCCTAGAACTATTGCTTCCTCCAGCCCCTGTACGTAGATCTCCAGAAAGGTGGCAAAATAAGGAAATTGCTACAGAAGGGATTGAAATTGCAAGAATCCAAGCCCTACTATGGCAGTAGCCCTGGCATTACCAGAGAGGCTATTATAGGAGCTCTTACATAATGAGTTTGCTGCCACAATTTGTTGCCGCACGGCATGGCACCAAAGGGACAAGAAGATATTTGTACAGGACAAGTAGATATAAGAAGCAACCTGTACCATGGACAAGTAGATATTTTATTAAATTTTGCACCCCTGAAGAATCATTTACAGTGCTGTATTACCTTTAAACGGTTCCGATTAGGACTTTTGACTGGAGATCCAGAAAACACAGAGTCGTCCAAAACAGTCACCTTACTTATGCAATTGTTCAGTCAGTACATTATATATGCAGTCACAAATGGCCAGCAGAATCCCCCAACCAATTGTTGCTCCCATATGCCATAAAAACGCTGAAAGGCAATGTTGAAATCATTCACACTCTAAAAGAGACTTGGTCATGGGATTTCATACAACTGGAAGAAAATGATACTGACTTGTGTCTTCAGAAACGTGCTGCCACCTTAGATGAGCAGAATGTTCTTCCAGTCGACATTCAGTCACATGTCCCCGCTAATTTAGCATGGGATAACACAAATAGGTTGGAAGATACTCTTACTGGTAAGGGGACAACGCATTGAGTCAATGGTAGAGTGGTGCAGCCCAAGTTGTTCGGACCACAATCTTTTGAAGCTCCTCTCCCAAGCATTGAGAAACAAAATCAAAGAAAATTGATCACAACAAATACTGAAGAATTGCTCATGTACATTTCTGGTGAAGGAGTTGGGCCTCAGCATTGATGACAAGTATTGAAGTCATGCGGGAAAGTATCAATTGAAACATGCACAAAATAAGAACATAATCTGGGTTGTTACAAGACAAGAGCCTTGCACAGATAATACCAAGTTAGACAGGATTTAACATCAGTAGTAAAGACCTAGGTGGTGTATCACAGGAATCCATTGGCTACTTGCCCACCATTAATGCCCCTGCAACTGAGTTGACAACTGTCTGAAATTTTGAAACAGTCAGCACTGATAAGGGAATTATTGTATTTAGCTAAAATTGTAGTGGTCTTGGATCAAGCTCTACGCAAAAGCAACAGATTGTGTGGAAGCATAAAGCAACATACAACAAGATCATTGTTTGAATGGGCACCTTTCAGGCATTTTGAAATTTCATGTCCATTTTTGGAAAACGCTATCAAGACATTGGCCTTCGCGACCTTTGAACTGAAGCAGACATAATAGCAGAGGGATCAACATCATCAGTACTAGAAGGTCGTATGTACAATTGTGCAGTTCAAGTACACAAGTGTGTGTATGAAGATATGTTGAGACTGGCTTGGCTGGAATTTCTCCCCTGGGTGAAGAAGAATTACGAAGAGAACATTCAGGTAGTCTAGTCCTTCATTAAGGATCTTAATGACTTTGCAAAAGACCTATGCCAACAGAGATTAGGCGACCTCTTGCAGAATGCTGCTTTGCCGGAGTAAAACAGCTTGGGGATGCATCCCTGTTGTGACAATGGGGTCACCTCTGCATTTTGGATGTCGTATGTGGATATTGCTGAAAATGTCTTGCTGCCTCTGCTGCATGCTGCTCGAGAAGGAAATTGAGATTTGCATTTTACCGCCACACGCTCTATTATACAATGGTGTTTTATATATGACAGGATGGACTACGCTAGATATCTTTCTGTACACTTTGCCGAAATGACATTACTTGCAGTGAAACATCCAGAGATACACCACAACTTCATCAACGGATGCTTTCCAGTTCAACTGTCAGATTGTAACCCGTTTGGACTAATACATATATAAATAAATAAATCTGGCTCAACCTAAATATCTAAAAAGAACAATACAGTGTGGAGAGGTGGTCTAGTGGATGAGCTGCAGAAGCCCAATGACTGCGGTTCAAACCACAGCGGCCTCACAATAAGGTGAATGACTATCTCGCTTAGTCTAAATATCTGCAGTGTTTGAGAGAGGTTACGGCCCATTTGATACACACAATCATGCAAGGGGAAGGGAAGGTGTTAACATCCCCATAACATGGGCAAGTTGAGAGGTATGTTTATGCATGCAGTTACAGCATATCCAGTAGACACTATGGAGGGTGGCAAGTGTTTAGCACTCTTAAGTGGCAATGTTTTCGTGAAATATCTCGGTGAGTTGAAATACTTTTTTAAAGGGGGAAAATATACAGATTGGGTTTTACATAGCGCGATAGCACTTGGTTTTTTGGTTTTACAACACTCATAGCTCAAATTCGAGCAAATGCGAGACCCGCTGCATTGCAAATGCTTGTTAGTGTTGCAGTCATTGCAGAACAACAAATATAGGTGTAACAGAGATTATTTAAAGAGAAAGATGCAGTGCGTACATACGCTTGGAGCATCCTCTATTAACTACCGAACTGTGGCCGAAAGGCCAACGTGGTAACGACAGATCACTGGATGAGGACTGGGGACCGGGTAAAAGAACACCATAATCATACAGTAGAGTGAATAACCTGACACGCTAAGGTTTGTACAAGTGATGACATGCACTTTATTACAAGGTTGGCGAATTTGAATAGTTAATCACTGATGATAACTGGGTGCAGTGGCACCAATGCAAGAACTGCCGGGGGCAGCAAAAGCGCCAACCACTTCTACGAATCGACACAGGTAACAAAATCTACACCTCTCAAATAAGGGCCTAAGTCGCAGACACCACTACCCCAGTCTATGTTAAAAATAAATAGAAACACCAGCGTCGCAGCCGAGAACAAGAGCGCTTGGCGTCTAGACGCTCTGCGTTCAGAGACGACAGAGGCCTCCTTGACGGTAGTAATGTCACTCGGGGCTCGAGTACCGTCGGAGACCCAGCACCAGGCGATGACCGTCACTGCTTTCACAGGCACCGGGGGGTTTGACCAACGGCATAAAGCAACACCACAGTCACAGGAACAAGTAACAAGCTTTAGTGGGATCCGCCCCGGTGAGCCTGACCCGGCCGCCCATCAGCAGGCGGTGCAGCCACGAGCTGACAAGCGGCGGACCGGCTCGAAGAGCAGCAAGGTCCAACGCTTACCACGTCAAATACACGTTTTAAATATTACTTTCCACGCAGAGAGAATGCAAGGATAGCGCTGTCGGGTCTTGAAACCCTACAGAGAAAAGAAGCCCTATTCTCACAGTACACTATAGAGTACAGAACGAAGCACAGATCAGCCACCGGAGGCTGCACGGCAAGCAGAATACCGACGCTCACCTTCTGCTCGTCAGTGATGTTATCTTGGAAGGCTCGAGGTGGCTCGTACTCCGCGGACATGGCCCCTAAACAGGACACGAGTCAGTAACACGGGCACAGTAAAGAAACACACCGCCCTCACTATCCTTTTCCACAGAACGCACCGCCTACTCCGGCGGTCTTATTGCGTGTGACGTAAAGGCGTACCGACAAGTCGCAACCTCTCCCCATCCTGTCACAAGGACCTCTCCGATCCGGAAGAGACTGTCATTGGCTGATGCCACTCCGTGTTACGTAGATCGCCATGTTTAAGGGGAGCACTTTGAGCGGAAATTGAAGGCGACTAATTGTCAAGAACTAAATCATCCCGGTAAAGTCCCTCCCGTATGCCCTAGACTTTTTTCCAAAATAGAAGATTAATGCAATAGCGAAACAACGCTTTCTAAAATAGAAAGCGTTGTTTCGCTATTGCATTAATGGTACCCTGTTGTTTAAACAGGGATTCGAGTTACTAGTTTCGCTGTAAAAAGACTTCCCCCCAATTCTCTCCCCAGATGAATTTTGACAGGTCAAATCCACAGAAAATTAACAAGGCTAAATACCGGTATGTGCATATTCTGGTGCAGAAATCATCAACATTCATGTTTTATTTTATTTATTTAATGCGTTTTTATATAGCGCGGACTTTACCCGAAGGTGTCAGAGCGCTTCACAATAGGCAAAGTAAAGATACAAGAGGAGAAGAATTACAAGTGAGCCTGTTACAAAACAAACGTTACATTACATGAGGCAATAGTGATAATTGTGCAAGTATCAGGAGCAAAAAATACACGAGGTAGCAAACAATACGTTACGAAAGGAAAAAGTGACGTGTGCAGGATACAAGAGCAAATAAAGTACGAGTAGAGGTAAAAAAATTGCAATAAATGGTGGATACTCAAAACACTAAAACAATAGTTACGTTACATGAGGCAGTGGTGGCCGTTGTGCATGTATCAAAAGCAAACAAGATATAAGAGGTAGCAAATGATACGTTGTAGAAGGAAAGGTGCCGTGTACATGTTACAGAAGAGTACAAAATACAGGTAGAGGTATAATACTGCACTAAATGGCAGACACTCAGAACACAAAAAACACCCAGGGAAGGCACTTCTATAGGCATGGGGAACAGATTTTCCTATAATGAAAGGACTTCCTTCAGAAAACAGAGGGCTTGAATTAAATTTGGAAGTGTCTTTGAAGGAGGAGAGCTTTGAGGTCAGTTTTGAAGGCCTGGGAAGAGGTGGTGGTCCGAAGCTGAGGCGGAAGTGAGTTCCAGATTCTCACTGCGTTGCCTGAGAAGGATTGGGCCATCGATCTTTCCTTCTTGAAAATGGGAGGTTCAAGCAATAACTTTTCTGCATTACGTGATGGTCTGGAGCCCCTAGAGAGTTTCAGTTTATTCACCAGGTAGCGAGGGGAGGAGGAGTGCAAGGCTTTGTGAGTGATACATGCAGTTTTGTAGATAGATCTTGCCTCTATGGGAAGCCAACGGAGGGTGGATAAAATGGGTGTGATGTGGTCGCTTCTTTTGGCCCCATATATGAAACGAGCTGCTGAATGGATCATACATACAAATAGATCGTATTCAGGCGGGGGACTCACGATTTTTAAAGCCAAAAATGGCTTTATTATTGTTGTCTCCCGACTGAAATTGCCTCGTCTCCGATAGAATTCAATGGGGAAAAAACATTCTCCCGATTGTCTTTTTAGGTCGAGCATTCGAGACCTCTTGTATATACTTTAGTATATACTTCTATACTGCTTTTTCACTGGTTTGTTTCAGTGCCCTTAAAACATCCTTGCTTGCTAGTAGTCAATCCTTGCTCTTTGTCCCACCTTTTCCGCAGTTGTACACTCACCTGGAGCATGGCCCTAGTACTTGTACCCTTCCACTTGTGCCTATGTAGCATGTGCTTAGGGATTACTTTTTTCAAAGGCTAATAGCATTTGACCAGAGCGCTGGATGTTTCATGGGCTTCAGGCTGTTTCTGTTTACAGGGCTCTAGTCTATTACTTATTTTTGTTTGGCATCCGGGGACATGTCTTCCTGCTTTTATGAGCTAAAACATGTCCCGGATTTCAAAAACAAACCCTCGGCTGGATATGCGTCTCGCAAATAGACCCGAGAAACATGAAACAGCTGGTTTCTCCCGCTGCCCATTCACAGCATGTCACCATTTAAGAGGCAAATCTTAGCACATGTAGAAAGGTCCAAAACTCCCTTCCCAAGTAATGCCAAAGTACAGTAGAGTAAAGTGGGAACTCAAAGTTTAGGGGTATGGACCACTGAACCCCATAGTGAGTAAATCCAAAATCTATGTAAAGATGAGAACCCACATTATAAGTTTCTATATGACCGGAAAATCTTAATTTGGAGATTCACAGATCCATATCATAGTGCGGTGAATGAAAATCGAACAATCATTGATACATGGGTAGATCCAAACTTGAACTGTGTATATGTCAATTATCCAGCCAGATGAATGGGATGCAGTTGTGATAGCCAACACGTGTTTCGCCCCCTATGGTAATATTCACCTGGGGCTTTCTCAAGGCTACAAAATAATGCAGAATAGACGGATTAAGGTCACTGAGAGACCTCTTAACGTGTTTGGTGATCAGTGAAATCAGAGCATGCAATTTAACATGAACACCCTGTGGCCTTCCCATTTATATCATCAGAGAGTTGGGTATATTAAAAGATTCAGTATGAAAAAGGCGTCATCAAGAAAGAAGGAAAATCGGAAGAGAAAAAGTGTTATAATTTCATTCCAAGAATTCGTGAAAACGTGGTATTAGTCCAAGGAATAGTTAATTAAAACTATTCAAGCTATTATTAAGGAAAAAGAAAGCAAACTTATCAAAGTTCATCCATTAAGGAAAGTTTATCTTTATGGTGTTATTTGGCGTGCTTCATAGAGTATAAACTTTATAATTAAAAAATGGCGTCATGTGTGATTCCCTCGGTTAGTTTAACTGAGGCAGGAACTGAAGCTGTACCAATGAATTCTTTCAAGGTAAACAACACATTTTGTATTAAAAAATGCTTGCAGTAACAACACTCCTATTTGTCCGTCATCTCTTTCATGCAAGATTTCTTTGAGAGTGCAAACCCACATCGTAGGGGTGGTTTGGGCACCTACACCCATGCAGCTTTGTGGGGGTGGGAAACATTGTGCCAGTGGACTAGTGATAGCTCTGGGTTGGCCAGCATAACTGTGCTTTGGCCATATTATGGTATTGGTGCTATCACAAGCCCCTGCACAGAGGCATCCACATCAAAGGGATCAAAATCCCTCCTGTTGCCATGTGCTTTGCTTTCTCACTCCCACCCTAAAAAGAAACCTTCAGCAAGAATTGACCAGTATTTCTACGGCTCAAGCCAACCTAGAGATTGCATTTGACACTTTATCTAAACATGCTTGACTTCGTGAATGGATGGTCACCTGCCACCTTGGTCTGACACAGTGTAATCCTGCAGCAGCTGCCCACCTCCCACTTGGCCAAGATACCAGCACATAGGTCATATCAGTGACAGAATTTGGTTACAGGCAGCAGCTCGAACTGAATACTTGAAAAAGTGCATTGCTATTGCCAGCTTTATACTTTGGCTTGGCTCGCAGCTGACCACACTCTTAAGGGAGATCTTGTCAGGCTACCAAAAGCATCTGGCCTACTCTGTGTATGCGCCCCTCTTTTTCTCATCATATCTCAGTCTCACCCCTCCTCAGCTCAAAGAATACTCTTTCCCTTCCCCCAGTACTACAGCAGGAACTGCTGGCAGCTGTTGCTTGACTCCAACAATGCATGTCAAACCATCACCAGCAATCACCAAATTCAACCTTGCTTCCTAAAACTGTTGTAACCAACCTGCTCGACGTCCTCCCCATCCAGCTGCAGTATGTGGCACCCCCCTTAAAACATGTTCTGCTGTAATGATCTCCAATAGCAGATTGTACTGCTTTTCCCCTTTGGTGCCTGGCGTTCCTCTAGTCCCCCTGATTACTGCACAGATCTAATATTACTCAGTCGGTGGTCCCTGTAAAGGTGTGGAATTATAACAATCTGCAGTCATTCACAATCACCCTCCATCCACATTACTTGAACCCTTCTTCAACCCAGACATTCTTAAGTTCAACATTGCCTAATCCTTTTCTACCAGAAAGTGTTCTTTCTTTACAAGCCCTCATCTAGTGCCATCCTTTGCCTGTTTTCTGAGCATATGGACCCTAAAAAATGTAGACAATGTTTTTGGTGGTGGAGTGGAGTTTCTTAGGGAATCTCCTCTGATTCTTAGAATCGGTCTTTAGCCACATTGTATTAACTTGTGACTTGCATTGCTTCGCCCATTCTCTTCGCACAACAAAAGTCATTCTTACTATGGTTCTTTTTTTAGGTCTCGCCTGCACAGTGCATGTGCTGTGCTTGCGACGGGTATTTTTTACAGTAAAGGGCTTGAAGCAGCCGCCTTTGCTTCCCATTCATTGACTTCATTATCGCTCTTCTTTGCTGGCATCTAATTGATCAACGCACGCCATGCTTCCCTTTCTGTTTCCAATCTGGCGCATGGACGAAGTACTGATTGATTCTTTTTGATTAATCTGCAACCGCTGCCTGCACTGGCATTGAGCTACTATTTTTGGTCTATGGTCCTTGCGCTGGCTCGTCTTGCTTGCCCATCTCATGACCTCACCCTCTTGGCCGTTTGACCGTCCCTCCACCCACCCCCTTCTTCCCTCCATTGATCATTGCTTCCCCCGTTCCTGCTTTCTTAGGCACTCGGACATGAAGTGATGTGCCCACAATCACAGGCTGAGGAGCAGACACCGGGACTCAAACTCAGTTCCCCAGTTACAAAGTCGGCAGCCTTGGGCCTAAGGTATGCATGGTAATGCCTGCTATTACCACGCGCGGCCCGTCCTTTAGGGTGGAGGGACCACGCCCCCCCCACCTTTTGCCCCTCATGAAGAGTGTCTGCCAGGGTGAACAAAGGCCAGCCTGACAGACACTCTTCATTTTCAGCTCAGACAGCCAGGAGTGAGACATGCGCGATTTGCGCAGTCTCCTGGCTGCCTGAGCTGAACTTTGCTGGGCTGAGGAGGTCACAGCTCCTGTGGGCGTGACCTCCTCGGCTCAGCAAAGGTGCCTCGAGGACCTCCCCTGGGTGACGAGGGAAGTGTCACCCATTGACTCCGACCTGGGCGTTTCAGGTTTAAGCCCTGAAGTGCCCAAGGCGAGTGTCAATCAGTGACAGTTCGTCACAGAGTGGGGTGGGGTCAGCAGTCTCACTGACCCCATCCCACTCTGTGACGAGGCCAGCCAATGAGGGAAGACAGCAGTCCCAACCCTCCTGGGACCTCGAGGCTGAAGATAAGTGTGTGTGTGTGTTTGTGATGTTTTAAAAATAATGTTTGGCGAGTGCGTGCATGTTTGAATGTTATGTGTGTTGTTAATGGATATGCGTAAGTGTGTGTGTGAAAGAATGAGAGTGTGTGGCATCTTTTAAAATGAATGTTTGGTGCGTGCGTGCATGTTTGAATGTTATGAGTGTTAATGGATGTGCGTGCATGTCTGTGTGTGAAAGAATGGGTGTGTGTGTGTGTTTCCCGCCCGCCCCCCTCCCTCCTAAAGCTGCCGGCCGCCACTGGCTATTACTATCCACATTCACTGGCTTGCTGCCGTCTAGTGTTTACTTTCGACAAACGTGCAGCAGGGCAGTGCATGGAATGTTGCAGAGACAAAGGGAAGGGGCAGCGGGGCGCATTATCTCAGCATTGTATGTAGTAACATGAGAGGTGGTGGCTTTAATTATTTTGCTATTCAAAATGCGGTTTGCTACAGAACACTTGAAAAGAGTTAGAAGGCTCAGGTGTCAATGCAGAGCCCTTAATGAAAAAATAATTTGTAGGTTTATTGATGATATACTTGTTGTTATTTACTATAAAAAGTTAAAAGCTGCAATTCCTCAATACGAGTACAAGGAGAATGCACTACAATACTTTCACTTGCTTTGTAAATGTCAGAAATTAGACAACTGAGCGATTTGTGCTGCAGGCTGAAACTCCAGGGGTTCAATTTCAGCTGACTGCTCCCCGTCGAAACCACACAGGCTTAGGTATATTTTCCACCAGCAGCACGTTGAACTGGCCTGCTTCAGAACAGCAGTCAGATTCCGCATTTTATAAGCTAAGTAAGCACAACCATAATTGATGTCCATCAGATTGCATATACAGATATTTCCCTTTTTGACTCTTGCCTATGGATTCACATTTCAAAACTGTTTTCCTTGTGCAGATTTTTCAAGGGCTTAGCAGGAAAAGTACGTTTGCAGGACTCGTTTCACATTTGTGGTGATTTTTAACGTTACTAAGGTGGTCATTATGACCCTGGCGGTATTATAACCGCAGGACCAAAACGACGGGAGCACCGCCAACAGGCTGGCGGTGCCTCCTGGCGTATTTTGACCGCGGCGGAAGCGCCGCGGTCGCACCGCCGGGGCCGGCGGTTTACCGCCACAATGGCCCCGGCGGATGTAATCCGCAAGGGCAGCGCAGCTTGCAGCACTGCTTGCAGCGCTGCCCTGGGGATTATGACCCCCGTACCGCCAGCCTGTTTCTGGCGGTTTGCACCGCCAGGAAGAGGCTGGCGGTAAGGGGTGTCCTGGGGCGCCTGGGGGCCCCTGCACTGCCCATGCCAATGGCATGGGCAGTGCAGGGGCCCCCTAACACAGCCCGGCCAGCTTTTCACTGTCTGCATAGCAGACAGTGAAAAGCGCGACGGGTGCAACTGGACCCGTCGCACGGCCGCAACACCGCCGGCTCCATTAGGAGCCGGCTCATATGTTGCGGCCTCATTCCCGCTGGGCCGGCGGACGCAAACTTGGTTTGCGCCCGCTGGCCCTTTCATTTTTTACTTGCCTTTAATCTTGCAAAACAGGCATTCTCCTACCCGCCCTATCATGTTGTTTCTGCACTGCACTGGCCTTTACCTAGCACTTTTTTTTATTTTAAGTGTCCCAGTGATCGTTGGTCACCTGTACATTTTTGGCAAAGCTAATCACTCACCCATAGGCGAGACCTATTGGCTTTGCCAATACTTGTTTATGATCTCCCACTTTCCTATTTTAAAATGTTGGCATGTATGTGTTATGTCCAAGTCCCAGCTGCGCTTTACCTGGGCAAAGGCCCAAGCCCAGAGGGAACTCAGGGGGCCGGAGCGGAAACCACGCTGCGGCCCGAGCAAAAACGTGCCGATGCGGCACGCAAAACAAAAGGATGGCTGGGGTACGGAAGTGCCCCCACAGAAGCAAGCACCCCACCCCCACCCTTTCCGGCCCTGTCACAAGTGGGGCGCAGGGTGTAAACGGAAAGGGGGAGACAAAGAAGGACCAAGGGCCCAATAGGGTGCAGGCATTTTTTTAAATATCCCCAAATGCCCAGAGGGTAGAAAGTGGGGTTTTAAAAGGAGCTGCCTGGCACAAAACACCCTATACATATCGAGAGCGGTCGGGCAGCAAAGGAAAGAAGGTCGGCGTGGGACACCTGCGGAAACGAGGACCATCGCCAAAGGACACCGAGAAGGAGCAGCGGACCAATGCGAACAATGGGACCACCGGAGGCCGGCGCAACACCACCGGGACCAGCAGGAGCAGCGGAGCCCGTCGCAACACCACCTGCGGCAAGTGCGAGGAGTAGCAGTGCCCATCACAACACCACCTGCAGCAAGCGCGAGGAGCAGTGGAAGAGCGTGCAGGCAGCCTTACCTGCAGCCAACGAAGGTCCGGAGAGGACACAGAGGAAGCACAGATACTGGCAGAGGGGCCCGGCAGGGAGCAGCATCTACAGAGGCACCACCAGGGCAGATCGTTAAGAAAAGCACCGCCTCCGGCCGCGACCTCCCATTTGATCCCGGGCCGCAGGAGACAAAGGGCGCGGCCCAGGCTACGTAAGTCAGGTGGGGCCGGCCCCTCCACCCTCACGGTGAGCCCCTTTTATTCACGGGTGGGGCACCCGAACCGGGCGCGAGCAACGCGTGCCCAAGGCACAGGAGGCGAATCGCGGGGTCCAAGAAGTGAGCAGCGTTAACAGAGGCCGCGCTGGGGCGGATCATTAAAACCAGCACTGCCCCTGTCCGCAACCTGTCAGTCGAACCCGGGTCGCGGGATACCAAGGGCGCTGCCCAGGCTACTTCAATTGGAAGAAACAAGACGGGGCATACCACGCCCCAGCCACATGTTACAACCGAACGCTGGTAAAAAGAGGTGGCGGTTTTAATTGCAGGCACAAGGGGAAGACGGCATGCAACCCCCCCCTTGGCAAGAGACAAATCACGGCACAGCGGCTGCCCACATAGGAGGGCTTAAAAAGTTTAAAGACTTTGCAATTAGACATTTGCAAAAAAAAACAAAAAGAAAGAAAGGGCATTGTTTAAACTAAGACTTTGCAGGAGGACATTACAGAACGTCCTAAACAGTAAAAAATAAATAATACTGGACTTCAAAAGAAATATTGCAGACTAGCCTAGGCTGATTGGTCCAGGCAGCAACAGGCGGCCAGGGACAGCCCAGTGGGGGCAAGGTGACCTGGTCCCAAGCAAAACCGCAAGCCGTGAAGTGCGTCCTGAGTAACAGCACAGGAGGTCAAGCAGCTAGGGACAGCCCATGAGGCGACGCGACCTGGCTGCACTCGCAAACGCAAACTCAACCGGGGACAGCCCTTTGGGCGACGCGAGCGACGTAGAGCACCTGACAGTAACAGGGAACATCCCAGTCAGGGCGACGCGACCATGTGAACTGGCTTGGGAGCAAGGCATCATGAAAGACCTCGGGGCCAATCTGGAGCTCGACTTAGAGGAAATCATTAAGGCAGCAAGAGAAGCGGCAACAACGCGCAGCAAGGACTGGATCCTGAACCATATCAGAGGATCAGGAACAGACGAGGGGAAGACACAGGAAGAGCGCGACAGCGAAAGAGCGAGCGGCACAGCACAATACAGTGAATAACCACCTAACGAGTCAAAGAAGCGGCAGAGGAACACAAGTAGAGGTACTAAAAAAGGGGACAAGAGAGACGCAGGCGATCACCCAGAAACCGGGACTCCAGGACCAAGCAAGAAAGCAAAGGCAAATAATGGTGAGCAAATCAGTATGATTGTCCAAGAATGCTTGAAATCAATGGCGCCGTTATTGTTTGCAAAAGCTGGGGGAGCGAGCGAAACAAAGGGGCCTGGGCACACAGAATCCAGGGACGACCCAGCCCCCAGTGACTCCCGGGGGAAAGGGTCGCAGGCAACGAGAGCAGAAGCGGCGCACAAGCAAGGCCCAGCACCTGACAGGGGGGAGGAGGAAGCAGCTACCACAAGTGCCGCAGCACTGCCAACCCAAGTGTGGGGCGCTGGCCCAGATAAGAATGCGCGCAGTCAGCGCAGCCCATCAGCTGATGGTCAGGCCCCAGAGGCTTACAAAAGGGGGACCCTGGGGAGACCATACATGGTGGCAAGGGCACCAGGGCTAGCAAGCTTGATTTCACTAGCAGTAAAAGAACAAATATGGCATAGAGAATGTATTGACATATTCACGCTCCTAGAAATGCAAGTTGAGGGCCTAGATTTGACCACCGTGGACAAAAAGGAAGAAGAGAGGAGAGAGCGAAACAGAGTGGGGAAGGAGAGGAATTTTGACAACTGGCTGGATGCCTTTAGAATCATGGCATGTATAATAGTAGAGAAATTTTCACATTGTGCAAAAGATTTATGGCTCTATGAGTCTAAAATACACGAGGCGCAGAGGCAACTCAAAGGGGACGCATGGCTAGACTATGACAAATGTTTCAGATTAAAAATGCAAGTGCACCCAGACATGGAATGGGATGAAGAGGACGTAGCAGGTTACATGCACAAAATGATGATAGCAAGAGAAGCCAAGAGCTGGGCAAACAAGGACAACCAGCCCTTTTGCGGGAGCTACCAAAAATGTAGACACGAGAAGGCGAAGCCCTTCCACAAGAGGCAGCAATACACACAGTGGAAGGGGCCACAGGCTGGGAGGGCAACCACGGCAGTATGCTACAAGTTTGAAAAAGACGAGTGTACATGGGGTGCAGCATACAAATTCAGACACGTGTGCTCCACATGTGGGGGGGGGCACCCCACATCAGAATGTAAAGGAGGGGGAGGAAACAGCCTCAAGAGGGAGACAGATAAAAATAAATAGTCACACCAGCACAGTAGCCTGGCTGGGGAAGAAGGTGGAATTGGCAACATCCCCCCTTTAACACAGGCAGATTGAGGCAGCTCGCAAACGAATACGACAACAAACAAGATGCAAGATTAATATGCGAATGATTTAAACAAGGTTTAAAATACCGTCTATTCTGAGAGCACCAAATTCAGAACCAAAAAAACCTGCGCTCGGCAAGCGAGTACCCCGAAGTAGTGAGGGAAAAAAATAAAAAAGAGAAAGAGCTGGGGAGAGTGGAGGGCCCGCTACTGACCCCCATCCAACCCGAACTAATTATTTCACCCTTAGGAGTGGTCCCCAAAAAAGAGCAAGGCAAATTTAGGCTCATTCACCACCTGTCCTACCCAGAAGGCAAGTCGGTGAACAACGGCATTGACCCGGTCCACTGGGCGGTGGAGTATGCGTCAGTGGATGATGCAGTAGATTTATTGCGCACAAAAGGGAGGGGGGCGCTGATGGCAAAAGCAGACATCGAATCAGCTTTCAGGTTTCTCCCCGTCCACCCCAAGCACTACCACCTCCTGGGTTTTCAAGTTCGAGGGGGAAACATATTTTGACTAGGCCCTGCCCATGGGATGCTCGATTTGCAGCGCATATATTTAGAAAAATACAGAACATTCCTGGAATGGGCATTGCATAAACAACACCCAAGGGGCGGAAAGCTACACTACTTGGATGATTTTCTATTCGTAGGCCAACCCAGCGGGTCAGAATGTCAAGATTTACTAGATTCCTTCCAATCCCTAGCAGCTAAACTGGGGGACCCCTTGGCAGAGGACAAAACCACAGGCCCAACCACCAAACTAGTTTTTCTAGGCATAGAGCTGGACTCCAAAGCAGGCACATCTAGCATGCCACAAGACAAAGTTAAGGACCTCCAGAGAAAGTTATTGGGCAAACAAAAGGCCACCCTTGGGGCACTACAAGAGTTAATAGGGAAACTGAACTTTGCTACAAGAGTCATTCCCGTGGGAAAGGTATTTGCTAGGCGAATTTCCCAGCTGACTAGGGGGCTAGAGAAAAAACACCACCACGTCAGGCTGACCCTGGGAGTAAAACAAGACTTGCAGACATGGCAAGCATTCTTAGCGGATTTCAATGGCACCCTGATATGGAGAGAAGGTTGGGTGTCAGCCAAGCAGATTGAATTGTACAATGATGCAGCAGGCAGCCTATGTTTTGGGGCCCTATTAAAGGACAAGTGGTGCGCCAAGAAGTGGCCTGAGTCGTGGGCAACACAAGGCCTCACAAAGAACATCACTCTATTATAATTATTCCCTATCGCAGTGTCTCTGACAATCTGGAAAGAACAGCTAAGGAACATGAAACTCACACTATGGTCAGATAAGCAGGCAGTGGTTCACGCTATCAATAGAGGGGCATCTCAGTGCGCATTCGTATTAAAATTACTGAGATACATGGTGATTATGCAGCTAGAAAACAACCTAAACATAAGAGCGAGGCACGTGCAGGGCGCAGTGAACACTGAAGCCGATGCCCTCTCTCGATTCCAGAGGGGGAAATTCAGGAGCCTGGCCCCGGGAGCATAGAAGGAGATTACACCAATCCCTCCCAGTCTATGGGGTCTGGTGGAGGGGACCTATCTACATTAATAGAGCACGGCCTGGCGCCCAAAATGGCGAGGCGCTATGCAACATGCACAAGCACAGTGCAAGAGGTGACAGGTTTAAAGTCCTTTGAGAACCACGAGGAGTCTCAGAGAGTAGTGGAGTGATTCGCACAGAAGAAAACCAAGTCCTGGGCACAAGCACACCTGACAGCGGTAGCACACTTAAGCAAACTGACAACAGGCAGGGATCCCTCAAACTCACACTACATAAGGGCAGCAATGAAGGGGTGGCGCCAGCTGGAAGGTCCCACGCGGGACCAACGGCGCCCAATCGAATTTAGTTTCCTGAAACGGCTGGTGGGGGCACTCAGTAGCATCTGCCAAGACAATTTTGAAAGCACCCTTTTCAAGGCAGCATTCACAATGTTTTTTTTTGGGGCCTTTAGGATAAGCGAACTAGTGGCCCCAGCCAAAACAGGGCACACAGACACAGGCATCCAGAGGCAAGATATACAGATAGGCCAAGGAACCATGCAGTTCTTACTAAAAAAATGAGATACATGGTGATTATGCAGGGGAGAGGGGCAAAAGTAGAGCTAAAATGCCCAGATGACCACGAAGTATGTCCAGTTTGCAGCACACAGGAGCTCTTGAAATTAAGTCCAGAGGGGCAAGGGGTGCTCCTAAAACATAAGAATGGGGACTGCTTGAGTATATTCCAGTTCAAAGCAGTACTCCGAAGGGCACTGACCAGTGTGGGGCTCCCCGCAAACAAATTTGGCACCAACTCCTTCAGGATAGGGGCGGCAACTAGAGCAGCGTGTCACGGCATGTCAGAGGCAGGCATAAAAGCAGTCGGGAGATGGAGCTCCAACGCCTACAAAGGTTACATCAGAAGACAGCATAGAGACAAACAGAATTAGCCGCAAACAACCAGGCCTTCATTGTCCCTTTCTACATGCAGGTGAACGCAGAACGGCATGGGTGATCGATCTCTCTTTCGTGCACAGAACCCAAAACTAGTGGGAGTTGGGTGGCCCCACGAGTGGACAATGCCCACAACAGACAAGCATAAAATTGGAGTGGGGGCATCTCAGCGGGCGCATTGGATAGGTCACGGAAAAAAATGAACGTTGCAGTCTGGAGGGGTTATGGGCGAAGGCCCGCGACCAGAAGGAGCTCAGGGGGCCAGAGCGGAAACCACGCCGCGGCCAGAGCAAAAATGCGCCAGATGCGGCACTCAAAACAAAAGGATGGCGGGGGAACGGAAGTGCCCCCAGAGAAGCAAGCACCCCACCCTTTCCGGCCCTGTCGCAAGTGGGGCGCAGGGCGGAAACGAAAAGGGAGCGCAAAGAAGGACCAAGGGCCCAATGGGGTGCAGGCATTTTTTAAAATATCCCCAAATGCCCAGAGAGCAGAAAGTAGGGTTTTAAAAGGAGCTGCCCGGCACAAAACACCCTATACGTATTGAGGGCGGCCAGGCAGCAAAGGAAATAAGGACACCCACACCTAACACCTGGCACCCAGAGCATCGCAGGCTGGGGTAAAAGATAGGTGACCGTAGCGAAAGGAGAGATAAAGAACTACAAAGGCCACACCCAACAAAGCAGGGTGGCAGGGCTCCTTACCTTGGGATGCCTCACAGCAGGGTAAGGCAGTCGGGGAGGTACTCAAAAACACGGCACTCGCAGCCCGGGTCTGCCGGAGAGCTGGACACAAGGACTAAACAAGGTAGCGAGCTAAGCCTAAAGGGAAACGAGTACCCTCCTACTTAAAAAAGGAATAACGGCAAAGGACCAAAACACGAGACTGATTAGAAGCCAAGGAGTGAACGGCATGTAACAGCAAAGTTATCGTCAAGTATAAGGTTGTTAAGATACAAAGCGATATATGAAACAAATGTATCAATGTGAATCACAAACCCAGGGTCTTCTAACCTCAGGGGAGATATAGAGTTTATGGCAACTTTTAATCACCCATAACAATGATATGACATAATGATTTATGACCCTCATAAAAGCAGGGCGGGCATGCTGTAAACCAACTCTTTAATAAAACTGCGACCAACATTTTCCAAACAAATAACCGACTGTTGTATTATATAGTCATTGCGGGAATGGGCCATCTGGAGGGGTTTTTGGCTGGTTCCCCGACCGGTCTAAGGCCTTACAGACGCGGATATCTCCCATGAGGCTCTATCTCACTGCGCTCCACCTCTCTCCCTGTCCCGCTTTCACTCTGCTCTTACTAACTCCTCCACACTCTCGCTTTTGCACTCTGCCTTCTGTGCTCTTTTGTACTTGGCGTCTATTCCCCTTTTATCTTTTATGCTGGGTTTCCTTCTGTAACTCTTGTGCTCTTTGCACCTTCCTGCTAAGTGCCGTTTGTCTTTTGTGCTCGTCTGTCTGTCTATTTGGCTCCTGTGCTCTTTTGTGCTCTTTTGTGCGTTTTTGTTTTATTGCCTGTTTTTTGTACCCAGCTGTCTTTTGTCCCTTTTTCATTGGTCACCCTACTATGCCCATTTTTGCTTTCTTTCCTTGTCTTTTGTGCTCCTATTTGTGCTCTTTTTCTGTTGCCTTTCTGCCCCTTCTGCTTTTGGTCCTCTTGTCTCCCCCACTTCTCCTCTTGCTGCAGGGACCTTCGCACCTCCCCACCTCCCTCCTTCCCATTCTCCTTACCTGCTGTCCTGCATCCTTTATCCCTCTGTGGTTTCCAGATCCTCCTTACCCCGCCCCATAATCCTCCCCCTCCTAGGACCTACTTAATGGCGGCCACTTCGCCTGCACAGCCCATCTGCACCCGCACAGCAGCTGGACCGCACACAGCGCCACAGATCCTGGACCATCCAAATGTCACTGCTACACTTCCACGACTTGCTAGCACTCAATATAGGATGCCGTCACAACTGCTGCCACCACTCTGCACTGCATGGCAGAACCTTTCTCATATGTTTACAGAGGCTTCTTTTACAGCATCTCCCTACACCAAGCTCTGCATACCTTACCCTGCATCACCTTCATGCTCATTAACACCAGATCTCTCTTCAGATACGCCACTGAAATCAGGACCTCATCCACACACACTCCCTGGACATCCTCTTTCTCACAAAAATGTGGCTCAGTGTCCAACCCCCCTGGCTACAAAATCGTTCACTGCGACCGGCTCCACAAATCAGGGGGAGGCCTCGCAATCATCCACAAAGACACCATCACCTGCACTACCTCAACAGATGAACCAACCATGCTCATGAAACATTTGCACTCCAAACCAAATCTCAGCCGCTTCACAACCATCTCAGGCACCTTTGCCCATCAACCACCAGGACCCCATACAACCTTCAGCAACCTCCTCATCAACTTCATAGCTCCCATTGCCATTAAATCCAACAACTTCCTCCTCCTCTGTGACCTCAACATTCATCTTGATGATCCAAAGGCCCCCAGCGTGACCAACCTCTTAGAAACCCTCGACAACATCAGACTCACACAGCTCATACAAGGCCTGACTCATATCACCAGACACACACTTGACCCAGTCTTCACAGCCAGCAACAAGATTACCTTCCACCACCTCACCCCAAATACACTGACAGTCCACTCCACCATACACTTCTACATCGATGCACCCCACACCAGCAAACCCAAACCAACCATCAACTTTAGCTGTAGCAGTAACCATGTCATACGTAACCACACCCTAAGATCCAACCAGCCTATCCTCACAGCAATCTACAGAACCACATATCCACCGTCAAACAATTGGATCTCAGACTGCGCCAACACCCTGGCCCACATGAAGATCAGACATGCAAGAACTTGTGCTCAAGCATGCTGGTTCACGGAAGAGCTAAGAGACTTAAAATGCTATGGCAAACAACTGGAAAGGAGCTGGAGCACCAGCGAGACACCTCTAGAGACACTTGCAAATCTGTGCCAGGAGGTATCACATACAGATAAAAGTAGGCAGGAAAGTAGCCCTCATGCTCAGACTCAAATTCTGCTCCAACTCCAACAAAGAACACTTCAACATTGTGAAAGAATTCACCAACCCAACAGTTGCCCCCAACACTATCATCCCATCTTAGATCCTCTGCAACAACGTTTCATATTTGTTTCCCAACAAAATACTCAAGACCTACACCAACTTCACTGTAGAGGAGATCATCACACAACCCCCTCCCCCACCACCAGGATCACACACCTGCTAATAGACTGCAGCCCCCTCACTAAAGATGACACCACCATAATAATGCAGAACATCCACTCACGGTCCCCCACAGACCTCTGCCCTGACCACATATACAACCTGGGAAGCACACTGATCAGCGCCAACCTCACCACCATCATCAACTACTCCATCCTCAGTGAAAACTTCCCGGACAGCTGGAATCATTCAGTGGTCACAACCCTCCAGAAGACGCCGTCAGCCAACCCAAAAGATCTCAGCAACTACAGCCCCATCTCATTCCTGCTCTTCCTGTCCAAAGTCCTGACAAAATTGATCAACCAGCAGCTCTCCACCCAATTTGAACAGCACCACCTTCTGGACTCCACTCCGTCAGGGTTCAGCAACCACAGCACCAAAACCGCCGTCCTGGCAGCAATAGACTAAATCTGGCCTATCATGAACAGAGGAGAAACTGCAGCACTCATCGTGCTCCGCATCTCAGATGCATTCAACACAGTCTCCCATGGCACCATCATCGCCTTACTTCAGGACTCAGGAATCCAAGGGCCTACCCTGAGCTGGATCGCCTCCTTCCTCTCCAACAGGACACAACGAGTCAGACTCCCCACTTTCCAAACACGAGAAGCTTGTCTGCGGAGCCCCCACCATGGCTCCTCCCTCAGCCCAACCCTGTTCATTGTGTACATGGCATCTGTCGCCTGCCTAATAAGAACCTATGGAATCAACATTGTCTCCTACCCCGACATCATTCAGCTCATCTGCTCTCTCTCCGACACGAACAACACCACCAGGACCAACTTCACCACTAGCATGTCCAACATAGCTAACTGGATGCCAGAGAACTGCCTCAAACTCAACATAGACAAAAGGGAGATCCTGCTCTTCAGGAGTTAGAGCTGCCCTGGGACTCCTCCTGGTGGCCACCTGACCTAGGTCCCATGCCTACCCCAACAGACCACACCAGAAACCTTGGCATCATCCTTGATGACAAGCTCATGATGAACAAACAGGTCAACAGTGTGATCGCATCCTGCTGCCACATCCTCAGAATATTTGGCAAGATTTTAATATGGCTCTCTACACACATAAGACGCACGGCCACCCAGGCCTTCATCATCAGCAGATCAGACTGCGGCAATGCACTCTGTCACCATCTTTAATCAACTCATGCAAAGACTCCCGACCATCTAAAACAATGCCTCCAGACTCATCCTAGACACCCCAGAAGCGCTCACATTACTCTCTACCTCACTGAATTACACTGTCTACCCAACAAGAAATGATGCAAATTCAAGCTGCTCATCAACTACTAAAAATCCCTCTATAACTCTGAACCACATACCTCAACGACCAACTCTAACTTTACCAACCTTTCCTGCAGCTATGCTACGCTCCACTTCCCTCTCAAGACAGGAGGGCATGCTTTCTTCTTCATCACCACCAAAAATTGAAATAAACTTCCTCAACACATTAGGACTGCTACTCCACTTCTCAACTTCTGCAAGAAACCGAAGACCTGGCTGTTCAACTGGGAGCACCGCCGGGCCCACGCTGCTGTTGCAGAGCCTGGACACCCTCACAAGTGATAAGCTGAGCAGTACAAATCTACATAACGTAACATAATGGAACATAATATTCCTATTTTGGCAGTGAAAAGTCAAGATAATAGTTATGTATCACCAGGCCTGATAAATACCAATCCCTGAGGTATCAGTTGTATTGGGACAATAAATAACTATTTCTCTACCAGCCACTCCCAAGGAAGACCTATGATGTGAAAGGCCAGAGTGCGAGTGGCCGGAAGGATAATATGGAGTTTATCGCACTCTATAAAATCTGATGCAGCAGGGTTAGGAATTTTTTGGGTGCAATAAATGCCACCTAAGATGAGTTTCATCATGAAAATATGGTATGACATGAATGTTGGTGCTTACTGCAACAATTTCTGTATGTCCCAGTAATTGTCAGGCATTTTTCATCCATTCAATTCCAACTGGTTTACCTGTTGAAATTTAATAGGATGTGTGAACTATCGCAACAAGTAATTACTAGGTGAGATAAACATCACACAACTTACAATTCTGATCCCAGCGGAAATAGGTGTTTGTCAGGGATCGTAATTTGCCTGTGCCCTCTTAATTAGGTCTAAAGCATACATTTCTGTAGACCTATGACCTGTGGTTTAAATTCCGAGTAGGGTGTAAACCAGAGTTCTTGCACTCCCAAAATTCTGAGGTATGAAGATATTTTGCAATACATCCTATTTCCACTGAGAGATTTTGAAAGGTGAAATATGGCAACATTTAATTTAGGGAATATCCTGGAAAAAAAAGCAACTATATGGACCTTGGTGCATTAAAAAACAGATCTCTCATGTTCTACCTCATTTCCAATTGAAAAACCTGGTACAGCAGATATTTATCATTAGCAGCAATTTACCGTTAACAGTTATTTATTGCACCCTGTAAATATCTAAACCAGCGGCAATGGTGTTTACTAGTTGTGAAAATACCTCAATCTTTTCTGACCCATCAAGAATCCTGGCCTTTGTAGAGTAAAACAAAACTACATTTGCAGTGAAATCCTACAACATAATAATAATTTACATTTAGTAACACATTTTACTTCCAGAGTAAAGAAAAGGCAGAAGTGCAAAATGAAACACCGTATAAAGAATATTACAAATTCAATGAAGCCTTACAATTGTTTAGAATCTGTGTTATTGTCATCAAATGTTATCTTTGTATCACATGTAAACAAGACAGTGGCTGTTAGAAATTGGGTGTCTAGTTGGCAGAGGTATGTATCCTGCCCAAGTCAGGACCACAATCCTAGTCAGGGTACGTAAACTACACAACCTAAATTAACCTGTGCTCATCCCTGGTAGCTTGGTGCAGAGCAGACAGGCTTAACTTAGAAGGCAATGTGTAAAGTATTTGTGCAACACTCACACAATGACAGTGCCACTAAAAGACTGCAACAGGTTTATGAAATATAAAGGTTATCTATCTATGTAATCAAGACCAAGACGACAAGATGAAAAGATTCAATAAGTATGTTATGGGTTATTGTTTTAAGTGTTAGGATTGGCCGCAAGGCAGGCTGAGAGCCTGTACCTCCTGTGGCCAGGAAGAAGGAGCGGTGGCAGCAGCGAGGCAGGTAAGTTTTAAATGTTACTATTTTAAATATATATATTATTATCCCCCCTCCGTGCACCACCCTTCCCTTTTTAACCCCCACAAGCTGCAACTGTCAGTCAGGTAGAGTAGTAGTCCCTTGGAACAGTCAAGTCCAGCAAGATGGCAGTCCTTCAGCCCAGCAGCCTTTACACCAGCGTAGATTCTTCCAGGTCCAGAGTGTACTGATTTTCATGGGTCAGAGGCCCAGTACCTATATAAAAGTACCTTTGATGTGCGTGATGACTTCAGAATGTTTCTGTGAAGTGCACAGACCACCCTTTCAGTTCAGCCTCAGCTCCAGGTTATCAGTGGGGGATAATCAGCCCTTTTGTGAGGGCTCGGTCCACTAATCTTTGAGATGTAAGTGAGAGCCCTTCCGAACCCTCTCCCCAGGAATACCCATCAGTATGCAGATTAATGCAGATACAGCTGAGTATCTTGTGTGTGGGAATGCACAAGTGTAGCTGCCAGCTAGCTCAAGTCAGACGTGTATTGCAGATAGGCTGTAGGCTCACAGGGCAGTGAGGGTAGAGAAATTCCCACTTTCTAAAAGAGGCATTTCTAAAATAGTAATAATACATCCGACTTTACCAGTAAGGAGGATTTATCATTACTATTCCATTGAAACTCTCAGATCAGGAATTATACCTTATTTAGCTTAAAAGTATTATAAGGAATTACCAATGCTGGCTTATGAGAGGGGCAGACCTCACGTTAATGAAAATGGCTTTGGGAGCTCATTACCAGTGCATGAAAAACTTAAAACTGCATATCCTGCCTTCAAGTTACATGGCACCCTGCCCTATGGGCTACCTAGGGCTTACTTCAGGGGTGACTTATATGTTAGAAAAGGGGAGTTGCGGGCTTGGCAAGATGTTCTAAATGCCAAGTCAGAGTGACAGTGAGACTGCACAAACAGGCTCTTCAGTGACAGGCCTGAGACATGTTTACAGGGCTCCTTGAGTGGGTAGCACAATCAGTGCTGCAAGCCCACTAGTAGCATTTAATTTCCAGGCCTTGGGTTTATGGTATAGCACTTTACAAGGTACATACATGTAAATTAAATATGCAATTTGTGGATACACCAATGTTACCATGTTTTAGGGGAGAAGCACACGCACTTAAGCACTGTGTAGCAGTAGTAAAGTGCCCAGAGTCCTAAGACCAACAAAAAGATACAGCAACAAAATAGGAGGTAAAGGCAAAAAGTCCGGGGGAAGACCACCCTAAGGATGCCAGGTCTAACACGTGTCCCCCCAGCTGAAGGTGGAGAGAACTACCCTAAATCTAGTGGGTTCTCATTACTAAGGTTGAAAACCATAGCTAGACCGTCGGCATTGGTGTGGTCTACCCCAGGTTTGTGTTCCAACCTGAAGTCCATACCCTGTAGGGAAATGTCCCACCTCAACAGTTTTGGGTTTTCACCCCTCATGTACATTAATCATCTGAGGGACCTGTGGTCAGTCTGAATCAGGAAGTGAGTGCCAAACAGGTATGGCGCACCTTCTTAGGGGCCCAAACCACAGCAAAAGTTTCTCTTTCTATAGCACTCCACTTCTGTTCCTGGGCAAGTAACCTCCTAGAGATAAAGGCTACAGGATGGTCCAGGCCTTCTTCATTGAGCTGTGACAGTTCTGCTCCTACACCATGCTCTGAGGCATCAGTTTGTACAATGAACTCAAGTCACAGGCCTTGAACACAGGAGCTTTGCCTATGGCTTGCTTCAGGGAGTCAAACATGTTTTGGGCTTGCCTCTTTACAATTCACATATCTGGGCTGCTTCTTAGACGTCTGCTCAGTCAAGGGGGCCACATTGGTGCCATATCTCGTGACAAACCTCATATAGTACCAAGTGAGGCCTAAGAATGCGTTGACTCTAGTTTGGGTTTTTTGGGGGGTCTTCCAGGGCAACATAGTTTCAGTCTTGGCCTGGAGGGGCCGCACCTTACCCCAGCTCACCAGGCACCCCAAGTACAACACTGACCCCTCCCCTATCTGGCACATAATGGTCTTGGTAGTCAGGCCTGCCTGTTGCAGGGCCTAAGGTACTTCCCCAAGGTAGTACAGGTGGTCCTCCCAGCTGCTACTGAAGATAGCTATGTCATTCAGGTAAGCAGCAGAGAAGGCCTCCAACCCAGCGAGTACTTGGTTCACCATCCTCCGGAAGGCAGCAGGAGCATTTTTTAACCCAAAGGGCATCACCCTGAACTGGTAGTGGCCCTCAGGAGTGGAGAAGGCTGACCTCTTGTTGGCTCCTTAGGTTTGGGCAATCTACCAGTACCCTGATGTAAGATCAAAGGTACTTAAATACTTGGCAGCCCCCAACTGGTCAATCATCTCATCCAGCAGGGGGATGAGATGAGCATCAGTCTTGATTACAGAACTTAACCCCCTGTCATCCACACAGAACCTACGTTCAGGTGGTGTGCTCGGTTGGGCAGCTCTTGGTGCCAGAACCACAGGACTGGACCTGGAACTACTGGAGGGTTTTATCACCCCCAAATCCAGCATCTTAGCAACCTCACTCTTTATTGTGGCCCTCACCTTATCCGTCAACCTGTAAGACTTGTGCTTGACAGGAAGGTTGTCCCCTGAGTCCACATCATGGGTACTCAGGTGGGTAATCTCAGAAGTAAGGGAAAAAAGAGAAGAGAACTGTTCCAATACTTGGCAACAGTCCGTCTGCTGTTTAAGAGTCCAAGCGGGGGAAAGGATCGCCCCTTCCATAGACCTATCCTTCTTTTTGGAGGCTAAGAGGTCATGCAGAGGTTCACCCTCCTCCTTATCAGCTCCATCAGTTACCATCAACATGTTGACCCCAGCCCTCTCAAAGTGGGGTTTGAGGCAATTGAAATGAAGCACCTGATGCGATTGCCCTATGGGGTCTTAAGGTCCACCACATAAGTGGCCTTACTCTTCTTCTCAATCACGTTGTAGGGCTAAGAGCCATCCAAGGGGCCATACCACAGGCTTCATCATCCACACTTTCTGCCCATGCTGGAATTCTGCAGTGGGTGGCTTCTAAATTGTCAGAAGCTTGCTTCCACAACTTAGTCATTTGAGTACGGAAGCCCAGCATGTAGCTCACTACATCCTGGGGGACTTTCTTGGAAGCTTGTTCCCAACCCTCCTTTACCAAGCTAAGAGATCCCCTGACAGGGTGCCCATACAGAAGCTTTAAGGCGCTGAAGCCCACTCTCTTCTGTGGCACCTCCCTTTAGGCAAACAACAAACCGGGCAAGAGGATATCCCACTTTTGTCTCAGGCAGACATCTGATCATGCCTTTTAGTGCCTTGTTGATCCTCTCAGAACCTAACTTGTAAGTTGCGCCACAATATTTCCACATGGACTGCATATAAGCAGACATGAAGTTGGTGCCCTTGTCAGATACCACTTCCTTGGGAAACCCATCTGGGTGAAAATCCCCATAAGTGCTCTTGCCACTACAGGTGCAGTTGTGGTCCTCAGTGGCATGCTCCACCAGAACCAGGATGAAACTGTGACCAGAAGTAGTCTGGAGATGCATGGGCCCAATTATGTCGATCCCCACCCTTTCAAAAGTGCTACTAACAACTGGCAGTGGTTCCAGGGGAGCTTTCAGCCTCTGCCCTGGCTTCCCACTGGCCTGGCAGGTCATTCAGGTTCTACTGAACGTGTCTGAGAAGGTCCTCATCTTGGGCCAATAAAACTGGGGGTCAATCCTTACAAAGGTCTTGTCTTGACCAAGTGTCCTACTTGGGTATTTCATGAGCCAGCTCCAGTAGGAAGGCCCTGTAGCATTGGGGGACCACCAGGGCTCTTGTTGTCCCATGCACAGGAGGCTTAGGCTCACTGTATAAGAGGTTGTCTTCCCAGTAAATGTGATAGCTCCCAAAGAATTACCTGCTGCTTGGGCGTAAGCCTGTTGCCTCATGCACTCATGGGTTGGACAATCCCTCTCTGCCATACAGAACTCCTACTTGGTGGGTCCTCTTTCAAATGGCAGTATGCAGGAATAGGCAGGTCACCAAGAGAAGCAGTGCCCTCCTCAGTGAACTCCAGGGTGGCCAGCATGGGTGCCCCACCTATCTCGTTAGGAGTTCACTCAAGGGCTGTTTTACCATGCCCTCTGCCTTACCCCTTCTAGCAGCTGAATGGGCCATTGTTCCAGACTCCAGCCCTTCTTGACTCTCCTCCTGGGCAGCCATGGATCTTGTGGTACCATAAATCCAGTCACGTAACACCAACATCTCCACATGAGCCGTGAGATTGACCTCTTCCCAGGCAGAGGACTGAGGACTCTAGGTCATTACCTACCAAACAGTCCACAGTCATGTCAGGGCTTACAGAGACTTTCAGAAGACCTAAAACCCCTCCTTACTCAAATGGAACCAGGGCCAGTGGATATAGACCATCCCTGTTGTCAGCCAACACAACTTGGTGGAATGTATTGGGAATCACCTGCACTGGGGACAACAGTTGACTCCTTACCATAGTCATACTGGCACCTTTGTCCCTCAGAGTCTCAACACCTTGCCCATTGGTGGTAACCCATTGCCTATACATGGTAATATTTGATGGGACATGTATCTTAGGGACCATCTCAGTGTCACCCAGGGACACTAAAGTAACTCCACTAAACTCTAGCCCACTAACTAGGACAACATCCTTCCCCAGCACTATGCTAGCCACCCCTGGGGTCTTACCTCCGGTGGGAGGGTGTGATCTTTTTGGACACTTGGGGTTTCCCTTGTAGTGTCCATACGTGCCACACTAATAACACTGGGCGTTTTGGACTGCTGACTTTTGTCAAGGTAGTTGGATTTCTGGTGGCCAGTTTGGGAATGTGAGCCAGATCCTTTCCCTTGTCAGTTGTTTTGTGGTCCTTTAGAAAAAAATCTTCTTTTTTATTTCCCCCTTCCTTTCTCAGGTGGGAACTGTTAGAAATTGGATCTCCAGTTGGCATTGGTTTGCACGCTGTCCAAGTAGGGACCCTTACTCTAGTCAGGGTTAGGGAGCCACCTAGCTCAAATAACCCCTTCTCACCCACTTGGTATCTTGACTGAAGCAGTCAGTCTTACCTCATAGGCAATGTGTAAAGTATTTGTACACACACACACACACACAGTAATACAGTGAAAATAGCACAAAAGAACTTACACCAGTTTAGAAGAAGAGACAATATTTATAAGAGTAAAACGACCAAAACAACAAAAATCCAACATACCCAAGTAAAGATATCCCTTTTTGAAGGTTTAACTGAGCCTGAGTCTATAGAAATCAATGGTTGTATCTTTTTGGCACAAAGTACCTAGGATGCATAAAAAACAATGACGATGCGGGCCGTAGGAGAGGTGAGATCCTAAAAAAGCAAAGCGATGAGTCGGTTCTTTACTGCGCAAGGGGAGATGATGCATAGATTCTTTCCTCGCAGGCGAGGAGTTGGTTTCTTACTAGCAGGAGAGGTGATGTGTTGAGCATTTACTCACAGGAAAGGTGATGTGCTGATTTTCAGACACGCAGCCTCGGTTCCTTACTGTGGTGCAGGGTTTATGAGAAATTGATGTCCAGGGACGATACTTGGGAAATCCTGATGTGCAGTGATGATTGGACTATGGTGAAACAGGCATTGTGTCGATTCTGCAAGTGCAGCATTGATCTTTCAGCCATGAAGCAGGCACTGCATCGATTTCGCAGGCATTGCATCGATTTTTCAGCCGCAGTGCGTCAGTGCATGGATTCTCCCTGGGCCTTCTTTACGGGAGGCAAGCTCAGTTCAAACCCTTGGAGAACCTTGGAAAGCAGGATGTAGAAAGCAAAGTCCAGTCCTTTCACTCCGAGGACAGAAGCAGCAAGCTGCAGGCCAGTTCAACCAAAAACAGGCAGAGTGACAGTCCACCTACAACATCCAGTTCTTCTTCCTGGCAGAATGTTAGTCCAGAAGTGTTCTAACTTTGTGGTGTCAAAGGTCCAGTACTTTTACCCATTCCTGTCTTTGAAGTAGGCAAATTTCAAAGAGAAGTCTTTGTAGTGCACAAAACCCTGCCTTTCCCTACCCTGGCCCCAGGCGCACTCCAGGGGGTTGGAGACTCCTCTGTGTGAGAAAAGGCATAGTCCTATTCAGGTACATGTGTCAGCTCCTTCCACCACTGTAGCTCAGAAAGACCCATCAGGAAATGCAGGGCACACCTCAGCTCTCTTTGTGTGACTGTCTAGAGTGAATTCATAAACAGCCCAACTGTCACGCTGACCCAGACATATATTCCACAGACAGGCAGAGGCACAGAATGGTTAAGCAAGAAAAAGCCCACTTTCCAAAAGTGGCATTTTCAAACTTATTGTTCAAAAACCAACTTCATCAAAAGTTGTATTTTTAAAATGTGAATTCAGAAACCCCAAACTCCAGATCTCTGTCTGCTCCCAATGGAAAATTACACTTAAACAATATTTCAAGGCAATCCCCATGTTACCCTATGGGACAGATAGTCCTCGCAATAGTGAAGAACGAATGTAGCAGTATCTCACTATCAAGACATGTACACCACACCAGTACATGTCCTACCCTTTAAATACACTGAACCATGCCCATAGGGCTGCCTTGGGCCTACCTTAGGGATGACTTACATGTAGTAAAAGGGAAGGTTTGGGCTTGGAAAGTGGGTGCACTTGCCAAGTCGAAATGGCAGTTTAAAACTGCCCACAACTACACTGCAGTGGGTGGTCTGAGAAATGTTTACAGGGCTACTCATGTGAGTGGCACATTCAGTGCTGCAGGCCCACTAGTAGCATTTGAGTTACAGACAATAGGTACACATGGTGCACTATACTATATGGTATTGCACAAACACAAGTATTATCCCACTGCTGCCACCAATGTTAGAAATTGGGTCTCTAGTTGGCAGAGGTATGCAACCTGTCCAAGTAGGGACCACAATCCTAGTCAGGGTAAGTCAAATACACAACCTAAATTAACCCGCGGTCACCCTCTGGTAGCTTGGCGCAGAGCAGGGAGGCTTACCTTAGAAGGCAATGTGTAAAGTGTTTGTGCAGCACACAAACACAGTAGATACAATGACAACAGCACAAAAAGACTCCACAAAGGTTTCTGAAAAAATGGTTATTTATCTAAGCAATCAAGACCAAGATGACAAAAGATCCAATCAGTACTTTATGGAGCATTGTTTTAAGACACTAAGGGGTCACATTACGACCCCGGCGGTCTGCGATAATGTGGAGGTAAGTACTGCCAACAGGCTGGCGGTACTTACCGCCACATTATTATATTGCCAATGTACCACTCCAACCGCCACGGGGGTAACAGCCGCCGGGCTGGAGATATCCATCTACAGCCTGGCGGCTGCCATTGTACCCCCTACGGGATTATGACCCCACCTACCGCCATGGTTTTCATGGCTTTCGTAACGACACGAAAACCATGGTGGTAAGCCATATCAGGCCATATTAGTGATCAGTGACTGTCACTGATGTGGGTCTCCCCCTCACCTCTCCAGATACCCCCCTCTCCAAAAAAACCACCCTCCCTAATCCACACCCCCTACACACCACCACACACACACACACGCATACACACACTCATTCGCACATACATACACTCATGCATGCATCCAATCGCAGACACTTCCAACCATACATGCAGACACGCATTCACATTTCGCAACATACACGCACTCACACGTCCATACATGCACACACGCATTCAACACTCAAAACACACCCGCATTCACGCACACACATACATTCACACACCACCATACACACACACAACACCCCACCCTCCTCCCATGTTGGAGGCCCGCCTTAGCTGGATCCACGGGGTCCTCCGGCAGGAGACAGGACGGAGCACTGATACCGCCACCGGCGGCTGCCAGCAGAACACCGCTAGGCTGTATTATGTGTCATGATACAGCTGGCAGCAGCCTACTGGGGTGGCGCTGCTGGTGGTAGCAGCGCCACCTTACCGCCATTCGCCAGTATGGCCACAGCTGGATTTCCGCCATTCTTGTGGCGGAAATCCGGCTGTGGTCATAATATGGTGGACGGCTGGTAGCCGCGGCGACGGTCTTTGGGCGGCCGTCGCCGTGGCGGTAGGCAGTTTTTACCGCTGTTCTTGAAATGAGGGCCTAATTTCTGAAGCAGTGCTGTACAGACAAATTTCGCTCTTAACAGAGGGAATACGGTAATGCCTCTTCACAGATGTGGAGTGTGCTTGTCTGTGCCGCATTGGCCTTCTACGGTATTAAAGGGAGCCAGAAAGTCACCAACACTCACGGTGCTTCGTGGGTCACTACAGACCTGGGTCAGGCCAGGTGTTAGAGTGGACAAGGGGGAGTCGCTGCCTCGAAAATACAGCAGGAACTCTGCTCTGAAACAACAAGGTGAGAGAAGCACTCTTCTAGGGGGGCTCAGCAGGTCTCACAGGACAGTTCTCACTGGTGGAATGGGGCAGAGGCTACTGGGAAGCCTTTGCACAGATCAGAGCAGCCTCTCACGAGCCGACACCTCTTTGGCAGGGCCGCAGGAGGAGCTCTGGGCTTACCCAGTGAAGTTCTGAAGGGAAGTCTCACGTTGGGCACCTCTTTGACGGTTGGCACCACTCCAGCAGAGTGCTGCAAACTTGAACAGAGACACCACTCTCACTGGTGGGACGGGAATCTTTGCACAGCAAACAACACCTTGCAGAGCAGCATGGGTCTACGATGAAGCACATTGCTTGATGCAATAGTCCTTTAGCACAGTTCTAATTTAGCAGAGCTACACAGGGTTTTGGATAAGTGCAGCTCACAAGGTCTTTGATGTCCCTAAGACCTCAGGGAAAACACAGGGTAAGCCAGCAACCCCTTGCAGTCGCTCTGGAGGATAGGTTTTGGTTCCTGCAAGTTTGCAGAGGTTATCAGGGCAGCTCAGTCAGGCAGAGTAACTGTCCCTTGGAACAGTCAAGCTCAGCAAGATGTCAGTCCTTCTGCATATCAGCCTTTACTCCAGCATAGATTTTTCCAGGACCAGAGTGTACTAATGTTAGTGGGTCAAAGGCCCAGTACTTATACTAAAAAGTGCCTTTGATGTGGGGGATGACTTCAAAAGGTTTCTGTGAAGTGCTCAGGTCCCCCTTTCATCTCAGACCCAGCGGGTGGTGATCAGCCCCTATGTGATAGCCCTTGTCACTACCTTTTGTGGGAGCCATTCCCAAACCTCCTCCCCAGGAAGATCGATCAGTATGCAGATTATTGCAGAAGCAGCTGAATATTCTGTGTTGTGGGTGTCTGAAGGGAATGCACAAGGGTAGTGTTTTAGTTGGGCAGTTTTGTGTTACCTTTAGTATTAATTAAATTGTATATTCTATTTGGTATATCCACACCCAATCTTCTTCTCCCTCTCTTCTTTCTTTGCTCTTCGTAGGTTTGCTATTTTTTTTAATATATCTAATTTTTATTAGACTTAAGGTGGAATCAGGCTTGTCTCAAAATTTAGTGTAATTTTGCATGTGTACCTGTACCTTTAAGTTAATTGTACAATTATATCATTTTCAGCAATGTGGAAGCAGATTGAATCCCCAAAACACGTGTTGACTTCTGCGGCTGTTGTAAATATGATGTTTACATGGTTCTATGACACAAACACACATGCAAAAACAACGAATGCCTGAACAATGTGATTAGAACCACCACAGCGTCTTTACCACGCATGGCTTTACCAAGCATGCCTTTACAAAGAATTTTGTTGTAAAAGCCTTGCACCCTAACACGCCCCTGTACTTAAAAATACCCTGAGCCCTAAACCTAGGAAGCGGCCCGACCCATCCCAAACTCCACTGCTCTTAAAACTACCCCAAGGCCTAAATTCACAAAACTACCCTGACCCCCGGCCCTCCTACCCTTAAAATCTACCCGCCCTGCACCCTGAGCCCTAAAACACACCAGGCATCCACCCGCCACTACTTGTAAAACTACACTACCCTGAGGCGCAAATCCACAAAAACTACCCATACCCCTCCTCACCCCCAAATCTACCCTGACACCCCACGGCCCTGAGCCCTAAATTCCAAAAACGACGACTCCGCCTTGAGCCCTAAAACTTCCTCATATGCCCCTCAATATCCTGGTAAACTACCCCAACCCCTTCACCCTGCCCTGAGACCTAAATTCCAAAAAAATGACCCCACCCTGATCCCTAAAACCTTCCCATGCACCCCTAAAAACCACCACTCCCCAAACTACCTTTATCCCCCTCCCCTGCCCTGAGGCCTAAATCCACCAAACTACCCCAACCCACTCTCCCCGCCTACCCTTAAATCTACCTCAACCCTCCCCAGCCCTTATCCCTAAACCCCCCAATACTCCCCTAAAATAAAAACTAAAATATCCCACCCCTAAAAACAACCCCAGTCCCACTTACCTCGACTTATCTGTCTTCTTGCCCCTTCCTGTTTGCTCTCCCATCCACACAGCCAGACCGCTTACTGAACAAAGCATATGCGGCCTGCCTTAACCTGCGTAGTTAAGACATATGCATTATTCAGGTAAGCATTGTTTAGCTTGCGGCCTTCTGTGACACGTGGCTATGCCCGCGTCGTTTAGGCCATTTCCCTGCTTACATATCAGAGTGTTATATATTGCTGACAACCCTTGCTAGGGAATTTTCACAGTGTAAAATTGCTTCACGTGATTATGATTTTCAAATTAATTTGTATAACACCGATTATCATGTTTTGCTACTTATTTTTGATTTTGTGTAAGGAAAGAAAAAAATCACATTGTTCTTGCATAATCTACTGTTTTCAGATTCACATGTGTTTACTTTGATTTAATTCAAGTAAACGTTTCAACTACTATTTTTGGTGAACTGTGGCTTTATGACTTTTAATGGGACTTTTTCACTCCCCACCACTTTGTACTATTACTTTAAAATATGTGTCAGATGGATAACTGACTGAATGGGATAGGGTGCAGGGCCTTGTTCCTTGGATTATTCATACAGTGCTGTAAAAAATAATTAGGTGCCTCTCCCAGCACCCTGTAATGTTAATCCTCACAATTGCACCGAGATCTGGACCACATAAAAACACTCACTTAGCATCTGCACAACACAGTCAGTCCAACCAGTGCTTAAGTTGTAAAGAATAAGTATTGGGGCCCAAAGTTTAGTTAAGAAGCCAAGCGCTGGCACTATTGTATGTCAGGGTGCCAAATAACCCTAATTCTTCTTCATTCCCCAGCAGACACTCTATGTCCTTTTATCTCACTATTCCATGTTCCTGCTGCCTCCCTGTGTCACTGTTTTCTGTGTTTCTCTTGCTCTTTCTTTGTCCCTGGTGTGATTTCCCTCTTTTGCTATGGGTCAAAGTTTCAGTAAAAATAAGTACCAGTACCCAAAAAGGGACTGCAGGGGGATCCAGCCTGCACCCACTGGCTCAAATTAAGCACTGTACTCAACCTCACGCATATCTTGTATACCTGGCATTACAATATACGCATTCCGATTAAACCTCATTAATGCTCACTCTGCACTACTCCACACTCCTGACACCGCAGACCTCATCGCCTGTTCCAAGGTTGATGCTCCCTCCGTCACAGAATAATGGTACATCCTAGATGTCATTGTTCCCACAGGCTACAGCATCCATTGTGTGGCCCACACACACAAGAAGAGAGGAGACGTCATTATTTACCCACAAATCCTCCTGGTTCTGCACCCTAGGCAAGTGGGGGACACCACTCCATCAAGCTCCTGACTTGTTATTTCCCATTATGTCCAGCTCAGACCACCATCTTACATTTCTTAAGGCTTCGTGGGCAGAGAAGGGACTTAGTTGATGAATTCTCACATCTCCTCACCACCTGATCCATCCAAAATGGTCCCTCCACCCTTTTGGGTGACTTTAATGTACAAAGTAAAACAAACTCAACCCCCCTTCCAAAATAAACACAATTGACAAACTTTTCAACCTTATCAACACACTTAGGGGGTTATTATGAACCTGGGGGTCTCATGACCGCCATATTTTAACTGTGGCGGTCAGGCCACGGTGACACCCTCAGTACCGCCAGGATCAGAGATCCCGGCGGTCTGGCGGTTGCTGTGGTCCTAATCTACCAGGGCAGTGCTGCTCTGGGGATTACAACCTTGTTCTCCTCCAGCCTTTTCATGGCAAAGAGGCTGGCAGAAAATGGTTGCAGGGAGCCCCAGGTGGACCCCTGCAGTGCCCATGCAATTGACATGGGCAGTGCAGGGGTTCCCCTGGCCAGCATCATAGCAATGTTCACTGTCTGCAGATAGTGAACATTGTAAGGGTGCTGGTGCACCCTGCATCCTACAGCATTGCTGCCGGCTCAATTACGAGCAGGAGACAATGCTGTACTATGTTTCTCGGTAGGCCAGTAGACGTAAACTCAGGTTTCCGCCCGCTGATCTAGCGGGAAACTCTTAACTGGCCCGGCGGGGAGGTAGCCACTATGGCGGCAACCTCCTCATCGGAATTTTAGTGGACGGGAAAAACTTTCCACCAAACTTGTAAAGAAACCCTTAATGTGGTACAGAATGTTACCCAACCAACATACTTTAAAGCACATATCCTCAATCAAACCTTCAGATCCTTCAAAGACATCTTCATCAAAGGTGTAATGCTTGAACTAATCTCTTGCCACCTTTCCATCTCCACTTCCAACACCCTTCTAAACAACTTCAACACTTTATTGGAAAACTATGTGAACAGCCACTCTCCAACAAAAAGATGTACATGCCTTCCAAAACTGTGAGTACCTTGGTACATAAAGCAAAAATCCTCTTATACCCACCCTTTTCTGTAGCATCCTGCAATGGTCATCTTTGAAAGCTATATCATTAGAAGATCTCAACAACCTTCTTAACTTCTTCAAAGCCACTTCCTACAGAGACGAAGTCTAATCTTCACCCGTCATCAAATCTCTCTTCTGGAAAGCTCTCTCGCCCCTACTCACATTGTTACTGCCTCTCTCTCAAGGTCTCTACCCAGATCTGTCAATACAGGCCAGATCCTCCCACTCATGCAAAAACCTACAATAGACACTGATGACCCTGACGATTACTGACCCATCATTCACCTACTCTTCATCAGCAAGATTATTGAAAAACCAGTATATATTTAACTCCAAGATCTCATCAGTGCTAACCATCTTCTGACAACTATCAATCTGACATCTGCTCGTGCTTCAGCACGGACACCCCTACCTTTGAATTTGTAGACAATGCCCTCTTTACCACAGATGAAATTACCTCTGCCTACAGATACTGCTGTACCTCTTAGCTTCATTTGCCACCTTCAGTCATTCCACCCTTATCCACAACCTGGAGTCTTGTATTGGGTTAGTTGGCAACGTCTTTCACTTGTTCTCCTAACTTTCCAACCAATACCCTTTCACTGACATGGGCCCCACCATTTCTCAAAAGATCCAAATTACCAACAGTCTCCCAGAGATGCATTCTGTTCCCTGCCACCTTCAACCTCTGCATGGTGCCCCTGGGGGCTCCACTCAAAGATCACAGGATCACATTCAACAATATCCTGATGATACTCAAATCTACTTGAAAGTCTCATCTGTTCTAGACACAGCGTACATCCTACCCAGACCTAGATGGCCATCACCTTCCTGAAGCTTATTTCACCAAGACCGAATTCCTTTTATTTACGAAGAATAGCGAGCAAGCAATAGTGCAAACTTTGCTTGATGACTTCAAACCTCAAATATCAGCAAATGCCAGGTGACTTGGATTACTCCTGGAGACTAATCTCACCCTCTAGAAACACTTTGCTAAAAAACAAGGCCTGGTACTAGCTCTCCTAAAGAAACTGAAACCGTGACTTCAGAACTGCTGTTCAAGCAAACATCCGGATGTTGGTAACACTTTTGTCCATGGCCTTCCAGACTCCACAATTGCCCTGTTCCCCCAAAAACATTTAAAGGCATGTTACATGGTGCAGCATGTATCACCTGGGGCCAAAAACAAATGATCACATCACCCCCATCCTAGTAGAAATCCACTTGCTCTGCTTGCCAGCCAGCACCATTTTCAAAACCAGCTGTGTTGTGTACAAAGTGATTAGGGCTAGCACTTTGTTCAATTTGCAAACAACTCATTTTTTCTCGTGGCTATCAGCATACCTATAGCCAGAAAGGGCACATCAGACTGGAGACTAAGAAGTGTAAATGACAATATGAATCAGAAATCCATTTCAATTTGTGCACCCAAGGCCTGTAACAATATCTCTGTATCCATATGAACTGCCCCAATGCTTCTGCAATTTAGGAAAGATTTGAAGATGCAACTCTTCGAAGAACCCTACATCACAATGTAGTCACAGTACACGTCTTCCCCTAGAGCCCAGCTACTGCTCCTTCCATTTCATAAATATATCCTCTCAGGTTAGTAAAGGGTATAGGATTTATTTACTTACAAATGGGCCCAGGGCCTCTCTATTGTTAGTGGGTCTCCAGCATCCTGATTTATTGACTTGATTCTGTAGAACCAATCCTTATATAAATGCACTTTAGGTGAGAAGTTGACCCTGCTATCCCAGGATTACAGGGACAGCAGCAGGTTCCTGATTTAAGTGGCACTAGGTTATCCCCATGTGTTCACAGAAAATGTCATGTAGTAGGGCAGTACGAATGAGTTAGAAAGGTTTAAGGTTGTCTTTCCCCTTAGAAAGTCAGATATATGAAGTGGCATTGTAAGGAGGCTGGAAAAGCCGTATTTATTTTCAGTAATATATTTTTCACAGTACAGGTTCTTGTTTATTGACATTGGGATGCAGTTAACAGGTAGTGCGACCTAAAAGAAAGTATAATTTGTACACCGTACTACTAGCTATGAAGAATATGTCTTTGTAATTGATATTGAATGTATTTGAAAGAACCCCTAGGCCTGTCATTCCTACGTGGAAGATGCTGTGAGCTTGACTCAAAAGTGTGAAGGGGAGATTCAGACAGTTGATATATGCTGCCATATTAATCTGAGATCAAGTCCAACTTTCACTGAATTTATACATGGATATGTAGTTCAAGCATATATTTGCTACTTGTCTGATTTAGGTCATAGAAATACAATACAGAAATTATTTAAGTTCAAGTACAGTAACTGCGGGATTCAGACTACTGAGACACTCAGTAAATGATAAAGTAATTGCATAGTCATGCCATAACCTTGGAGTTAATGGTGCATTAATCAGGTCTATGGCCTGAAGTAAAAAAGTTCCTTGGTTTTCACTGACTTGTCACCTATCATTTTTTTCAGAGCTGCACATTGATCTATCTACCACTAACCTCTGCGATTTTAAAAGATTTTTTTTATATTACCAGTGTAAGAAGGCTGTGTGATTGTTATGTTAAATCAAAACTGCGTAGATTGCAAGAGAGTCAGCACAATTGAATAAGGTCTCCATGAGGGAGTTACCGAAAAATCGAGGTGTCACGTGATCCCTCATTGGACTTATGAGCCTATGACCTATATATATATATATATATATAGCCATTTATGTTTCTTATTACATAAAACGCTATACAACCAGGCAATGTTGTAGATAGTGCATTTTTTGAACAACTATGTTCACAACACTACTTGTGAACATCTATGTATTTGTTACACATTAGGTTTCAATGTTTCTGTCATAAAAATCTCACTAAAAAGATATGAGACAGCACTGTGCATATTGGGAAATATTAATTATAGTTATTGTTTTGGTATTGTTTTATGCCCTAGAAATTAATTGTTTCGGGCACATGGAAATCAATTGCATAAAAATGGAGTCCTGGTGTTTTAGCCAGGAAACGGGCAACCGTGCACAGAGACATTTTAATGCGAGGGCTATGTGGGTACTGGCCCATGGCCCCAGTCTTTCATGGGGCCCCGTGATAGAGCCAGCTCTGTTCTGTAGAGGCATAAAGCCAGCTCTGTTCTGTAGAGAGTCTTGCCCTGATGACATTGACTAATTCTTAAACAAGTTGTCTTAAATACGATGCTCCTTTAATGTATCTGTAATGTGGTTGATGTGTGAGAGTCTGCCATCCCACCTAATAGTTCTGTTTGTTATACCAAAGCTGTTTGAAAATGACATAGAAATTACTCAAGACAAAGATGATTGAAATGGAGCAGATGCTTGGGAAAAACTGAAGGTTGCTGGTGTGGAAAATGAATCCAGAACATTCTGGCAATTAGTGACTCTAGAGGATGTAGAAACTCACTTAGAACCTGGCAGGTGGCCTGGCAGGCCAGCAAAAGGTATGGCCTCAGCTGCTCTGGTGGAAAACCGCCTCCCATAGTTAGGGCTCCCCACCTGTTTTGGCAGGGATTGAACTGCCTTCAAAGCAACCACCCGTAATGGTGTTAGAAGTCTTCAATGAATCAATCAATCACTGCATTTCTAAAGCGCGCTACATACCCGTGAGGCTCTCAAGGCGCTGGGGGGGGGGGGTGCTACTGATTGAAGAGCCAGGTCTTGAGAAGTCTTCTGAAGGCCAGCAGGTCCTGAGTCTGTCGTAGGTTGGTAGGGAGAGTGTTCCAGGTCTTGGCGGCGAGGTAGGAGAAGTATCTGCCGCTGGTGGTGGTTTTCCGGATACGGGGAATTGTGGCGAGGTCGAGGTTGGCTGAGTGGAGGCTTCGGGTGGGGGTGTGGAAGCTGAGTCGGTTGTTGAGGTATGTAGGTCCGGTGTTGTGTAGTGCTTGGTGTGCGTGGGTGAGGAGTTTGAAGGTGATCCTCTTGTCGACGGGGAGCCAGTGCAGGCCTCTTAGGTGGGGTGTGATGTGGCTGCGTCGGGGGGCGTCGAGGATTAGTCGTGCCGAGGCGTTCTGGATTCGTTGTAGTCGTCTCAGGAGCTTGGTTGTTGTTCCTGAGTAGAGGGCATTCCCGCAGTCGAGTCTGCTGGTGATGAGGGCCTAGGTGACGGTTTTCCTCGTGTCGGGGGAATCCATTTGAAGATCCTGCCGAGCATCCGCAGGGTGTTGAAGCGGGACGCAGAGATGGCGTTGACTTGCCTGGTCATGGAGAGGGGGGAGTCGAGGATGACCCCCAGGTTGCGAGCGTGGTCTGTGGGTTCTGAGGCTGTGCCTAGCGATGTGGGCCACCAGGAGTCGTCTCAGGCTGATGGGGTGGATCAGAGAATGAGGACCTCCGTTTTGTCTGAGTTCAGCTTCAGTCTGCTGTCCTTCCTCCAGTCGGCTACGGCCTTCATTCCTCTGTGGAGGTTTGCTTTGGCGGTGTGGGGGTCTTCGGTGAGGGATATGATCAGTTGGGTGGCGTTGGCGCCGGAGATGATGTTGAGGTTCTGTTGTCGTGCGACATGGCGAGTGGTGCCATGTACATATTGAACAGCCTCGGGCTGAGGGAGGATCCATGTGGTACGCCGCAGATGATCTTGGTGGTTTTTGAGCGGAAGGGTGGGAGACGGACGCTCTGGGTTCTGCCGGAGAGGAAGGATGTGGTCCAGGCCAGGGCCTTCTCTTGAATTCCAGCATCATGGAGGCGTGCTGATAGGGTGCGGTGGCAGACTGTGTCAAAGGCTGCTGATAGGTCCAGGAGGATGATGAGGCTGTTTCTCCTTTGTCCATCAGGATCCTGATGTCGTCAGTGGCGGCGATGAGGGCGGTCTCGGTATCTGCTGCGAAAGCCGGATTGGGAAGGGTCCAGGATGTTGTTGTCTTCGAGGTAGCGGGTTAGCTGTTTGTTGACAATCTTCTCTGTCACTTTTGCCGGGAACGGGAGCAGGGAGATGGGCCGGAAGTTCTTGAGGTCTTTGGGGTCCGCCTTGGGCTTCTTCAGAAGGGCGTTGATCTCGGCGTGCTTCCAGCTTTCCGGGAAGGTTGCTGTCTCGAAGAAACTGTTGATTGTTTTCCGGAGGTGGGGCGCGATGGTTGTGCTGGCTTTGTTGAAGACGTGGTGAGGGCAGGGGTTGGATGGGGATCCGGAGTGGATGGAGTTCATGGTTTTGATGGTGTCTTCGTCGCTGACGTAGGACCAGGCGGTCAGGCGGCTGGTGCGGGTGGTGGTCGCAGGGGTGGTGGTTTCGGTGGTGGGTGCTGGGGTGTCGGAGTTGAAGCTGTCGTGGATGTCGGTGATCTTGCGGTGAAAGAAGGTGGCCAGGGAGTCACACAGTTCTTGTGATGGTGGCATGTCGTTGGTTTTGGAGCTGGGGTTGGAGAGTTCTTTCACGATGCTGAAGAGCTCTTTGGTGTTGTGTGCGTTGTTGTCTAAGCGGTCCTTGAAGGCGGTCCTCTTGGCAGTCCTGATGAGTTGGTGGTGTCTGCGGGTGGCACTCTTGTGGGCTGTGTGGCTGTCTGGTGTTCGGTCGTGGAGCCATTTCTTCTCCAGTTTCCGACAGGTGCGCTTGGAGATCCGGAGGTCTTTGGTGAACCAGGCGGCTTTCTTGTTGGTGTGGTTGGTTGTGGTGGTCTTGAGAGTGGCGAGGGTGTCGGCGCAGTCATTAATCCACTTTTTGAGGTTAGTCACGGCGGTGTCTGGGTCGGTGGGGTCGGCGGGTGGCTTCAGGGCGAGAGTGGTAGTCAACTGGTCTTTGGTGACCTTGCCCCAGCAGCGGCGTAGTAGCTGTTGGGTGCGGTGGTGTGTGGTGGGTTTCCTGAAGGTGAAGTGGACGCATCTGTGGTCGGTCCAGTGGGGTTCGGTGGTGTGGCTAAAGGACACATGGGGGCTTGTGGAGAAGATGGGGTCCAGCGTGTGTCCAGCGGCGTGGGTGGGTGTTGTCACAAGCTGTTTGAGTCCGAGGTTGGCGAGGTTGTCGATCAGGGCGGTGGAGTTGGCGTCGTTGTTGTTCTCGAGGTGGAAGTTCAGGTCCCCGAGGAGGATGTAATCCGTGGAGGTGAGGGCGTGGGTGCTGACTAGGTCGGCGATGGTGTCGCTGAACTGTGGTCCGGGTGGTCTGTAGACGAGTGTTCCTCTGAGGGTGATGTTGGGGTTGGTGTGGATCTGGAAGTGCATGTGCTCAGCGGTGGTGAGGGTGTCATTGGGGTTGGTCGAGACTCGGAGGGTGTCCTTGTGGATGATGGCGATTCCCCCTCCCACTCTGTTGGTGCGGTCTCTGGGGGAGATCTTGTAGTCCTGTGGGATGGCTATGGCGATGTCTGGTGCTGAGGTGGCGTTCAGCCAGGTCTCCGTCAGGAAGGCGATGTCAGGGTTGGTTGTGTCTAGGAGGTCCCAGAGTTCGATGGCGTGCTTACGAGTGGAGCAGGTGTTGAGGAGGATGCAGTGGAGGTGGTTGGGTTCTCTGGTTGGTGGTTTGGTGGGCTGGATGCTAGTGAATCTGCAGTTCCGGCAGGCGAAGGGCCCTTGGGTGTGCTTCGGGGTGGCCCGGTAGCAGGGGTGATCTCGTCCAGTGTTGAGTGCGTGGAGGGTGCTGGCTTCGTAGTGCAGTCTGGCGTTGCGGGGGTGCGGGGTCCAGGGGTCCTGGCGCTGGGCATGGTCCAGGCGCAGACGGGCTTGCTTCCGCACGGCGACCTCCATAGGAGGCGAAGTGGGAGGGAGGAGCAGCTGGGAGGCGGGAGCGGGGCGGCCAATGGGCGAGGGCACGGGAGACAGAAGGTAAAAGGGGGCGGGCCGCAGGGGAGCAACGGCGGGAAGTGGGGGGCACAGAGGGCAGTGGCGCAAAAGGGAGCGCCTAGCAGAGAGACAAAAATGAGAGACAAAAAACAAAAAGCAGAATGCCAAAATATAAACAACAAGTTACAAGACAATTTGGGAGAAAAAAGATTAGTAGTACAACCAACAGTCACCAGGGTGGGCGAACCCTCTGCAGCAGCGGGAGTAAGACACGGGCCCCCAGGAGGAGCCGTTCAGACTAGTTTAGGGTATTAAGATATTTTGCCTTCCAAGGATATTCTATAATACCTGGAATTTTATTTCTCTATATTGAAATAAAATTGGCAGTACACTTGGGTGGAACTCGCAGAGTTTTGCTCCATGGAATTCTGGGGATTTCCAAACAAACTCTGCAGATTCCATGGAACTCCACGAATTGGCTGAAAAATGCTCATCCACCCGTTTGCGCTGCTATATAAGGTCAGTAGTGAGTTCTGTGCTAAAAAACTCAGTGTGACAGGCACAACGTGGTCCGTAGGGGTGTGGCCATTTTGTTCTACCTGCTTTCTGTTCTGTGCATGATGTTGGGCCTGCTTATTCAATCTAGTTTAATCCCTTCCAATCCTTCCCCATTTTCACTCTCCCACTCCTGATTTACCTATTTTTATCAGTGTGTGTCTTTCTGTATGTGTATTTTGTGTTTTGTTTCTTTTTTTTACTTTTTCCATGACTTTTTGTACTTTTTTTGCTTTCCCTTTCTTCCTTGTGCTCTACTTCCTTTAGTGCTTCCTTTCTTTGTGCTTTGCTGTTTTCTTTTTCTTTTTCACCTCAGTGCCATGTCTGAACAGGCAGCAAACGGTGATGCTAGTACAGCTGTAACAAGCTGCACACCTTGCGATCGCTGGTACTCAGAGGCGGAACTCGCTGCACTTGTTATATTGTGCAGCACCACATTTCCTCCATGCTGGCAGAAGGCGGCAGGCCTGGGAGAAAGTACACCGTGCGGGAGCATTAGCTGCTGTGGGGGAGAGTACGCTGGTGCGTGTGCCATAGCACTGGATGCAGTGAACGACACAGTAAGTGACACAAAGCTGTGCAGACCTGCTAGACTGCAAACAGGACCTGCACAACCTGCTGGGTGTTGAGGATGCAGGGCTTGGCGAGTAATTATTCTTTTTTGTTTTCTTAAAATGCTAATTTTTTTTCAAATAGCATGCTGTTTGCAATCAGAGGTAAGTTAAGTTTATGTTAGAAATAATATCTGATCCAGCTTAAACTAGCCAGCTCGGTGCTACATACTCATACTCGTTGGCGCTCGCCTGGGCTGATTATTAAAGAAGCCATGCCGACTCCTCTGTCCTGGCACTAAGATAGTTGTAGTATACTATTGAGTTAGCATTCTCTTCACTGTCCCTCTCTTTATGTACCTCATGCAGTCCTAATCTCCCAGTGATGTGTAGTATCTATGAATTGAAAAGGGAGACTGAGTTTACCCATCAAAGGGATTTGAGAAGCAGAGATCATTCACTGAAAATTTTGCAATGTATTAGTAGTTCAAATTGTATTTTAGGAAATTAGGAATAGGGCATAGATTTAGGAAACTGGGAATAGGTCAATACTAATGATTTAGAGAAGTACAATGCTACTGCGTCTGCCTGTCAAAATATTTTTGGGAGATTACCTGGATCACTAATCTATTTTCTTTATCTTCTTCATTTCTTACATGAGCACCAAAGGGCAAGAAGGCATCACAGGCTGGTATACGGGCTGCCACCACCAGTGCTGCGCATGTGGAACCACCTCCAGCGCCACGACTAATGGTTCTGCTGGCCCCAGTAAGTCCTGTTATTATTATTATTTCCCTATTTTTACCTCTCCCCACTATTAGAATAACGTTTCCTTGTTTATTTTTTATATTGTCTCCTTTTTTCAACTCCTCTGTTTAATTTTTCTTAATAAATTCTTGTTACCCTGAATTATCCTTTTTTCTATCTGTCATGTTTCTGCAGCTGACTTCCTCCTGTCTGTACTCTCTAGTTTTCTGCTTTGTAAGTACGCTTTTCCTCTCCTATCTTATATAAGATTAAGAGAACAGATTTTTTGGCTCTGTGAAGATTGCAAGTCTAAATTCGCTATTACTTGTTTGTTGAGAAGTCTTTCTTGCTGTTAGAAATGGGGTCTCTAGTTGGCAGTTGGTTTGAACCCTGTACAAGTAGGGACCCTCACTCTAGTCAGGAGAAGGGAGATACCTGCTCAGATAACCCCTGCTCACCTCCTTGGTAGCTCGGCACAAGCAGTCAGGCTTATCTCAGAAGCAATGTGTAAAACATTTGCACATAACCAACAGTAACACAGTGAAAACACTACTAAAGGACACCTCGCCAGTTTTTAGAAAAATAGCCAATATTCATCTCTGTAAAACAATACCAAAACGATACAAATCCCACATAAAGTGTTAAAGATAAGAATTGTGCAAGATTTACTCAAAAATACAGTTCCTTGAAGTCGATAGCTCCACCTGGGGCTGTCACGGTGTCGTGATCAACAAAACCAACAGCTCAGGCCAGCTGCGGCGTCACGGGCCAACTACGGTGTTGGGAAGACACACAAACAGTACCTTGGAGGTGAGCTCCGGAGAGTGGCATCGCTGATGTTGAGAAATAGCCTATTTTCTAAAAGGTTTCTAAAACGTTGGATTAAACCCAGATCTTTGTGACTGGCGGTGAATGTTTGCATTGTTCAGCATTCCGTCAAACATATGAAAGATAGAGACCAGGCTACCACCATGACACAAAGACCTGATATAATAAGTTATAACAAAAGCTAGCAGTATTAATTTCTGAGCAAAGGGGAGTTAGTATATAATATATTAAAACAGTTAAAACTAAAATGCAATATCCTCGAGTCAAGAGTAGTACACAACACAGGGCCTGAATGATGATGTTGACGAATTATGCTATCTATATAAATTATGTATCCCTTTTATGCCTGGGTTGGTAAGTGGGGCTGGTGTGGACCTTTGCTCATGTAATGGAAGATCCCTCAGTGAGTTGGTGTTGCTTTCACTGCATCTGCCCCACCAAGTGTGTGATCCATTTATGGAGTAAATTCATAAATCTCACCTCAATATATATCACACAGCCTGGGGGAATAGGATTAGGGGTTTGAAGAATGGATGAGAACGAGTAGTTGGGGAAATGTATGACAAAGACAAACACTTGACAACAACAATATTCATCAGGTACATGAGCAGCACATCAGTATCATCAAATCTGTTGTGGAAGGAAATTAATGAATGACAGTTCAATTAAATGCATTGCAAACACCCCTTCAGCTCCAGAGACCCAAACTATTGCATATCTAAATGTCATGTTATCTGGGTTTGAAAAATAAAAATTTATGGAGGCGTAAACCCACACCGTTCTGAAAATTATGATTGTTAAAAGAAAAAAAATACTGTATATAAATGCCAAATTGGGCGGTGCATCAGAATTCTTCTCAGAATGTCCATCTTTTTGGGTGCCTGGCTGTACCAGTCTGGTAAGTTAAGCAGAAGTGTTATGGAGCTTTCGTTTTTCGTACAGAAGAGAGTAGGTTGTAAAAATGAAATTATATTGCAGAGTCAAGAAGAAAGACAGAAGGTAAGCCTTATGAGGAGTATACCAAGAGGCAGAGCAAATTTACAACCAATCCCAGACAAGTAGTTGCCTTATCAGTCTCACAACTGTCAACGTGATATCACATGTTTGTCTTCAGTTACATCATGTGCCTCCGAACACAACCACATAATACACACCTCTCTCCAGCCCACAGAGCTGAGTAGGATTCTTAGAGTCAGGAGTACTGTTCATTTTATTTCATTTTGTAGGTTTCCCTTTGAAGTCAATAACTTCCTTCTTTTGGCTGTTGAGGTAGTCCCACCTTGAGTCCTGACTCCGAGTAATGAATCATTCCGAACTCCATCCCGATCCGAAATGAGATTGAGAGAGATAGACCTGTAGTGCACTGCTGTTGATGAAGAAGAGAAAAAGAATTTGAGCATTTTGTGTAGATTTGCGTTTGTAGAAAGAGAAGGTACAGCAAGAAGTCGGCCTCCCAAGTAAATGTAGCTAAGTATGAAAGGGCCAATCACATTCAGGAAAAATCACCCATCAGACCCCAAACATTGCAAATCATTGAAATCAAGTTCACAAATTAGTTTAACACCCTCCCTCACTGTCTGTTGCGCCGTGGCGAGCCGAAAACTCGGCTTGGGCTGCAGCGCACGGAGCTGAGAGACGCCGGCCCCCAGTCTCTCTTGCAGCATCTGAGGCCCCAAATTGGGCATGGGGCCTCGTTTCTTTATGGCACAGCACGCATTCTTGCATATCTAACCTCCCCCCACTCACCTGCTTTAGTTGTCTTTTCTTTCTGTCGCCCTCATTTGTACTTCCCTTTCTGTTTTTCCTTCTTTCCCAATATTCCCCTCTCTTCCCAGCATGCTTTGGTTCCCTACTCTCTATGGCTCCTTGTCCATTACTTTCTATGTGTTTTTCCCTATCTAATACTGTGTCCTTGCACTTCCTGTTGGTCGCTTCCTGTTTTTGGGTATTTAAGGGCTGTGATTCTTTCCCTCCTTGCGCTGCAACACTTTCTGTTTGGATGGTGTCTTCGCTCCTTCTTCCTTGCGTCAGATTCTGGTTACACGTCCGTTCCAGGAAATTTTCTTTTGGAGGTTTTTTCCCCTTTTAGGTTTTTTTCCATCTGGCACTACTTCTGAAGGAGACGGCCTGCCCTTGGCGTTCCTATCGCCTGTAGCACTGTGCCTACCTGTTAGGGTTTGTGCACAGCAAAGAGCATGTCCCCTCTCACTGCACTAGTGGGTTCTGTAATAGCTCCCTTTTAAAATTACTATTGAAAGCCTTTCTTGTTATCTCACCTTCCCCCCCCCCTAGGCTTCTGTGTATGTTGTTTAATGTGCTGTTTTGTTTACACATTGGGCCTTGCTTTTACCAAGGCTTCTTTAAAACACTCCTCTCTAGGCCATGTGTTAATTTAACTCATTTGCATAATAACTGAAACTCTGCACACCTTTCAAGAACATGTGCAGCATGTGAGGACCACACCCAGCTCTTCAAACCACACCCAGCTCTGCACACCTTTCAAGAACATGTGCAGCATGTGAGGACCACACCCAGCCCTGTCTATAAAAGGCAGCCCTTGAGCCTCGCCCAGTGCTTGTGCTCGTCTACCTCCCGCTTACCTGAGGACAGATCCCTCGGCGCTGGCACTCCTGCTCTCTACAGACTTTCATTGGCTTCAATGGGCACAGCTGCTGGCTCTTCCTTCTTCCGGTTTCCGGTTCCTCCTTGCCTCAGCCTCTCTCCTACAAGCAACCTGCAAAAGAGAAAGAAGACAAGGTTAGACTGATCAGTATCTCTTGCCAGCAACAAGTAAGTGCAAAACTTTTATTACCTGAAAGAACTTTGACAACAATTTCTGGATTCGTGTATAGACAATTTGAAACAAGATACCTTCCACGAACATTGTGATTCAAACTCTTTGTTACAACACTACTTTGCGGAACTTTGTGAAGCAAACATTTTTTTATGGAACTTTTAAGAATCGAACCGTGGAAACCATTAACAGCAAGGCAAACAGTAAATCAAGGAGTTGCACAAATTACATGCTGTATTTTGACGTAAAAGTACAGTATTTGTTTTATAAAAGATTCTGGAAATATGGGAAAAGTGAGTCTGCTATTGGCAATTTAGGCTTTAGTTATATTAAGATGAATGTTTGATATTGATAATTCTGATAACAGTATTTGTTTAATGTTTTAGAAGCTTTAGAGTAATAGAAAGCACATCCCAGAGCAGTAACACATTCCAAACCTGGAAACTAGAGACCAGGATCCAAGAGGTACTTTTAGAAGAAAATTTCTAATAAATAAAGGGATAGTCAGGAACCCAGTTAGGAATAGGATGTACTTATCTTTTCTTTGTTTATGTTTCATTAGGCACCAGTTTCTACCGAAGTCAGAGAGGGCCGCAGATTTGTGCAGCACTTCAACAGTGGAAACGCAGTTGTCTCTTTATTTTATTTTATCCACTTCCCCCCTTCCCTTGAGCTTCTGTTCTTAGTGCACTGTTTTAAAAACTAGTGTGCTGGAACAAGCAGTTTCAGGGTGGGGTCGGATTGTCTTCAACCTCCATCAGAACTGAACAAGGACTCAGGTGAGCTGGGCTTTGACAGAAGCACAAGCCTTAAATAAATAAAAAAAAAATCAGTTCTGGTGGACGGTTAATATCGGGGAAGAAATAGAGGGCATTGACGTCACGGATATGGCGCAGGCCCTAAATGAGGACTTGGCTCATAATGAATCAGTGTCTGGCATCTTGCAACATATGCAAGAGGAAATAGAGAGATTAAAGATGGAGAATACCTCTTTAAAACAGGATTTAAGCAGGTATAAATTTAGGGTATCTCAGTGGAACACAGCTTTTACGCCTTTGTTTAAAACATCCTCAGAGACAGGGGCGCCATCAAAACATACAACTTTGCCTCCCCCAGTTGAGGTCACTGTTAATGTTCCTAATGCTGTGCCCTTAGCAGCACCTGAACGTTTTCATGGAGATAGTAACAAATTCCATGTTTTTATCAATCAATGTCAATTACACTTCGTTTGTAAGCCACAACAGTTCCCTACTGATGCTACGAAAGTGGCATTCGTCTTGTCTTATTTGGGTGGCACAGCAGCCAATTGGTCAATTCCTTTCGTGGAGAGAGATGATCCCATCCTCCATAATTGGAATCAATTTAAACGTACCATGACCAGCCTTTTTGCAAAACACACTTTCATGCAGGCAAGTGATAATGAGCTTTTAAATCTTAAACAAGGTAACAAGGATTTATTGACCTATCTCACTAGTTTTAATCGTTTACTCACCGAGACACACTGGCCAGAAGAAAAGCGTGTCTCCCTTTTCTATAAAGGTTTGAGAGACGAGTTAAAAGACGCGCTGGCTCATATCGTTCATTTGCCAGAAGACTATTCGGACTTTGTAGATTTAGTTGTGAAATTAGAACATAGACTAGGAGAAAGAAAGGGAGATAAATACAAACTGGAATCACGGTTAACTTGTATTAGACACGAGAAGAAAGACCCAGATAATAAACTCCCTGAACCTGAGCCTATGCAAATAGGGACACTCAGAGGTTCACTCACATCAGAGGAAAAAGAAAGAAGGAAAAAACTTCAATTATGTTTATATTGTGGAAGGGCAGGTCACTTTGCCAGAGAATGTCCAGTAAAGCCTAAAAATCCACGAAAGGGTGCTGTTTCCTCCACCTCCTCAACTGAATCGGGAAACGATTAAGCTCGACAAGGGGAGAGGTTACTTGTTCGAGAAAACATCTTAATCAAACCTCTAATGCTGCAGCCTTCATGGTACCGCACATACCTAGACATTTCATAATTCAGGTCGTTTTAATTGTTACTACACAAGTGAGGCATTCTCTCCCTGTCCTACTGGACTCAGGCGCGACAGGACATTTTGTGGATAATAAGTTAGCTGAAAACTTAGGACTTCCTATGTGCCTAAAGCCTTGTCCAGAAGCAGTATGTGCAGTGGATGGGTCAGAATTGACCTCTGGATTAATCACAAAACAAACAAGTCCACTTGTTATGGTCTGTCAGAACAGGCACACAGAGGTGATTAGCTTTGATCTGATAGATACTCCTAATTTTGGTTTGATTCTCGGGGTACCCTGGTTAACAACTCATAACCCAAAAATTGATTGGGTGAATAGAAATGTTACTTTGGATTCCTCTTTCTGTAGAACCAATTGCTATCAAGAAGCAGGTACAGAACAGAGCACAGTATTACACTGTGCTAGTGTTATACAAGATGAACCAAGTCTCCCTCCTGAATATTCTGACTTTAAAGATGTCTTTGATCCAGTAAAGGCTAGTGTGCTGCCCCCACATAGGTCTTATGACTGTCGTATAGATCTTATCCCAGGGGCCCCTTTACCTAATAACAGAGTATATGCTTTGACTGACGAAGAAACCAAATACTTAAGAACCTACCTAGATGACCTACTACAGTCTGGGTTCATCCGTCATTCCACATCTCCGGTGTCATCTCCACTCTTTTTTATCCCGAAGCCGGATAAATCCCTGCGCGCGTGTATCGATTATAGAGGACTAAATAAGGCTACAATAAAGAATAAATATCCTCTTCCTCTAATACCTGTGTTGTTGGATCAGTTAAGACATTCTACTGTATACACTAAACTAGATCTGCCGGGAGCTTACCACCTGGTCCGAGTAAAAGAGGGGGATGAGTGGAAGACAGCTTTCAAGACAAAGTTTGGTTTATTTGAGTACACAGTAATGCCCTTTGGGTTATGTAATGCCCCTGCGGCCTTTCAGTTCTTTATAAATGAGGTCCTACACGAATTCCTGGACGTTTGTGTCATAGTATACATAGACGACATCCTCATTTACTCTAAGAACTCAGAAGAACATACCCAACATGTTCGTGCAGTATTATCAAAGTTAAAAGAAAATCATCTTTTTGCTAAGTTAGAAAAGTGTACTTTTAATGTCAGCAAGGTGGACTTTTTAGGATACTGCCTGTCACCTCAAGGAATAACTATGGATGTAAAGAAAATCAGTGCTATTGCTGATTGGCCAGAACCATCCTCTGTAAAAGATATTCAGAAATTTCTGGGTTTCGCCAATTTTTATAGGAGGTTTATTGCACATTTTGCAGACATTGCGGCCCCAATAACTACCTTGTTGCGGAAAGGGCAACGATTTCTTTGGACTGATGAGGCGGCACACGCCTTTCAACTCCTAAAACAAAAGTTCACTTCAGCCCCAATTCTGAAACATCCTGATCCTGACTTGCCTTTTTTTGTTGAAGCGGATGCTTCACAAGTAGCTTTAGGAGGAGTTCTCTCTCAACGAGATGCAGTAGATGGCCAGTTACATCCTATAGCCTTCTATTCCAAAAAGTTATTACCAGCTGAACAAAATTACACTGTGGCTGAAAGGGAACTACTAGCTATCAAAGTAGCCTTTTCAGAATGGAGGCACCATTTAATGGGAGCCAAGTACCCAGTTACAATCTTTTCTGACCATAGGAACCTACAGTTTTTTGGATCACGTAAAGCACTAACACCACGTCAGATGCGCTGGTTAATTTTTTTTAGCACATTTGACTTTGTAATAACCTATAGACCAGGTGCACAACAAATTCAATCTGATGTGTTATCTAGATACGGACATACTTCAGACATGAAACAAGATAAAATAGGAGAACCCATTATTCCTCCCCAAAAGTTTTTGGCACCAGTACAACAGAAGGATTTCATCACAGATCTATATAATGTACACATGCAAATAGCACCTCAGGATTGGTTAAAAGATTCCCATAACACAATACAACGAGGTTTATTGTATCACGACAACATGCTGTTAGTGCCCACCTCTGAATTACAAACACAGGTGATAATTTGGCATCACGCCTCACCGTTGGCAGGTCATCCTGGTTGGGTAAAAACCCTGGAAAATGTGCAAAAACACTTTTGGTGGGACACTATAAGAAAGGACATTAAGCAATTTGTCACTACCTGTCCAATTTGTGCAAGATATAAATCTTCTCATAAGGCCCCTGACGGTTTGTTAATACCAATGCCAACACCCAAGCAACCTTGGCACACTGTGAGCGTGGACTTTATTGTAGGTTTACCACCTGTAAAATCTTTCACAACAGTGTTGGTTATAGTGGATTTTTTATCTAAAATGGCACATTTTGTACCATTACGGAAATTACCCACGGCGGCAGAATTTGCCGATATTTTTATAAGGGAAATTGTGCGTTTACATGGTTTGCCAAGCAAAGTGGTGTCAGACCGAGGGAGCCAGTTCAACTCTAAATTTTGGAAAAAATTATGTAAAAAACTGAAAATAGATGTGGCATTATCCACTGCTTTCCACCCAGAGACAGATGGACAGACTGAACGACTGAACCAAACCTTACTTCAAACGCTACGTTGTTTATTGGCTGATTATTCTAGTGAATGGTTGGAAGCTCTCCCTGTAGCGGAGTTTGTTTATAATAATACTGAGCATTCAGCTCTACTTTGCTCACCATTCTATTTCTTGCATGGGTATCATCCGAGAGCTATACCCATTTTGTTAGAAGATTCTCTGTTACCTACAGTAACGGATAGACTAACAAGGTTAGGTGACATACAAGACAAAGCCAGGAAACATTTATTAAAGTACAAGGAAAGCATGAAAAGACAAGCAGACAAACACAGATCTGAGGCCCCAATGTATAAAATCGGTGACAAGGTATGGCTCTCCACAAAGAACCTAAACATAGAGGGATCCCGAAAGCTGCAACCACGTTTCATTGGACCCTCTAGTATAACTGCCATAGTAAACCCAGTAACAGTAAAATTAGATTTACCAAAAGAATATCCAGTACATACTACATTCCATGTGTCCTTGCTTAAGCCGTACAATCCAAAAACACGACCTGAACCACCACCTCCACCCATACCAATTAAGGGAAATCTAGAATATGAAGTGAAAAGCATAAAAGACTCAAAAAGAATTAGGGGACGTCTGTTTTATTTAGTAGATTGGAAAGGATATGATGAATCTGAGAATTCATGGGAACCAGCATCATATGTACATGCCCCACAGCTGATTAGACGGTTTTATTTAAAAAATCCAGGAAAACCCCGTCCTGTAGGAGGGCCTTTGAGGGGGGCAACTGTTTGTTTGTGCACAGCAAAGAGCATGTCCCCTCTCACTGCACTAGTGGGTTCTGTAATAGCTCCCTTTTAAAATTGCTATTGAAAGCCTTTCTTGTTATTTCACCTTCCCCCCCCCCTAGGCTTCTGTGTTTGTTGTTTAATGTGCTGTTTTGTTTACACATTGGGCCTTGCTTTTACCAAGGCTTCTTTAAAACACTCCTCTCTAGGCCATGTGTTAATTTAACTCATTTGCATAATAACTGAAACTCTGCACACCTTTCAAGAACATGTGCAGCATGTGAGGACCACACCCAGCTCTTCAAACCACACCCAGCTCTGCACACCTTTCAAGAACATGTGCAGCATGTGAGGACCACACCCAGCCCTGTCTATAAAAGGCAGCCCTCGAGCCTCGCCCAGTGCTTGTGCTCGTCTACCTCCCGCTTACCTGAGGACAGATCCCTCGGCGCTGGCACTCCTGCTCTCTACAGACTTTCATTGGCTTCAATGGGCGCAGCTGCTGGCTCTTCCTTCTTCCGGTTTCCGGTTCCTCCTTGCCTCAGCCTCTCTCCTACAAGCAACCTGCAAAAGAGAAAGAAGACAAGGTTAGACTGATCAGTATCTCTTGCCAGCAACAAGTAAGTGCAAAACTTTTATTACCTGAAAGAACTTTGACAACAATTTCTGGATTCGTGTATAGACAATTTGAAACAAGATACCTTCCACGAACATTGTGATTCAAACTCTTTGTTACAACAATACTTTGCGGAACTTTGTGAAGCAAACATTCTTTTATGGAACTTTTAAGAATCGAACCGTGGAAACCATTAACAGCAAGGCAAACAGTAAATCAAGGACTTGCACAAATTACATGCTGTATTTTGACGTAAAAGTACAGTATTTGTTTTATAAAAGATTCTGGAAATATGGGAAAAGTGAGTCTGCTATTGGCAATTTAGGCTTTAGTTATATTAAGATGAATGTTTGATATTGATAATTCTGATAACTGTATTTGTTTAATGTTTTAGAAGCTTTAGAGTAATAGAAAGCACATCCCAGAGCAGTAACTCATTCCAAACCTGGAAACTAGAGACCAGGATCCAAGAGGTACTTTTAGAAGAAAATTTCTAATAAATAAAGGGATAGTCAGGAACCCAGTTAGGAATAGGATGTACTTATCTGTTCTTTGTTTATGTTTCATTAGGCACTAGTTTCTACCGAAGTCAGAGAGGGCCGCAGATTTGTGCAGCACTTCAACAGTGGAAACGCAGTTGTCTCTTTATTTTATTTTATCCACTTCCCCCCTCCCCTTGAGCTTCTGTTCTTAGTGCACTGTTTTAAAAACTAGTGTGCTGGAACAAGCAGTTTCAGGGTGGGGTCGGATTGTCTTCAACCTCCATCAGAACTGAACAAGGACTCAGGTGAGCTGGGCTTTGACACTACCAGAAAGAGTTGCCCTTACCTGGACCAAGGCCGAACATTCAGGAACAAGAACCTCGCCACTCATTCAGCGAACTCCAGGTTCAAGCAGCGGGTAAGTCTTGACAATGTCTGCCACCACATGAATCATCAATGATCACTTACAATCACTCAATAATATATCACTCATTATTGCAATAGTTACCTGTTCCAATCCAAGCACAGTGGTACACAATTGTATCTCCTCTTTTGATGGAAGCAATACATTGGCAGTCTGGTAAATCAAATGATCTTTACTGGGGCAGCCCTGCTAGAGAATGAAATAAAAAAGGCTCGGCAGAGGACGTAGGCAAGCATTGGCTCCAATGTCCTTAAAGAGAATGGGGAAACGTATTCATTGCACACTGGTCCAACTCCAATCCGGCCACACATGTGCATAAAATGGTGGGGCTGTATAAGTCAGACACAAACAAAATATACAATGTTCCTCCATCTATATCCAGTCTATTTCTTTGGGGACAAAGCAGTTTGATGATAATTAAAAAGTTCAATGGTGGCATACTCAGTACTCAGTCAGGGAAGTTGAGTTTGTCCACAAACTGAGGTGGTTCACCCAGATGTCATTCAGCTAACATACTTGAGTTTGACCAATTGCCCTCTTCTTCTTCCTGTGGTGTTTCAGCCACAGTGTAAATGTGTGATATGAAGTGTTAGTTAATTTTAATCATTGTCAATCTCTTCACATTTTGAGACGAGATACTGGTCCTTCTGACTGACAACTGCACAGCTGCACTGAGCATACGCTCAGCAGACACTCTGGCTATCGGACAAGCCACATACCTTATTGCCAGCCTGCTGAGCTCTGGCCATACCAATAGACTAATGGGTTTTGATCCATAGAGGTCTCCTTTGGGTCATCAGATAGTCCTGGAACATCCTCTGAGTGATCATTGGTACTGCCACTTGCTCAACCTCTTTTGCTTTCTCCTCTGTACTTGACTTAAGCACTGCCACTTGAAACCAAGCCATTACAGAGGTTGGGTTTGATTCTTCTGTTGCTGGTGTTCGCTGCCGGGAGACAATAGCAATAGCAGTGCCCTCTCTGGAGGTTGATGGTTACACAACAGAACTTCTGCCTAGGAGTCCATTTGTAGCAATTACTCCTCCAGGTCTCTCGCTTGCTCCACAATCCATGTCTTGTACATCCCCTTCTGAAAAGGAACCAGTATGTTTTTGTACTATGGATCAAGTATTGTGACTCAGATGTACTCTTTGGAGGACACAATGGGGGTCATTCCAACTTCAGCGGGCGGCGGAGGCCGCCCGCCAAAGTTCCCCCGCCAGAAGACCGCACCGCGGTCAAATGACCGCGGCGGTCATTCTGACGTTCCCGCTGGGCGGGCGGGCGACCGCCAAATGGCCGCCCGCCCAGCGGGAAAGACCCAGCAACGATGAAGCCGGCTCCGAATGCTAAGCAGACACTGAAAATCATTATGGGGCCCTGTTAGGGGGCCCCACGACACCCGTTCCGGCATCCTGTTCCTGGCGGTAAGAACCGCCAGGAACAGGATGGCGGGAAGGGGGTCGGAATCCCCATGGCGGCGCTGCTTGCAGCGCCGCCATGGAGGATTCCTATGACCAGGGGAAAACCGGCGGGAAACCGCCGGTTTCCCTTTTCTGACCGCGGCTTTACCGCCGCGGTCTGAATTGGCCAGGAAGCACCGCCAGCCTGTTGGCGGTGCTTCCGCGGTCGGGGTCAGAATGACCCCCAATGTCTCTTTGGAGCTTTGGATTAACAGCCAAGTGAGGGATTAAGCTCTCAACCAACTCATGTGCGTCTCTATTGCTGTTTACATAGACGAACCGTTGTGATACCTTTTTTAACTGGTTCCATAGCAGATGAAAGAAAGGGATAGCTAGGCTCATCGTACTGTCCTCCGTGCTGACGTCCTTTGTGAAAATCTCAAAAGAAAGTAGCATCTGTGTCTGACCAGGCCCCATTTGTCCACTTCCATGGTCATGCTTTCCCCAATCGCATCCCCCTCCTTTTTGAACAACATAGTAATTGATCAATTTGTACTGCTCAAACAGATGCTGCAACATGTAATAGGTTGAGCACCAACTTGTTGGCTCCTCCTGTATGAGGGTTCTAACTGGTACTTTATTATGATCCTCAAGTGCTTCTGTGCTTTAAAACAATGGTTAAATGAGTGCAGAGTCTTCTGCAGGTGGTCAGGATGTTGTTGAATGTGGGCCTGATATAGAGTTTGGCAGACAGGGTTACTCCATCACAAACATGATGGATATCCCATCTGTAGTATTACGATTTCATTATTTCCTATGGAACTCATAGAATGGTAGACAGGTAATCATTACGTTCGTGATGAAGTAACCCATGCAGCAAACTCTAAATCAAGCCCTAAGTCTTCTTTTTTAAGAAAGTCCTGCACAATCAGGTTTATGGAATGCGCCAAACAGAGGACCCTGAAATTGCCACCATCTGTCACAGCCTTATCTATATTACTGCCATTTTCTGTGGTAACAAATCAAATTCTGAGACATCTGGGTCGTAGCCATTCAAATACCTTGCTGTTAAAGTATTCCAAGATTTTTGCAACTGTATGGGATTTCTCCATGGCAAACATGTCTACTGTTCCATGCCACTGAATGCACTTAAAAGTTTCTTCAGCACTGAGACCTGTAGATAGCTGTTACCTAACCCCAACAAATGAGATCCAGTGTGCAGTGATACATATGTAATCAGTTGCTTGACAACTGGTTCACATGCCTGTCGTCAGGTGGATAGTGTGAGCAGCACTCTGCTGCAAAGCTTGCCTAACCAATTACAGCACATCATGATGGAGCGCTGGAACACCAACTCTGGCAAAATAGGTCCGATCGGAAACCATCCATTTCAGGTAAATGGCAACCACACATTTTAAAAATCTAGCTCCTTTCACAAAAGAAAAGGGAGGAGATCCAGCACCAACATTTTAGACAGCTTCCTGTTGTATAGACATGCTGTTGCACTTGTAGGTCCCCTCCTACCTAAACATGCTACGGATGCAGGCGACTTCCAAAGAGACCTAGGAGGTGCTAGACTCAATGTGTGTCTTGCGGCAGTCACTGTATGCTGTGGTGTCTCCACCTTACTCTTATGCCATTTTGAGGCTGGTGAAGTGGGTGATACAGGCTACTTTGCGTAAAGCTGTCACCCTCTTCTTCCTCATCACATTCACCTCTCACTGTGATCGGAGCTGATTCCTCTTTCTCATCACTACCACCACCTGCAGCAATTTTTTTAAGGTGCTCCTCCCACCGGATTGTGTGATGTTTTTTCATATGTGTCCTTTGGCCTCTTGTACCATAGAGTGAACCAGGCTTTGATGAACAATTGTGTGGCAAATGGAGCATAATGCAATGTTATCCTCCTGCTTGCTAATCGTAAAGACGTCCCAAACTGTGGAGGAGAACTTTTTCAGTAGACCACTGGTGCCACTACCAATGTCAAAAGGACTGGAGATAAGTGGGTGTGTTGACGATTGTCTGTCTGCAGTGCATACTTCAACAGAGGTAGTGGTGGAGGTCTCAGCGGGAGTCTTCCAGCTATGGAAGCTGGTGATGGTGGTACCAGTGCCACATCCCTCGGACCAGACTGAATAGGAGGAGGAATTTCAGTGCCCTCTGCGTCAGCTTCCATTACAATGAATGGCTTGTCCTACTTATCCGCTTCCATAACTGTAAGGCTTTCAGAAATGTTTACTTTTCCCTTGTCTCTCATGGCAAGTCTCAGACTCAGTCGGGGTCCATACCATGTCCAGATCATCAGAAGGGGGGCTTACAGAAGATGGTAAAGCACCCTTCTTCTTTCTTGCTGGTGATCGGGAGGTCAATGGTACAAGATGAAGTACATCTTGCTGAGCAGGAAGCTCAACCTCCTGTTCTGCTCCTACTTCAGGAAGATCTATTATTGCTGGCTGTGGCTCCTGTTGTCCACTTTGCTCACTTTCCTGCAATGATTGGGTACTAGTTTGCTGAGACAAATCAAATTCAGACTCATTATTCGTCAGCATGATTGCATTGGCTGCCTTGCTGAGAGACATAGCCTTGGGCTTAGGTTAGGGAGGTGTCGTTGATGCAGGAGTGCTGCTCCCAGCTTGTGGCCTGGAGAATGGTGCCGCAGGCACGTGTTTCCTGAAAAAAGTTTGCGGTGGCATGCCAGTGGTGGAAATCTGCTTCTTCTTCTTCTTCTCCTCCTCACTGACCGCTTTCTTAGCAGGAACACCTTTCTTTGGGGTCATCTTCAAGCTCTATCAGTTGGCACTTAGCTGCATAAGAAGAAGGAAGCAGATGAGAACTGAGGTGGTGTGGTGTGCTGTCACTTTGTGCTGTACTCCTGTCTGGCAGTAATGTGAGTGATGTCTCTTGTGCACCTAAAAGCAAGGAAACAAGAAAAACATTTAGTGAAACATGGAATTTTTGCAGTTTGAAGTATTCATAGTACAGATAATATAGTTTAATGTGGTTACTTATCCTAAATAATTAACAACAGTGGTGTATCCATTCCAAGGTCAAACCACACCACCATAGCATAATATTTCATTTTCTATCAGGATAACAACATAGATGTAACTGTTTGCTTAGTGTGCATCTCAGGGGAGACACCTGTAGCAGATAGGGGGTCCAGGAAACAATTGAATAATCCCTAAAAAAATGAATGCTGATGTGTGCCTATGGCAGGCAGGGGTGTCCAGGGGAAAATGGAATAATCCTTAAAAGTGAATGATGGTGTGTGTGCAGCTGTGCGCCTATGGCAGGCGGGAGTTGAGGGGAATATAAGTAATGACAATCCCTAAAAAATTAATGCTGTTGTGCGGCAGGCGCATATGCAGGCAGGGGGTGCATGGAGGGAAAACATAAAAATAAATATTAAATGTTTTTTTTTTTAATTTAAAAAGGTAAAAAAATAAATGTAATACAAAAATACATAACAAACGATCCTCAAGCATATTAAACTGATATCAGAGAAAATTGGGAAAAAATGAACAAAAACAAAAAGGTCCTCTGATATCAATCTCCCTAGAAATGGCTTTTTAAACTAGAAAAAAGGATTTACACACTGACTGCTGCACTAAATGGCCGCTGGCCACATGGTCAAACAACAAAAATAAGCAATGAGGCATGGGCCACAGCAAAGGGCACATGCAGGCCTATAGCAAAAGCACAACAGTGTGCGGTACCTCTCAAATGGTGTTAGAATTCAATATTGATAAGTAGTCGTAATTCCCCAGGGAGCACCGCCAGCCTGTTGGCGGTGCTTCCATCAAAACAGCCGCCAGGGTTGTAATGACCCCCTCTCTTTTCTTGCACTGAAGTAATAAATGCCTGCCATCCCACCTAATAGTTCTGTTTGTTATACCAAAGCTGTTTGAAAATGACATAGAAGTTACTCAAGACACTTCCCCGTTCCCTGCCGCTGCCTCCCTGCGGCCCCGCCCCCCTCGTGCCCCCATTTGCCGCTCCCTCCCGCCTCCCGCCTCCCAGCTGCTCCTCCCTCCCCCCTCCCTTCTTAATGGCTGGCGCTGCGCGTCGCGAATGAGCGAACTCTGACCTGTTTCAGGTCCTGAGCTCGCCCCCCACGACCGCAGCACCAACCTGCTGCCTTCTGCCTCTGTCCCACGAGCACGCTGCCGTTTGCGTGTTCGAGGCCCTCCTCCACCCGCAGGCATCCTCCTGCACCTCATCCCTGGTGGCTAGTGGGCTCACTTGACCCGTGTGCCGCTTCCGCCGTCTTGTAAGTGTTTTTTGGCTTTTTTCGTTTTTTCAGCACCTCGCCGCCGGCGCTTCTGCCCCCTTTGTGCCCCCCTGATTGCTGTCTCCCCGATCGTGTATTGTGCCATTATTGTATTTCTGATTGTATTTCTGATTGTATTTTTCTCATTGTAACTGCTTGTAGTTTTGCTCGTTTTCAGTGTTTTTTGCCCCTTGTGCGCTCCCCGTTCCCTGCCGCTGCCTCCCTGCGGCCCCGCCCCCCTCGCGCCCCCATTTGCCACTCCCTCCCGCCTCCCAGCTGCTCCTCCCTCCCCCCTCCCTTCTTAATGGCTGGCGCTGCGCGTCGCGAGTGAGCGAACTCTGACCTGTTTCAGGTCCTGAGCTCGCCCCCCACGACCGCAGCACCAACCTGCTGCCTTCTGCCTCTGTCCCACGAGCACGCTGCCGTTTGCGTGTTCGAGGCCCTCCTCCACCCGCAGGCATCCTCCTGCGCCTCATCCCTGGTGGCTAGTGGGCTCACTTGACCCGTGTGCCGCTTCCGCCGTCCTGTAAGTGTTTTTTGGCTTTTTTCGTTTTTTCAGCGCCTCGCCGCCGGCGCTTCTGCCCCCTTTGTGCCCCCCTGATTGCTGTCTCCCCGATCGTGTATTGTGCCATTATTGTATTTCTGATTGTATTTCTGATTGTATTTTTCTCATTGTAACTGCTTGTAGTTTTGCTCGTTTTCAGTGTTTTTTGCCCCTTGTGCGCTCCCCGTTCCCTGCCGCTGCCTCCCTGCGGCCCCGCCCCCCTCGCGCCCCCATTTGCCGCTCCCTCCCGCCTCCCGCCTCCCAGCTGCTCCTCCCCCCCCCCCTCCCTTCTTAATGGCTGGCGCTGCGCGTCGCAAGTGAGCGAACTCTGACCTGTTTCAGGTCCTGAGCTCGCCCCCCACGACCGCAGCACCAACCTGCTGCCTTCTGCCTCTGTCCCATGAGCACGCTGCCGTTTGCGTGTTTGAGGCCCTCCTCCACCCGCAGGCATCCTCCTGCGCCTCATCCCTGGTGGCTAGTGGGCTCACTTGACCCGTGTGCCGCTTCCGCCGTCCTGTAAGTGTTTTTTGGCTTTTTTCGTTTTTTCAGCGCCTCGCCGCCGGCGCTTCTGCCCCCTTTGTGCCCCCCTGATTGCTGTCTCCCCGATCGTGTATTGTGCCATTATTGTATTTCTGATTGTATTTCTGATTGTATTTTTCTCATTGTAACTGCTTGTAGTTTTGCTCGTTTTCAGTGTTTTTTGCCCCTTGTGCGCTCCCCGTTCCTTGCCACTGCCTCCCTGCGGCCCCGCCCCCCTCACGCCCCCATTTGCCACTCCCTCCCGCCTCCCGCCTCCCAGCTGCTCCTCCCTCCCCCCTCCCTTCTTAATGGCTGGCGCTGCGCGTCGCGAGTGAGCAAACTCTGACCTGACTCTGCGACGACCTCTCCACCTTCTTCCACCAGAAAATCGCTACCATCCACGACAGCTTCAACACCGGTCCACCGCCAGACCCCACCCCCGACGTCTCCTCCCGCGACTGCCGTCTCACCGCCTGGACCCACGTGGACGAGGCAGAAACCATAACAACCATGAACACCATCCACTCAGGCTCCCCCACGGACCCCTGCCCCCGTCATGTTTTCAACTCAGCCAACGCCGCCATCGCCCCCGAACTCCGCAAGATCATCAACCTCTCCTTCACTTCTGCCACCTTCCCGGACAGCTGGAAACATGCAGAAATCCAACCCCTCCTCAAAAAACCCAAGGCCGACCCCAACGATCTCAAAAACTTCCGTCCGATCTCTCTCCTCCCTTTTCCAGCGAAAGTCATCGAGAAGATCGTCAACACTCAGCTCACCCACTTCCTCGAAGACAATTCCATCCTGGACCCCTCACAATCCGGATTCAGACGAAACCACAGCACTGAGACTGCTCTCCTCGCCGCCACAGATGACATCAGACATCAGATGGACAACGGCGAAACCTCAGCCCTCATCCTCCTCGACCTATCAGCCGCCTTTGACACCGTCTGCCACCGCACCCTACTGACCTGCCTCCAGGTAGCCGGCATCCAAGACAAAGCCCTCCACTGGATCTCATCCTTCCTCTCCGACAGAACGCAGAGAGTCCGTCTCTCCCCTTTCCGCTCCAAAGCCACCAACCTCATCTGCGGCGTCCCCCAAGGATCCTCCCTCAGCCCTACGTTGTTCAACGTCTACATGGCCCCCCTCGCTCAACTGGCCCGCCAACATCATCTCAGCATCATCTCTTACGCCGACGACACCCAGCTCGTCCTCTCCCTGACCAAAGACCCGCTCACCGCCAAAACAAACCTCCACGAGGGACTAAAATCCATCGCCGATTGGATGAACAACAGTCGCCTGAAACTCAACTCCGACAAGACGGAAGTCCTCATCCTCAGGCGCACTCCCTCGGCCTGGAACGACTCATGGTGGCCCTCCGTCCTCGGACCCCCGCCCGCCCCTGCCAGCCACGCAAGAAACCTCGGCTTCATCCTGGACTCCGCCCTCACTATGTCCAAACAGGTCAGCACCGTCTCCTCCTCCTGTTTCAACACCCTTCGAATGCTCCGCAGAATCTTCAAGTGGATTCCAACAGAAACCAGAAAGACGGTGACCCAAGCCCTCGTCAGCAGCAGACTTGACTACGGCAACGCACTCTACACAGGCATCCCAACCAAAGACATCAAACGACTCCAACGCATCCAAAATGCCTCCGCCCGACTGATCCTCGACATACCCCGCCGAAATCACATCTCCCCTCACCTAAAGGAACTCCACTGGCTCCCGGTAGACAAGAGGATCACCTTTAAACTCCTGACCCACGCTCACAAGGCACTTCACAACACCGGACCCTCCTACCTCAACACCAGACTGAACTTCTACACTTCAACACGTCAACTCCGATCCGCCAACCTCGCCCTCGCCATCGTACCCCGAATCCAGCGCAAGACATCCGGCGGCAGATCCTTCTCCTTCCTCGCCGACAAGACCTGGAACTCTCTCCCCACATCTCTTCGCCAGACCCAGGACCTCCTCGCATTCAGAAGGCTCCTCAAGACCTGGCTCTTCGACCGCTAAATCAGCAGCGCTCCCCCCCCCCCCCTCTCAGCGCCTCGAAACCCTGACGGGTACATAGCGCGCTTTATAAATACTATGATTGATTGATTGATTGAAAGATGATTGAAATGGAGCAGATGCTTGGGAAAAACTGAAGGTTGCTGGTGTGGAAAATGAATCCAGAACATTCTGGCAATTAGTGACTCTAGAGGATGTAGAAACTCACTTAGAACCTGGCAGGTGGCCTGGCAGGCCAGCAAAAGGTATGGCCTCAGCTGCTCTGGTGGAAAACCGCCTCCCATAGTTAGGGCTCCCCACCTGTTTTGGCAGGGATTGAACTGCCTTCAAAGCAACCACCCGTAATGGTGTTAGAAGTCTTCAATCAATCAATCAATCACTGCATTTCTAAAGCGCGCTACATACCCGTGAGGGTCTCAAGGCGCTGGGGGGGGGGGGCGCTACTGATCGAAGAGCCAGGTCTTGAGAAGTCTTCTGAAGGCTAGCAGGTCCTGAGTCTGTCGTAGGTTGGTAGGGAGAATGTTCCAGGTCTTGGCGGCGAGGTAGGAGAAGGATCTGCCGCTGGTGGTGGTTTTCCGGATACGCGGAATTGTGGCGAGGGCAAGGTTGGCTGAGTGGAGGCTTCGGGTGGGGGTGTGGAAGCTGAGTCGGTTGTTGAGGTATGTAGGTCCGGTGTTGTGTAGTGCTTGGTGTGCGTGGGTGAGGAGTTTGAAGCTGATCCTCTTGTCGACGGGGAGCCAGTGCAGGCCTCTTAGGTGAGGTGTGATGTGGCTGCGTCGGGGGCGTTGAGGATTAGTCGTGCCGAGGCGTTCTGGATTCGTTGTAGTCGTCTCAGGAGCTTGGTTGTTGTTTCTGAGTAGAGGGCATTCCCGCAGTCGAGTCTGCTGGTGATGAGGGCCTAGGTGACGGTTTTCCTCGTGTCGGGGGAATCCATTTGAAGATCCTGCCGAGCATCCGCAGGGTGTTGAAGCGGGACGCAGAGATGGCGTTGACTTGCCTGGTCATGGAGAGGGTGGAGTCGAGGATGACCCCCAGGTTGTGAGCGTGGTCTGTGGGTTCTAGGGCTGTGCCTAGCGATGTGGGCCACCAGGAGTCGTCTCAGGCTGATGGGGTGGATCAGAGAATGAGGACCTCTGTTTTGTCTGAGTTCAGCTTCAGTCTGCTGTCCTTTCTCCAGTCGGCTACGGCCTTCATTCCTCTGTGGAGGTTTGCTTTGGCGGTGTGGGGGTCTTCGGTGAGGGATATGATCAGTTGAGTGGCGTTGGCGTCGGAGATGATGTTGAGGTTCTGTTGTCGTGCGACATGGCGAGTGGTGCCATGTACATATTGAACAGCCTCGGGCTGAGGGAGGATCCATGTGGGACGCCGCAGATGATCTTGGTGGTTTTTGAGCGGAAGGGTGGGAGACGGACGCTCTGGGTTCTGCCGGAGAGGAAGGATGTGGTCCAGGCCAGGGCCTTCTCTTGAATTCCAGCATCATGGAGGCGTGCTGATAGGGTGCGGTGGCAGACTGTGTCAAAGGCTGCTGATAGGTCCAGGAGGATGATGACGGCTGTTTCTCCTTTGTCCATCAGGATCCTGATGTCGTCAGTGGCGGCGATGAGGGTGGTCTCGGTAGCTGCTGCGAAAGCCGGATTGGGAAGGGTCCAGGATTATGTTGTCTTCGAGGTAGCGGGTTAGCTGTTTGTTGACAATCTTCTCTGTCACTTTTGCCGGGAACGGGAGCAGGGAGATGGGCTGGAAGTTCTTGAGGTCTTTGGGGTCCGCCTTGGGCTTCTTCAGAAGGGCGTTGATCTCGGCGTGCTTCCAGCTTTCCGGGAAGGTTGCTGTCTCGAAGAAACTGTTGATTGTTTTCCGGAGGTGGGGCGCGATGGTTGTGCTGGCTTTGTTGAAGACGTGGTGAAGGCAGGGGTTGGATGGGGATCCGGAGTGGATGGAGTTCATGGTTTTGATGGTGTCTTCGTCGCTGACGTAGGACCAGGCGGTCAGGCGGCTGGTGCGGGTGGTGGTCGCAGGGGTGGTGGTTTCGGTGGTGGGTGCTGGGGTGTCGGAGTTGAAGCTGTCGTGGATGTCGGTGATCTTGCGGTGAAAGAAGGTGGCCAGGGAGTCACACAGTTCTTGTGATGGTGGCATGTCGTTGGTTTTGGAGCTGGGGTTGGAGGGTTCTTTCACGATGCTGAAGAGCTCTTTGGTGTTGTGTGCGTTGTTGTCTAAGCGGTCCTTGAAGGTGGTCCTCTTGGCAGTCCTGATGAGTTGGTGGTGTCTGCGGGTGGCACTCTTGTGGGCTGTGTGGCTGTCTGGTGTTCGGTCGTGGAGCCATTTCTTCTCCAGTTTCCGACAGGTGCGCTTGGAGATCCGGAGGTCTTTGGTGAACCAGGCGGCTTTCTTGTTGGTGTGGTTGGTTGTGGAGGTCTTGAGAGTGGCGAGGGTGTCGGCGCAGTCATTAATCCACTGTTTGAGGTTAGTCACGGCGGTGTCTGGGTCGGTGGGGTCGGCGGGTGGCTTCAGGGCGAGAGTGGTAGTCAGTTGGTCTTTGGTGACCTTGCCCCAGCAGCGGCGTAGTAGCTGTTGGGTGCGGTGGTGTGTGGTGGGTTTCCTGAAGGTGAAGTGGACGCATCTGTGGTCGGTCCAGTGGGGTTCGGTGGTGTGGCTAAAGGACACATGGGGGCTTGTGGAGAAGATGGGGTCCAGCGTGTGTCCAGCGGCGTGGGTGGGTGTTGTCACAAGCTGTTTGAGTCCGAGGTTGGCGAGGTTGTCGATCAGGGCGGTGGAGTTGGCGTCGTTGTTGTTCTCGAGGTGGAAGTTCAGGTCCCCGAGGAGGATGTAATCCGTGGAGGCGAGGGCGTGGGTGCTGACTAGGTCGGCGATGGTGTCGCTGAACTGTGGTCCGGGTGGTCTGTAGACGAGTGTTCCTCTGAGGGTGATGTTGGGGTTGGTGTGGATCTGGAAGTGCATGTGCTCAGCGGTGGTGAGGGCGTCATCGGTGTTGGTCGAGACTCGGAGGGTGTCCTTGTGGATGATGGCGATTCCCCCTCCCACTCTGTTGGTGCGGTCTCTGCGGGAGATCTTGTAGTCCTGTGGGATGGCTATGGCGATGTCTGGTGCTGAGGTGGCGTTCAGCCAGGTCTCCGTCAGGAAGGCGATGTCGGGGGTGGTTGTGTCTAGGAGGTCCCAGAGTTCGATGGCGTGCTTACGAGTGGAGCAGGTGTTGAGGAGGATGCAGTGGAGGTGGTTGGGTTCTCTGGTTGGTGGTTTGGTGGGCTGGATGCTAGTGAATCTGCAGTTCCGGCAGGCAAAGGGCCCTTGGGTGCGCTTCGGGGTGGCCCGGTAGCAGGGGTGATCTCGTCCAGTGTTGAGTGCGTGGAGGGTGCTGGCGTCGTAGTGCAAGCTGGTGTTGCGGGGGTGCGGGGTCCAGGGGTCCTGGCGCTGGGCACGGTCCAGGCGCAGACGGGCTTGCTTCCGCGCGGCGACCTCCATAGGAGGCGAAGTGGGAGGGAGGAGCAGCTGGGAGGCGGGAGCGGGGCGGCCAATGGGCGAGGGCACGGGAGACAGAAGGTAAAAGGGGGCGGGGCCGCAGGGGAGCAACGGTGGGAAGTGGGGGGCACAGAGGGCAGTGGCGCAAAAGGGAGCGCCTAGCAGAGAGACAAAAATGAGAGACAAAAAACAAAAAACAAAAAGCAGAATGCCAAAATATAAACAACAAGTTACAAGACAATTTGGGAGAAAAAAGATTAGTAGTACAACCAACAGTCACCAGGGTAGGCGAACCCTCTGCAGCAGCGGGAGTAAGACACGGGCCCCCAGGAGGAGCCGTTCAGACTAGTTTAGGGTATTAAGATATTTTGCCTTCCAAGGATATTCTATAATACCTGGAATTTTATTTCTCTATATTGAGAGGCAGTACACCTGGGTGGAACTCGCAGAGTTTTGCTCCATGGAATTCTGGGGATTTCCAAACAAACTCTGCAGATTCCATGGAACTCCACGAATTGGCTGAAAAATGCTCATCCACCCGTTTGCGCTGCTATATAAGGTCAGTAGTGAGTTCTGTGCTAAAAAACTCAGTGTGACAGGCACAACGTGGTCCGTAGGGGTGTGGCCATTTTGTTCTACCTGCTTTCTGTTCTGTGCATGATGTTGGGCCTGCTTATTCAATCTAGTTTAATCCCTTCCAATCCTTCCCCATTTTCACTCTCCCACTCCTTTACCTATTTTTATCAGTGTGTGTCTTTCTGTATGTGTATTTTGTGTTTTGTTTCTTTTTTTTACTTTTTCCATGACTTTTTGTACTTTTTTTGCTTTCCCTTTCTTCCTTGTGCTCTACTTCCTTTAGTGCTTCCTTTCTTTGTGCTTTGCTGTTTTCTTTTTCTTCTTTTTTTTTTTTCACCTCAGTGCCATGTCTGAACAGGCAGCAAACGGTGATGCTAGTACAGCTGTAACAAGCTGCACACCTTGCGATCGCTGGTACTCAGAGGCGGAACTCGCTGCACTTGTTATATTGTGCAGCACCACATTTCCTCCATGCTGGCAGAAGGCGGCAGGCCTGGGAGAAAGTACACCGTGCGGGAGCATTAGCTGCTGTGGGGGAGAGTACGCTGGTGCGTGTGCCATAGCACTGGATGCAGTGAACGACACAGTAAGTGACACAAAGCTGTGCGGACCTGCTAGACTGCAAACAGGACCTGCACAACCTGCTGGGTGTTGAGGATGCAGGGCTTGGTGAGTAATTATTCTTTTTTGTTTTCTTAAAATGCTAATTTTTTTTCAAATAGCATGCTGTTTGCAATCAGAGGTAAGTTAAGTTTATGTTAGAAATAATATCTGATCCAGCTTAAACTAGCCAGCTCGGTGCTACATACTCATACTCGTTGGCGCTCGCCTGGGCTGATTATTAAAGAAGCCATGCCGACTCCTCTGTCCTGGCACTAAGATAGTTGTAGTATAATATTGAGTTAGCATTCTCTTCACTGTCCCTCTCTTTATGTACCTCATGCAGTCCTAATCTCCCAGTGATGTGTAGTATCTATGAATTGAAAAGGGAGACTGAGTTTACCCATCAAAGGGATTTGAGAAGCAGAGATCATTCACTGAAATTTTGCAATGTATTAGTAGTTCAAATTGTATTTTAGGAAATTAGGAATAGGGCATAGATTTAGGAAACTGGGAATAGGTCAATACTAATGATTTAGAGAAGTACAATGCTACTGCGTCTGCCTGTCAAAATATTTTTGGGAGATTACCTGGATCACTAATCTATTTTCTTTATCTTCTTCATTTCTTACATGAGCACCAAAGGGCAAGAAGGCATCACAGGCTGGTATACGTGCTGCCACCACCAGTGCTGCGCATGTGGAACCACCTCCAGCGCCACGACTAATGGTTCTGCTGGCCCCAGTAAGTCCTGTTATTATTATTATTTCCCTATTTTTACCTCTCCCACTATTAGAATAACGTTTCCTTGTTTATTTTTTATATTGTCTCCTTTTTTCAACTCCTCTGTTTAATTTTTCTTAATAAATTCTTGTTATCCCTGAATTATCCTTTTTTCTATCTGTCATGTTTCTGCAGCTGACTTCCTCCTGTCTGTACTCTCTAGTTTTCTGCTTTGTAAGTACGCTTTTCCTCTCCTATCTTATATAAGATTAAGAGAACAGATTTTTTGGCTCTGTGAAGATTGCAAGTCTAAATTCGCTATTACTTGTTTGTTGAGAAGTCTTTCTTGCTGTTAGAAATGGGGTCTCTAGTTGGCAGTCGATTTGAACCCTGTAGGGACCCTCACTCTAGTCAGGATAAGGGAGATACCTGCTCAGATAACCCCTGCTCACCTCCTTGGTAGCTCGGCACAAGCAGTCAGGCTTATCTCAGAAGCAATGTGTAAAACATTTGCACATAACCAACAGTAACACAGTGAAAACACTACTAAAGGACACCTCACCAGTTTTTAGAAAAATAGCCAATATTCATCTGTGTAAAACAATACCAAAACAATACAAATCCCACATAAAGTGTTAAAGATAAGAATTGTGCAAGATTTACTCAAAAATACAGTTCCTTGAAGTCGATAGCTCCACCTGGGGCTGTCACGGTGTCGTGATCAACAAAACCAACAGCTCAGGCCAGCTGCGGCGTCACGGGCCAACTACGGTGTTGGGAAGACACACAAACAGTACCTTGGAGGTGAGCTCCGGAGAGTGGCATCGCTGATGTTGAGAAATAGCCTATTTTCTAAAAGGTTTCTAAAACGTTGGATTAAACCCAGATCTTTGTGACTGGCGGTGAATGTTTGCATTGTTCAGCATTCCGTCAAACATATGAAAGACAGAGACCAGACTACCACCATGACACAAAGACCTGATATAATAAGTTATAAAAAAAGGTAGCAGTATTAATTTCTTAGCAAAGGGGAGTTAGTATATAATATATTAAAACAGTTAAAACTAAAATGCAATATCCTCGAGTCAAGAGTAGTACACAACACAGGGCCTGAATGATGATGTTGACGAATTATGCTATCTATATAAATTATGTATCCCTTTTATGCCTGGGTTGGTAAGTGGGGCTGGTGTGGACCTTTGCTCATGTAATAGAAGATCCCTCAGTGAGTTGGTGTCGCTTTCACTGCATCTGCCCCACCAAGTGTGTGATCCATTTATGGTGTAAATTCATAAATCTCACCTCAATATATATCACACAACCTGGGGGAATAGGATTAGGGGTTTGAAGAATGGATGAGAACGAGTAGTTGGGGAAATGTATGACAAAGACAAACACTTGACAACAACAATATTCATCAGGTACATGAGCAGCACATCAGTTTCATCAAATCTGTTGTGGAAGGAAATTAATGAATGACAGTTCAATTAAATGCATTGCAAACACCCCTTCAGCTCCAGAGACCCAAACTATTGCATATCTAAATGTCATGTTATCTGGATTTGAAAAATAAAAATTTATGGAGGCGTAAACCCACACCGTTCTGAAAATTATGATTGTTAAAAGAAAAATAATACTGTATATAAATGCCAAATTGGGCGGTGCATCAGAATTCTTCTCAGAATGTCCATCTTTTTGGGTGCCTGGCTGAACCAGTCTGGTAAGTTAAGCAGAAGTGTTATGGAGCTTTTGTTTTTCGCACAGAAGAGAGTGGGTTGTAAAAAAGAAATTATATTGCAGAGTCAAGAAGAAGGACAGAAGGTAAGCCTTATGAGGAGTATACCAAGAGGCAGAGCAAATTTACAACCAATCCCAGACAAGTAGTTGCCTTATCAGTCTCACAACTGTCAACGTGATATCACATGTTTGTCTTCAGTTACATCATGTGCCTCCGAACACAACCACATAATACACACCTCTCTCCAGCCCACAGAGCTGAGTAGGATTCTTAGAGTCAGGAGTACTGTTCATTTTATTTCATTTTGTAGGTTTCCCTTTGAAGTCAATAACTTCCTTCTTTTGTCTGTTGAGGTAGGCCCACCTTGAGTCCTGACTCCGAGTAATGAATCATTCCGAACTCCATCCCGATCCGAAATGAGATTGAGAGAGATAGACCTGTAGTGCACTGCTGTTGATGAAGAAGAGAAAAAGAATTTGAGCATTTTGTGTAGATTTGCGTTTGTAGAAAGAGAAGGTACAGCAAGAAGTCGGCCTCCCAAGTAAATGTAGCTAAGTATGAAAGGGCCAATCACATTCAGGAAAAATCACCCATCAGACCCCAAACATTGCAAATCATTGAAATCAAGTTCACAAATTAGTTTAACACCCTCCCTCACTGTCTGTTGCGCCGTGGCGAGCCGAAAACTCGGCTTGGGCTGCAGCGCGCGGAGCTGAGAGACGCCGGCCCCCAGTCTCTCTTGCAGCACCGAGGCCCCAAATTGGGCATGGGGCCTCGTTTCTTTATGGCACAGCACGCATTCTTGCATATCTAACCTCCCCCCACTCACCTGCTTTTGTTGTCTTTTCTTTCTGTCGCCCTCATTTGTACTTCCCTTTCTGTTTTTCCTTCTTTCCCAATATTCCCCTCTCTTCCCAGCATGCTTTGGTTCCCTACTCTCTATGGCTCCTTGTCCATTACTTTCTATGTGTTTTTCCCTATCTAATACTGTGTCCTTGCACTTCCTGTTGGTCGCTTCCTGTTTTTGGGTATTTAAGGGCTGTGATTCTTTCCCTCCTTGCGCTGCAACACTTTCTGTTTGGATGGTGTCTTCGCTCCTTCTTCCTTGCGTCAGATTCTGGTTACACGTCCGTTCCAGGAAATTTTCTTTTGGAGGTTTTTTCCCCTTTTAGTTTTTTTTCCATCTGGCACTACTTCTGAAGGAGACGGCCTGCCCTTGGCGTTCCTATCGCCTGTAGCACTGTGCCTACCTGTTAGGGTTTGTGCACAGCAAAGAGCATGTCCCCTCTCACTGCACTAGTGGGTTCTGTAATAGCTCCCTTTTAAAATTACTATTGAAAGCCTTTCTTGTTATCTCAGCTTCCCCCCCCCCCTAGGCTTCTGTGTATGTTGTTTAATGTGCTGTTTTGTTTACACATTGGGCCTAACTTTTACCAAGGCTTCTTTAAAACACTCCTCTCTAGGCCATGTGTTAATTTAACTCATTTGCATAATAACTGAAACTCTGCACACCTTTCAAGAACATGTGCAGCATGTGAGGACCACACCCAGCTCTTCAAACCACACCCAGCTCTGCACACCTTTCAAGAACATGTGCAGCATGTGAGGACCACACCGAGCCCTGTCTATAAAAGGCAGCCCTCGAGCCTCGCCCAGTGCTTGTGCTCGTCTACCTCCCGCTTACCTGAGGACAGATCCCTCGGCGCTGGCACTCCTGCTCTCTACAGACTTTCATTGGCTTCAATGGGCGCAGCTGCTGGCTCTTCCTTCTTCCGGTTTCCGGTTCCTCCTTGCCTCAGCCTCTCTCCTACAAGCAACCTGCAAAAGAGAAAGAAGACAAGGTTAGACTGATCAGTATCTCTTGCCAGCAACAAGTAAGTGCAAAACTTTTATTACCTGAAAGAACTTTGACAACAATTTCTGGATTCGTGTATAGACAATTTGAAACAAGATACCTTCCACGAACATTGTGATTCAAACTCTTTGTTACAACACTACTTTGCGGAACTTTGTGAAGCAAACATTTTTTTATGGAACTTTTAAGAATCGAACCGTGGAAACCATTAACAGCAAGGCAAACAGTAAATCAAGGACTTGCACAAATTACATGCTGTATTTTGACGTAAAAGTACAGTATTTGTTTTATAAAAGATTCTGGAAATATGGGAAAAGTGAGTCTGCTATTGGCAATTTAGGCTTTAGTTATATTAAGATGAATGTTTGATATTGATAATTCTGATAACGGTATTTGTTTAATGTTTTAGAAGCTTTAGAGTAATAGAAAGCACATCCCAGAGCAGTAACTCATTCCAAACCTGGAAACTAGAGACCAGGATCCAAGAGGTACTTTTAGAAGAAAATTTCTAATAAATAAAGGGCTAGTCAGGAACCCAGTTAGGAATAGGATGTACTTATCTGTTCTTTGTTTATGTTTCATTAGGCACCAGTTTTTACCGAAGTCAGAGAGGGCCACAGATTTGTGCAGCACTTCAACAGTGGAAACGCAGTTGTCTCTTTATTTTATTTTATCCACTTCCCCCCTTCCCTTGAGCTTCTGTTCTTAGTGCACTGTTTTAAAAACTAGTGTGCTGGAACAAGCAGTTTCAGGGTGGGGTCGGATTGTCTTCAACCTCCATCAGAACTGAACAAGGACTCAGGTGAGCTGGGCTTTGACAGTTCTGGTGGACGATGAATATCGGGGAAGAAATAGAGGGCATTGACGTCACGGATATGGCGCAGGCCCTAAATGAGGACTTGGCTCATAATGAATCAGTGTCTGGCATCTTGCAACATATGCAAGAGGAAATAGAGAGATTAAAGATGGAGAATACCTCTTTAAAACAGGATTTAAGCAGGTATAAATTTAGGGTATCTCAGTGGAACACAGCTTTTACACCTTTGTTTAAAACCTCCTCAGAGACAGGGGCGCCATCAAAACATACAACTTTGCCTCCCCCAGTTGAGGTCACTGTTAATGTTCCTAATGCTGTGCCCTTAGCAGCACCTGAACGTTTTCATGGAGATAGTAACAAATTCCATGTTTTTATCAATCAATGTCAATTACACTTCGTTTGTAAGCCACAACAGTTCCCTACTGATGCTACGAAAGTGGCATTCGTCTTGTCTTATTTGGGTGGCACAGCAGCCAATTGGTCAATTCCTTTCGTGGAGAGAGATGATCCCATCCTCCATAATAGGAATCAATTTAAACGTACCATGACCAGCCTTTTTGCAAAACACACTTTCATGCAGGCAAGTGATAATGAACTTTTAAATCTTAAACAAGGTAACAAGGATTTATTGACCTATCTCACTAGTTTTAATCGTTTACTCACCAAGACACACTGGCCAGAAGAAAAGCGTGTCCCCCTTTTCTATAAAGGTTTGAGAGACGAGTTAAAAGACGCGCTGGCTCATATCGTTGATTTGCCAGAAGACTATTCGGACTTTGTAGATTTAGTTGTGAAATTAGAACATAGACTAGGAGAAAGAAAGGGAGATAAATACAAACTGGAATCACGGTTAACTTGTATTAGACACGAGAAGAAAGACCCAGATAATAAACTCCCTGAACCTGAGCCTATGCAAATAGGGACACTCAAAGGTTCACTCACATCAGAGGAAAAAGAAAGAAGGAAAAAACTTCAATTATGTTTATATTGTGGAAGGGCAGGTCACTTTGCCAGAGAATGTCCAGTAAAGCCTAAAAATCCACGAAAGGGTGCTGTTTCCTCCACCTCCTCAACTGAATCGGGAAACGATTAAGCTCGACAAGGGGAGAGGTTACTTGTTCGAGAAAACATCTTAATCAAACCTCTAATGCTGCAGCCTTCATGGTACCGCACATACCTAGACATTTCATAATTCAGGTCGTTTTAATTGTTACTACCCAAGTGAGGCATTCTCTCCCTGTCCTACTGGACTCAGGCGCGACAGGAAATTTTGTGGATAATAAGTTAGCTGAAAACTTAGGACTTCCTATGTGCCTAAAGCCTTGTCCAGAAGCAGTATGTGCAGTGGATGGGTCAGAATTGACCTCTGGATTAATCACAAAACAAACAAGTCCACTTGTTATGGTCTGTCAGAACGGGCACACAGAGGTGATTAGCTTTGATCTGATAGATACTCCTAATTTTGGTTTGATTCTCGGGGTACCCTGGTTAACAACTCATAACCCAAAAATTGATTGGGTGAATAGAAATGTTACTTTGGATTCCTCTTTCTGTAGAACCAATTGCTATCAAGAAGCAGGTACAGAACAGAGCACAGTATTACACTGTGCTAGTGTTATACAAGATGAACCAATTCTCCCTCCTGAATATTCTGACTTTAAAGACGTCTTTGATCCAGTAAAGGCTAGTGTGCTGCCCCCACATAGGTCTTATGACTGTCGTATAGATCTTTCCCAGGGGCCCCTTTACCTAATAACAGAGTATATGCTTTGACTGACGAAGAAACCAAATACTTAAGAACCTACCTAGATGACCTACTACAGTCTGGGTTCATCCGTCATTCCACATCTCCGGTGTCATCTCCACTCTTTTTTATCCCGAAGCCGGATAAATCCCTGCGCGCGTGTATCGATTATAGAGGACTAAAAAAGGCTGCAATAAAGAATAAATATCCTCTTCCTCTAATACCTGTGTTGTTGGATCAGTTAAGACATTCTACTGTATATACTAAACTAGATCTGCGGGGAGCTTACCACCTGGTCCGAGTAAAAGAGGGGGATGAGTGGAAGACAGCTTTCAAGACAAAGTTTGGTTTATTTGAGTACACAGTAATGCCCTTTGGGTTATGTAATGCCCCTGCGGCCTTTCAGTTCTTTATAAATGTGGTCCTACACGAATTCCTGGACGTTTGTGTCATAGTATACATAGACGACATCCTCATTTACTCTAAGAACTCAGAAGAACATACCCAACATGTTCGTGCAGTATTATCAAAGTTAAAAGAAAATCATCTTTTTGCTAAGTTAGAAAAGTGTACTTTTAATGTCAGCAAGGTGGACTTTTTAGGATACTGCCTGTCACCTCAAGGAATAACTATGGATGTAAAGAAAATCAGTGCTATTGCTGATTGGCCAGAACCATCCTCTGTAAAAGATATTCAGAAATTTCTGGGTTTCGCCAATTTTTATAGGAGGTTTATTGCACATTTCGCAGACATTGCGGCCCCAATAACTACCTTGTTGCGGAAAGGGCAACGATTTCTTTGGACTGATGAGGCGGCACACGCCTTTCAACTCCTAAAACAAAAGTTCACTTCAGCCCCAATTCTGAAACATCCTGATCCTGACTTGCCTTTTTTTGTTGAAGCGGATGCTTCACAAGTAGCTTTAGGAGGAGTTCTCTCTCAACGAGATGCAGTAGATGGCCAGTTACATCCTATAGCCTTCTATTCCAAAAAGTTATTACCAGCTGAACAAAATTACACTGTGGCTGAAAGGGAACTACTAGCTATCAAAGTAGCCTTTTCAGAATGGAGGCACCATTTAATGGGAGCCAAGTACCCAGTTACAATCTTTTCTGACCATAGGAACCTACAGTTTTTTGGATCACTTAAAGCACTAACACCACGTCAGATGCGCTGGTTAAATTTTTTTAGCACATTTGACTTTGTAATAACCTATAGACCAGGTGCACAACAAATTCAATCTGATGTGTTATCTAGATACGGACATACTTCAGACATGAAACAAGATAAAATAGGAGAACCCATTATTCCTCCCCAAAAGTTTTTGGCACCAGTACAACAGAAGGATTTCATCACAGATCTATATAATGCACACATGCAAATAGCACCTCAGGATTGGTTAAAAGATTCCCATAACACAATACAACGAGGTTTATTGTATCACGACAACATGCTGTTAGTGCCCACCTCTGAATTACAAACACAGGTGATATTTGGCATCACGCCTCACCGTTGGCAGGTCATCCTGGTTGGGTAAAAACCCTGGAAAATGTGCAAAAACACTTTTGGTGGGACACTATAAGAAAGGACATTAAGCAATTTGTCACTACCTGTCCAATTTGTGCAAGACATAAATCTTCTCATAAGGCCCCTGACGGTTTGTTAATACCAATGCCAACACCCAAGCAACCTTGGCACACTGTGAGCGTGGACTTTATTGTAGGTTTACCACCTGTAAAATCTTTCACAACAATGTTGGTTATAGTGGATTTTTTATCTAAAATGGCACATTTTGTACCATTACGGAAATTACCCACGGCGGCAGAATTTGCCGATATTTTTATAAGGGAAATTGTGCGTTTACATGGTTTGCCAAGCAAAGTGGTGTCAGACCGAGGGAGCCAGTTCAACTCTAAATTTTGGAAAAAATTATGTAAAAAACTGAAAATAGATGTGGCATTATCCACTGCTTTCCACCCAGAGACAGATGGACAGACTGAACGACTGAACCAAACCTTACTTCAAACGCTATGTTGTTTATTGGCTGATTATTCTAGTGAATGGTTGGAAGCTCTCCCTGTAGCGGAGTTTGTTTATAATAATACTGAGCATTCAGCTCTACTTTGCTCACCATTCTATTTCTTGCAGGGGTATCATCCAAGAGCTATACCCATTTTGTTTGAAGATTCTCTGTTACCTACAGTAACGGATAGATTAACAAGGTTAGTTAACATACAAGACAAAGCCAGGAAACATTTATTAAAGTACAAGGAAAGCATGAAAAGACAAGCAGACAAACACAGATCTGAGGCCCCAATGTATAAAATCGGTGACAAGGTATGGCTCTCCACAAAGAACCTAAACATAGAGGGATCCCGAAAGCTGCAACCACGTTTCACTGGACCCTTTAGTATAACTGCCATAGTAAACCCGGGTAACAGTAAAATTAGATTTACCAAAAGAATATCCAGTACATACTACATTCCATGTGTCCTTGCTTAAGCTGTACAATCCAAAAACTTGACCTGAACCACCACCTCCACCCATACCAATTAAGGGAAATCTAGAATATGAAGTGAAAAGCATAAAAGACTCAAAAAGAATTAGGGGACGTCTGTTTTATTTAGTAGATTGGAAAGGATATGATGAATCTGAGAATTCATGGGAACCAGCATCATATGTACATGCCCCACAGCTGATTAGACGGTTTTATTTAAAAAATCCAGGAAAACCCCGTCCTGTAGGAGGGCCTTTGAGGGGGGCAACTGTTAGGGTTTGTGCACAGCAAAGAGCATGTCCCCTCTCACTGCACTAGTGGGTTCTGTAATAGCTCCCTTTTAAAATTACTATTGAAAGCCTTTCTTGTTAACTCACCTTCCCCCCCCCCCTAGGCTTCTGTGTATGTTGTTTAATGTGCTGTTTTGTTTACACATTGGGCCTTGCTTTTACCAAGGCTTCTTTAAAACACTCCTCTCTAGGCCATGTGTTAATTTAACTCATTTGCATAATAACTGAAACTCTGCACACCTTTCAAGAACATGTGCAGCATGTGAGGACCACACCCAGCTCTTCAAACCACACCCAGCTCTGCACACCTTTCAAGAACAGGTGCAGCATGTGAGGACCACACCCAGCCCTGTCTATAAAAGGCAGCCCTCGAGCCTCGCCCAGTGCTTGTGCTCGTCTACCTCCCGCTTACCTGAGGACAGATCCCTTGGCGCTGGCACTCCTGCTCTCTACAGACTTTCATTGGCTTCAATGGGCGCAGCTGCTGGCTCTTCCTTCTTCCGGTTTCCGGTTCCTCCTTGCCTCAGCCTCTCTCCTACAAGCAACCTGCAAAAGAGAAAGAAGACAAGGTTAGACTGATCAGTATCTCTTGCCAGCAACAAGTAAGTGCAAAACTTTTATTACCTGAAAGAACTTTGACAACAATTTCTGGATTCGTGTATAGACAATTTGAAACAAGATACCTTCCACGAACATTGTGATTCAAACTCTTTGTTACAACAATACTTTGCGGAACTTTGTGAAGCAAACATTTTTTTATGGAACTTTTAAGAATCGAACTGTGGAAACCATTAACAGCAAGGCAAACAGTAAATCAAGGACTTGCACAAATTACATGCTGTATTTTGACGTAAAAGTACAGTATTTGTTTTATAAAAGGTTCTGGAAATATGGGAAAAGTGAGTCTGCTATTGGCAATTTAGGCTTTAGTTATATTAAGATGAATGTTTGATATTGATAATTCTGATAACGGTCTTTGTTTAATGTTTTAGAAGCTTTAGAGTAATAGAAAGCACATCCCAGAACAGTAACACATTCCAAACCTGGAAACTAGAGACCAGGATCCAAGAGGTACTTTTAGAAGAAAATTTCTAATACATAAAGGGATAGTCAGGAACCCAGTTAGGAATAGGATGTACTTATCTGTTCTTTGTTTATGTTTCATTAGGCACCAGTTTCTACCAAAGTCAGAGAGGGCCGCAGATTTGTGCAGCACTTCAACAGTGGAAACGCAGTTGTCTCTTTATTTTATTTTATCCACTTCCCCCCTTCCCTTGAGCTTCTGTTCTTAGTGCACTGTTTTAAAAACTAGTGTGCTGGAACAAGCAGTTTCAGGGTGGGGTCGGATTGTCTTCAACCTCCATCAGAACTGAACAAGGACTCAGGTGAGCTGGGCTTTGACACTACCAGAAAGAGTTGCCCTTACCTGGACCAAGGCCGAACATTCAGGAACAAGAACCTCGCCACTCATTCAGCGAACTCCAGGTTCAAGCAGCGGGTAAGTCTTGACAATGTCTGCCACCACATGAATCATCAATGATCACTTACAATCACTCAATAATATATCACTCATTATTGCAATAGTTACCTGTTCCAATCCAAGCACAGTGGTACACAATTGTATCTCCTCTTTTGATGGAAGCAATACATTGGCAGTCTGGTAAATCAAATGATCTTTACTGGGGCAGCCCTGCTAGAGAATGAAATAAAAAAGGCTCGGCAGAGGACGTAGGCAAGCATTGTCTCCAATGTCCTTAAAGAGAATGGCGAAACGTATTCATTGCACACTGGCCCAACTCCAATCCGGCCACACATGTGCATAAAATGGTGGGGCTGTATAAGTCAGACACAAACAAAATATACAATGTTCCTCCAGCTATATCCAGTCTATTTCTTTGGGGACAAAGCAGTTTGTTGATAATTAAAAAGTTCAATGGTGGCATACTCAGTACTCAGTCAGGGAAGTTGAGTTTGTCCACAAACTGAGGTGGTTCACCCAGATGTCATTCAGCTAACATACTTGAGTTTGACCAATTGCCCTCTTCTTCTTCCTGTGGTGTTTCAGCCACAGTGTAAATGTGTGATATGAAGTGTTAGTTAATTTTAATCATTGTCAATCTCTTCACATTTTGAGACGAGATACTGGTCCTTCTGACTGACAACTGCACAGCTGCACTGAGCATACGCTCAGCAGACACTCTGGCTATCGGACAAGCCACATACCTTATTGCCAGCCTGCTGAGCTCTGGCCATACCAATAGACTAATGGGTTTTGATCCATAGAGGTCTCCTTTGGGTCATCAGATAGTCCTGGAACATCCTCTGAGTGATCATTGGTACTGCCACTTGCTCAACCTCTTTTGCTTTCTCCTCTGTACTTGACTTAAGCCCTGCCACTTGAAACCAAGCCATTACAGAGGTTGGGTTTGATTCTTCTGTTGCTGGTGTTCGCTGCCGGGAGACAATAGCAATAGCAGTGCCCTCTCTGGAGGTTGATGGTTACACAACAGAACTTCTGCCTAGGAGTCTCACTTGTAGCAATTACTCCTCCAGGTCTCTCGCTTGCTCCACAATCCATGTCTTGTACATCCCCTTCTGAAAAAGGAATGAACGTGACCAGTATGTTTTTGTACTATGGATCAAGTATTGTGACTCAGATGTACTCTTTGGAGGACACAATGGGGGTCATTCCAACTTCGGCGGGCGGCGGAGGCCGCCCGCCGAAGTTCCCCCGCCAGAAGACCGCACCGCGGTCAAATGACCGCGGCGGTCATTCTGACTTTCCCGCTGGGCGGGCGGGCAACCGCCAAAAGGCCGCCCGCCCCCCCAGCGGGAAAGACCCAGCAACGATGAAGGAGGCTCCGAATGGAGCCGGCGGAGTTGCTGGGGTGCGACGGGTGCAGTGGCACCCGTCGCGATTTTCAGTGTCTGCTAAGCAGACACTGAAAATCATTATGGGGCCCTGTTAGGGGGCCCCACGACACCCGTTCCCCGCCATCCTGTTCCTGGCGGTAAGAACCGCCAGGAACAGGATGGCGGGAAGGGGGTCAGAATCCCCATGGCGGCGGCGCTGAGATTCCTATGGCCAGGGGAAAACCGGCGGGAAACCGCCGGTTTCCCTTTTCTGACCGCGGCTTTACCGCCGCGGTCAGAATTGGCCAGGAAGCACCGCCAGCCTGTTGGCGGTGCTTCCGCGGTCGTTGGCCCTGGCGGTCCATGACCGCCAGGGTCAGAATGACCCCCAATGTCTCTTTGGAGCTTTGGATTAACAGCCAAGTGAGGGATTAAGCTCTCAACCAACTCATGTGCGTCTCTATTGCTGTTTACATAGACGAACCGTTGTGATACCTTTTTTAACTGGTTCCATAGCAGATGAAAGAAAGGGATAGCTAGGCTCATCGTACTGTCCTCCGTGCTGACGTCCTTTGTGAAAATCTCAAAAGAAAGTAGCATCTGTGTCTGACCAGGCCCCATTTGTCCACTTCCATGGTCATGCTTTCCCCAATCGTATCCCCTCCTTTTTGAACGACATAGTAATTGATCAATTTGTACTGCTCAAACAGATGCTGCAACATGTAATAGGTTGAGCACCAACTTGTTCGCTCCTCCTGTATGAGGGTTCTAACTGGTACTTTATTATGATCCTCAAGTGCTTCTGTGCTTTAAAACAATGGTTAAATGAGTGCAGAGTCTTCTGCAGGTGGTCAGGATGTTGTTGAATGTGGGCCTGATATAGAGTTTGGCAGACAGGGTTACTCCATCACAAACATGATGGATATCCCATCTGTAGTATTACGATTTCATTATTTCCTATGGAACTCATAGAATGGTAGACAGGTTATCATTACGTTTGTGATGAAGTAACCCATGCAGCAAACTCTAAATCAAGCCCTAAGTCTTCTTTTTTAAGAAAGTCCTGCACAATCAGGTTGATGGAATGCGCCAAACAGAGGACTCTGAAATTGCCACCATCTGTCACAGCCTTATCTATATTACTGCCATTTTCTGTGGTAACAAATCAAATTCTGAGACATCTGGGTCGTAGCCATTCAAATACCTTGCTGTTAAAGTATTCCAAGATTTTTGCAACTGTATGGGATTTCTCCATGGCAAACATGTCTACTGTTCCATGCCACTGAATGCACTTAAAAGTTTCTTCAGCACTGAGACCTGTAGATAGCTGTTACCTAACCCCAACAAATGAGATCCAGTGTGCAGTGATACATATGTAATCAGTTGCTTGACAACTGGTTCACATGCCTGTCGTCAGGTGGATAGTGTGAGCAGCACTCTGCTGCAAAGCTTGCCTAACCAATTATAGCACATCATGATGGAGCGCTGGAACACCAACTCTGGCAAAATAGGTCCGATCGGAAACCATCCATTTCAGGTAAATGGCAACCACACATTTTAAAAATCTAGCTCCTTTCACAAAAGAAAAGGGAGGAGATCCAGCACCAACATTTTAGACAGCTTCCTTTTGTATAGACATGCTGTTGCACTTGTAGGTCCCCTCCTACCTAAACATGCTACGGATGCAGGCGACTTCCAAAGAGACCTAGGAGGTGCTAGACTCAATGTGTGTCTTGCGGCAGTCACTGTATGCTGTGGTGTCTCCACCTTACTCTTATGCCATTTTGAGGCTGGTGAAGTGGGTGATACAGGCTACTTTGCGTAAAGCTGTCACCCTCTTCTTCCTCATCACATTCACCTCTCACTGTGATCGGAGCTGATTCCTCTTTCTCATCACTACCACCACCTGCAGCAATTTTTTTAAGTTGCTCCTCCCACTGGATTGTGTGATGTTTTTTCATATGTGTCCTTTGGCCTCTTGTACCATAGAGTGAACCAGGCTTTGATGAACAATTGTGTGGCAAATGGAGCATAATGCAATGTTATCCTCCTGCTTGCTAATCGTAAAGACGTCCCAAACTGTGGAGGAGAACTTTTTCAGTAGACCACTGGTGCCACTACCAATGTCAAAAGGACTGGAGATAAGTGGGTGTGTTGACGATTGTCTGTCTGCAGTGCATACTTCAACAGAGGTAGTGGTGGAGGTCTCAGCGGGAGTCTTCCAGCTATGGAAGCTGGTGATGGTGGTACCAGTGCCACATCCCTCGGACCAGACTGAATAGGAGGAGGAATTTCAGTGCCCTCTGCGTCAGCTTCCATTACAATGAATGGCTTGTCCTACTTATCCACTTCCATAACTGTAAGGCTTTCAGAAATGTTTACTTTTCCCTTGTCTCTCATGGCAAGTCTCAGACTCAGTCGGGGTCCATACCATGTCCAGATCATCAGAAGGGGGGCTTACAGAAGATGGTAAAGCACCCTTCTTCTTTCTTGCTGGTGATCGGGAGGTCAATGGTACAAGAAGAAGTACATCTTGCTGAGCAGGAAGCTCAACCTCCTGTTCTGCTCCTACTTCAGGAAGATCTATTATTGCTGGCTCTGGCTCCTGTTGTCCACTTTGCTCACTTTCCTGCAATGATTGGGTACTAGTTTGCTGAGACAAATCAAATTCAGACTCATTATTCGTCAGCATGATTGCATTGGCTGCCTTGCTGAGAGACATAGCCTTGGGCTTAGGTTAGGGAGGTGTCGTTGATGCAGGAGTGCTGCTCCCATCTTGTGGCCTGGAGAATGGTGCCGCAGGCACGTGTTTCCTGAAAAAAGTTTGGGGTGGCATGCCAGTGGTGGAAATCTGCTTCTTCTTCTTCTTCTCCTCCTCAGTGACCGCTTTCTTAGCAGGAACACCTTTCTTTGGGGTCATCTTCAAGCTCTATCAGTTGGCACTTAGCTGCATAAGAAGAAGGAAGCAGATGAGAACTGAGGTGGTGTGGTGTGCTGTCACTTTGTGCTGTACTCCTGTCTGGCAGTAATGTGAGTGATGTCTCTTGTGCACCTAAAAGCAAGGAAACAAGAAAAACATTTAGTGAAACATGGAATTTTTGAAGTTTGAAGTATTCATAGTACAGATAATATAGTTTAGTGTGGTTACTTATCCTAAATAATTAACAACAGTGGTGTATCCATTCCGAGGTCAAACCACACCACCATAGCATAATATTTCATTTTCTATCAGGATAACAACATAGATGTAACTGTTTGCTTAGTGTGCATCTCAGGGGAGACACCTGTAGCAGATAGGGGGTCCAGGAAACAATTGAATAATCCCTAAAAAAATGAATGCTGATGTGTGCCTATGGCAGGCAGGGGTGTCCAGGGGAAAATGGAATAATCCTTAAAAGTGAATGATGGTGTGTGTGCAGCTGTGCGCCTATGGCAGGCGGGAGTTGAGGGGAATATAAGTAATGACAATCCCTAAAAAAATTAATGCTGTTGTGCGGCAGGCGCATATGCAGGCAGGGGGTGCATGGAGGGAAAATATAAAAATAAATATTAAATGTTTTTTTTAAAATTTAAAAAGGTAAAAAAATAAATGTAATACAAAAATACATAACAAACGATCCTCAAGCATATTAAACTGATATCAGAGAAAATTGGGAAAAAAATTAACAAAAACAAAAAGGTCCTCTCATATCAATCTCCCTAGAAATGGCTTTTAAAACTAGAAAAAAGGATTTACACACTGACTGCTGCACTAAATGGCCGCTGGCCACATGGTCAAATAAGCAATGAGGCATGGGCCACAGCAAAGGGCACATGCAGGCCTATAGCAAAAGCACAACAGTGTGCGGTACCTCTCAAATGGTGTTAGAATTCAATATTGATAAGTACAATTCAAACAGAAAAATCAATTTTGATATAATTTCAGTTTATCAAATCAAATCCAAATGTTTATTGTCGTTCATTAGTAGTATTCTGATTCAAAACAATTTTTGGTATGATTTCAATTTGTAACAATCGATTCAAACATTCATTGTAGCCCGTCCATCCTGATTCAAAACAATTTTTGGTATGATTTCAATTTGTAACAATCGATTCAAACATTCAATGTAGCCCGTCCATCATGTTATAATTTAAACTTGTAGCCCGTCCATGATTTTACAATTCAAGCCAACACGTGTTTCGTCACAGGACATTGTTTTCTCCCATCCCAAACGACTTCTTCAGGGCACTTGACTCTAGTTCTCCGTCTCTTGATTATATCTTCCAATAATAGTATTAAAGATGAGATTTCCATGAACTTCGTTCGTACATTATAATACAGAAAACTCCAATACGAACCTGGCTAGTACGGGCGGTTATTTAATCAACAATCGGAAATGAAAGACGCTGTGTAACGAGTACGTACAGTGCGTTGATCAGAGAACCCCGATGCGGATCTGAGTACAGCGGACGATATTCCAAGACGGCATGAAATGTGAAGAGACGCCGTGTTGCGAGTACGCATCACTCTTTCCACCACTTACCGGTCACAACAGGCAAAAGCCGGATACCTGCACATGATGGTGATTTTATGCAGGCCTTTTCCCTTTCCCAGCATGCTACCTACTTCCTCTCTTCCCAGCATGCATTGTTTCTTTTTGTTGGACGCATGTTCTTTATTCAATGTTATACTCTATTCCCCAATCCAAGATGGTGGTGTTTCTACTTCCTGTTTCCTACTTCCTGTCTAGGGGTATATAAGGGGAATTCAGCTGCTTGTTCATTGCGTTGCAACACTCCTTTGGTGGTAGTCACGCTCCGGCTGGTTTCTTCTTGTGAATCCAGTATTTCCTGACCTGTCTTCGTCTCCAGTCTTCCTGTACTCTCGGATCCTCAGTTCTAACGCCCTTGTGCCCTCCTTCTGTTTCAGGGAGTTCCTGTTGGAGGTTTTTTACCCTACTGGGGTTTTTCCTCTGGGACTCCTTCTGGAGGGCACGGACTGTAGTGGCTTGCTATTGTCAAACAGCACCGTGGCTACCGGAAGGGGTCGCCCCTACCTCGGCCAGAGCAGAACCTGTCGGAACCGGGGTCGTTCCCCAACTCTCATCAACTTCGACGGTAAGCCCCGTGAAAACCGTGACAGGAACACATGCAGGCCAATGGAAAAAGCACAGTGGCTGGCTACGCTAAATGGCCGCCATCCACATGATCAACCAACAAGCAGGGAGGCATGAATGCAAAGAAGAACCCATGCAGTCCTATGGCAAAAGCACACTGGCTGGGTGCACAAAATGGCCACCAACCACATGCTCAAACAACAACAGCAGCAAGCAAGGCGACATTGGAGAACAAAGAACACATGCAGGCCTGTGGAAAAACCACACTGGAACTGGAAACTGGAACGCAAATGGAGGGCCACAAAAACCCTTGAAGATAGATCAATTTACAAAAGGGCACTTAGGCCCTAATTACAACATTGTAGGTATTGACCGCCTACCGCCACGGTGACGGCCGGCAACATACTGCCGCCGTGGCTACCAGCCGTCTACGCATATCATGACCGCCGACGGTATTCCGCCAGAATGCTGTCGGAACACCGCCGACGGTCATGGCTGCGGTAAGGGGCGCTGCTGACAGGAGCACCGCCACACCAGCAAAACTCCACCAACCATATCATGAGCAATGATACAGCCTGGTGGTGTTTTGCTGGTGGACACTGCTGCTGACAACAGCGTCGTGGACTGTCTCCAGCCAGAGGATGCCTTGCAAGTAGGTAAGCCCGGTTCTCCTACCAGGGAGGGGTGTGGAAGGTGTTGTGTGTATGTGGGGGAGGGGGGTGTGTATGTTTTGGAATGCATGCGTGCATGCGGGTGTGAGTCGCATAGGATGCATGGGTGAATGAGTGATTGTGAGTGTTGTGTGTTGTGAATGCATGTGTGTGACAAGGTATGCTGGTGTGTTTTGCGGTGTGTTGGTATATATGTGTGCATGCGTGGGTGGTGGTGGGTATGCGTGTGTGCATGTGTGTATATGGGTGCGAGTGTGGGTGTGTATATGTGCGGTTGGCAGGAAAGGGAGAGTGAGGGTGGGGGCGGACTCTGGGAAGGGGGAGGGGGGCAGGGGAGACCCCTATCAGTGCCAGGGAAGGGATTGCCTGGCACTGATAGTGCCTACCACCATGGCAGTAGGCCGGGTCGTAATCCCGAGGGTGGGATTGTAACGGCCGCTGGGCTGGAGATGGAAGTCTCCAGCTCAGCGGTCGTTACCACCCTGGCGGTCGGTGTGTTAAAGTGGCGGTCTAGGATGGCGGTAACCGCCATGGTCAAATGGTCATGGTCAAAATGGCCTGTTGGTGGTATTACTGCCGCTTTAACACCAACAGGGTTGTAATGAGGGCCTTAGTGTCTATCATAATAATATAAAAAAAGCTAAGAAATCCTATATCATGGGCAGGATCAAGAATGTGGGTAATTCATCAAAAGAATTGTATAAGATCCTTAAGGAATTCACTAATCCTGCAGTCTGTGTTTTGTCTGTCCTAACCTCTTAGGCCCTTTCAAATGACTATGCTAACTTTTCAGAGGAAAAAATAGCTAAAATGTATAATACCTTCTTGAAGGAGACCTTACAGGAAACCAGGGTTTGGTCCATCCCTTCAGACACCACAGGCTCCATTCTTTTGAAGGAGTTCAACCGGGTGACTCTGGACCAAGTAAATACACAGATTAATAGGATTAAGTCTGGATCCCAAGAGAATCTTGTACCACCTTATATTGTGTCCATTATTGCCCCAGTGGTTATCCTTTCCATTTCGGACCTATTTAATCTCTCTCTAAATTTGGAAACATTTCCATCAAAGTGTGAATCAACACAGGTGAAACCCATTATAAAAAAAACATGGCAGATCCCAAAGTACTGGCAAATCACAGACCCATATCATTGCTTCCTTTTCTTGGTAAAGTAATGGAAACCTTGGTAAACACTCAACTTACAGCTCTTCTGAAAAGCCACTCTTTACTTGACTTTTCCCAGTCAGGCTTTCAAGCCTTGTTTATTACAGAAATGGCATTGGTGGACAATTGGTCTTGGACAATATCAGATTTGCTCTGGATGGTGGGCACTCAGATATGCTAGTCCTATTAGCTCTGTCTGCAGCATTTGACACCATCACACACCCAGCCTTAATTCATAGACTGGTGGAGATTGGTGTCTGTGAAAAAGTCTTGGGTTGAAGAACTTTCTGAGTGAACGCACCCACATGGTGCAGATGGAGTCCTTTTGCTTTCAAACTGTTGCCTTGGACAGGAGATGCCACAGGGCTCCTCTTTGAGCCCTACACATTTTAACATCTATGTGGCCCCACTGGCACATGTGATAAAATCTTATGGTTTTGAGGTTATTTCACGCAGACTATACTTAACTGGTTATTACAATGGGACCCAATCCAGAATCCACTAAAGAAAATCTTGTGAGTGTATGGGAAAGATTGCCACCTGGATGAGGCTGAACTGTCTTCAACTAAACTTGGGTAAAACAGAGATTTTGCTCTTCAAGGAGGTTCACTTTGTGTGTCTGAGGATTAGTGGCCCCAGGACTTGGGGTCAGCCCTATCTTGGCAGTGAGAATCTTGGGAAGCTTTGTAGATAAACAGATAAACCCTTTCCAAGAGGGAACACGTTACAATTATGCGCCTCCTCAGGAAAGCATTCCAGTGGCTACCGCTCCAGTTTAGGAAATCCCTTAGCCAGACCCTCATACTCAGTAGGTTGGACTATGGCAATGCCTTAATGGTAGCCATGAATGAAGGCTATTTTTCCAAACTTTGGGAGGTACAAAACACAGTGTCAATTTTAATCTGCAATTTGCCACCTCGAACATTGAAGCAAAAACAATATGTTGAGAGTGTTGTTGATAAAGCTTTTGACCTGAAGCGGAAACTATTTATCTTGATACTGAACAGAATGAGAACACTAGATGCAACACTGTTGTCTATGTAGAGAAATAGCCCAAAAAAGTCTTATTAATAAAAGAGATTTTTACAAAAGGAAAGGAATCATACGTCTAGTACTGAGGCTTTCTTTAATAAAGAAAGCTACTTAGAAGAGAACACATTAGTGCATGCAGTTGAAACAACTGGCCGATGGTGTGAGGTAAAAGATGGTACTCTCATTGCAAAAGAGGAGATGGTTCCTAGAAATGTTGAGGAAGAGATAGCTGAAGAGGTTCAAGGAAGGCATAGGCATGCCCCTGTTTGTAAATAGTTCTACCCTAGTATTTGTAGTATTCACCAGGAGTCAATTGATATATTAAGACCTTTACTATGTGAATTTCCAGGTAAAAGTGTGAAGTGGAAAATTGCAATTTTGCAAGGATTAGATCCATGCAAAGTGAGGAAATGCACTAATTTACAAGGACACTCACAGGCGTGTCTTTCCAGGAAAGTGTGTGCAAGCACCTTTCTATCATTTTTAAATGTTTGCTGCTCATTCAAAAATGAGAAAGTGACTACAGTTTGTAGTGTACTTATGTGTGGGTGAACGTTTTGATTTGTCAACATGCCAGATCATCCATGATTATTGCTATGATAAATTAGAGGACAACAACATGCTTGCCAAAGTAATACCTATTAAGTTAGAGTAGGTTCAAATTCCAGAGAAACTTCAACATCTAAACTGCTTTCAAGCAATAGTTTGTATGGAACCAAAAAGTGGAATCTACCATGACTGAGCTACAGAAAGGCCTTAAAGGTAGAGTTGTGTACTTACCTTTAGATTTGAAACGCAATATTGAAACTGTGGGTATAGAAAGAGATTTGGAAGAACTACTTGTTAGTCCAGTCAATTGGGTGCCCACCAAAAAAAAAAAAAATCTGACAGGAACAGGTGGATGTTAATAAGGCAAAGAAAGATACTTCATTCTATCTCAAACAGAATAATATTTATTACAAAGATGTATATGTTGTTGCACATGGAAATAGCATGTATGAAGATATATTGGCTTTAAGTGGACAGTTTGAAAAATTAGATACAAGTATATGTGAGAAAATATATCAGCACTACAGTATCCATTCACTACATTCAAAAGGGTGAAATGGGGGATGCCATTGTGTTGAGTGCGCCAAACGCGTACCTGTAAGCTGCCCCTTTAAGGGTGGAGCGCGTAGCCTTTGAGGCTATGCGCTGCACCATTTCGACTGCTCATCATCTGAGTTCCCACCACACACTCACCTGTTGTTGGACACCCGTGTTGGGGTCATCTTCTAACTTCCATATTCTGCTTGCCGAGCGCTTGGCGTCCTCGCCTGGAATTGCATCGGTCCCTTCTTGAGGTCGGAAGCATCTGTTCACTTGCTTCTGCATCTCGATATCCACGGAATTGCTGCAAAAAGCAAAGACATTGTTAAAACGACAATCTACACAATCTGGTAACATTAAGAATTGTATAAAATTCAAAGGATAAAAATACTCATCTAATGGAGTCTTGTTGAGAGGACTGGTGAGGTCACCATTTTCCGTTATTTTGTACAAGAGGAAAAGAAATACATATATTCATTTTCTATACAAGCTTGTTAAGCAAACTTAGACATATTAAGGAGACAAAAGCTGACAAGCATATGAGCCTTATATGAACTTTGATTCATTATCAAAAGGACTGCTGTTATTTGTCTAAATAGTTCTATAGAGCTTTCACATTTAGTTAAGAGTTAGACATTAACTTTATATTTTTAAACATAATATGTAAAATGTACCTAATGAGTTAATGGTCTTGAGTTCTATCTTCTAGACATATAGGCCCTCATTACAACCGTGGCGGTAAATGCCGCATACTGCTGTGCTGACTGCCACCAACATACCGTGCCTGCGGCGGTATTCTGCCATGGGTATTATGACCCACACTGAGACTTCCGCCACAATACAGACACCCACACAAGTCTGCCAGCCCAAAGGTCAGTAATAAACTGGTGATAGCAAAACCCACACTGTTACGCCAACAGGAATACGCCCACAGTATCATGACCCACGAATCACCGCAGTGGTCTTTCAAACATGGTAAACCATTGGCGGTACACACGCCATGCTCAAAATACACACACATTTGCAAAACACCACCAGATTGGACAATTCAAACTACACACACCTGACACACATAAACACACCACATCCACAAACCCAATCCAATATAAAACACATACCCACATTACCCACAACCCCTTACAGCGAAACAAACAATAGCACAGAGAGAGAGAGAGACAAGCCAGGAGCACCCACTCAATCAGAGGCACAGAACACCATTACCCATCCACCATCCACGCACATCACAGCATACACCCTAACACATCACCCCACACATCACCACACACGTCCTCACACATAGCACTCGCACCACATCCATGGCACCCCAAAGACACCCCAGGATTTCTGTGGAGGAGCTAAGGGTAATGGTGGAGGAAATCATCCGGGTAGAGCCACAGATATTCGGATCACAGGTGCAGCAGACGTCCATTGCAAGGAAGATGGAGCTATGGCGGAGAATCGTGGACAGGGTCAACGCCGTGGGACAGCACCCAAGAATCAGGGATGACATCAGAAAGAGGTGGAACAACCTACGGGGTAAGGTGCATTCCTTGGTAGCAAGACACCAGGTAGCAGTACAGAGGACTGGCGGAGGACCCCCACCTCCTCCTCCACAACTAACAACATGGGAGGAGCAAGTCTTGGCGATCATGCATCCTGAGGGCCTCGCAGGAGTACCAGGTGGACTGGACTCTGGTGAGTCAAATCTTAACTACTTTATCCCCTCCACCCTACCTGCATGCCATCACAAACTCCTACCCCTACTCTCATCCCATCACTCCACCACCTAACATATACCCCACTAACACAACCCACCCATCCCAAACCCAAGCCCTGCATGCTACAGCAATGCATGGACACCCATCACAGACCTGCATGGACACCCATCACCACAGCATGCCTAGTAGAGAGACTCACCCAGCCCATAAAATCTCCACTCACACAAGGCCAGGCTGACAGGGAAATCGCAATCATACAGGGAAACACACACATGCACAAGATGGCACACGGAGATACACTAACACTGCATTTTCATCCCCACAGGACCCATACTCAACGTCACCGGAGAGGAGGTGCCAGTTACATCCAGTTCCCCCACAGAAGAGGTCCACAGTGACGACATCAGCTCTGCACGCCTGGATCACGATGACCAATCTGGCCCATCCGGGATCTCTGGACAGTCATTTCCCCTGCCACAGTCCCAACCCACCACAGAGTCTCCCCACTCAGGAAACACCAGCACAGCACTCATCCAGCGGGCCCATGCCACTGACCCCAGGACACGTCAATCAGCAGTGTGTCCACCACTACAGGGACCTCAGGCAACCCCACAAACTCAGGGCGATCAGGGACCTGGGGCCAGTGGCAGTGGGCACACGGTTCAGGAGACAGAGGCACAGGACAACAGGGAAGCTGGGAGGACTGCTGTGCGACAGGGGGAGGACAGGCCCAGGGAACCCACTCTCCACGAGGCACTCTCCAACATCCTGGGAGCATACCACCATTCCCAGGAGACGATGGGCCAGATACTGGCCAAGCTGCAGGAGACCCAGCGGCTGCAGGAGGGACAGTACTTGGGGATCAGGGATGACCTAACAAAAATCTACACCATCCTGGTCACCATTGCAGGGGTGCTGGCTGACATGGGCAAGACTATGAGGGAGGCAGTGGCACAACAACGGGTGCCTGACACTAGCCAAATTGAGGAACAGCATTCCACCTCCGCCGGTGTTAGTGGACACAAGGCCCTGCCCCAGGACCAACAGGCCACCAGCACCCCACCCCCTGCAGAAGGAGAACCACCCGCAAACGGTCCCTGCGATCCAGGCAGAAGCCAGAGAACATTGCCAAGAAATAAGACTCTACTGATTGTCACCCTTGTGTCCTACACTATCACCCCGTCCACCTTGAACTGCTATTACTCCCCTTCCTATGCCCCATTGGACAATGCACCTGTGATGCCAAGTGACTGGACTCTACCCTGAACTTTCCTCCACCATCAGCCCTGCCCCTTGCACATCCCCCTCTACTTATGAGCACCTAAATAAACACCCTTGGAACAAGTACAAACCTGGAGTCTGTCAAATAATTCACAAATGTATTAGTACAGCATTATCAAAGCATAGCAACTCAAAAGTACAGTGAAATATACTTTAGGATGACCTTTGGTGGGCAGCAGTACAGATAGCAGGAGCCAGAGTGGGGCACAGAGATCTGAAAATAGAGACGCCAGAGGGTACAGTCAGTGGCCATAGACATAGGGAAACAGGCTGCCTTGAACAATGTCCAAAAGATAACTGAAATGTTACAGTGTCTTACCTGTGTGTCACTGGAAGTATTGCCGAATAATATTGGTTCTGTTGTCAACATCTTTTTCCTCTGCCTCCTCTTCCTCACTGTCCACAGGCACCACCGCTGCCACAAGACCATCTCCAGGCACATCCTCCTGCAGAAAAGGCACCTGGTGTCTCAAGGCCAGGTTGTGTAACATGCAACATGCAACGATGATCTGGCACACCTTCTTGGGTGCGTAGTACAGGGATCCACCTGTCAGATGGAGGCACTGGAACCTGGCCTTCAGGAGGCCGAAGGTCCTTTATATAATCCTCCTTGTACGACCATGTGCTTCATTGTAACATTCCTCTGCCCTTGTCCTGGCATTCCTCACTGGGGTCAGTAGCCATGAGAGGTTGGGGTAACCAGAGTCACCTGCAAATATTGAGGGACAACTGTTAGACACACACTAACCCTTAGGGACAACCCCATACCCAGACACCTACTCATAGTGTGTGGGGACCTTTGGCTCACCTATTAGCCACACCCGGTGACTCTGGAGTTGGCCCATCACAAATGGGATGCTGCTATTCCTCAAGAAAAAGGCGTTATGCGCAGAGCCACGATATTTGGCATTTACATGGGAGATGTACTGGTCCGCCAAACACACCATCTGCACATTCATAGAGTGATAGCTTTTTCTATTTCCTGTAAACTTGTTCAGTTCTCTGGGGGTGGAAAAATGCCACATGTGTACCATCAATGGCACCAATGATGTTGGGAATATGTCCCAGGGCATAAAAGTCAGCCTTCACTGTGGCCAAATCCTCCATCTGGGGGAACACGATATAGCTGTGCATGTGTTTCAGCAGGTCAGACAACACTCTGGTCAACACGTTTGAGAACATTGGCTGAGACATCCCTGATGCCATGGCCACTGTTGTTTGGAAGGAACCACTTGCCAGGAAATGGAGCACTGACAGGACCTGCACTAGAGGGGGGATTGCTGTGGGCTGGCGGATAGGCTGACATCAGGTCTGGCTCCAATTGAGCACACAGTTCTTGGATTGTGGCACAATCAAGTCTGTAGGTAATGATAATGTGTCTGTCCTCCTTTGTCGCAAGGTCCACCAGGGGTCTGTACACCGGAGGATGCCACCATCTCATATTCTGCCTCAGCGGTTGAAGCCTATGAACAAGAATGGTGAGCAGAGGGTCATATTCACACTTATATTGCACTAATGATGATTTGTTTACTTTACAGAAACAGTATGTGAACTCGAGAGTCAGTTGATGTGCCAATGTCTGCTGTGACGCAGTTAGGTGCCATGCCTTGTGCCCTGTCTGTCTTTTCCCTTTTAGATGCAGGGTAGTCTTCTGAGGCGTCAGAGGTCGCTGGACCCCGGGGGATGCGTCGCTGTTGCAGTTTTTCTTGAAGTGGGGAGACAGGCCGGTAGGGCTGGGGCCAAAGCAGTTGGTGTCTCCGTCTTCTCTGCAGGGCGTCAGGTCAGCAGTCCTTCTTCATCTTCAGGTTGCAGGAATCTATCTTGCTTGGTTCTGGGGGCCCCTAAATACTCAATTTAGGGGGTGTTTAGGTCTGGGGGTTAGTAGCCAATGGCTTCTAGCCCTGAGGGTGGCTACACCCTCTGTGTGCCTCCTCCCTGAGGGGAGGGGGGCACATCCCTAATCCTATTGGGGGAATCCTCCATCTGCAAGATGGAGGATTTCTAAAAGTCAGAGTCACCTCAGCTCAGGGCACCTTAGGGGTTGTCCTGACTGGCCAGTGACTCCTCCTTGTTTTTCTCATTAGGGGGGCATCGCCACTAGCTGGGATGCCCTGTGGCACTGTAACAAAGGAGGTGAGCCTTTGAGGCTCACCGCCAGGTGTTACAGTTCCTGCAGGGGGAGGTGAGAAGCACCTCCACCCAGTACAGGCTTTGTTACTAGCCACAGAGTGACAAAGGCACTCTCCCCATGTGGCCAGCAACATGTCTGGTGTGTCGCAGGCTGGCAAAACTAGTCAGCCCACACTGGAAGACGTGTATGTTTTCAGAGAGCATGTCTAAGATGCCCTCTGGGGTGTATTTCACAATAAAATGTACACTGGCATCAGTGTGCATTTATTGTGCTGAGAAGTTTGATACCAAACTTCCCAGTTTTCAGTGTAGCCATTATGGTGCTGTGGAGTTCGTGTTTGACAGACTCTCAGACCATATACTCTTATGGCTACCCTGCATTTACAATGTCTAAGGTTTTGCTTAGACACTGTAGGGGCATAGTGCTCATGCCCCTTTGCCCTCACCTGTGGTATAGTGCACCCTGCCTTAGGGCTGTAAGGCCTGCTAGAGGGGTGACTTATCTATACCATAGGCAGTGTGAGGTTGGCATGGGACCCTGAGGGGAGTGCCATGTCGACTTAGTCATTTTCTCCCCACCAGCACACACAAGCTGGCAAGCAGTGTGCATGTGCTGAGTGAGGGGTCCCCAGGGTGGCATAAGACATGCTGCAGCCCTTAGAGACCTTCCCTGGCATCAGGGTCCTTGGTACCAGGGGTACCAGTTACAAGGGACTTACCTGGATGCCAGGGTGTGCCAATTGTGGAGACAAGGGTACAGTTTAGGGAAAGAACACTGGTGCTGGGGCCTGGTTAGCAGGCCTCAGCACACTTTCAAATCATAACTTGGCATCAGCAAAGGCGAAAAGTCAGGGGTAACCATGCCAAGGAGGCATTTTCTTACAGTACACAAATGCAAGCACCCACCCACCCAACAGCCATCCACCTCACAAGAGCATGCAGTCCTTGCACCTTCACCCAAACTCAGCAGACAGGCACCGCCTACAACCACTCCCTCTTCCTTCACTCCCAAACCATCTCCATCTTCCCACCCCAGTGTGCCTAAAAAACTTTTTCTGGCAAACATTGACCTATTCCCTCCCTACCCCCCAGTCCTTCCCCTCGGGCCGGGGTGTCCAGAAAGCAAGCTAAACCTCAACCACCAAGTCAGCATCTGCTGTGGTACCTGCAACTCCCAGAGGCTCAAAGGAGGCACCCGTCAGGCCAGCCAGTGTGCCAAGGACCAGACCATTCCGCCACCTGCCAAGGTGAAGAAGGGGACAGCATGCAGCAAGGGCAAGGAGCACGACCCACCCAGCAAGGCCTCCTCCAAAACTCCAGCTGCCAGAGCCAAGGTCCCAGCAGCATCTGCCAAGGTGAGGAAGGGGCAGAAAAACCAAGGCAAGGCACTTCAGGCATTGGAGGCTGCAGGTGAGGGCCTGGTGGCCACCATCAGAACCGACAGCCCAGCCACCTGCACCGCGGGCAGCACCACCAGCATCCCCACCGCAAGTACCGCCACCTGCACCGCCAACAGCACCGCCGCTGCCACCGCTACTGTCAGCAGCAGCAGTCCCAGTGGCTAGCAGTCCGAGGCTGCAGGAGAAGGGTTGGAGCCTCCCTCCACCACTGGCAGCACCCGCCACCAGCACCGCCACTACGACCAGTTTGCAGCCTTAGTCACCGCAGGATGGAGTATGGCCCTGCTTCCATCGACTATCATGCTACCTGATCCCTGCAAATCTCGTGCCTCAGACACCCAGGTGAGGGAATGTGAACTGCCACACCCCAAGTGCTGCATCACTGGGCACAAGGCCCCCTCCAGAACCAGTGGAGATATGCATCCACTCACCCTTTCCTTGGCAGGATGAAGCACAGTGGGCACAAGGCCCCCTCCAGAACCAGTGGAGAAGCCATCTACTCCAGAGACTGCGGTTTTGCACTCCCCAGGACCAAGCAGTGGGCAAACCACCCACTTGATAGACTGTAGCTTTGCACTCCCCAGGACCAAGCAGTGGGCAAATCACCCACTTGAGATTCTGTGGGCTTGCACTCCCCAGGACCAAGCAGTGGGCAAACCACCCACTTGAGAGACTGTAGCTTTGCACTCCCCAGGACATCGCAGTGGGCATGGAGCCCCCTCTAGGAGCAGTGGCGTAGTACCATTTTCCAGCTGAGGTGCCCCCCCTTCCCATCCCTCTGAGATGCCTGTGTGTTTACGACCTGATGCCCCTCCAGTGTTCTCTCCGTATTGAGGCAGGAGTCAAGTGTGGGCTTGGCCCATGATTTTTGGCCCAGTGGCCCACGGACATTTGCAAAGGACAATGTACGGCCTTATGTAGATATTGTAAATATTTGTATATACTGTTTTTATATTCATTACGTATATCTGCCTATTTCTAATATATCACTAATTGAACTCTATTCCTTTTGTCATTGCGTTCTTCCAGGGTGTTACAAGGTGTAAATGTAATGTTGCTGCATGTGTTTGTGTGTATGGTGTTGTGGGTGAGGGTGGGGGTGGAGGTAGGGGTGTTGCATGTTCCATGTGTGTATCACTCTCTTTGTCCTCCCCTGTGTGCTAGGTGCAGTACTCACCGTGGTCGTCGCTGCCGCCTTTGATATTCCTGGTGGATGAGGAGGTAGACCAGCATGGGCAGGACCTGTAAGTCGGGCTCCATGGCGTCCTGGTTCTTCATTGAGTGTCAAGAGGTGAGTGGTTTCCCTTCAAAACACTGTTTGTGCCGTGCTTTTGATGGCTTGGTACCGCCCCGGAAAAGCTGGCGGATTGGCGGGTTGTAATTGGGTGGGCGGTACATTGTCTTCCGCCTGTCTGTTGGCGGTGACTGCCCCGGTGTTTGTTGCTACCGCTGTGGTGGTCGGTGTGTTAAAGTGGCTGTCTGTGTTGGCAGTTTCCACCATGGTCGTGATCCCATTTTTTTTACCGCCGGCCTCTTGGCGGTATTACCACCGCTTTAACACCGACCGCCAGGGTTGTAATGCAGGCCATAGTATAACCTATAGTCCAACCTATAGGAACCAGCATCTAAAAGGAAAAAGGAACATTAGGTAATCGAAAGTGGGTTACACAATTGAAAAGGAATCATAATGTATATGTTTTAAGTTCTAAGGTGTGTTCTTTATGTTTTTAGAAACTGAAAAAGAAGACCTACATTGCAAAGTAGAAATTTGGTGCTGGCCTTGGTCAAGATCTGTATCTTCATCCCGGTGGGTCAGACGTGACTTCTCTGGTGTCCGTCTGGTTCTCAGGGAAGTAGAGAATTATGCTGTGTCCATTTCACTCCTGCAAAAAAAGGTATCAGGCCTGACAGATCGACGAGCCCACACTGAATTTCGCCTGAGTGAAATGGAGACACGTGCGGTAACCCTGGTTGATCTAGCTCATATGATCAGCAATTTGCAAAAATAAACTTAGACACTAGCAAAGAAGGTTCATGTCTTATAAGGGGGAGCCAATGCTACATTGACTGCTTCAGGTATAGACCATGGGCATAGATCCTCAGAAGGGACTTTTGCACAGTATGAGGGAGGAGGCCGGTTCTACTCAGGGCACAGGTGTGCCTGTAATTCATGTTACCATTCCACCAACTATTCTCTTGGCTCCTCCTGAGCATTTTTCTAGGGATCCCTCAAAATTTGCCACTTTCATAAATCAGTGTCAGACACATTTTATATGCAATCCAGCTTGTTTTACTAATGATCAATCTAAGGCAGCCTTTATCCTGTCCTATTTGGGGGGTTCAGCTGCAACATGATCAATTCCTATAGAAGAGATAGAAGACCCACTGCTATACAATTTCCCTGCATTTAAGGCTGAATTGAAAAAGTTGTTTGACTGTCACACATTCATTCACTCAGTAGACACAGAATAATTTCATTTACGACAAGATAGGAAAGATTTACTAACACACATTACTATGTTCCATCAACTAGTAGCAGAATCTCTGTGGCCAGAGAGCAAAAGGAGTTCCTTTTTTTATAAGGGACTGTGTGATAACTTAAAAGACTTGCTGGCCCAAGTGGTTGACCCTCCAGATAATTGTAGTGAACTAATAGATTTAGTTGTGAAACTGGACCATCGTTTGGCTGAGCTTAGGTGAGACAAAAGTCAATCTGAAACTAAAATAGTAGTATTGAAAGATAGAAGGTCTGAACCAGACAAGACTGATGAACCAGAACCCATGCCGATAGGCAGTCTAAGAGTTCTGTTAATTGATGAAGAAAGACAATGACCTAGAACATTAAAACTCTGGGGGTCATTCTGACCTCGGCGGTAAAAGTCGATTACCGCCGGCCAGAAGGCCGCCATAACACCGCTGCGGCCGCGGTAAACTGCCACGGTCATTCTGACCCGCAACTGGCAAACCGCCAAAAACCCGACATCCTCAATATTCCGCCACACCAAAGGTCAGCGGGAAACTGGCGATGACCAAACCTCCACCGTCACGCCAACAGAAATACGCCCATGCCATTCCGACCCACAAATCCCCGCAGCGGTCTTTCAACCGCGGTATTCCATTGGCGGTACACACCGCCGCGGTGAAAATACACACACCTTTACAAAACACATCCACATTGGATAATTCAAAATACACACACCTGAGACACATACACACACCACTCCCACACACCCAATCCAGTGTAAAACACACACCCACATCACCCACAAACCCCTACGACCACAATTGCGAGCGAAGGACAGAGAGAGAGAGTACAGCATAGAGTACACCATCACACAGAGGCAAATCACAACATCACCCACACACTTTCCACGCACAAAACACCATACACTCACCACACTCTACAACACATACACCACCCCTCACCTCATCCACACCACCCCATGGCACCCCAAAGACACCCCAGGTTCTCTGACGCAGAACTCAGGGTCATGGTGGAGGAAATAGTACGTGTAGAGCCCCAGCTCTTCGGGGCACAGGTGCAGTACACCACCATTGCCAGGAAGATGGAGCTATGGAGCAGAATAGTGGACAGGGTCAACGCTGTGGGACAGCATCCACGCAATCGGGACGACATCAGGAAGCGGTGGAACGACCTACGGGGGAAGGTGCGTTCCATGGTATCAAGACACAACATCGCGGTACAGCGGACTGGCGGCGGACCCCCCCTACTCCCCCAGAATTCACAGCATGGGAGGAGGAAGTCTTGCACATCCTGCATCCTGAGGGCCTCGCAGGAGTAGGCGGAGGAATGGACTCTGGTAAGGCAAATCTTCACTACTTCATTCCCCCCACCCCACCTGCATGCCAAATCATACGCCCACCCTCACCCCGACCCCCATCACACCAACTCCTTGCTAATGGCTCACCATCACAACCCACCCATCCCAAAACCCAGCCCTGCATGCCTCCCCAAAGCATGGACACCCATCCCCAAAGCATGCCCACTGCACACACCCATCACCCCCACAAGCCACTGTCACAAAAGCCCCCACAAGGGAATGGCAGCACTGGGGGACACGGCCACCCACCCATTACACGAAATGCCACACACAGAAGCAATAACCTTACTCTTATACCCCTGAAGGACCCGAACGCCACCACACCGCCACAGAGGGTCCAGAGATGTCCATCCCACCCCCAGAAGAGGCCCCCAGTGACGACAGCAGCTCTGTCTCCCTGGACCCTGATGACCAGCCCGGCCCATCGGGGACCTCGGGACAGTCGGTTCCCCACAGACAGCCACAGGCTACACCAGACCTAACCCCCTCTGGGAACACCAGCACAGCTCCCACCCAGCGGGCCCATGCCTCTGTCTCCAGGACACCTCAATCAGCGGTGTGTCCACCACTACAGGGCACCCAGGTTGACCCACCACCCCAACAACAACAGGGACCTGGGGGCAGTGGTAGTGGGCACACCGTCCAGAGGACAGAGGCCCAGGGAAACAGGGGAACTGGGAGGGCTGCTGTGCGACAGGGGGGGGACAGGCCCAGGGAACCGACTCTCCAAGAGGCCCTCTCCTCCATCATGGGAGCATACCACCGCTCCCAGGAGACGATGGCTACGGTACTGGCCAGGATCCAGGAGATCCAGGTCATGCAGGAGCAACAGTACATGGGGTTCAGAGAGGAACTGAGGAACATTAGTTCCGCAATGGGGACCATCGTCGTGGCCCTAACCCAGATAGTCACCACATTGCGGGACCATGTGGCACCACAAAGGGCCCCTGTCACTAGCCTGGACCAGGAACAGCCTACCACCTCCGCCGGCGCTAGTGGACAGGAGGCCCCCACACAACGACGGGCCACCAGAACCCCACCTCCTGCAGAAGAAGAACCACCCCGCAAGCGGAACCTGAGATCTCACAAGAAGACAGAGTAGGATTGCAAGACCCCCCCCCAGCAAACGATACCCCCTGATGTCATCCCACTGTCCCACATTGTCACCCTGTCCAACCTTGAACTGCCCCTGCTCCATCCTTCCACAGGCATATGGACAATGCACCTGTGCGACTGAGAACTGGACTCTGCCATGGACATTACTCCACCATCACCCATCCCCGTTTTACAATCATGTTCCATAAATTTAGCACTTGAATTAAATCACTTTTTGAACTAAAAAAATCTTGAGTCTGCTTGTAATTTGAACAAATGTATTAGACATAACGGTGCCAAAATGTTCAGTTACATTGTGATGACAACATACCACTGTCACACAGCTGTAGTACATGGGCAAACAAAGCAGAGGTCACGCAGTGGGGCCCACAGCTCTGAAAACGGAAGGGAAAGTCACAACTCAGTTAACAGGAACTGAGGGGGAACTCAGACAGTAGAGAGGCAGGAGACTTTAAGTAAATGTAAAATGGCGTGGTTGATTCGTACCTGTGTGCTACTGAAAATACTGTTGTATCACTGTGTCCCTGTTGTCTGTGTCGTTCCCGTCGTCCTCCTCCTCTTTACTCTCCACAGGCTCCACAGCTGCTACAACACCACCATCTGGACCATCCTCCTGCAGGAAAGGCACCTGGCGTCGCAAAGCCAGGTTGTGAAGCATACAGCAGGCCACGATGATATGGCACACCTTCTTTGGTGAGTACATTAGGGATCCCCCTGTCATATGCAGGCACCTAAACCTGGCCTTCAGGAGGCCCAAGGTTCTTTCTATAATCCTCCTAGTTCGCCCATGGGCCTCATTGTAGCGTTCCTATGTCCTTGTCCTGGGATTCCTCACTGGGGTCAGTAGCCACGACAGGTTGGGGTAACCAGAGTCACCTATTAACCACACACGGTGTCTCTGTAGCTGTTCCATCACATAAGGGATGCTGCTATTTCGCATGATGTACGCGTCATGCACTGACCCAGGGAACTTGGCATTTACATGGGAGATGTACTGGTCAGCCAAACAGACCACCTGGACATTCATAGAATGATAACTTTTTCTGTTCCTGTACACCTGCTCACTGCCACTGGGGGGAACCAAGGCCACATGTGTCCCATCAATGGCCCCAATGATGTTGGGGATATGTCCAAGGGCATAGAAATCACCCTTCACTGTAGCCAAATCGGCCACCTCAGGGAAAACAATGTAGCTCCGCATGTGTTTCATCAGGGCAGACAACACTCTGGACAAAACCTTAGAAAACATAGGCTGAGACATCCCTGATGATATGGCCACTGTTGTTTGGAATGATCCACTTGCCAAAAAATGGAGTACTGACAGAACCTGCACCAGAGGGGGAATCCCTGTGGGTTGGCGAATGGGGGACATCAGGTCTGGCTCCAGCTGGGCACACAGTTCATGTATAGTGGCTCGGTCAAGTCTGTATGTCAGTATGACATGTCGTTCTTCCATTGTCGACAGGTCCACCAGCGGTCTGTACACGGGAGGATTCCTCCATCTCCTCGCAAGTCCCAGCGGACGGTGCCTAGGAAGGACAACATGGAGCACAGAGTCAAGCAACCCACAGGTACGTAACCACAGCTTGCACAGTACACGATTCGCTATGCATTGAATGGCTTGTATGAGTGGCAATGCAAGGCCTAGGCATGTGTGACGACGTAGAAATTCAGCCATGTGGGCCCTTCAAATGGCGGCTGCCTGACCTGTGAAGTGTGACAATGGGATGTGAGGTCAATGCGCTGGCGTGGCACACTGTGGCGGTAGGCGGTCGAAGACCGCTGCGCAAAGCAGCATTGGTTAACATAGAACCCTATGGGTCTCAGGAGCCAATGACGATGTGCGCCGGCGGTCGCGGTACACACCGCCGCGGGCGTGACCGCCATTTTCTAACTGCTTAATCACTCGAGACCTGATCATCCACAGGAGAGGACCTATACTGCAAGTGCTGCTTTGAACTCGGTCTGGAAGAGACAATGGCTGCTGCGACTGGGGAAATGGCCCCTGCCTTCACATCTGAGGAATTGGATAAACTCGTTGATGGGGTCCTCCCCCAGTATGCGCTACTCTACGGTCCTCCAGACCAACAGGTAAGTACACTGGGAGCACATAGTATGGGCTATGCCTGTGTTGAGTGGGGTGGATGTAAGATGGTGGGGAGGGGAGCGTATGAGGATAGCAACACACGACAGATGAGAGCATGTGCCACATGGCAAGGTTGGGGAGGGGGGGCCACTCACATCGACCATGCAGAAAAGTGATGATATTTCTTTTTCCACCCTGTCCATGTCACATAGGTCAGCGCCCATCAGAAGATCGACATTTGGCGTGCCATCGCCAAGGACGTCCGGGCCCTGGGGGTCCACAACAGACGGGGCACCCACTGCCGCAAGAGGTGGGAGGACATCCGCCGCGGGAGCAGAAAGACCGCCGAGGCTCTGCTGGGGATGGCCTCCCAACGTAGGAGGGGTGCCAGTCGTCAATTGACCCCCCTGATGTCCCGGATCCTGGCGGTGGCCTACCCCGATTTGGATGGGCGCGTGAGGACATCACAGCAGACACAAGGGGGTGAGTATCAGCACATTCTGCTATATTAGCGCACAGTGGAGGCGTCTGGGTGGGGGAGGAGGGCTGTGGCTATCTCTAGGCCAGGACGGTTTCTGTAGGCTAGGCCCCTCCGTTAGACATGGCCCTGTGCCCCCACCTCTGTAGGGTGCTAAGTACAGCTATCCATGGCCCGGGCTCACCTATGTGTGCATTTGTCGTCCATAGATTTGTAGGCCAAGTCACAATAATTGAGTAGTGTACCCCGAGTGCGCGGCGTAGTGCAGGGGGCTTCTGTGTCTGTCCTCTCCGCCAACGGTGCCGCCAATGCATGCACTCAACATGTCTTTCTTTCTTCTCTCCCCCCCTTATTTTTTGGTTTTCCTGCTCATGTGTGCATTAGCATCATCAGGCGGAAGAGAAGTGGCATCGGCGCACGAGGGAGCTGCATCTCACATGGGCCCGGAGGGCCCTGCAACCGACTCGGACTTAACCAGTGAGACAGAGGGCGAGGGGGGCTCCACAACGGGGACCTGTGGAGACGTCAGCGACACCGACACGTCCTCGGAAGGGAGCACCCAGCGCACCAGCTCTGCCCTCCCAGCAGCCCCTCAGCTTTCGCCCCGTGCCCGCTCGGCCAGGAAGCCGGCCATCTCCTTTGCCCCTGGCACCTCAGGTCCTGCCCCAGTTACCCCTGCTGCCCACAGTGAGGAGGTCATTGACCTCCTCCGGACGCTCATTGTTGGGCAGTCTACCCTTTTGAATGCCATCCAGGGGGTGGAAAGGGAGGTGCATCGGAGCAATGCATACCTGGAGGGCATTCATTCGGGTCAGGCTGCCCATCAGCGATCGTTCAACGCTCTGGCCTCAGCAATGACGGCAGCAATTGTCCCTGTGTCTAGCCTCCCCCCTCCAACTTCCTCAACCCAGTCCCACTCCCCTGTTCCTCTGCCTATCCCAGACACACCTACAGACCAGCCTGCACACACATCAACACCCAAGGGCAGCTCATCCAGACATAAGCACCACAGATCACACAAGCATTCACCCAAGCAACATCCACATGCAGACACAGCAACACCCACTGCCTCCACTGTGTCCCCCTCCTCCTCGTCTCCCTCCTCCCTCCCTGTGACATCTCCACTCACACCTGCATGCACACCACCATCAGCCAGTACGTCCATCACCACCACACCCACCAGAACAGTCCGCACACATGCAGTCACCACCCCCACTACCATTTACACGTCCCCTGTGTCCTCTCCGAGTGTGTCTGTCACCCCCTCTTCCAAACCACACAAACGCAGGCAGCCACCCACCCAACAGCCATCCACCTCACGACAGCCTCTGTCACAAGCACCTGCACCCAAACACAGCACACTTGACTCTCCTACAACCACATCCTCTTCCTCCACTCCCATACCCACTACAACTACCCGTCCCTGTCTTTCGAAATTGATTTTCCTTTCCAACCTTGACCTCTTTCCAACAACTGACCCACCCCCTCCATCTTGTAAGAGTCCAACCAGCACCTCAGCCACCACAAGCCCTGCACCTACTAGGACCATCGTTCAGGGCTATTGGAGTCCACCAGCTCCTAGGGCAGGAACATCGGCCAGCAGCAAGGGGACAGCCAGCCCACCCCCTGGGAAAAGAAGCAAAAAAGTGAAGGGCCGGCGCCACAGGCCTGAGACGGCTGCCCCCAAGGACACCAGCCTTGCACCGTCACCTGGCCCATCCACCAAGGGAGGCAAGGGCCCCAGAGTTTCTTCCAAGGAGGGCAAGGGCCCCAGAGATACTTCCAAGGGAGGCAAGGGCCCCAGAGATTCGTCCAAGGAGGGCAAGGGCCCCAGAGATACTTCCAAGGGAGGCAAGGGCCCCAGAGATTCATCCAAGGAGGGCAAGGGCAGCAGGGCAAAGAAGTCCGGCAGCAGGCGAGCTGCCCAGGAGGGCCCCACCAGCCCCATTTGGGGTGTGACGGAGGACACCCACGGGCCCAGGAGTCCAACACAGGAGGGCCCCGCAAGCGATAGGTCGGATTGCGACTGAGCGGGAATGATTGCCCAGATCTGGTTCCCTAGGAACACAAGACAAGCACCGCTGAACAGGGCCCCGCAGTGAGAAGCCCCGCTCCGCTGGGCCCCGCCGTGAGAAAAACCGCTGAACAGGGCCCCGCCGTGAGAAGAACCGCTGAACAGGGCCCCGCCGTGAGAAGCACCGCTCCGCTGGGCCCCGCCGTGAGAAGAACCGCTGAACAGGGCCCCGCCGTGAGAGGCACCGCTCCGCTGGACCCCGGCGTGAGAAGAACCGCTGAACAGGGCCCCGCCGTGAGAAGAACCGCTGAACAGGGCCCGCCGTGAAAGGCACCGCTCCGCTGGGCCCCGCCGTGAGAAGAACCGCTGAACAAGGCCCCGCCGTGAGAAGCACCGCTCCGCTGGGCCCCGCCGTGAGAAGAACCGCTGAACAGGGCCCCGCCGTAAGAAGCACCACTCCGCTGGGCCCCGCCGTGAGAAGAACCGCTGAACAGGGCCCCGCCGTGAGAAGCACCGCTCCGCTGGGCCCCGCCGTGAGAAGAACCGCTGAACAGGGCCCTGCCGTGAGAAGAACCGCTGAACAGGGCCCGCCGTGAGAAGCATCGCTCCGCTGGGCCCTTCCTGTCAAGCACCGCTCCGCTGGGCCCTTCCTGTCAAGCACCGCTACGCTGGGCCCTTCCTGTCAAGCACCGCTCCGCTAGGCCCTTCATCTCAAGCACCGCTCCGCTGGGCCCTTCCTGTCAAGCACCGCTCCGCTGGGCCCTTCCTGTCAAGCACCGCTCCGCTGGGCCCTTCATCTCAAGCACCGCTCCGCTGGGCCTTTCCTGTCAAGCACCGCTCTGCTGGGCCCTTCCTGTCAAGCACCGCTCCGCTGGGCCCTTCCTGTCAAGCACCGCTCCGCTGGACCCTTCCTGTCAAGCACCGCTCCGCTGGGCCCTTCCTGTCAAGCACCGCTCCGCTGGGTCCCGCCGTCTCTGCACCGCTGGGCCCTTCCTGTCAAGCACCGCTCCGCTGGGCCCTTCATCTCAAGCACCGCTCCGCTGGGCCCTTCATCTCAAGCACCGCTCCGCTGGGCCCCGCCGTCTCCTGTCAGGCACCGCTCCGCTGGGCCCTTCCTGTCAAGCACCGCTCCGCTGGGCCCTTCATCTCAAGCACCGCTCCGCTGGGCCTTTCCTGTCAAGCACCGCTCTGCTGGGCCCTTCCTGTCAAGCACCGCTCCGCTGGACCCTTCCTGTCAAGCACCGCTCCGCTGGGCCCTTCCTGTCAAGCACCGCTCCGCTGGGCCCCGCCGTCTCTGCACCGCTGGGCCCTTCCTGTCAAGCACCGCTCCGCTGGGCCCTTCATCTCAAGCACCGCTCCACTGGGCCCTTCATCTCAAGCACCGCTCCGCTGGGCCCCGCCGTCTCCTGTCAGGCACCGCTCCGCTGGGCCCTTCCTGTCAAGCACCGCTCCGCTGGGCCCTTCATCTCAAGCACCGCTCCGTTGGGCCCTTCCTCTCAAGCACCGCTCCGCTGGGCCCTTCATCTCAAGCACCGGTCCGCTGGGCCCTTCATCTCAAGCACCGCTCCGCTGGGCCCCGCCGTCTCCTGTCAGGCACCGCTCCGCTGGGCCCTTCCTGTCGAGCACCGCTCCGCTGGGCCCTTCATCTCAAGCACCGCTCCGCTGGGCCCTTCCTGTCAAGCACCGCTCCGCTGGGCCCTTCCTGTCAAGCTCCGCTCCGCTGGGCCCTTCCTGTCAAGCACCGCTCCACTGGGCCCCGCTGTCTCTGCACCGCTCCGCTGGCCCCTTCCTGTCAAGCACCGCTCCGCTGGGCCCTTCCTGTCAAGCACCGCTCCGCTGGGCCCTTCCTCTCAAGCACCGCTCCGCTGTGCCCCGCCGTCTCTGCACCGCTCCGCTGGGCCCTTCCTCTCATGCACCGCTCCGCTGTGCCCCGCCGTCTCTGCACCGCTCCGCTGGGCCCTTCCTGTCAAGCACCGCTCCGCTGGGCCCTTCCTCTCAAGCACTGCTCCGCTGGGGCCTTCATCTCAAGCACCGCTGGCCCATTGGCAGGGCCGGATCTGTGTCGGGCAGGGCTTCACGAAGCACTCTGGGAACCATGCCTCCTCCATAACCAGTGGAGTCTGTAATCCACCAGATGGACTGTGCCTTTGCACTCCCCAGGATGGTACAGTGGGCAATCCACCCACTGAAAAGACTTGTGAGAGTGTGGCTTTGCACTCCCCAGGATGGTACAGTGGGCAATCCACCCACTGTAGAGACTTGTGAGACTGTGGCTTTGCACTCCCCAGGATGGTACAGTGGGCATGGAGGCCCCTCGTGGATCTGGCGTTGTGGACTCATGTGGCTGAGGTGCCCCCACTTCCCTTCCCCCTGAGGTGCCTGTGGTTTTATTATCTGATGCCCCAGCAGTGTTCTCTCCAATGGAATCGGGTTTCGTGTGTGGGCTTTGCCCATGTGTTTATGCACATTGGCCCACGGACAATGGCATGTAGCCAATATGTGCCGGACTTTTGTACTATGTTCATATTCTTCATGTTGTGATTTATTTGTTTTAATAATCTAATATTTCACTTAAGTTCAAATATGCTTTAATATACTTCTATTTTAATTATCATTTTATTTTGTCTTTGAATTATTCCGGGGGGTTTGGGGGGTGTAAATCTGACTTGTTGCTCTGCATTGGTGTGTGGGGATTTGGGGGGGGGGGGGTGTCACGTATGTGTGTGCCCGTAATCTTTTCTCCTCCCCCCTCCCCTGTGTCGTAGGTGCAGTACTCACCGTTGTCTCCTGCGGCGGCGTTCGTGCTCCTGGTAGAGGAGCAGGTAGACAATCGCTGGTAGGATGTTTAATTCGGGTTCCATGCTGTCCAGATTCCTCGTGGAGAGTATAGAGGTGAGCGTTTTCCCATTCGTGATCTGTTTCCACCGTGTTTTTATCGGCGGGGCTCCCGCCCCGGAAAAGGTGGCGGACTGGTGGGTCGTGATAGGGTGGGCGGTACATTGTCTGCCGCCTGTCTGTTGGCGGTGACCGCCGCGCTGTTTGTTTGCCCCGCCGTGGCGGTCGGAGTGTTAAAGTGGCGGGCTGTGTTGGCGGTTCCCGCCAGGGTCTGAATTCCATTTTTTTGACCGCCTGCCTGTTGGCGGGTTGGCCGCCGCTTTAACACCGACCGCCAGGGTCGGAATGACCCCCTCTGTCTCTATTGTGGAAACAAAAGTCATTTCTTACGTGGATATCCAGTAAAACCTAAGCGAAAGGGAGAGACAGAAAACTAGGGCATCTAGAACCTGGTGAGGTAAGCGTTTCAGGTATACAGATTTATATAGCCTTCCAGAACTCTAGCACAAATGTCCTGTATCCCAAAATACCGTCATTTCTATGTAACTGCTCCCTTGTCTTGGAATAGGGGTTTGGTTACCTTTCATTTACTGCTTGATTCAGGAGCCACAGGGAGTTTCATGGATCACACTCTTGCTTCCTTTGATGGTATACCATATGAACATGACAGAGGCTTTGCTAGAGGTGGGGGCATTGCAATTATATCTAGGGACAATCTAACGGTCTATTGTTATCCCTTGCACTTATCAGGTTGTGAAAGTATGTCTTTCTCCATAAACCTGAATCGCCAATATACCCTGTCAGGTGCCCTGGTCTATCGTCCCGCGGGTCCCCCTGAAAATTTCCTACAGTCCCTCGCAGATAGCATTGCTGAACTGGTATGTTCTAAACCCAACTTCATATTGCTGGATGACTTTAACATTCATGCAGAGGAGGTTGATAATCTCGTAATGAAATCCTTATTATCTGACATGGAGGCTTTAAATCTGGTTCAACTGATTAAGGGTCCGACGCACAATAGGGGCCACACAATTGATTTAGGGGGTCATTACAACATTGGCGCAAGCTGTAACCGCCATGCGGCCGCACTCCCGCAGTGCCCATTCCAACATCCCCGCTGGACCGGCGGGCGCAAACCTAGTTTACGCCTGCCGGCCCAGCGGGAATGCGGCCGCAACATAGGAGCCGGCTCCTAATGGAGCCGGCGGTGTTGCGGCCGTGCGACGGGTGCAGTTGCACCCGTCGCGCTTTTCACTGTCTGCTATGCAGACAGTGAAAAGCTGCACGGGGCCCTGTTAGGGGGCCCCTGCATTGCCAATGCCAGTGGCATGGGCAGTGCAGGGGCCCCCAAGGGCCCCAGGACTCCCCTTACCGCCAGCCTCTTCCTGGCGGTGCAAACCGCCAGAAACAGGCTGGCGGTAGGGAAGTCATAATCCCCAGGGCAGCGCTGCTTGCAGCGCTGCCTTGGCGGATTATCACCGCCGGGGCTAAAATGGCAGGAAACCGCCGGCCCCGGCGGTGCGGCCCCGGCGGTGCGACCGCGGCGCTACCGGCGTGGTCGAAGTATGGGTCTCCGTACCGCCAGCCTGTTGGCGATACGGATGCCACTTTAGCCCTGGCGGTCGTAATGACCCCCTTAGTTTTCTTAAATATCATAGAACTGATGCCTACGTCTCCTTGCCCTTTGGCGTGGTCTGATCACTTCTTGATAACCCTTGAATTAGCCATATCCAGTCCCAGAAAATGTATTCATAATTTACCTTTACCTATCAGACGCTGGCACATTCTTAAAGCCAGTGCCTGGATTAATACCCTGGAGAGGTTAAAACCATCCACTAACGATAATATTAGTGACATGTTAGTCTTTTAATAGCTGGATCACCAACAGCTTAGATGTTCTTTTGCCCTCCGCCACTAAAATTAAAGATCGTCATAGGCAGAGCACCACCCCCCCCCCCGGTTCTCCCCACACCTTCTTCATCTCAAAAGAGAATGTAGAAAATTGGAAAGTAGATGGTGAAAATCCTACGATGACACACTAAAACAAGGGTATAGGAAAGCTATCCGGTCCTATCATAATGAAATCATAATTGCCCAAACTGTATATTATTCGGCAAAAAGTGAGTTGGCATCAAATTCTCTTAAGGAGATTTTCCAGATATTCAATGAAATTACCCAGCCACAGCAGGACGTGGCACTCCTGGATGCCTCCCAAGAGCATGTCAATAATCTTGCAATATACTTCCAACAAAAGGTACAAGACATCTATTCCACCATCCCTACAGCCTTGGTCCAGGCCCAAGATGTGGTGGAACTGAGGTCTCTGGGCCCCGCAATTCTTTCAGATTTTCTACCAAGATGCAAAGAAGCTGTGACCAAATACCTTACATCTATCAATTCGGGATCCCCTCTGGATCCTGCCCCTCCTCAGGTGCTGACATTAGGCGTTCCAGTGACGGTACCTGTTATTACGAACCTTCTGAACTTTTCACTGTCCTCAAGGACAGTACCAGAACAATGGAAACATGCCATTGTTAAACCACTTTAAAAAAAAAAAAAAACCTTGACGCCGCACAGCTTAGCAACTATAGACCTATTTTGTTGCTACTTGTTCTTGCTAAAATGGTTTAAAAGCATGTCAATACTAAACTTTCCTGTTTTCTGGAGGACAATTATATATTACACACCACTCAGATGGGTTTCAGACTGCTTCTTGATACCGAGGCAGCTCTAATTGCTGTGACAGAAGAGGCTAGAAGGTGTATAGATCAGGGTTTGGAGACAGCTATCATCCTTCTGGACCTCAGCGCTGTCTTTGACACAGTGGACCTTGATATACTACTTGGTAGGATACAAGAGACTGGAATATCAGGGCATGCCTTAGACTGGATTACATCCTTTATTAAAGATAGATCGTATCAAGTTCTAGACAGATCATATTTTTCAAAGCATGTTCAGAACAGCTGTGGAGTGCCGCATAGGTCCTCTCTTAGCCCCACTTTATTTAATATTTACATGCTACCCCTTGCAGAAATAGTCAAGCCTTTTGGGCTGGCTTTGGTATCATATGCAGATGACACACAGCTAGTAGTATCATTATCCAATTAACCCAGTGCTAATGGTCCAGTACTAGGCCCATGCCTCCAAGTGGTGGCAACATGGATATCATTAAGTAAGTTGAAACTTAATGGCAATAAGACAGAAGTGATGATATTTGGAAATCACTCACAACCCACTTTTAATCCATCTATTATGGAGAGTCTGGGAGACTTGCTACACCCCAAAGCACTCATTAAGAGTCTGGGTGTATGGCTCGACCCACAACTATCTATGATGTATCAAGCCAATAAAGTCTCCGCCACCTCTTTTGGCCTCCTTAGGCTTTTAAGGAAGGTTTTTATAATCCAACCTTCAGTATCCAAAAGGATCATTATAAAGGCCTTGATTGGTTCACGTCTGGACTATGGAAACGCTCTGTATATTGGAGCACCTGGATATGTGATCACAAAGTTGCAGGTAATTCAGAATGCGTCAGCTTGCCTGCTTCTAAATATACCTAGACGTGAATCAGTAAAAGCAGGAATTTCCTCTCTCCACTGGCTGCTGGTGGCCAAACGGATAGAATTTAAGATGCTGTGTCACATTCATAGAGATTTGTACTATAGAGGTCCGGCATTACTGAGGACACTGGACTCCTTCTGCTTACTGAGCACGTCGCTTAGGTCCTCCACAGCATTTTTAGAGGTGGCCCCTAGAGTGAAGAAGGCCAGATGGGGGGGAAGATCCCTGGCCTATAAGGGGGCAAAGTTATGGAACTCCTTACCATTGAGCTTACGTATGAACAGCCACAAATTAACTTTCTGGAAGGCCCTGAAAACCTGGCTGTTCAAAGCATAATGCTCTCTTTTTTCATATACTGACTACAAGTGTCCAGGCTCTCAGCACTGGGAGTCCTTCGGGTAGCCAGGCGCTATATAAATCTACATAACATAACATAACATAACATGTGAACAGGAAGAGCCCTTAAGTCAGGTCCCATAGCACATGCTACTATTGCCTTGTGGCTTAACATTCAGGGAACTCCTATAGAAAAAATAAAATGTGATCTGATACAAGCACCACAATTTCAAGCTATTCTAGGTATACCATGGTTAGAGACCCATAATCCAGCCATAAATTGTAAAAGGCATGAGATTACCTTTTGTGATCCAACGCTCACAACAGTAAAGAGCTCTTCGGCATCATCAATGAGCTCTCCACCCCCAGGACCTGCTCCAACTAATCTCCGCCATCACAGGAGTTCTGCAACTCACTGGCAACACACTTCCATCGAAAGATAGAAGAAATCCACAATAGCTTCAAACCCCAGACCCACCAGCTGACTACAAATATCCAGGAACCCAACGCTCCAAGCAACACCCACCTCCTCCACACCTGGACCCCCGTCAACATAGAGGACACCACCACCACCATGGCCTCCATCCACTCCGGATCACCATCGGACCCCTGCCCACACCATATCTTCAATAAGGCAAACATCATCATCACCCCCGACCTCTGCAAAACCATCAACGGCTCCTTCGAGTCAGCCACCTTCCCAGAAAGATGGAAGCACGCAGAAATCAATGCCCTGCTGAAGAAACCAAAGGGAGACCAGACGACCCTAATAACTACCGGCCGATCTCCCTCCTCCCCTTCCGAGCCAGGGTAATCGAAAAAATCATAAACAGCCTACTATCCCGGTTCCTGGAAGACAGCAAGGTACTCGACACCTCTCAGTCCGGATTCCGCAGAAACCACAGCACCGAGACTGCACTCATTGCTGCCACAGACGACATTAGGACCATGCTTGACGAAGGAAAAACAGCAGCACTCATCCTCCTGGACCTCTCCGCAGCTTTCGACACGGTATGTCATCACACTCTCCGCACACACCTCCACAACGCTGGAATCCACGACAAGGCACTCAACTGGATCTCGACATTTCTCTCAGGCAGAACCCAGAGAGTCCGCCTCCCACCATTCCTGTCAGAAGCCTCCAGAATCATCTGTGGCGTTCCCCAAGGATCTTCGCTCAGCCCCACGCTCTTCAACGTTCACATGGCCCCGCTCGCCAACATCGCACAAACCCACCACATCAACATAGTTTCCTACGCAGATGACACTCAGCTCATCCTCTCCCTCACGAAAGACCCTACAACTGCAAAGAACAACCTCCACAACGGACTTCACGCCATCGCCAGCTGGATGGAATCAAACCACCTCAAGTTAAACACAGACAAGACAGAAATCCTCATCTTTGGCACCAACCCCTCAGCTTGGAATGACTCCTAGTGGCCCACCTCCCTAGGAACCGCACCCTCACCCACCACCCACACACGCAACCTAGGCTTCATCTTGGACTCCACACTCAGCATGACTCAGCAGGTCAATGCCATCTCCTCTTCCTGCTACAACACTTTCTGCATGCTCTGCAAAATCTTCAAGTGGATTCCCGTCGAAACCAGGAAAACTGTCACCCACGCCCTGGTCAGCAGCCAATTGGACTACGGAAACGCCCTATATGCAGGAATAACAACCAAACTCCTAACAAAGCTGCAAAGAATCCAGAACACATCTGCCCGCCTCATTCTGGACATCCGACGCCGCGGCCACATTTCCCCCCACCTCAGAGACCTTCACTGGCTACCAGTATCAAAGAGGATCACCTTCAAACTCCTCATCCATGCACACAAGGCCCTCCACGACGCAGGCCCAGCCTACCTCAATGACAGACTCACCTTCCACACCCCTACCCGCAATCTTCGCTCCGCCAGCCTCACCCTCGCCTCCATCCCCCGCATCCGCTACACCACCGCTGGAGGAAGATCCTTCTCTCACCTAGCCGCAAAGACCTGGAACACCCTACCACTCCACCTTCGCCAGACTCAAGAGACATTGAACTATATTAGATGAGACAAGCTAAAGTAGCTTCAGTGAGTGTGTGGGAGAAAGGTTTAAAGGCTCAAAGCTTTCCACAACTATTTCCAACCGGAGTAGTCAGACAGTATGATGACTGCCCTGTGCAAATACCTGCATATGAATCAACAAGAACCAAGAATCAGGTCAACAAGAATATATTCAGAGGACCCTAGAGTATTCCATATCTTATTTGAAAGTGATTTGTCTGGACTGTCATATGCTGTGAACCATGGGCCAGATGTAGCAAAAAAGCAATTTGCGACTTGCAAATTGCGAGTCCCTGCGACTCGCAATTTGCAAGTCGCAAATTGCTATGCAGTACGGTGTCTCAGACACCGACTGCAACTCGCAATGGGGTCGCAATGACCCACCTCATGAATATTCATGAGGTGGGTCGCAAATTGGGGCCCCATTGCGAGTATAGGCACTCGCTAACATGGAGGCCTGCTGACGTCAGCAGACCTCCATGTTAGCGACCTGCTTTTAAATAAAGCAGTTTTTTTTTTTTTTAAATGTAGCCCGTTTTCCCTAAGGGAAAACGAGCTGCATTTCAAATAAATCCGGAACCTTTTGTTTCGTTTTTTTCAGGGCAGGGAGTGGTCCCTTGGACCACTCCCTGCCCTGAAAAAATGTTTTGGGGTCCAGTCTCAAACTGGAAGGGGTCCCATGGGGACCCCTTCCAATTTGCGAGTGGGTTACCATCCACTTGAAGTGGATGGTAACTGCGACTCCATTTGCGACCGCATACGCGGTCGCAAATGGAGTTGCATACCACTGCGACTCGCAAATAGGAAGGGAACACCCCTTCCTATTTGCGATTCGGAAATGCATTTTGCGAGTCGGTAACGACTCGCAAAATGCATTTCTGCATAGGAAACACGCATTTGCGAGTCGCAAACGGCTGATTTTGCCGTTTGCGACTCGCAAAGTGTTTCCTACATCTGGCCCCATATTCTTAAAACAGGAGTCAATCTACAAAATATGTCTGCAAAAGGTTTTCTTGACAAACTTAATGGAAAAGATCAGAAGTTTGAGTACAATTTGATAAATCTGACCAATGGGTATTGGTATAATCGTCATGGTGAGCTGAAGTGTATGTTATAAACTTTAGGTGCGTCAACTTGGTTTGTAACCCTGAGTTGTGCAGATTATGCATGGGATGCCTTATGTGACTTTTTGAGAAAAGCAAACTTTAATATTAAGGGCATCAAATCAAAGACAACAGGACAACTTTGCTCTTTGGATCCTGCAAATGTTTGCAGGTATTTTGCAGGTATTTTAACCACAGATTTCTAGCCATGCTGTCCTTCATCTGCAACAAACAAAATGCACCTCTTGGAGTTTTTTTTAAGGGTTTGCATGTACTGATATGCCTTATATATATAGTAGTAGTTCTAATGATGAAGATCTCATTCTCAGCACGTGTTTCTTTAGAGTAGTACAGCAAGTATAGGCAGAATTATCATTTAAAAAAATGGAGTGAGTGCAATGCACAGTGTTGCTTATTTACAGTGACATAGGCCCTCATTACGAACTTGGTGGGAAATCCTGCTGAGTTCGGTCCTGGCGGTCAGAAAATCGACTGCCAGCACGTTGAAGACCCCACCGGCCCAATAAACTACATTCCGCTGGGCTGCCGGCAGAAACAGTGTTTCTGCCAGCCGGCCCAGCGGAGTGCTGGGCCTGTACATTGCCGACGACTCCACATGGAGCCGTTGTCAATGTAGCAGTGGGACGGGTGCAGCAGCACCCGTCGCACATATCACTGCCTCTAAATTGGGTAGTGACATGCACAACGGGCTGTGCACAGGGGCCCCTGCACTGCCTATGCCAAATGCATGGGCCGTGCAAGGGCCGCCAGGGCGGCCCCTGGCACCCATTCCGCCAGCCTTTCCCTGGAGGACTAAACCGCCTGGGAAAGGCTGGGGGAACACAGATGCATTATCCGGCGGGCAGCGCTGCTTGCAGCGCTGCCCTGTCCGATAGGGAACTCCGCCATCGTCAGGCTGCCTGGCGACAGAAGCCTGGCGGTGGCGGAGTTCCGCCTGTGGCGGTCTCCCAATGTTTGTTATGTGGCGGTCCAGACCACCATGCTGGTGGTGGTAACTTTCACCACCGCCGGCATGGCGGTCCGGACTGCCATGTTCATAATGAGGGCCATAGTGTGCAGTTCTGTTTTTTTTTCTATTTGATTGTATTTTCCCCACTGTGCAAGGATGACTCTATACAATTCATAGTAGTATTACAGCATGACAAGTGTGTAGTGATGTGTTCCTATTATGAAGTTATGCATTGTTGAAAAGTCTAAGTTTAATTTATACTTTTGTATATTGTAATACCAATTCATATTTCTTTTTATCTTTTTATTTAGATCAATGACACACTTTATTGGAGTAATACAGTTCACTATTTAGTTCTTATAGTGTTGTTCCATAGCATTACATAGTCAGGGTGTTCTACACTACAATAACAACAACATACACCCGCTTACAAAGTCACTTATGCTCCCATACAGCCACTCACACACCCATTCACATACTGATACAGCTATTTATACACCCAGCCACACACCAATACAGCCACTCACACACCCACTCACACACTGATTCAACCACTCACATACCTAATCACAGACCAATACAGCCACTGACACACCCAGTCATACACAGGTACAGTCACTCAAACACCCATTCACACACAGGTACAGCCACTCACACACGCAGTCACACATGATACAACCGCTCAAACACCCGGCCACACACCGATATAGCCACTCACACACCCACCCACACACTGGTACAGACACTCACACGCCTAGCCACAAACAGATACAGCCACTCACATACCCACTCACACACCCAGTCACACACTGATACAGCCACTCACATACCCACTCACACACTGATACACTCACTCACACACTGATACAGCCGCTCACACACAGCTGAAACCAATGCACCTACTCACACACCCAGCCACACACCCAAAGAGACACTGACACAATCACTGATACACCCATACATGCACTGACATACTCGCTGACACATCTATATAGTCACTTATGCATTCATTTCTATTTTAGTTTTGTAGATGACATTGCAAAACATTTGCTACTGTCTTCTTTAATACTTTCTAGGTTCATTCCCCTTGGTGAATAATAAAGTAATCACATGAACTGTTTTAATTACACTTAAGTGTGTGACATATTTACATACATAAACTCACAAACATGTCAATCAGTTAATCAATTAGGATTTTTGAAGTGCGGCTAATCACCCAACAATGTATCCTGGTACTTGCAGGTCCCAGAGGCCCATTTGAACAGCCAGGTCTTGAGGGCCCTTCGGATTTCCAGAAGGTCGGTGATGGCCAGATTTGTGTGGGGAGGCACCTGAAAAAACAGGGGAAAAATCAAGGAGAAAACAGTGAAAACGAGGGAAAAGCAAGGAGAAGGCACTCAAAAAATAGAGGAAAAATCAAGGAGAAGACAGGAGCAAGAGTGAAGCACCAGCATGGGGAGAGTTACGTCTGGGAACTGCTCAATGAGGTGCCACTGCAGCCTACATTAAGTAGGTCCTGGGAGGAGGTAGGGGTGGTGGGTGGGGCTAGGCGGGAGACAGGAAATAATTGGCAGCATACGTGTGTGGCAATGAGGGAAAAAGCAAGGAGGAAGCAGTGAAAAAAAGGTAAAAGCAAGGAGAAGGCACACAAAAAAACAGGAAAAAAGCAAGGAGAAAACAATGAAAGCAAGGGAAATGCAAGGAGTGGGTACGCGAAAAAATGGGTAAAAAGAAAGGAGAAAACAGTGAAAACGAGGAAACACAAGGAGAGGGCACACAAGAAACAGGAGGAAACGCCAGGAGAAAGCAGTGAGAACAAGGGAAAAAGCAAGGAGAAGGCACTGACATAACAGGAGGAAAAGCAAGAGAAGACAGGAACAGGAGCTAAGCAGAGAACAGAGCCTGGGAACATTTAAAAAGACAATTGTACAAAAACATATAACAACTAATTAGCTCTTTCTTTAACCAGATGGAATGGTTCTAAAAATAACTGTTTTTAGAAGGGTTTGTAACAGTTTTATATTTTGTTGCAATTTTTTTTAGGAACAAAAATAAAAAAAGTAGTAAAAGGGATAAGCGAAGGCAACTGGGAAGAAACAGCTGGCTTCAGTCGGTCAAAAATATGAAGGTTCAACGGCAAGCAAAAAAAGACTAACGGTGATTGTTCACTGCATCCAGGTATGCAGTCACAGATGACATCTTTAGAACCACGGCCATCTGGCATTTGTCACAGTGAGTAACCATCTTCGATAACTTCTTGCAGAAAGCTAGAATAGTTGTTGCTTCCAGTGCTGATGGTCCCCTCTAGGCTCCTGCAGATGATGACTGTCTTGCTGCTCAACCTGCCTTCTCCCTCAACATCTGATTGTATGTTCATTCATGTATAGTTCTGATGTGCAAACACATGGAACTCATCCCATGGAAATACTTCTGCTTTGTGCAGATGTTGCACTGCATACATTTGGCACTTACTTTTTTTTCACCTGATTATATATTTTGTTTCACTCTCTTTCTTTGCTGGTGGCATCTCTCTCCTGATCTGAAACAGGTTCAGGCTGTCCTGCTTCTTCTGCAGACATACTTGAAGAAGCTGAAGTTGTTCTCTACAAATACAAACAAAAGACACAGAAGCACAGGCTCTCAATACTCTCTATACAGAGGTGAAACCCAAATGAGGGATTTTGGGTGTGGTTTGCCATGTACATTGATGGGGTCTTAGTGTAACCAATCAGAAGTTGAGGTTTGGGTGTGTCTCTGTTGTTGAGTGGACCCACAGATCCAGTCTGTGGATTCGCAGATCCACCAAATGTAACAGCCAGAGATGCTGCCTTTGGAGCTGGGGAACCAGGTTTGAGTCTCTGTGTCGGCTCAACATCCTGTGATTCTGGGCAAATCACTTAATCTGCTTGTGCCTACCGAACAATTAATGTGTCCTTGTGTAATGTAACTGTTGATCATGTAAAGCGCTCAAATATCTTCGGGTTGAGTTTATGCTATATAAAACTGCAAAAAACTACATTTAAAAACACACATATGTATATATGAATATGATTCCCCTGATGTCATTATTTACATCTAAGGGACCTATATCTCTTATTTACATTTTTACAGGTTTTGATGAATCAGTGGATCTGGATTTGTGCTCCACTGTGACAACATTGCAGGAATTAGAAACCATATAGTACCGTATTGGCACCTTCTTTTTCAGATCCGTGGCGGATCCACAGATCCATAAAATGATTAAAAAAAAGATATAACTTGTTTCTTTGCATTTACATAAATTAGATTACTTTCAATTGTGATTTTCACTTCTAAAATGTACATTAATAATATTTGTAAGAAAGAAAATGACATTTTATAGTTGTAAAAATATTATTAATACATTAAACTTATAGGTGAAATGTTAGCACAATTTATGTTAAAAACAGTGAAATTCACTGAGAAAAACAAAGGTTACAAGGCCTTTATAGCTAGGGAACAGAATATAAAAAAAAACTTAGAAATTCACTGAAAAAATAAAGGTTACAAGGATGTTATTTTTTCAGAAATAGAATTTAAAAAAACATTCACTGAGAAAACCCAAAGGTTACAGGGATGTTATAGTTAGGAAATGATTTTACATGCAAAAAAACACAGAAATTTAGCAGGTATAGTTACATGGGCTAACTATAACCTTATGGCCGTACAATGCACTGTTTATGACCTCACAAACTGCATCACTCATGACATGGTCAGTGACATCACAGTATTTCTAATACTAAGAAATTAGTATTGGAAGTGTTCACAGCAGATAAGCATAGGTAGGTGTTAGAGAAATTAGGAATACACAATTTAGAAAGATATATATGTAACCTGGATTTACATGTGTAGCTCTGCTTTGCAGATGCTAGTGAATCCTCATCTGGAACAACCATTAAATTCCACAAAGGAGGCAGGGACACTAGGTAATTAGTATTGGGTTGCGCTGCATTGTTCATACAGTATTAGTCACTTCACTGATATCCTTGAGCGCTGAATATTGTTGTTATTTTGAGAAGCTGAACAAGACAAGTATTCCGGAGGCCATCCCTTTGTCCCGGTGGGTCAGGCCTGGCCATCTTGCAGGGAAGTAGGAAATGTTTTCATGCTCATTTCACTCCTGCGAAAAGGTAAATGCCTGACAGTACGACAAGTCCACGTTGACGTTTTCTCCCAAGTGAAATGGATGCACATGATGTCACCCTAGCTGATTTTGTCCATATGGTTGGCAATCTACAGAAAGAGACACAGTCACTAGCGCAGACAATGGATGCCTTACAAGGGGCTTCAAACACTACTCCCACCATTTCAGGTTTAGATCAGGGAGGGAAATCCACTGATTGTATTTTCGCACAATATGTTGAAGCCAGTTCTAGTTTGGGGGTCGCAACTCCTGCTAGCGTGCCTTGTCCTTAGTAAGTAAACTTACAAGGGGACGCGTATAGGTTGATTAATGTTTTGGATCACATAGGGTATCCTAGTCAAGTATAACGAGTAAAGACAGTTTCAACAAATCAATCCAATCAATTTAAAACACCATGAACTAAATTAATCAGAAACCACCATCACTCATATAGGAGTTAGTTTGTTTTATTCCCTATTAGTTACAATTCTAATCATAAACCTTATTCATCAACTTTCATAATTTCCAATCTTTATTAACAACATAAGCAATTAATTCTCAGTACTTTATTAATATGCAACCAATGTCAAACGAAGCATAGCAATTCATGAGCAATAGAATAACTCAGCAATATAAGTCAGTCAGTCAAAGTCACCCTAAGACACCCTTGTGAGCCTACCTATCCTCAAATTAGCATCAGCATGTGGGGCTTCATGCAAAAACAATTTTGTCAAAATCATTAATTTGGAAAAAACCTATCTAAAAGAAAAAACATTCTAATACAGCGCATTTGGTACCTAGAAAGAAAAAGCATTCATTAGTCAGTCAGGTTATAGCTACCTATCCAAGATAGATCAGCAACGAGTCAGTCTTTGTCTCCAGGTCATCAGTCATCAGCATGGCTCAGGCTCACAGAAAGCAAGCTCAAGCTTCAGCACTTCGGGAAGCGTCTCCTGATATCATCAACATTCGCCTCTCCGTCCTTATTTTTCCCCTCATGTCATGACTTTCTATTAGGGTCTCTCAGTCCGTCCCACAATTTGCCTATTGGTCAACCTTATCAGGGGTTATGACTCTAACCTAGAATTTTTGTCTACCACTTGTCTACGTTATTTTGAGAGTCAAGTTCCATTAACATGATTGGTCCTCTTGTCAATTAGTAAATCATCCTGTTCTTCAGGTAACAAAATTGTTTCTCCTAGCTCTCAGTCTGTAGCTCCATTGTTCAAGTCCTGGGAAAGTACATGTAGCCTACTCTACACATAATTGTATCAATTTGTTCTGATCGTCTCCTGTCCGCTGGTGAGTTTGCAGATGTTTCTAGCTATGTTTCATGGTGGACTCTGTACAGTTCAAGGTCTTCTTCTCCAGTTCCAGTCTGCGGCAGCTCATCGCGTCTCCACGTTTAAGCAGGCAAGGCCCAGCGCTGACTAGGCCTCTGGCTAAGCTAAGAACATATGGCATTACAAAACATAGATTATATTGTTAATTATAATATATTAATACAAAACTTTCAAAAATTCACATTATTTAGTACTGTTAACACGGATGGTGACCACTACCCATGGGCACATTTTGCACATTTCACGTTATTTGCAATTACTATTAATCAAATGCCAGATTTTCTCATTAGTCATCATACTCAACTCATTGGCATACTCTCATATTAGCATATCTGCTGCAACACTCCAATAACCCATGTCACTACTCAGCCTGCAATTCCCATGGCCCCTCCTGAGCATTTTTCTGGAGACTCCACTAAGTTCGCAACATTCATAAACCAATGCCAATTACTCTTTATGTGTAAGTGTGCTTGCTTCCCAAACAATCACTTTAAGGTAGCTTTTATATTATCTTATTTGTGAGGCACAGCTTCTACATAGTCGATACCCCCAGTTGAGAGAGACAACCCATTGCTATACAATTAATCTGCCTTTAAGGTGGAGTTAAAAAGGATGTTTGATTGCCACACGTTTATCCAATCTGTAGACACAGAATTATTGAATTTGCGTCAAGGGAATAAGGATTTATTGACTTATACACCTTCATTATATAGATTAGTGGCAGAGTCTGGCTGGCCTGAAAGTAAAAGGAGTTCCCTGTTTTATAAAGGTGAATTGAAAGACCTACTGGCTCAAGTTGTTGACCCACCAGAAAATTGTAGTGAGTTGATAGACATAGTAGTGAAATTAGACCATTTTTTGGTGGAACGTTGGCGAGAGAAAGGATGACCAGAGATCAATCTAGTGGTATATAGGGAAAAAAGACTAGAGTCTGAAAAAAACAATCAATCTGAGCCCATGCAGACAGGGAGCCTTAGAGCACTACTAAGTGCAGATGAACGACAAAGATGAAGGGCATTAAAACTATGGGGTCATTCCAACCCTGGCGGTCGGTGTTAAAGCGGCGGCCAACCCGCCAACAGGAAGGCGGTAAAAAAAATGGAATTCTGACCCTGGCGGGAACCGCCAACACAGACCGCCACTTTAACACTCCGACCGCCACGGCGGGACAAACAAACAGCGCGGCGGTCACCGCCAACAGACAGGCGGCAGACAATGTACCGCCCACCCTATCACAACTCACCAATCCGCCACCTTTTCCGGGGCGGGAGCCCCGCCGATAAAAACACGGCGGAAACAGACTACGAACGGGAAAACGCTCACCCTACACACTCCACGAGGAATCTGGACAGCATGGAACCAGAACTACACATCCTACCAACAATTGTCTACCTGCTCCTCTACCAGGAGCACGAACGCCGGCGCAGAAGACAACGGTGAGTACTGCACCTACGACACAGGGGAGGGGGGAGGAGAAAAGAATAAGGGCACACACATACGCGACACAGCCCCCCCCCACCCAACTACCTACACACCAATGCAGAGCAACAACTCAGAGTGACACCCCCCAAACCCCCCAGAAGAATGCAAAGACAAAATAATATGTTATTGAAATTCAAATATATTGTAAGGCTAAGTAAATAAGTAAGTCGAACATCCCATAACTATATACACATATGTAAATTGTTCCGTCAAAATTGGCTTTCTGTCATTGTACGTGGGCCAATGGTCCTCAACACATGGGCAAAGCCCACACATGAGACCCGAATCCATTGGAGAGAACACTGCAGGGGCATCAGATAGGAAAACTACAGGCACCTCAGGGGGAAGGGAAGGGGGGGCACCTCAGCCACATGAGTCCACGATGCCAGATCCACAAGGGGCCTCCATGGCCACTGTTCAATCCTGGGGAGTGCAAAGCCACAGTCTCACAAGTCCCTACAGTGGGTGGCTTGCCCACTGTGCCATCCTGGGGAGTGCAAAGCCACAGTCTCACAAGTCCCTACAGTGGGTGGCTTGCCCACTGTTCAATCCTGGGGAGTGCAAAGCCACAGTCTCTCAAGTCCCTACAGTGGGTCTTGAAGGGCCCTGTTCAGCGGTTCTTGAGACGGCGGGGCCCTGTTCAGCGGTGCTTGTCTTGAAGGGCCCTGTTCAGCGGTTCTTGAGACGGCGGGGCCCTGTTCAGCGGTGCTTGTCTTGAAGGGCCCTGTTCAGCGGTTCTTGAGACGGCGGGGCCCTGTTCAGCGGTGCTTGTCTTGAAGGGCCCTGCTCAGCGGTTCTTGAGACGGCGGTGCCCTGTTCAGCGGTGCTTGTCTTGAAGGGCCCTGTTCAGCGGTTCTTGAGAAGGCGGTGCCCTGTTCAGCGGTGCTTGGCTTGAAGGGCCCTGTTCAGCGGTTCTTGAGACGGCGGTGCCCTGTTCAGCGGTGCTTGTCTTGAAGGGCCCTGTTCAGCGGTTCTTCACATGTGTCTCCAGGGCACCAGATCTGGCCAATATCTGGTGTTCACTCGCCATCCGACTTCTCGCTTGCGGGGCCCTCCTGTGCTGGTGTTCCATGTCCGTGGGTGTAGACCTTCACCCCCGGAATGGGTCTGGTGGGGCCCTCCTGGGCAGCTCGCCTGCTGCCGGACTTGTCGGCCGTGCTGCCCTTGCCATCCTTGCCTGATCCTCTGTGTCCCTTGCCTCCCTTTGGAGATGTGCCAGGTGGCACCCCACTTCCTGACGGTGCCAGGGTGGTGCCTGTGGAGGCTGCCGTCTCTGTCCTCTCGCGCCGGCCCTTGCCTTTTTTGGATTTTTTCCCAGGGGGTGGGCTGGCTGTCCCTTTGCTGCTGGCCGATGTAGCTGCCCTCGAAGGTGGTGGACTCCAATATCCCTGGACTATGGTCCTTGTAGGTCCAGGGCTTGTGGTGGCTGAGGTGCTGATTGGACTTTTACGAGATGGAGGGGGTGGGTCAGGTGATGGAAAGAGGTTAAGTTTGGAGAGGAAAAACTTTTTAGGAGCAATGGGAAGGGTAGGTGCAGTGGGTATGGGAGTGGAGGAAGAGGATGTGGTTGTAGGAGAGTCAAGTGTGCTGTCGTTGGGTGCAGGTGCTTGTGACGGAGGCTGTCATGAGGTGGATGGCTGTTGGGTGGGTGGCTGCCTGCGTTTGTGTGGTTTGGATGAGGGGGTGACAGACACACTGGGAGAGGACACAGGGGACGTGTAAATGGCAGTGGGGGTGGTGACTGCACGTGTGCGGAGTGTTCTGGTGGGTGTGCTGGAGATGGACGTAGTGGCTGATGAAGTGGTGAATGCAAGTGTGAGTGGAGACGTCACAGGGAGGGAGGAGGGAGTTGAGGAGGAGGGGGACACAGAGGAGGCAGTGGCTGTTGGCATGTCTGCATGTGGATGTTGCTTGTGTGAATGCTTGTGGGATGTGTGGTGCTTATGTTTGGATGAGCTGACCTTGGGTGTTGAGGTGTGTGCAGGCTGGTCTGTAGGTGTGTCTGGGATAGGCAGAGGAACAGGGGAGTGGGACTGGGTGGAGGGAGTTGGAGGAGGGAGGCAGGAGACAGGGACAATGGCTGCCGTCAGTGCTGAGGCCAGAGCGTTGAACGATCGCTGATGGGCAGCCTGACCCGAATGAATGCCCTCCAGGTATGCATTGCTCCGATGCACCTCCCTTTCCACCCCCTGGATGGCATTCAAAAGGGTAGACTGCCCAACAATGAGCGTCCGGAGGAGGTCAATGAGCGTCCGGAGGAGGTCAATGACCTCCTCACTGAGGGCAGCAGGGGTAACTGGGGCAGGGCCTGAGGTGCCTGGGGCGAAGGAGATGCCCGCCTTGGTGTGCGAGCGGGCACGGGGCGAACGCTGAGGGGCTGCTTGGAGGGCGGAGCTGGTGCGCTGGGTGGCGGCTGTACCTGTTGTTGCGGTGGGCACGGATGTTGCCGCCACCACAAGGAGGCTCCCTTCTAAGGACGTGTTGGTGTCGCTGATGTCTCCACGTGTCCCCGTTGTGGAGCCCCCCTCGCCCTCCGTCTCACTGGTGAAATCAGAGTCCGTTGCATGGCCCTCCGGAGCCATGTGAGATGCAGCTCCCTCGTGCTCCAATGCCACTTCTCCTCCGCCAGATGATGCTAATGCACACATGAACAGGAAGAGCAGACAAAAAAAGGGGGGGGAGAAATAAAGACATGTTGAGTGCATGCATTGGCAACACAGTTGGCGGAGAGGACAGACACAGAAGCCCCCTGCACTACGCCACGCACTTGGGGTACACTACTCAATCAGTGAGACTTGGCCTACAAGCCAATGGACGACATCTGCACACATAGGTGACACAAGGCCATGGATAGCTGTACTTGGCACCCTACAGAGGTGGAGGGCGGGGGCACAGGGCCATGCCTTACGGAGGGGACTAGCCTACAGAAATCGCCCTGGCCTAGGGATACCCACATCCCTCCTCCCCCACCCAGACACCTCCACTGCGCGCGAAGATAGCAGAATGTGCTTGTACTCACCCCCTTGTGTCTGCTGTGATGTCCTCACGCGCCCATCCAAATCTGGGTAGGCCACCGCCAGGATCCGAGACATCAGGGGCGTCAATTGACGAGTCGCACCCCTCCTACGTTGGGAGGCCATCCCCAGCAGAGCCTCCGCGGTCTTTCTGCTCCCGCGGCGGATGTCCTCCCACCTCTTGCGGCAGTGGGTGCCCCCTCTGTTGTGGACCCCCAGGGTCCGGACATCCTTGGCGATGGCACGCCAAATGTCGACTTTCTGATGGGCGCTGACCTATGTGACACGTACAGGGAGAGAAAATAAAATATCAAAATTTTCTGCATGCTCGATGTGAGTGTCCCCCCATCCCCACCCTTGCCATGTGGCACATGCTCTCATCTGTCGTTTGATGCATGCCTCATACGCTCCCCTCCGCACCTTCGTTCATTCACCCCACTCAACCCAGGCATTGCCCACAAAGCATGGTCCCAGTGTACTAACCTGTTGGTCTGGAGGACCGTAGAGTAGCGCATACTGGGGGAGGACCCCATCCACGAGTTTCTCCAATTCTTCAGAAGTGAAGGCAGGGGCCCTTTCCCCAGTCGCAGCAACCATTGTCTCTTCCAGACCGAGGTCACAGCAGCACTTGCAGTATAGGTCCTCTCCTGTGGATGATCAGGTCTCGAGTGATTAAGCTGATAGAAAATGGCGGTCACGCCTGCGGCATGGCGTACCGCGGCGGTGCGTACCGCGCCCGCCGGCGCACTTCGTCATTGGCTCCTAAAACCCATAGGGTTCTATGTTAACCAATGTGGCTTTGCACCGCGGTCTTCGACTGCCTACCGCCACGGTGTGCCACGCCAGCACATTGACCTCACATCCCATTGTCACACTTCACAGGTCAGGCAGCAGCCATTTCAAGGGCCCACATGGCTTAATTTCTACTGCGTCACACAGGCCTAGGCCTTGCATTGCCACTCATACAAGCCATTCAATGCATAGCGAATCGTGTACTGTGCAAGCTGTGGGAACGTACCTGGGGATTGCTTGACTCTGTGCTCCATGTTGTCCTTCCTAGGCACCGTCCGCTGGGACTTGCGAGGAGATGGAGGAATGTTCCCGTGTACAGACCGCTGGTGGACCTGTCGACAATGGAAGAAAGACATGTCATACTGACATACAGACTTGACCGAGCCACTATACAGGAACTGTGTGCCCAGCTGGAGCCAGACCTGATGTCACCCATTCGCCAACCCACAGGGATTCCCCCACTGGTGCAGGTTCTGTAAGTACTCCATTTTTGGGCAAGTGGGTAATTTCAAACAACAGTGGCCATTTCATCAGGGATGTCTCAGCCTATGTTTTCTAAGGTTTTGTCCAGAGTGTTGTCTGCCCTGATGAAATACATGCGGAGCTACGTTGTTTTCCCTGAGGTGGGCGATTTGGCTACACTGAAGGGTGATTTATAGCCCTTGGACATATTCCCAACATCATTGGTGCCATTGATGGGACCCATGTGGCTTTGGTTCCCCCCAGTGAAAGTGAACAGGTGTACAGGAACAGAAAAAGTTATCATTCTATGAATGTCCAGGTGGTCTGTTTGGCTGACCAGTACATCTCCCATGTAAATGCCAAGTTCCCTGGGTCAGTGCATGAAGCGTACATCATGCGAAATAGCAGCATCCCTTATGTGATGGAACAGCTACAGAGACACCGTGTGTGGCTAATTGGTGACTCTGGTTACCCCAACCTGTCGTGGCTACTGACCCCAGTGAGGAATCCCCGGACCAGGGCAGAGGAACGGTACAATGAGGCCCATGGGCGGACTAGGAGGGTGATCGAGCGGACCTTCGGCCTCCTGAAGGCCAGGTTTAGGTGCATGCATATGACAGGTGGATCCCTAATGTACTCACCGAAGAAGGTGTGCCAGATCATCGTGGCCTGCTGTATGCTTCACAACCTGGCTTTGCGACGCCAGGTGCCTTTCTTGCAGGAGGATGGTCCAGAGGGTGGTGTTGTGGCAGCTGTGGTGCCTGTTGAGAGTGAAGAGGAGGAAGACGACGGGGACGACACAGACAACAGGGACACAGTGATACAACAGTATTTTCAATAACACACAGGTACGAATCAACACCGCCATTTTACATGTACTTACAGTCTCCTGCCTCTCTACTGTCTGAGTTTGCCCCCAGTTTATGTTAACTGAGTTGTGACTTTCCCTTCCGTTTTCAGAGATGTGGGCCCCACTGCGTGACCTCTGCTTTGTTTGCCCATGGACTACAGCTGTGTGACAGTGGTATGTTGTCATCACAATGTAACTGAACATTTTGGCACCGTTATGTCTAATACATTTGTTCAAAATACAAGCAGACTCCAGATAATTTTAGTGCAATAAGTGATTTTATTTAAGTGCTAAATTTAGGGACATTCTTGAAAATCGGTGATGGGTGATGGTGGAGTAATGTCCATGGCAGAGTCCAGATTTTCAGTCTCACAGGTGCATTGTCCATATGCCTGTGGAAGGATGGAGCAGGGGCAGTTCAAGGTTGGACAGGGTGACAATGTGGGACAGTGGGATGACATCAGGGGGTATCCTTTGCTGGCGGGGGTCTTGGCATCCTACTCTGTCTTCTTCCTAGATCTCAGGTACCGCTTGCAGGGTGGTTCTTCTTCTGCAGGAGGTGGGGTTCTGGTGGCCTGTTGTTGTGTGGGGGCCTCCTGTCCACTAGCGCCGGCGGAGGTGGTAGGCTGTTCCTGGTCCATGCTAGTGACAGGGGCCCTTTGTGGTGCCACATGGTCCCGCAATGTGGTGACAATCTGGTTAAGAGCCACGACGATGGTCCCCATTGCGGAACTAATGGCTCAGGGTTCTTCCCTGAACCCCATGTACTGTTCCTCCTGCAGTACCTGGATCTCCTGGAACCTGGCCAGTACCGTAGCCATTGTCTCCTGGGAGCGGTGGTATGCTCCCATTATGGAGGAGAGGGCCTCGTGGAGAGTGGGTTCCCTGGGCCTGTCCCCCCCCTGTCGCACAGCAGCCCTCCCAGTTCCCCTGTTTCCCTGGGCCTCTATCCCCTGGACCGTGTGCCCACTACCACTGCCCCCAGGTCCCTGCTGTTGTTGGGGTGGTGGGTCAACCTGGGTGCCCTGTAGTGGTGGACACACCGCTGATTGACTTGTCCTGGAGACAGAGGCATGGGCCCGCTGGGTGGGAGCTGTGCTGGTGTTCCCAGAGAGGGGTAGGTCTGCTGTGGCCTGTGGCTGTGTGAGGGGAACTGACTGTCCCGAGGTCCCCGATGGGCCGGGCTGGTCATCTGGGTCCAGGGAGACAGAGCTACTGTCATCACTGGGGGCCTCTTCTGGGAGTGGGATGGACATTTCTGGACCCTCCTGGGCGGTGTGGTGGCGTTCGGGTCCTGCAGGGGTATAAGAGTATGGTTATTGCTTCTGTGTGTGCCATAGTGTGCAATGGGTGGGTGGGCGTGTACCCCAGTGCTGGCATTCCCTTGTGGGGGCTGTTGTGACGGTGGCTTGTGGGGGAGATGGGTATGTGCAGTGGGCATGCTTTGGTGATGGGTGTCCATGCTTTGTGGACGCATGCAGGGCTAGGTGTTGGGATGGGTGGGTTGTGATGGTGAGCCATTTGCAAGGAGTTGGTGTGATGGGGGTGAGGGTGGGGGTATGATTTGGAATGCAGGTGGGGTGGGGGGAATGAAGTAGTGAAGATTTGACTTACCAGAGTCCATTCCTCCAGCTACTCCTGTGAGGCCCTCAGGATGCAGGATGTGCAATACTTGCTCCTCCCATGCTGTAAATTCTGGGGGAGTAGGTGGGGGTCCGCCGCCAGTCTTCTGCACCACGATGTTGTGCCTTGATACCATGGAACGCACCTTCCCCCGTAGGTCGTTCCACCGCTTCCTGATATCGTCCCGATTTCGTGGATGCTGTCCCACAGCGTTGACCCTGTCCACTATTCTTTGCCATAGCTCCATCTTCCTGGCAATGGTGGTGTGCTGCACCTGTGTCCCGAAGAGCTGGGGCTCTACCCGAACTATTTCCTCCATCATGACCCTGAGTTCTGCGTCAGAAAACCTGGGGTGTCTTTGGGGTGCCATGGGGTGGTGTTGATGAGGTGTGGGGTGGTGTATGTGTTGTAGAGTGTGGTGAGTGTGGTGGTGTATGGCGTTTTGTGTGTGGATATTGTGTGGGTGATGTTGTGATTTGCCTCTGTGTGATGGTGTACTCTATTCTGTGCTGTCTCTCTCTGGCCTTCAGTCGCAATTGTGGTCGTAAGGGTTTGTGGGTGATGTAGGTGTGTGTTTTATATTGTAATGGGTGTGTGGGAGTGGTGTGTGTATGTGTCTCAGGTGTGTGTATTTTGAATTGTCCAATGTGGCTGTGTTTTGTAAAGGTGTATTTTGAGCACGGCGGTGTGTACCACCAATGGAATACCGCGGTTGAAAGACCGCTGCGGGGATTTGTGGGTCGGAATAGCATGGGAGTATTTCTGTTGGCGTGACGTGGAGGTTTGGTCATGCCAGTTTTTCGCTGCCCGTTGGTGTGGCGGACTTTTGTTGTTGTCGGGTTTTTGGCGGATTGCCAGTTGCGGGTCAGAATGACCGTGGCGGTTTACCACGACCGCGGCGGTGTTATGGCGGTCTTCTGACCGGCGGTAAGCGCCTTTTACCGCCGAGGTCAGAATGACCCCCTATGTTTGTACTGTGACTGTCCACTAAAACCTAAGAAAAAGACAGAGGGGGTTATTACAACTTTGGAGGAAGGTGTAAATCCGTCCCAAAAGTGACGGATATACCACCAGCCATATTACGAGTCCATTATATCCTATGGAACTCGTAATACGGCTGGTGGTATATCCGTCACTTTACCGTCACTTTTGGAACGGATTAACACCTCCTCCAAAGTTGTAATAACTGACAGAATCAGGAAACTAAGGTACCTGAAACCTTGGGAGGCAAATGTTTCGGGTGTACAGACTGATTCAGTATCAAGGACTCTAGCTCAAACATCTTGCATACAATATAACCATAATCTGTTTTTGACTGCTCACTTATCTTGGAATGAGGGTTCAGTGGATTTCCAGTTACTAGTAGACTCAGGGGCTACTGGGAATTTTATGGATCTATCCTCCGCTTCTTGTTACGGTATTCCATGTAAACAGAAATCTCAGGTAGATGAAGTCAAGACTAACAAGGCTAGTGCTCTAAAGTCAAGCCCCATAACACACACTACCACCACCCTGTGGCTGAAACCCACATGGAGACTATAAAGTTTGACTTGATTCAAGCCCCACAGTTCCAAACTGTTCTGGGAATACAATGGTTAGAGTCTCACAATCCAAACACTGATTGGAAGTCGTACTGGTCCCTTTTGCTCTTTGTTTTGCAAAGAACATTGCACAAAAACAATCTCTATGCATCTCAGGAAAAAAACACCACAGTATTGTTGAAGGATTTAGGTCCTCAGATAGCTCTGTGCTACCAAGATCTAGCAGACGTCTTGGATAAACAGAAGGCCACTACCCTTTCCCGCATTGCTCATTTGATTGCCAAATCGACATGATTCCTGGGGCCCGCATACCATGCAGCAGGATCTATGCATTAAACAAAAAGAAACAATCCATCTTAGGAAATAACTAGATAAAATAAAATGTATAGGATCCATCAGGCCTTCCCGTTCTGCGGCCTCTTCCTCTTTTTCTTCGTACCAACAAAAGGGAGTGATTTGTGCACCTGCCTAAATTACAGAGGGGGTCATTCCGACAGAATGCCGCCCGCCGGCCCAGCAGGAAAGCCCCTTCAACAATCAAGCCGGCTCCGAATGGAGCCGGCGGAGTTGAAGGGGTGCGACGGGTGCAGTGGCACCCGTCGCGATTTTCAGTGTCTGCACAGCAGACACTGAAAATCTTTATGGGGCCCTGTTAGGGGGCCCCTGCACTGCCCATGCCAGTGGCATGGGCAGTGCAGGGGCCCCGAGGGGCCCCACAACACCCATTCCCGCCATCCTGTTCCTGGTGGTAAGAACCGCCAGGAACAGGATGGCGGGAAGGGGGTCGGAATCCCCATGGCGGCGCTGCAAGCAGCGCCGCCACGGAGGATTCCCTGGGCCAGGGGAAAACCAGTGGGAAACCGCCGGTTCCCCTTTTCTGACCGCGGCTTTACCGCCGCGGTCAGAATGGCCCAGGAAGCACCGCCAGCCTGTTGGCGGTGCTTCACCGGTCGTTGGCCCTGGCGGTCGGTGACCGCCAGGGTCAGAATGACCCCCAGAGTCCTTAATGATGTCACTGTTAAGAACCGCTATCCTTTACCGCTTATTTCCAGTTTTTTAGAGAAAGTAAAGGATGCACGAGTGTTCACTAAGTTAGATCTGAGGGGGCCTATCATCTGGTGCGAGTGAGGGAGATAAGTGGAAGATAGCCTTCTGTACCAAGCTCAGCTTGTATGAATTCCTGATAATGTCGTTTGAGTTGTGTAATGTCCCTGCAGCCTTTCAGTTCTTCAGAAATGAAGTCTTGAGAGATTTTCGGTATGTATGTGTGGTAGTTTATCTTGATGACATCTTAACCTACTCTCCCCCTCTATTACAGAGCATCAGAAACATGTAAGAGATGTACTACAGAGATTACGGGAGAACAAACTCTTTGTCAAACTAGAGAAGTGTGAGTTCCATGCACCTAAGGTTTCCTTTTTGGGCTATGTTCTATCTTCAGAAGGAGTTAGTTTGGATCCCCTAAAGGTTACAGTATCTACCAATGGAACACCCCAAAGTCGGTGAGAGAAGTCCAAAGTTTTCTAGGATTCGCCAACTTTTACTGGTGGTTCATAGATCATTTTTTCTCAGTGGTAACTTCTATAATTCAGCTCTTTACAAAGGGAAAAGTAATTCAATGGAATGAGGCAGGGGAGCAAGCATTTCAAAAATTTAAAGAGGCTTTTGTTAAAGCCCCCATTTTGCAACACCCCAGTACTCCATATCTATTCATCGTGGAGGAAGATACACCTCATGCTGCAGTGGGGAGGTCTTAACTCAGAGAAACAAATCAACAGGTCAGCTTCACCCTATAGCTTATTTTTCCTATGCACTTAATTCAGCAGAAGAAATTACTCAGTTGGGGACGGGAGGAGCCAAAATGGCGGCCGGGACGGTCGCTTGATTCGAGCGCTCCGTCCCCGGCTCGATCGAAGCATCCTGGAAGGCGCCCCCCCGCAGCCTTGCTGAGGCGGCCGGGACGGCGGCTCGAGCGGGAGGGACCGGGGTGTCTATTGTGAGCTGTGTGCGCCCCTCGGAGAGCGGGCGAACCGGAGCCGGGTCTTGCGGGCTCGCGCCCGGTGCGACACCGAGCGGGAGGAGCTGCTCCGGCGGCCCTGATCGCGCTATCGCCTAGCGCGGCCGCCTCCCGCCCCTGAATTTGCTCGTGACCGGGGGGGCTGAAGCGCCACGGCCAAAGCGGGCCGCATAGCGAAATTTGCAAGGCGCCCTGAGGCACGTGAAGCTGGTGCCGGCCTGAGGGGCCAGTGCACCATTTTGAATGCCGCCGCGGCAGAAGCCGCGTGTACACGCTACAGAAGAACGGAGAAGGGGCCCCCCTGCCCAGAAACGAAGACACATTGCGGTGGCAGTTCAGTAGGATGCAGGGGATATCAAAGTAGAGCCAAAGGAACGAGGTGAGAAGGGCACCTGAGTGGGGGGGGGGAATATCAAAACCAAAGCAGTGGGGAAACTCCTGGACTTCTGGACACCCCCCCCACCTCATCATTAACGCAAGGGCGCAAGATTAATGTGGGCCGCGTGCCTCCGTGAGCTCGGACCTATCAATCAGCACAGTATAGACGGCTGGTGCAAGCCGCGGGCGCGTGGGCTACGCTGGACGCCCCCTGCAGTGGGCGCCTGCCGCGACTGTCCTTTGCTACACGGAGCCCATCCGTGGCCCCGACATTCGCCCTGACCTGTGGCCTCTCCCGTGAGGCGCCGCCTCTCCCGGCCCTCAAATACGCTCCCCCTCCATTAGGGGAAACCTCTGGCACCAAGCCCTGCCATCACACATGAGGAGGTGAGTGCTCCCTTCCAGCTTTTACGCCCCCGCACACCCTGGTGGGCCCAGCGGACAGTCCCACAGGAACTTAACGCCGGATCACCAAATTAATCAATGGCTGCAGCATTTGTTAATGAATACAAGGACCCAGGCTGCAAACACGGCTGAATAAGGCTACACCATCCCTCGACATTGCTGGCCAATCTGACGCTCTTAACGTCAAATGTGTACTCCACGCCCAGGTCACTCAGTAAAAGTTTAAATCAACGAATTAGGAAAACTAAAAGTGCAAAATCACTGCAGATTGGTTGGTGATCTCAGAACAGCCAAAATGGCCGGCAGAGCCAAATCAGCTAAGAACTCGGACCGAACCACTCAAGGGCTAACGCCTGCCGATCAACAATCCAACCCATCCCTATAGTCACTAGAAAGCACACTTCTTGCGCATTCTGCTCAGTTTGAGAAAGTATTGCAGGCAATATTGGACACTAAGGGGGTCATTCCGGCCGGGGACCACGGAAGCACCGCCAACAGGCTGGCGGTGCTTCCAGGGCCATTCTGACCGCGGCGGTAAAGCCGCGGTCAGAAAAGGGGAACCAGCGGTTTCCCGCCAGTTTTCCCCTGGCCCAGGGAATCCTCCATGGCGGCGCTGCTTGCAGCGCCGCCATGGGGATTCCGACCCCCTTCCCGCCAGCCTGTTTCTGGCGGTTTACACCGCCAGAACCAGGATGGCGGGAACAGGTGTCGTGGGGCCCCTGGGGGCCCCTGCACTGCCCATGGCACTGGCATGGGCAGTGCAGGGGCCCCCTAACAGGGCCCCATGAAGATTTTCACTATCTGCTTTGCAGACAGTGAAAATCGCGACGGGTGCTACTGCCGCCCGCCGCGGTCAGAATGACCGCCTAAGTCATCTCTGGAAAGCAGAATTGATGCAGTTGCGCAGGACTTGAACCTTTTGCGAGTGGACCACTGAAGCCTAGCTGAAAAAGTGAAAACAACAGAAGCTGAAATAACCGACTTAACTCCAATAGCGCAAGGGAACCAAAAACAGATCCAGCGCATGGATGAGGAGCTGAAGATACTTTGGAGGAGATCGGAGGAAATAGAGAGCAGGGCGCGTCAAAATAATGTGAGGTTTCTGGGATTTCCAGAAAGTATGCGACAACCGGAATCAGAAATTTCCCTAGAGCAGTGGCTAATCAAGGAGGTGTTAAATGGGGCTCCATCTAAGTTTTTTTCAGTCGAAAGGGCTTACAGAATTCCGGGTAGACCTCCGGCCCCCGGCCAGTCACCCAGACCATTGATTGCTAGATTCTTGAACTACAGAGATCGAGATGCAATATTGCAACAATTTCGCAGTAAAGGCCCATTCAAGTATGAAGACTCGAACATTAACGCATACCCAGACTTTACGAAAGAGGTGCAGAACCAACGCAATTCTTTCGTCAAAATTAAGCAACGCCTACAGGAACACAACATAAAATACGCCTTGCTCTTCCCAGCCAAACTAAGGGTAGTAATGGAGGACCGTACCCATATATTCACAAACCCCGAAGATGCCTGGACATAGCTACACGCCAAGGGCCTAGCACACCCCCGGGAGGAGAAGGAGGGGGACGAGAAATGGCGAAATCCCGCTGCAAGGAAGCGATCCAAAAAACGCGCCAGAGGCCAGCCCAATGACTGGCAAGCAGCAGAAGAAAGAGCAAAAGTGCTAAAAGAGACGCCGTTACACATGCAAAGTCACAGTGCAACTGCTAGGGAACTCCCAGAGCTGGGATCGGACTCAGACACGGCCAGCTCCGCATCCACGCTAACAGGAGAATTAGGTGGGCCAAAGGTCACCCCAGAACTGCTGACGAACTTTAAGTATACGCACACGTCCATAGAGACCACCAGCGATGATGCTCGAAACCTGGAAATCTGCAGAGACTTTGTGGCACCCCCGAGATGTGGGACAATGTGCCTCCAACAATATGCATCTTTGATATAAACACTAAGCTAAGTGATTGGGGGCATATGAGGGCGGAACATTATTGGCGAGCGGGACCAGAGGGAACAAACTCATGCCTAGGGGGGGCGCCTGACGATATCGGCAGACTAAGGGCCTCATTCCGGGCCTGGCGGGGCCCGCCAGAATACCGCTGCGCGGTGAAAAGACCGCCGCGGTTATTCTGGGTTTCCCGCTGGGCTGGCGGGCGACCGCCAGAAGGCCGCCCGCCAGCCCAGCGGGAAACACCCTTCCATGAGGATGCCGGCTCCGAATGGAGCCGGCGGAGTGGAAGGGGTGCGACGGGTGCAGTTGCACCCGTCGCGATTTTCAGTGTCTGCATGGCAGACACTGAAAATCTTGGTGGGGCCCTGTTACGGGGGCCCCTGCAGTGCCCATGCCATTGGCATGGGCACTGCAGGGGCCCCCCAGGGGCCCCACAACACCCCATACCGCCATTCTCTTCCTGGCGTCCAAAACCGCCAGGAACAGGATGGCGGTATGGGGCTCGGAATCCCCATGGCGGCGCAGCAAGCTGCACCGCCATGGAGGATTCCCCGGGGCAGCGGGAAACCGGCGGTGCACCGCCGGTTTTCCGTTTGCCCATGGGAGCACCGCCAGCCTGTTGGCGGTGCTCCTGCGGTCGTTGGCCCTGGCGGTTTTTACCGCCAGGGTCAGAATGACCCCCTAAGTCTGCGGCAAGATGTGAGCCCCTCATAAGAGCCACATCTGTACGATATGAGAATCCCACTAAGCAAATCCAACTGGATATGGGTTATTTCACGCGTCTTTAAGTTTTGTAGTTTCACTGTAGTTGTTAGTAGTATAGGGGGTTTAATAAGGGAAGTTGGGGATAATAATTTAGTAGAAATGCAAGGACCGGAATTACTTAATACACAAAATGAACACCTGCACCCGCTATATTTAAATACCAGCTACAGAAAGGCAGAGACCAGGCGGGCCAACTCTAGAGCCCAGATCCTCAACACAGCAATGCACCCTCAGAACCCCATATGATGTCTTCCCGCAACAATACTAAAAACCAGTATATTATAATAACATGGAATATCAGGGGTCTTGGGGCGCTGAGTAAACAGGCTAGAGTGCACGCTCGACTTAAACGACTAGGAGTGCATATTGCTATTTTGCAAGAGACACACATGTTAGAGGGGGACCTACGCGACTTGCGCACGAAGTGGGGAGGCCAGTTGATAGGCACAACATACTCGGCCTTCGCAAGGGGGGTGTTGATCTGGATAGCGGCAGGAGTTCCATTCCTCTTGTCATCACACAAGATAGACCAGGGAGGGAGATACGTAGTTGTGGAGGGCAGACTTGATGGCAGACAAATGGCGGTGGTCGGGGTATACGCTCCAAACAGTGGCATCACGGGTTTTCTCACCACTCTCACTCCAACATTGCTGTCCCACCCCATGGCCCTAGCCATTTGGGGCGGTGATTTCAATAGCACCCCATCTGTAGCATTGGACAGAACCAGTGCCTATTCGAGCACACTAACCAATAGGAAACCCATAGGTCCCCTGCAAGAATGGGTAAACGTTATGGGACTTCATTACATATGGCGACTAGGCCATCCAGAACAAAAAGAATATTAATTTTACTCAGTACCACATAACACCCATTCTAGAATAGACATAGTATGGGGCACTCGCGAAATAGGGGCACTGGTCACTGAATCTGAATACTTAGCAAAGACGCTCTCAGATCATGCGCCTCTGAGAGTAACACTGAACTAGGGTAGGGCACGTCAGGCAGTCCCCACTTGGAGATTCCAGGCGGAGGCTTTACAAGACCAAGCATTCGCCGAAACATTGGGGAAATCTATAAGCCAATATTGGGAAATAAACGCTATGTCTGCAACAACTCGGGCGATAGAGTGGGACGCCCATAAAGTAGTAGCACGCAGAGTATGTATATCCACTACATGGGGAGTGAGACGCTCCTTACAGGCAGAGATTAGCAAATTAGAGAAGGAGTTAAGGACAGCGGAAAAAGCGGTAGCGCTAGGGGAAATCTCCAACACTGTCCTCAAAGAAAAGCGCTCAAAATATAATGATGCAGATAACAGGCTCCGCTGTCACGACTATAACTACTATTTAACTAGGTTGCAAACGGAAGGAGATAGATCAAGTAGAATGTTAGCATGGCTACTCCGCGAAGATAGACAACAAGCTCTGATATGTGCCATCCGTGTGGGCGCGCAAGAGATGGCTACCACACAAGTAGAAATAAACGAGACGTTTAGGAATTATTACTCAAACTTATACACTAAACGCACCTCATGCACAGCTACACAACGTGAGGCTTTTCTTGCGGACTCCCTCCTGCCCCAACTATCACAAACAGATAGAGATATAATCGAATCCCCAATAACAACAGAAGAAATAGAACTAGCCCTTGCACAGCTGCCCAGGAACAGAGCGCCCGGTGCAGATGGCCTCCCCTCGGAATATTATAAAGCCTATTTACCCAGCCTGAAATCCCATTTGCTAGGAGTGTTCACAGAGGCGTGGACTAAAGAAAGCCTACCTATATCCCAAAGGGAAGCTATGATAGTGGTACTCCCTAAACAGGGCCGAGACCATACGGATGTTAAATCCTATAGACCACTATCGCTGCTAAATACAGACTGCAAAATATTAAGCAAAATATTAGCTAATAGATTAGCTCCCCTCATGCATTCATTGATACACGTAGATCAAAATGGCTTCATCCCAAAGCGTAACACCTTCCTAAATATTCGCATACTGCTGAGCATAATGGGGGACACCCCTCGAGATGCACAAGAGGAAATGGTGCTCTCACTAGACATAGAAAAGGCCTTTGATACGCTGGAGTGGGATTTCTTATTGGCTACGATGGCCCGCATGGGAATAGGCCCTAATTACATCCGTTGGGTCCGGACATTGTATTCCAATCCAAGTGTGAGGGTGAAGACGGGCGGGGTGATATCTGACAGTTTCCTGATCTCCCGGGGGACACGGCAGGGATGTCCTCTATCCCCGCTATTGTTTGCCATAGCAATGGAACTGCTAGCGGCAAGAATACGCCTCATGGAACACGAATGGGGAATTATTAGAAAAGGGTTATATCACACAGTCTCCTTATATGCAGATGATACTTTAATATATATCAGAAACGGCTGTGCAGTTATTCCATCTGTAATATCCTTATTGGCTGAATTTGGAGGCCTGTCAGGCCTTGTGGTAAATTGGGAGAAGTCCTGTGTGTTCCCCCTGGCAAAAAGGGCCCCCAATAATCAGGTTGCCCCTGAGCTAGGGCACCTAAAGTGGTGTCCGACAACATTTAAATATCTTGGGATAAACATATATCATGACACAGAAGACTTAAGAGACGGGAATCTGGGGAGGGCGCTAATCTCCATAAAAGGCTCTCTGCAATTCTGGATCAAGCTCCCGCTCTCGCCACCCGGCAAGGTGGCGATTGCAAATATGTTGATCCTACCTAGGCTGCTATATTATTTTGCGGCCCTGCCGATAACTATTCCCAAAAGCTTTTTCGGCAATTTAAACACAGCTCTACTGCAGCTCATCTGGGGTGGTGGCAGAGCACGGGTGGCACTAACCACATTGCAATGCCCGCTGGATAACGGCGGCCTGGGAACTCCTAATTTTGAAAGATACTACGCAGCCGCACAACTTTAGTGGGTCTAATATTGGATCCACAGACCAGAGCAGGCAGAACCCACGAGCCTAGAGCCTCGGCGGAACGGGACCCCCCTCATTAATTGGCTGACGTCTAAGCCCCCCAAACCGGAACAGGTCAACCCATTGCCTGCAGTTGGGCACGTGTGCTGGGCTAAATATGTGCAAAAAGGAGCGGATAAGCTTCCTTACTCCCCACACATACCACTAAATTATTTATTTGCGGGGACCGCAGCCGGAATGCAAGCTGCGAGGACGTGGAGTGAAGCAGGAATACAGACAATAGGAGATTGTTTCGAAGATGGCAAATTAATGACGTTTGAGGCTCTCCAGGCCCTCACCGAGATAAATCCGGGTCAGTTCCTGACATACCACGCCGTATGTCACGAAATTAGAAAAATATGGGGGGTAGGCACTTCGGAACCAGCGATCTCCCCAGTGCTCCACCAGCTTTTACAACATAATGACCAAACAAAAATAATATCCAGTTTATACAGAACCCTCAACAAGATTCCCGAACCACAGGCAGGGAGAGCCTGGGGATGATGGAACGCAGTACTCCCCAACCCGATCCCACAGGCAGACTGGCCAAAGGCCTTGTCCCACACCCGAGGCGTGTCAAGGAATCCCAGATTTAGATATACTCAATTCAATTACACGCACCAAACATATCTCTCCCCAGCCAGGATAAAGCGTATGTTCCCCGATTCTGTGCCAGTATGCCCAAGATGCAAAACACCGTCAGCACCCTTCTACCACATGGTATGGGATTGCCCTAATATACAAACGGCGTGGGCGGAGGTGGTAGGGGAGGTATCTGAGTTAACGGGGCTTGCACTGATAGCAGACCCCGGGTCCTGCCTGCTGGGACTGAGAAAGAGACCAAAAAAACAAAGATTCCTACACAAGTTTATAGACTTAGCCTTTTTAATGTACAAAAGACTAATAGCGATACACTGGAAAGCCCCCAAGGCTCCTGATCTGAAATCCTGGCATTCTCTAATAATACGATGGGCTCGCGCTGAATACCAGGTACTAAAAAGAATGGTGGGCGAGGGGCGACAACGTACTGGGTGCACCACCTGGGAGGATCTGGTAACAAAATTGGAGGCCAAAAACGATGAGATGCCTCCTTGAACTGGGGAACACATACTCGCAATAACTACGAAATAAATCCCACTGCATCCCCCACTACAGAAACAAAGCCCATAGGGCACCCAGACACCACAGCACATGCGCATCACCCCTTTCCCTCTCTCTAGTAACAATAATCCGTTAAATCTCCGTCACTGCAGCACCAGCGACACATGCGGAGCAGAAAACCTGGGTAGCTGCCTGCATTCACCAATATGGATGGAGCCCCCGTTAGGCAGCTAGGGAACTCACGCACGCAAAACAGGGCCCACACTGGTCACGAGCGAATGCCTTTATAAAATAAATAACAAAGGACAAATCTATGGCGGGTGCAATTAGAAATGATACTGTAAAACTGGAAGTGTTCCGTGTTTTGCTTATAGGGGGGGTTTGTGATTGTTAAATGGTTTAGATACTAGTTATTGTGCTGGTTTATCCTGTGGTTGAAAATTGAGCAATTTGTATTACATATCTGAAACATAAAATCAATAAAAATATCTAAAAAAAAATAAAAATACTCAGTTGGGGACAAAGACCTAGTGGCCATCAAAAAGGCATTTGAGGAATGGCAACATTTCTTAATGGGTGCATTACATACAATTACTGTGATTATGGATCACAGGATCCTAAAATTCTTAAAATCTGCTAAGGCCCTGTCAATGAGACAGTTAAGGTGGACTCAATTCTTTACTACCTATGATGTTGTAATACAATTCAGGTCAGGCAGACAATATGGGAAGGCTGATGCATCTGCCTCCATGATGACTGGTTGTGAAGTATATATGTACAATAAATATAAATGTTGCCAGTAGGTAGTTATAGTTAGGACCATGTTTTTTGACTTGCCTGTAACTTTGGCACGTTTCACGAATCTCCACTAAATGTGCCCCGGTGATTCTTTTTACACTTGTAAAGTTTCGGGGTGATCAATCAATCGGGGGCTGAGAAAATGGGGGGAGGGGTCAAAAAAGTTGTGTTTCCCATGTTGATTCCCATAGGACCCTTAGACATGACTACAGCCCGAAACGCTGCATGGAATTACAACAGATTTGGCATAAAGGTAGCTGTTGGTACGCAGTTTAAGCTTTTGGTTATTTGCTGTAAATCTCTTCAGTAGTTTATGTGAAATTAAGGAAAATCCAAATTTGTATTTCTCTGGCCACAAATAAATTGCGAAAATTCACAAATTTTCCTGAATCCGTGCTAAAATTGGCTGGCCACAACCTGACTAGAACGTTGCGACTGCCAATTTATGTTATGGGGGACGGTCCGCAGGCCTGAAAATAGAAATGATAAGTGATTTAAGGGGTCAGGTTGGAGGTATCGTGACCCCAGGGGTGTGACATAGGGGTGTTTTAGGGTCAAAATATGGGTTTAAAAATAATTTTCTTCACCATGTGTGATATTCTCGAATATCCTTGAATATTCGAGGCTATTCTCCTATTCAAGGATATTTGAGAATATGTAAAAAAAACTTTTTTTAAATCTACACACACACTCAGAGACTCATGCGCCCAGTCACACACCCACTCAGACACTCATGCACCTACTCAGACTTACTCATAGACACACACACTCACTTTCAGACCCACTCACGCACCCACTCACAGAGACAGACAGATGCCCTTTGTCCAATCCCCACTGAGCTTGGCCAAAGGCCATGCGCGGGGTTGGTTGGTTATAAGGGCTTTGCTGCAGGGCCTTACCACAGACCAGGCCCTGCAGTCAGCCCCTGCCGCACATAGCCAAAGTCCGTCTGCGGCGGTAGTTGGATTACCATGTAATATTTAAAATTACTTTACATCAAAAAAATATAGAAATTCACTGAAAAAACAAAGGTTACAGGGACGTTATAGTTAGGTACTGAATTTACTGGTACAAAACCATAGAATTTCAGCAATTATAGTTAGAGTTATTTCAAGTAACTATAACTCGCGCCTTTGCCATGCACAGCTAATTACTCCACATTGTGAGAAACTGGGGCTGATTGCAGAGGCCCCCTAACTTTTTGCCCCCATTTTCCACTTTATGCTGGTGTTTTCCTGACTCTGATGGTGCCCTGGGTACTGCTAACCAGTCCCAGGGCCTGTGCTCTGTGTAAAATGGATATGCAAATTAGGCTAATTATAATTGGCTAAGTTAACCTACCTATAAGTCCCTAGTATATGGTAGGGCATGTAGGTTTAGGGACCACAGCATAGGTGGTGCACACCTAGGTGCATTGCTGAGGTGCCCAGTGTCATTTTAAAAGCAAGCCTGCCTTGCTGGCTGCTTTTAAATTAAAGTTATATGCAAATTCGACTTTGGAATTAAAGGTACTTCCAAAGTCTTAAACTACCTTATTTTTACATATAAGTCACCCCTAAGGTGTGCCCTATGTGCCCCTAGGGCTGGGTGCCATGTAACTATAAGCAGGGACTTTATAAAAATAGATTTATAAGCCCTGGTGAGGTAAAAACAGCCAAATTCGTTTTTCCCTCATTGAAGTAAATGGCCTTCATAGGCTAGAATGGGCAGACTTTATTTTAAATTTTAAAGTCTCCTTAAATGTTACATACGAAGAATTTGGTATCAAATTGATTGTTATAATAAATCCCACAACTTCCAGTTGTTGGATTTAATATAACTAGTGCAGGTAAAAAGTTTAGACTTTACCTAAAAAGTTGCCAATTTCAGCTCTGCATTGTTTTTGCTGCTGTGCTCTGATTGGCCAGCCTGCAGCAGCTTCTGCCAGGCTACTTTAATGAGGTGTGAAGTGGCCTGACTTCACACAAAGGAATGTGCTTGGGGGAGAGAATCTCCCCTCAGCAGATGGTGAGGCAGGAAGGGGGAGGGCTGCCAAACTGGTCTTCAAAGGCAGAGAAGGACATTTGCAGCACCCAGCAACACCCCCACATCCTGCAACCCCAGACAATTAGGTGCCCCCTTGATTAGATTAGGAGAGGGCAGGAGAGGGGTGTGTTTATGATTTTTAGCCACACCAGTGGGTGGGCTCAGCCAGATCTCTCCTCCAAAAATCAGATTCATCCATTTTGGATTTTTAGAGACTGTTGCCTTCTGGGATGGATTTTTGCCACACTTCCCAGGAAGTGGTCATCACAGGGGGACGACCCTGTCCCTGATTGGAGAACCAGGGCCCCCCTGCTTTTCACCCAGGAGCAAGGATAAAACTGGCAGACCTGCACCCACGCCTCAGATCCCCACCAAATTTCAAGAAGAAAGAACTACAAGGAGAAGAAGGACTGCCCTGCTGGACCCCTGGCCTGCACCTGGACCCTGCACTCAGAAAGACTGCACCAGCTGCACACTTGGGCTTCACCACAAGAAGGACTTTGCCTGGCTTCCACTGGTTCAAGGAGGGACTCCCTGTTTGCTACAGGTGAAAAATTGCTAACCAGAGTCCCCTGCACCAACTCCTGAAAAAGTGACCAGCTGACCACTGTCCAGTGGCCAAAAAGGAGTTTGCGCCAGGTGCATTCTGGGAGTTGAAGTCCGCACTTCCCAAGGACCATCACAGAACTTCTGGACCCTTGGGGTGAGCTGTGGACCCCAAAAGAACCTTAAAAGAACATCTGGGTGAAGCCCCAGAAGTTTGGAAAAGATTGGAGAAATTTTGGAAAAAAGCTCCATAAAGTGACCGACCCGACGCGGAAATTCTAGCCGGCTTGCCTCAACCGCGACCCGGCCTGACTTCGTGGTTCGTCCCGGTAAAGAAAAACATCCAAAAAAGAGACTAAGTCCGAACGTAAAAAGTTGACCGGGACCTTCCAGCCATCGTATCCGAGAAGGGCTCCACGGACATCGGATCAAGATCCAGGTTTACCCCGGTCGAAGGATTTTCATCTCGAAAAAACGACTAAGTCCGAAGGTAAAAATCACCACCGAGGAAACCGACTTCGCGTATCCGGACAAGGGCTCCAGGAGGTCGGATCCAACTGGCAGCTTCGTCCCGGTGAAGAAAAACTTCAAAATAAAGACTAAGTCAGAAGGTAACTTTTTAACCGAGGCTTCCCGCGACCTGTAGCCGAGCAGGGCTCCATCGCGGTCGGCCTGAAAGTTTGACTTTGTCCCGGTCCTGGTGCAACCAGATGACCCGATTGGCGCTTTTTGTTTCTATGCGCTAGAAAATAATAATACTTTAAAAATTCATATCTCCGGTTCCCCTGAACCGATTTTAATCGTTTTTGTATCATTTTAAAGATAAAAATATAAGCTATTTTTATAAATTGGTTTTGGATTTTTAAACTGTTTCCTGTGTTTTATTTAATTACTGTTGTGTGATATTTGAATGCTTTACACTTTGTCTCCTAAGTTAAGCCTTGACGCTCGATGCCAAGCTACCAAGGGTAGAGCTGGGATTAATTTACTGAGACCTAACTGTACTTTTGTGGAGGTTTGTGGCTTGTTGCTAGGTGTAGGTACCTACCTGCCCTACCAATAACCCATTTTCCAACATAATTGGAAGCAGCGACGGGATCCTGTACTTGTGTTCAATATCACGTTACAGTTTTAGATAAAACAAATTAAAAATCCTTTAAATTGTCCTAGTGCAAAAATTGTTTTTAATTTTTAATTTTAATTTTTTTTTTTTAATTAATTTGGATTAATTTCAATTATTGAATTTTTGTAATTTTTCTAAATTCTTGTTTCCAATTTTTGCAAAAAGTTTTTGATTGACACAAAACTAGGGAACCATGGAGCTTGATCTGGCTAGCCTACCCACACTGACAGTAGTCCAGCTTAGGGGGTTGTGTATTGAGAGAGGGTTGCCTGCAACCCCTGATCTCAGGAAGCAAATCCTGATTAAATCCCTGACAGCATGGGCTGAGGCCCAAGAGGTAGAGACAGAGGAAGCTCCAGAGGGGGAAGAAAAAGAGGAAGATGCTAACTCTAACCACTCAGGGGAGGGAAGGCATCAGACCCCAAGTGAGGAAGAGGAGGAACGGTCCTCACTGGATACAGTCACTAGGGGCAGACCCAAAGCTAGTGGTAGGAAGAGGGTCCTTTCAGGAGGAGAGAACCCATCCATCAGGGAAAGAGAGCTGGAAGCCCAGCTAGCCTACATAGCTTTGGAAGCAGATAAGCTGGCCCTAGAAAAGCAAAAGTGGGCATACAAAGAAAAAAGAGATGGAAGCAGCGATAAAGAAGCTGAGGTGTCCATGGGTGGGGGAGTTTGCCCCAGATTACCCAAGGGGGTGGTTCCTGCTTATGTAGAGGGGGATGACATAGATAAGTGGCTAGGGGCCTTTGAGAGGGCACTCCAAATGAGAAGGGTTAGGCCTCAATACTGGGGTTCCCTTTTGTGGGAGTTGGTCCCCAACTCAGGGAGGGATAGGCTTCTGACCTTAAGGGGGGAGGAGGCAGATTCATACCCTAGTATGAAGAGGTGCTTAGTCAAGAAGTTTGGTCTGACCCCAGAGCAATATAGAATGAAGTTCAGGGACACCCAGAAGGTCAGTACCCAGTCTTGGGTTGACTTTGTGGACACCTCACTAAAGGCACTAGAGGGCTGGATTATTGGCAACAAAGTAAATACTTATGAGGGGTTATACAATCTGATCATGAGAGAGCACATCTTGACCAATTGTATCCAAGAAAGGTTACGCCAGCATCTAGTGGACTCTAAGCAGACCAACCCTAGAGAGCTACGGGAGGCAGCTGATGAGTGGTTGAGAACCAGGGTGGTTGTCAAGTCCCAGGGGGGAGACTCCAAGAAGGGGGGGACAGGTCCCCAAAAACCTAAAGAGGGAGGTGGTAAGCCCACCACAGAGACTCCCTCTGTACCCCAGAACCCTAAGAAGGAGGAGAGTAAATCCCACTCCCACTCTGACATGCAGAGACAGGGAGACCCAGGGTTAAAAAAACTCTTGGACAGTAGGGCTTGCTTTGACTGTCAGCAGACAGGTCACTTCAGAGGAGATGCAGCCTGTCCAAAGAAGGTGGTTAGCACTGGGCTGTCCAGTGTAGCCATAGAGGAGGATTCCTCAGATGATGAAGTCCTCCTAGCATTGTGCTGGGAGACAGGACCAGATGGTAAGCTGGTGATCCCTGAGGGTGGGAGTAGGCACTTCCACCACATTCAAGTGAATGGGATCCCTACCACTGGCCTGAGAGACACCTGTGCCAGTCACACTGTGGTGAGTGACCGGTTAGTGACCCCAGACATGTATGTCCCAGAAAAGACAAAGAAAGTCAGGATAGCCACAGGGGAGGTCACCTCCAAACCTGTAGCCATAGTGCCCCTAGAGAGGGAGGGTATCCTTGACTGGATTAGGGTGGTAGTCAGTGCTGACCTTCCCCTAGATTGTATCCTGGGCAATGACCTCCCAGAGGTGAGTCTGGTCACAGATGGGGTGGTCGCCCAGGGCGCCCCCCCAACCCAAAGTCCTGGGGAGTCAGTCCCTACAGTTAGGAGACAGGGGTCCCCAAGAAAAGGAAAGAAGAAAAGGAAGGGTAGGCCACTCTTAAAGAGAGTTCCAGGGAGCCAAGGGCCTTCTGCCCCAGTAAGGGGGGAGCCCAGAGGTGGCACTGGTGAGGCCTCACCTGACCCCAAGGAAGTCCTGAGTAGTCAGGCAGCTGTCCAGATGCAAGGTGTTGCCCCTGCACTGACAGAAGGGAGAGTGGAAGGAGGGTGTCTGCCACAGGAGGTGGTAGCCCCCCACTCTAGACAGCAAGAGGGGTGCCAGGACCCCAAAGTTGCCCCTAAAGCAGCTCAGCCACCTGTCAGTGGAGAGCTTAGGGTGTGGTTCTGGGTACTGACAGCTGTCAGTAGCCTCTGCTGGGTGCTAGCCTTCCTGGCAGCACTGTACTTGGCCTGGGAGGCAGACCCCAGGGCCAATAGCAAAGTAGGCCCCCTGACCCTGTTGGTCATGGTGGGGTTGCTCAAGTGTTGGGTGACCTCTTTGGGTAAGCTAGGTGTTGCCCTAGCAAAGTTAGGAGTAGGGGAGGTGGGCACCTCACTACCCAAGTTGACAGAGAGAGAGGAGGAAGACCCCCCTAGAGGGAAGTTTCAGTTTGAGTTGGGTCCTTTTACTGTTGGGATGGCTTCACTACCCAGAGGGAGTGACCCTGACAGGAGGATATAAGGCAGAGTAGGCCCTGCAAAGGGACAGCCAGTTTTCTTCACTGTCTTCCTCGCCTAACAAGCCAGGAAGACTCTCCCAGGGTTGGGCTGAGTCTCCTGGGCGTGTGGGCTGGGGGGGGGGGTTGTGTGAGAAACTGGGGCTGATTGCAGAGGCCCCCTAACTTTTTGCCCCCATTTTCCACTTTATGCTGGTGTTTTCCTGACTCTGATGGTGCCCTGGGTACTGCTAACCAGTCCCAGGGCCTGTGCTCTGTGTAAAATGGATATGCAAATTAGGCTAATTATAATTGGCTAAGTTAACCTACCTATAAGTCCCTAGTATATGGTAGGGCATGTAGGTTTAGGGACCACAGCATAGGTGGTGCACACCTAGGTGCATTGCTGAGGTGCCCAGTGTCATTTTAAAAGCAAGCCTGCCTTGCTGGCTGCTTTTAAATTAAAGTTATATGCAAATTCGACTTTGGAATTAAAGGTACTTCCAAAGTCTTAAACTACCTTATTTTTACATATAAGTCACCCCTAAGGTGTGCCCTATGTGCCCCTAGGGCTGGGTGCCATGTAACTATAAGCAGGGACTTTATAAAAATAGATTTATAAGCCCTGGTGAGGTAAAAACAGCCAAATTCGTTTTTCCCTCATTGAAGTAAATGGCCTTCATAGGCTAGAATGGGCAGACTTTATTTTAAATTTTAAAGTCTCCTTAAATGTTACATACGAAGAATTTGGTATCAAATTGATTGTTATAATAAATCCCACAACTTCCAGTTGTTGGATTTAATATAACTAGTGCAGGTAAAAAGTTTAGACTTTACCTAAAAAGTTGCCAATTTCAGCTCTGCATTGTTTTTGCTGCTGTGCTCTGATTGGCCAGCCTGCAGCAGCTTCTGCCAGGCTACTTTAATGAGGTGTGAAGTGGCCTGACTTCACACAAAGGAATGTGCTTGGGGGAGAGAATCTCCCCTCAGCAGATGGTGAGGCAGGAAGGGGGAGGGCTGCCAAACTGGTCTTCAAAGGCAGAGAAGGACATTTGCAGCACCCAGCAACACCCCCACATCCTGCAACCCCAGACAATTAGGTGCCCCCTTGATTAGATTAGGAGAGGGCAGGAGAGGGGTGTGTTTATGATTTTTAGCCACACCAGTGGGTGGGCTCAGCCAGATCTCTCCTCCAAAAATCAGATTCATCCATTTTGGATTTTTAGAGACTGTTGCCTTCTGGGATGGATTTTTGCCACACTTCCCAGGAAGTGGTCATCACAGGGGGACGACCCTGTCCCTGATTGGAGAACCAGGGCCCCCCTGCTTTTCACCCAGGAGCAAGGATAAAACTGGCAGACCTGCACCCACGCCTCAGATCCCCACCAAATTTCAAGAAGAAAGAACTACAAGGAGAAGAAGGACTGCCCTGCTGGACCCCTGGCCTGCACCTGGACCCTGCACTCAGAAAGACTGCACCAGCTGCACACTTGGGCTTCACCACAAGAAGGACTTTGCCTGGCTTCCACTGGTTCAAGGAGGGACTCCCTGTTTGCTACAGGTGAAAAATTGCTAACCAGAGTCCCCTGCACCAACTCCTGAAAAAGTGACCAGCTGACCACTGTCCAGTGGCCAAAAAGGAGTTTGCGCCAGGTGCATTCTGGGAGTTGAAGTCCGCACTTCCCAAGGACCATCACAGAACTTCTGGACCCTTGGGGTGAGCTGTGGACCCCAAAAGAACCTTAAAAGAACATCTGGGTGAAGCCCCAGAAGTTTGGAAAAGATTGGAGAAATTTTGGAAAAAAGCTCCATAAAGTGACCGACCCGACGCGGAAATTCTAGCCGGCTTGCCTCAACCGCGACCCGGCCTGACTTCGTGGTTCGTCCCGGTAAAGAAAAACATCCAAAAAAGAGACTAAGTCCGAACGTAAAAAGTTGACCGGGACCTTCCAGCCATCGTATCCGAGAAGGGCTCCACGGACGTCGGATCAAGATCCAGGTTTACCCCGGTCGAAGGATTTTCATCTCGAAAAAACGACTAAGTCCGAAGGTAAAAATCACCACCGAGGAAACCGACTTCGCGTATCCGGACAAGGGCTCCAGGAGGTCGGATCCAACTGGCAGCTTCGTCCCGGTGAAGAAAAACTTCAAAATAAAGACTAAGTCAGAAGGTAACTTTTTAACCGAGGCTTCCCGCGACCTGTAGCCGAGCAGGGCTCAATCGCGGTCGGCCTGAAAGTTTGACTTTGGGTGTGTGAGTGGGAGAAATTGAAAGAGAGACAGAGAAAGAGAGAGAGAAAGAAAATGAGAGGGAGAGAGAGAGTTTTTAGGCTTTGATGTATGATATACTTAGAAACAGATATTTCTGTACAATTTAAAATAACAAATGTATCTGTCATTTTTTAAAATTAAAATAATTTCTACTTTAGAAAAAAAAAGAGGGAAGTGAGTCTAGCTGGACTTGAACCCTAAGGCCTATATTTATACTCTATTGCGCCAGATTAGCATTATTTTATTCACGCAAATCCAGCGCAAACTTAACACCATATTTATATTTTGATGCTAGACCCATCTAGCGTCAAAATATCCGACTTTGGGTTATTTTCTGGAAGCGTGAAACTGCCTTGCGTCAATATGATGTATGGTAGGCGTTCCCGTCCAAAACCGGACTGAAACACCTGTGTGCCATATTTATCCATCCGGGCAAAAATAACGCAAGGCTGGGAAGCGGACCCGAAAAACGACACAAAGCCCAATTTGCATCAAATTTTAACGCCTGGGTCAGGACAGGCGTTAAAATGGGGCAAACACACCACTACTTAAGGAAAACACACACAAGCAACATCATTGCTCAAGAAGGACAACATGGAGGTGCTACTCATACAGCATGCCAGACGACGCAGAGCACAGGACCAACAGCAGCAGGTACCACCACACCAAAGTGGACCCCAAAGGCAACGCAGAAGGCAGGAGAGGCTCTTCAGGACCAGGACAACCCTCCAGGGCCTCAGGGAACAGAATATCATCCGGAGGTACAGACTCAACTGGCAAGCCATCCAACAGCTGCTGCGCCAAATTGAGCCACAGATAACAGCCAGCTTGCAGACACCTCACAATATTCCACTGGAGACCAAGCTGCTAGCTGTCCTGCACATGTTGGCTAGTGGCTCATTCCAAACTACGGGTGCCCTGGTTTCTGTGGTATCACAGCCCTCATTCTCCGCCTTCCTTCCCAAGGTCCTTGATGCCATCATCTCCCTCACACCCCGCCACATCAGCTTCCCCAACACACAGCAGAAGCAGCAGGAGACCAAACAGGGGTTTTATCAAATACATGGCTTCCCGCATGTGCTTGGTGCTATTGACTGCACCCATGTCCGGATTGTACCACCTGCTGCAACCGAGCATCTATACTGCAACAGAAAGCACACCCACTCCATAAATGTGCAGGTAATTGTTGATCACCAGGATTTGTTCACCAACATCTTGGCAAAGTATCCTGGGAGTGTACATGATTCCTTCATCTTTCGCCACAGCACCATCAATCGGCACTTCCAGGATGGACGATATGGCCATGGCCTTCTTGTTGGTAAGTCCATAAACCTAGTAATATACACATGGCATAGCAACCCTGTAGGACACACAATACATACACCACTTAATTGATACGTGGCCAGGAAGACACTGAGGTGTGACACAGGTAGTTATGTGTGACACCCTGACACAATGGGATACACACCTATGGAGAAATGACGGCTGCCAATAACAATAGATGCCACTCTAGAGCTATAAGGGACCAATTTCAAACCACACAGTGACAATGACATGGCCTGCACTGGAAGTACAACTTGGAAGATGAACCATTTACTATTACATAAGGCCACATAGTCAATTCCACACCCTCCCAAGCAATAAGTACTGTGAAAGGGGTGTGCAATGTGTGTTGCTACAGGTCAAACACCATGAGACACATAGCATTATGATGCTGACTGAGGCAGTCCCAACATCACATATCACTCCTGGGGTGACGTTGCCAGCTAGCAATAAGGAGGTGGACTGTGCTATGAACACATATTGATGTGACACTAATGCAAACTGCACACTGCTGCACATACTGAAAGAGCCAATTCTCCATTTAAATAACAGATGTACAGGGAGATGGCCCTTCCTGCACAGATACATCTGCCTCCACAAGCCAGTTAGCCAGCTTACCTGGAGCAAGTTCGGTAGTGTAGGTGCACAGTTGCACATGAGCCACTGACAGAGGGAGCCACAAAGGTCTACATATAACCAAGTCACATATGGGACAATTGTGCATTGTCAATACTGAACACCTCCGTGCTGCCAACTTAGGGAGATGTGTTGGGCATTGCCACCAAGCCCAATCAAAGGGCCTCACCTCTGGTTTTCATCTTCAATTACATATGTCCAAGTGGCTGGGATATCCAGGCCATGTAGTGCAACCATGTTACCACCACATTGGAATCTATTGTGTGTGAGGAAGTGTCATGTCCCCTCCAGTGAAAGCACACTAAAACATCTTGCTCACTACACAACACATGGGAGATACACACTGAACTGCAATTTGGAAACTAAACCATAGATGTCAGGTCAATAGGCCAAACATAAGTTCTCAAGTCAAACAACCCAATGTAGAAAGAACCTCACAGAAGCCCAGGATCCCACACAATGCCACAAACACATATGAGTCACAGACGACACAAGATATCAACTGCCATGCTACATGACATGCCTGGTGCGAGCAACAACAAACTACTTACTCCTATTTTCTCTTTCAGCTGATCAGGGTTACAGGATCCAGCCATGGATCATGACCCCATTTCCTAACCCAAGCAAAGCAGCAGAGCGTGCCTATAATGAGGCACATCGGAGGACATGCACCATTGTTGAAGGACCATTGGCATCCTGAAGTCCAGATTCAGGTGTCTGGACATCAGCGGAGGCAGCCTCCTATATTCCCCAGGAATGGGCTGCAAGATCATATTGACCTGTGCCATCCTGCACAACATTTGTGTTAGGAGGAACATCCCTCTCTATGAACCCGAAAAAGAACTGCCTGAAGAGGAGGAGGTGGATGGTGCCAGGGAAAGTTAGGGTGAACATCCAAACACAGCTGCAGAAATGCGTCACAGACAGCAGATAGTTCAAAACATTTTTCAACAATAGTCACTATAAACACATTGTTACGATATGGAACTAAACACCTCACTTTAACACTGAATCCTGCTCTGGGCTAATTATTTATGCATCACATGTTCTTTAGGAATATGAGTATTACCTCAGGGAGCATGCCACAAAGACAAATCTGACTACATCTGATGCCACATCACATTTGATGAGTATGATTGTATAGCAAACATCACACACAGTTTATATATAAACCATCTTTTCTATTTCACATATGAAGGGCAAAATCATAGGACCACAGCTATGATAGACATCCATGTTGCTAACATGGTCTACTGTAGCACATGACAAACAAATATGATATCTTCAATCATAAGGTAAATATGTGCATCATACATGAAGCAGTGGATGTGAAATAGCATTGGTAACAGGAATGTAGGAACAGACCCTTGACATTAGTAAGTGTGACATTAGCTATCTCTGCAAGGAGCTTGTGTGACAAGAGGTGCATCAATCCTGAAAATGGATAGCACAAGTGTCCCAGGTATGACAAGCAATGCTCACAAGACATGCCCTGCGCAGTCCATCCCTAGTATTAAGTCCTGCCACAGCCATGTTTTAAGTCTCTGCCCTCCCTTCTCTAGGGGGTGCTGTAAATGGACTATGTGTACCCTGGGAATCATCATCAACACTCACCCAGAATCCCATTCTGACTCCTGTTTGCTTCCCTTTTCTATATGGCATGCGATAGTACAACTGCATTAGCTTGCATGGACTTCAGGTCCCATAATGCACTGCCTGGTGGTTGGTGAGACCTGTAATCTTCTGTCCATAGCTTCCCATGGGAAAAGTCCAGTTGGCCCCTTATTCTGGATTCTCTCCTGCAGGACTTGTGAGGCACTGAAGCTGCACACACCTGTGAGGAGCTTGTGTGACAAGAGGTGCATCAATCCTGAAAATGGATAGCATGAGTGTCCCACGTATGACAAGCAACGCTCACAGGACATGCCCTTCAAATGATGGTGGAGGCAGGGGGCTGTGTGAAACAGGGGTATCACACGGGGGCAAGACGGCTGCGTTGGGCAAATGTGCTTTTCCACCTTAAAAGAATATCCAACACCTCCTGAAACGAGCACCAGCTGAAGCATCGCTGGGCTTACCTGATGGCCCGAGAACAGGACCTGCTGGACCACCAGGGTATGGTGATCGGTGGCCCTGTTGGTGAGTATCACATTGACAAATGTGTACAGTAGAATGCTCCTGAGTAACAGTAGCAGATGTCGTGACGTGCTGCATGCAATGTTTGTGACCATGTGGAATGCAAGTTGAACAAACTGTTAGTGTACCAGTAATGAGATGTATTACACATGTTAATACATGGTAACAATGCAGTCCAGAGTTTCGTTGAGCCATGTCCGACTATTATTCAGGGCCATATGTACCAAGCCATTTATAACTTTCACTAATGGCTAAGTTTACAGAATTTTTGTGTTTACGTCAGGACAAATATTCATTCAAATGCACAAACCAACATTTGCCATTCTGCTATCAGATTGCGCAATCACAAGACAGGGTTTTCTAGTGACATTTAGGACTAGGCGTTCAAATCCTATCATTGAGTCACAGGCAGCAGATTCTTTTATTCTTGGGCACAAATGCCAGCACTAAGCTATTGCAGTTACCATCCATTTCAACTTGGTGCTAACCCATTTTCAAAAGGGGAGGGGTCCCCATGGGATCCCTTCATATTTTTGTTTGTAAATGCATAGTCAAAAACTTTTTCTGAGCATGAAGGTGTGCCACGGACCACTGACTACTTCCAAAAATCTCTTTTAGTAATGAAATAGGTTGTTAAAATACTTTCGGTATTGCTGAAATATGGCTGCATTTCAACAAATATTTACATCTCAATATGACAGCAGTCACAGACATGGTGGTCTGCTAAACTAAGCAGGCCAGCATCCCTGTGAGTGCCACCATTCCCAAGGGGTTTGCAAAATGAGACCTACCTCATCATGATTTAGGAGGTAGGTCATTTGCTACCCCATTTTTGATTTGCAAACAGTGTCATTTTGAAGGTTCTACCTCTGATCATCCAACTTGCTAATTGCTAGTTGCTAAGTCTTGCAATGTGTGAATCACAATACCTGATATAGGTACATATGGCCCTGACTGACACATTTCAGGTGCAATGACTACACCTGTGCCCATGCATCCTGTCAATGATGATCAGCTAAGACACTGTCAGCATACCATATTTTGCAGTTTTGGGACAGCAAAGTGGGCAATCCATGTTTAGCGCTACATTGTCATAATTACACACACACACACACACACACACAATCCCTGCCATCATGTTGTCATAGGGGGCAAAAATGGCTTAGGGGACACTGCCAATGGGGCATTTGTTACCTACATACAACTGTACCACATTTGTTATGGATCACTGAAAGCACGATAATTGCTGACTGAAAATCGACCCACATGTCCATCACACAGTTACTCATTGTCCGTTGATGCACAAGCCACAATACCCGAGTCACTTGTACTGCAGTGAACCAGGGAAGTGCCATTGCAATTGTCACCCAACAACAAATAATGAAATGGAGTACCATCTGAAATGGATTTGCCATAAAAGTATGTAGTCAGGTTCAGCACCACATGATTGTTAAGGCCAGTGCATGTGTACATATGTGTGTCTATCACTCACTGGAGTGTCAGTGTCAGTGTCAATGCAAGTTTGCAGTGCTATATCTGTTGGAGTGTCTACATGCCTGATGTGCAGCTCAATCATATAAAATGTCACACACTGTGATATGCTGTTCCCACGTTTTTACAGTGATCAGACATTGAGCATATATCTCCTTTCCATGTCTTACAGGTGAACTGGCCCCCTATACCATCGGGAAGTGGCTCAATTCAAGGACCCGGACGTATCCAGTAAGTGTGAAAATGTCTGTCCTGTGTTGTGATTGCAGCTGTTGTGTAATTGACTCTTGTATGTTGGACTCATTGCAAGATATGATGAGCTGGCACGTGATCTGATATATGACTTGACTCGTGGTTGAGATAGTGTTCCATGCAAGGGTTAGACATTCACTGGCAGAGAGTCATATCTTGGGAGTCTTGTGCTGTGCAATAGGCAGCAGCAGGTCAACAAGGTGATTGGTAGCCACATGTAGGCCCACATTTGAGTTGGACGTGGTCCAGTGTCTGAATATTGACAGTAAGTCATACCCTAACTTACACAAGACAGTGATGCATCAGTTTTCCACACTACATTGCACATCCCTGTATTGTAATGTACATGTAGGACTGTATGGGTGACTGTCCCCCAGCATCTAGCCCCAAATGTTGTACTCTCATTTATGTGGCACTTAAGTGGTAAGTTATAGGCGTGCATGCAGGTCAAGACCAGATGTGTGCTTGCATCAATGTGGGTGATTTAGGAAATTTGTCAGTGAGACCTGACGTTGATGGTTGTCCGCAAATTGAAATATGAATGTAGATGTGAATGACCAATGGATACCTCACTCCTAGTTGGCAGGCCTCCTTACATGTGTTCCACTCACTAAATCCATGTTCAGCTGGACTAGGCTTTGTGGTTATCCTTGACGGTTGAGATGATGTAGTGCATGCCCATCCCCCCTGAGGCACAGGAGTAGGGGGAGAAAATATATGTAGCTAGGTGTGATGGTCACAGTGTAGATGACAGACATCTAATTCAAGTATGCATGTGTCCCAAACAACACTGACCCCTTATGATTAGCAACTGCATACCATCGTGCCATTTACATATACAAATCACATGTCTTGTGTGCCTTGAAGTTGATCCACATGATAGGGATTAGTCGGCCTGGCCATTAGGAGCCGGCTGCAGTGTTACAGCTGACATCCCCGCCGGACCAGCGGGGATGTCCAAATGCAGACGGCGGGTTTCCGGCTGCATTGGCGGCCGTCTGGCGGTACAACCTTGGCAGTCGGCCTCGTCCGATCACCAAGGTTTTAATGAGGGCCTTAATTTGGTATGCTGACCGGAAGTATGTTGCAGAATCCCCATTACCTCTTTTGATCAGGTGTGAAGCATCAAGATATAGTTGAGGACAATTTCACAGAATGCAAGTGTGAAGCATTATTTGTAGTGTGAGAGATCCTATGAGGAGAGGATATTGTGTGCATTGTCATGTTTTGAAAGCCCTGATGAAGGTGGTGGTTACTAAGAGGCCTTGACCCTGAGGTACAACTCCACCGAAACGCGCGTTGGCTATTCCAAAAGCACATTCTTGGAAGTTTATGTGAAATGGACTTCACGATGATTTAAGAAGCGCTTTACATGTATCAATTGGAGAAACTGACTATATTCTCGGCATAGACTGGATGGAGTAACATCGGCTTACATATGAACTATTTTCAACAGCCATTGGTGCGACGTTCTTTCCAACAAAAATATTTTGGATGTTTTTTGTACAATTATTTAAATTCGTATCTGATTGTATTTAATTGTGAGTTGAATGTAAATAGTGGTAATATTGGTGTTTTGAATGTTTATTTGTTTTGATGGTGATTGTTTTGTATGTCTTGGATGTGTATACATTTGTGATGTTGTGTACAAGGAGTGGATTTTATTGTTTTTTGTATTTTGGTTTTGGGGAAGGGGGTTTGATGATCAATAATTAATAATATTTTTCTATCATTTTGCTGAATAACTTTGCTAATGAGAACATTTGATTACTATCTAAAACAGTTGCTTTTCAGTGTCCGTCCATCAGTGGACTGAACTGATTATACAAAAGATTTAGGGAGAGTAATATTTTTGTTGTTTTTGCTTAATTTGGTACATACCTTGTTTTGCTTTGCTGTGCTGTTAAATACTTGATGGGTAGGCCGCGTTGCCAGGTCATTCCTCAGGGACAATGTATCATCTGTACTGTGATTTGGACTGCATGTGCAATTTGAGGGAGAGTGTTCGATTATCATCTGTACATGCATCACACAATGATGACACTAATGTTTGCCTGTCTCATTTTTACAGCTGCCAACATGAATGCCGCAGAGATCAGAGAGTTCCAGAGGCGGGCAGTGCAATACAGGCATAACCTGGATGTAGAGTCTGGTTTTCGAATGATGGCAGACGTTATCATTGGGAGAGAGTCACTGGAGCATGGCAGGCTTTTAGCCAAGGGGCCCTGGCGTTGGCCACAACAGGTGACGCCACCACCCCAACTGCAGGCAGTGGCACAGGGAGCACCAGTATCTCAGCCACACCTGCTGCACTCTCAACCTCGGGAGCTACAGCCACAACACCTGCTGCACCATCAATTCCACCACCCCCGACCATGGCAACAGCAGTTGCTACAACATCAGGGACACAGACCACCACAGCAGCTGGTTTGGACATGGCCGCATTCAGGTAGCTACAGAGGGACAAGCGGAAGGTCCTGAAGAAAATGGACAGTCTCCAGCGCGACATTGATCGTAATAGCCAGAGGCTCAAATCAATTCAGAAAACTCTGAGGAGGGCAAACCTCCAAGTCCTGCATTGCCTCACCCCTAATTCTGTCTCCTCCCTCCTCTTTCCCTATCCTGTTTATTAGTGGGTTTAGTGGGTTTAGTGATAGGCTAGAGTAGGCTATGAGTTTAGATAGGATAAGTAGGTTGGGGGGTTGGAGGGTTATATCATTACATTTTAGTTCGTGGGTGGGTGGGTGGGGGTTGATGTTGGGGCTTTTGTGTATTCTATCATTAAAAAAAAATATATATATATATATATATTTGCTTTGTATTAGTTAGTATCTGTTTATGTTAGTATATGTTGTCCTACATATGTCCTGTCATATTGGGGGGTGGGTGGTTAATGTTTAGAGTGTTTAGTTACATGTGGTAAGTAGGTTTAGCATAGGGTAGTTAGAGCCAGTTGTGGGTAATGTATAGTTAGGATAGGTTAGATTAGTATAGATGTGTGACATAGTTTTAAGTTTTCTTTTAGACACAGTTAATAAAGTTTTAGGTACTCCTTTACGGTACGTGTCATATGCTTGGGGATCTGGGCCTTTGCATGAGTGTACAGTGGCAAATTTGTGTTGGCCTGTGTATTCCGTCCTGTATCCACATCCCATTCTTGACATGTTTATTCCCACTTCCAACTGAGATGTCACATTGGCAGCTACAACAAAGCTACTTCTCTATGCATCTGCCATCTATTGTACCCACCACTCAAGGTGACTATGGTTCCCATGTATTGGACAGGTAGGTGTGATTTTTAAGCTGTCATCGTCTGGGTCCTGTTTTGGAATCTTGGGCACTGTGGGACATCTGTCTGCAGCCTGATGTTCATGTGAACCCTGATAAACTGAGTGGTGTCAATTTCTTATGAGGTTAAGTATACAAAATTCACACCTATGGGTTTAAATTATACTCCCAGGTGACGTTATTGGCCAAACACTCTTACACAGCCATTCCTGCTGTATGTTGTGGTTGTGGCATTCATGTTTTGAGTCAAATGTCACATACACAATAATTGTCTTGTAGGGGATGTGGCTAGCATTGAGTTTAATCTTGTAGAGACCTTGGGCCTGACATATACAATTTTTACACAGCATTTGACTAATTTTAAGCACAGTCTTACAAATTGCAATGATATTTTGTGAGTTAGTGGTGCTTTTATTTTGGAAATGAGCTAGAAGCAGCAGAGATGATTTTAAAATCCAGACCCTTGTGCATAGATATCAGCCCACATTATTTCTACGCTCTTGCATTAACATTCTGTGAACATTGACATGTTACATGCATCACAAATCTCCAGCAAAGTAGATGTGTCACATTACACGGACACAAAGTGGTAGTGTAGGTGCTGTTTATTTTAAAGTGCTGTAGTGCAATATTTACATAGTCCAGGTTTGTGAGTCCATTAGTGTGAAGCATTATATTGTGACGCAATACAAGTGTAATGTTGAGGGACATGTCATTGGACATGCTGTGATGGAGTGTCATTCAGTGCAGAGGAACATGAATTGCCAATTGGGTAGTGAGAGACAATTGCAGTCCATAGTGGTAAAGTTAACAGTGTGTCGGAGAAGAGTGCATGTTACCAACTGTAGCAAGACTGGCATGTTGTTAAGCACAGGACAAAGGAAAAACAGTGCCCATGTGGCATGGGATGGTGCTACCGGGTACTCCTATGGGTGAAGGTGATCTGTTCCACGTCTTCATCCTCTGATGTGTGTGGCGTCTCCTCTGCCCTTGATGGTGGTGGTGGGTTTGAGGGTGCAACACACACTTCAGTGTTTGGAGAAGTGGACCCAGAATTCCCGGTAACTGCCAACTGTGGAACTATGAAAGGCATAACTGCAGCAAGGAGGAGCTGCTGGTTTTTGAGTATGGCAGCAACATCGCTGTGGTAGGCAGCCATGTCAGCCCTGAGGGAGTCCTGATTGTTGTCATGCATGCATCAAAATGTTTGGGAGGTCAGGTGGTGTGGCAACTCCCTCACTGCAGTAGTGAGGTCCCTCACACACTGTTGGAGTCCTTACAGTAGTGACTGTTGGATTTGCATGGCAGCTGACTGTTCTGCAGATGTCATAATGCACATGCGCAACCCCTCAAGGCTGGCTGCCATAGTTTTCATCCCCACCCGCACCTCCTTGGCCAGCTCCCGCTGTACTCCCACAACTGTCCTCTCAAAAGTGGTCCCAGTGTCATCGGAGTTCTAGGTGTGTTGGAGCTGGCAGGTGGTACTATTGGGTAGGTGGGTGGGTCCTCTGGGATGGCTGCTACATGTGTGCTCCTCCTTGCGACTGGAGGTGGTGTCTGGAGGGTTCCCAGGTCATCATGGAGGGTTTCCTGGCGGCTGGTTGTCAGCTCGTCATCCATGTCATCAGGGTAGTCCAGGACAGGCAGATCCCCAGGAGAGCCATCGTCCTCTGCAATGAGCTATTGTACAATTAGTGTGTCTTTATGGTGGCAGTTGTAATGTGACGTCACTGACTTATTGGTGGAATATTGTAATCTGGGTTCCCGTTCATTTTTCCTGTCATTAATATTTGCATTCTCTCAGGCCTATGCCCCACCCGCATGCCACGTGTAGTGTGGGCAGTTTGGAGAATTGTCTGCGTCACATCCTCTAGGTGTAGGTCCAAATTGTGTCTTGCCACCTTCTTGTCCTACTCAACCCTCCCTCTGCTACCATAAGCATGGTGAGGCCTTGCAATGCTTGTTGGTGTTCTGATGCCACATGCACCACACATAACAATATGGCCCTGACCCAGAATATCATCTTTCACATACACCTATACGGTGCTGAGGCCTAGCACCATACCATGTATTGCATTGGCATGACCTGATGCAGGTGTCAGCATTGGTAGTTTCTCATGTTGATGTTTGCGTATGTGTGCTACATTGCATTGCACTGATGGGCCTGGCAGAGTTCCATTTCCTCTTATGACTGCACTGGTGTGTTTCACTGGCTACACACAAATGTCCTCCCCCTCTAAGCTGTTGTCTTAGCACTATGATACTTGAGATGTTGCATGGTGGCATTGCAGCAATTGGGACATGGTGTATACCCTGGAATGAGCAGCATGGGTATGAGATTACTGCTGTGTACTTCATAATGTAAGTGACAGTGCCTGATGTTTATTGAGTCTATGGACATGAGCAGTTGACAGGAGTTGCACTTGGATAGGAATTGAAGGGGATTGATCATGCAGTCATAATGAACCCTGATTTTGAGTGTGATTGTGCCAGGGGCACCTAACTGCCATTTCCTTATTGACCAGCACACACAGCACAGGTAGAAGTGGCAATTGTTGTCACTGGTAAATGCTGCTTGAGGCAATGGCCTGAGACTGGGCATTGTCCTCTAGTTTACATTCTGACAATACCAGCTGTCCTGTGACAGCAGCCCAGTTTTACGTTCTACCCTACCCTCCTGGTCTGCTTCCGCATTTCCATCAGCCTTGGCATGGCGGGGCACCCCCATGAAAAGGTTGTTGGTGTTGTGTTGTACTGTGCCCTGGATGCCCCTGCACAGCCCATGCACCCGTTCCATGCCTTTTGCCCTTTCCAATGCCTGATTTCCATGGCTGACCTGCATTATGTAGTAGGTATGTACCTCCCCCTTCTTGCAATTGACATTTAGTCATTTTGGTCCCCCACGCAACTTACCCTGCATACGTGTTGTATCCTGGAAGTCTGCGCTATCCTGCGATTCCTGTGATGATCTCCTCCAGGATGACAGCAGCAGCCATCTCCTCCTTCACATCCAGGGCCTCCTGCGGTGCTGGACTCCCACCTCTGGTCTAAAGTGCTGCCTTCCGGTTCCTTGCCATTTTCTCCTTTGTCCTGCGCTTGCAGACAGGCCAGCGTTTCTTACACTCTGTGACAGTTCTCCTGACCTCTGCCACATCTGACAAATCTTGTCCACAATTTGTTGCCAAATTGCCTATCTCCTAACAATTGGCAATTTAGAGGTGATGAAGAGTTGATGCTGGTGCTCCATCACCTCTCTGACCAGTATTTCATGCTCCTCTGTGCTGAAATGACACTTCCTTTTCTTCTTCTTGTCTCTCCCATGGGTCTTGTCTGTGTCCTCCTGGCTGGTTCCTGATAGATTGAGGTCTCCCTGGGGTCTCTCCTGGCTTCTGGGATCCATTTGGGGCTTATTAGCACTGCTTTTTGATGCTATTGCGGTGAAAAATGACGTTTTCCGTGTCACAAACTGGATTAGAGTCATTTTACCTGCATTAACGTCATTTTGCTTTACGACACGGCGCAATAGTTAGTGTAAAAAAAAAGGACTCTAACCTGTTCTTAGCGCCACCCTGCATCAAAGTATAAATTTAACGCACAGGTGGTGCTAAGAAATGGCATTAGACTGTGTTAACTTTTTGACGCAAAACTGCATTAGCGCAGTTTTGCGTCACAAAGTATAAATCTGGCCCTAAGTGCTCAGTGTGAAGGTCTGGGACCTTCACATTGACTATTGCTTGCTTTTTATTTTTAGCCCTTTATGGGCTATCTGGGACCGCAAGGGAGTCCTTTTTTATTATTTATTTTTTAATTATTCAAAATGCCCTTTACGAGCTATTGCGTCAGAAAGCAAGGAGCTGCTTTTAACAGCAGCTCTCTGCTTGCTGAAGCATTTCATCTCTGTTCCCTGCATGCGTGCATTTCATAGAAAAACATCATCTAAGAAATGAAACACAATGCTTTTTAAAGTATTTGTTTTTCTATATCTGTGTTCCCAGATCTAACAAGGAAAGTCACATTTCAGGCGCAAGCAAACCATAAGCACATTTTTAAAGAAATTACTACTTTTTTTTTTACCAGTCTGACAGCAAATTGTAAGCTTAATGTTTTCATGAAACTTTGGCCTAGATTTATTAATGATTTGTGTGGTGCAAAATGATGCACAGACATGTTAAGTGTCAAGCACAAAAGTTATTTTGCAAGGGAAATGTGGTCTTTTGTTTAGGCATATAGCAGCTTGAACTGCTGTGCTTCCTTTTGCATCAAGGTGGCATTTGGTGGGTGTAACTTAGATGGATCAGTGCAAACACCCATTGTGTTTGACAGAAAGCCCAATCCACTAATAAAGGCTGACGGGCTTCGCTTCCAAAAATTACATCTCCTTGAAGCAGGCTCTAAAAGAGGGTATGCCTGCATCCCGCATTTTGCAAGTGTGCTTCAGTGCAGAGCAGACATCCAATTTGTGGGATGCTTCAGATTTTGTCTGGGCAGAAGAATTTGTACTGGAACCTTAAATGTCCAGACAAAATCCTATGCGTACTCACCTCTGTATCTTGGCATCACACAAGCCAGCCTTTTTAGTGTGCAGAAGCAGAGCACAAGGCTGTTTTTAATAAATTTGTCTCTGTCCTGTTTTCTCTCCCTTGCACAGCATAGCAGCGTTGATACTCTAGCTTGGTCACAAGAAATGATGAAAGGGGATAGTTATGCCAATGGTTTCTTAAAACACAATGCCAGAAACCATTATCATCTTCCATTACCTTTTTATTACCTTTTTTAGTAAATTATTTTACTAACTTTTTAAAGAGGTATCTTCTCAAACATACAAAGAATAACATGCCTACAGCTCAGTGCCTGATAAATCATAACAGGTACCATCTCTCTATACATATATAAGCCACAAATTGACAACTCCCCATGATGCCCTTTTTCCTTCGGCCCCTGGGCTCAATGCCATTCTTTTTGTGGTGCTATTCTATACATTGTCCATCTGTCCTAACATAACCTTATCTGTTGCTTCCATTTCCTCTCACATTCTCTCAATTCCTGTCATTTAGTCCAGATCTTTTCAAACTTGTGAGGTAATCCTCTTGATTTATGGACAGTGGCGTCGGTTTGCATGCACCATTCCATGCTCCCAAAACATCTTTCCTACTCAGTGGTGTTGTCATGCCCTATAATCATACTATATCATGTCTAGCAACCTTCAGAAAAACAATTCATATTTAGGCACAGTCCCCACATCACCAAGGCGCTATTAGGCCTCTCTGTCCCTCCATCACCGATGAAGTGTACTGTTTCACTAGCTTCTGAAGACAGGACCATTGTTTACAGTTTGGGTAGTAGCTTCCCCATGCCTCAACAACCCCTCAAACATTTATCATTGTGGACATTGTCAATTTTCTACAGCCTTGCTCACATTTATTAGGCATGAAGTAGGATTTTAAGCTGCACCAGGCGAAACTCAGTTCTAATGGCAACCTCTCGAGGATGTCTGCGTGCCTCTTCCCAATCTTTATCATCTATTTTCCCCAGATCCCGTTCACAGTGGGCTTTCAGAGCCTCTAGTGGACGTTGACAGTTGGTGTTAGGTGATTATGCAGTGGGACACATAGCACCCTGTATTTCAGTGGTGTCTCATCCTCTATTCTACTGAGAAACTTTGAGTAGCCATTCAGGATCTGTCTGTCTTGGAGATAGCTTAAAACTGCCCCTTCACCAATCTGTAGCAGTTCTGGAAAGGGTAGCACTTCACTCTTTTCCCGAAACATTCCTAGTTTGGAGATACCCAACATGTCCCATTGCTGGTGGTACTTCAGGGCCTTCATGTTAGTCAACAGGTCTGATTCCCATATTAGGGTTTTGAATGCTAATTTATCTGCCCAAATCCCATTTTCTTAGCAGCCTTTTCCCAGATTTCCCAGATTACAGTCTGCCACTCAAACATTTAAAGAATTCTGGCGGGAATCTGTTCGGACCTGGAGTCTTCACAATATGTAGCTGCATTATTGCCTCCAGCAGTTCATCATCTGTCAACTTATGGTCCCACAGTACTCTATTGTCCTTGGTTAGTTGTGGCATCTGTATGTTCCTAATGAACCCTTGCAGCTCTCTGCTCTCATTTGTAACTGGGGGCTATCTTGTTTAGATATGATCCAGAGGAACGCAGAATCTGCCATGGCACCCTTATCAGTCTCGATTTTATGTACCCATCTTTGACACTCCTCTCACTGAGCCAGCCACGCCAGCCTTGTTGCTGACCTCATAAGTTTTGTGATTTTTACTGAACTTGTGTTTGTGCCTCATTTTCAACTAGTAACCAGTATTCCTCCCGAACTAAGACTAGCTTGTGCGTTTGTTCTAATTCTTGCATGTGGTTAAATTCTACTTCAAGCTGTCCTAAGTATTCTTGTAATTCTAATTCTTCCCTCTGTCTTTCCCTTCTTTTCCATGTAGCATGTACTATTAGCTGTCCTCGCACTTCATTTTGTACGCCTCCCAGTTCGTGATTGGGGACTGGACAGACCCACTGTTTTCTTTAAAGTATAACTGAGTCAGTTCCATCAGATATGTATTTGTCTTCCTGCTGGTGGACTTCCGAGGGTCAAACCTTCATTCTTAGTCCCCCCTAGGTTTTGGGGACAAACAAATAATCAAACCTGGACATTGCCCTCATGGAATTGGGGGAGTATGAGTAGTGGCGTTGGCAAGGGTGTTCTTCCCTCCTTTGGTCTAAAAGCCCCATAGCCTTGGTAAGATTAAAATGTTCATTTGTGCACTGCTTGTGACCCAGACATTTTTTGCACCCATCATTAAGTTGAAGTCACCTCCTATAATGAATTATCTGAAGACCACATGATTCACTTCCGTAGAGCTTCCAGTTTAGTCACCTGCAAACCTGGTGGAAAAAAACAGGAAGCGATCATAACCCTGTACCTGATATACTCCCTGGAACGCCATATAACAGTCTACTGGGTCCAATCACGCTTGTGTGACCATAAGTGTGAGTAATCTATGAGCAAGAATCTCCACCCTCTGGATCCCTTTGCAAAACCAGCATGTGCTTGGACTTTGCACCGTCCCCTGCTTAGGAAATTACCCACCAGGTGTGTTTTGTGCAGTAGTTTTCGGTCTAGAGAGGAACTTGGTAACCACTTCCTTTTTTATTCAACTACATAGCCCTTTTTATGCCAGGTGAAGCAGAGGCCCATCTCCTCTGATCTTACCCTAACCTGTTGTGGGTGTCACATCTATGTATTAATAGAGTGTATGCATAATTTGTTATTCATGTCTGTCTGTGTTTGTATGCCTGAGTTTGCTGGCTTTCTCTCCATCCTTTCTCAACAACCCCATACCCCCTTGCCTACTCCCTCATGCTGCAAGTTTAAAACCACCTGCTTCCCTAATGCATGAGGTGTCTGTTGCCCTTCCTCCATGAACATTAACCTTTTTTAATCTTAAACCAATTAGCACAATGCATGTTTAGATTGTGTGTGCTGTTAGCCAATTCTAGGCCATAAGAAGGTAAGTCTACAACCTCTTTACATCCGACATTACAGGTTCTTACCATATCATCTCCCACTCCCCTCCCCCACCAAATCTATTAGCTGTAGTCCTCCTCTTACTTGTCAGGACAAGGGGAGTCCTTTCTGTCCACAGCAGCCTGTTCAGTGTCCCTTTTTCTTCTCATTCTGTGTCGGCACGATGGTTAGGCTAGTGTTAACCTGGGTCTGCACTTCTTTGTCAGTGATGTACCCCAAGTCTTCATTCCTCCAACCACTCTTCGGCCTTGTTATTGCTTATTTTATTAATGACTATTCATGTATTTTGAGTGTTGAATTGCCGTAGAAAATGTAATAACTTAGAGAAAAATAATGCACGCTTTTCAAGGTGCGACCACCAGTGTGGCCACCAATGTTCACAAAGTGTATTTAATAATGGCTTATTAATATGAAATGATGAGCTTATGTTTGATTAAAGTAGTAATATGTTGTATTAAGGGTTATGCGTTATGTATTAGCTTTCTTAATTGTAGGCCTTAACTTAGCGGAGGTCTTGGCCTAGTTGCACGGCCTCATGTCAAGCTGCATTTATTAGGCGTTTAATAAAATGTCTGATTAGAGAATTAAATTGTGATTTTCCACTGTACCGTCCATGTGCTCGTAGCTGAAAGTCTTTCTCATGAGAACTGTTTGCTAGAAGATGCTGTACTCGCTAATGCAACAATGTTTAATGTAATGTGTGTGAGACTGACTTTCCCAGGGGAAGACAAAGGCCATACTGACTGGAGTGCAAGCTACAACAATATTGTTATCTGATGAGCCAAATGACAGGAGCGGGACAATCATCGACACGTACTCCATGTACTAGTAGAAATGTAGATTTGAACTTTTAGTGTTATTGGACAAAGTGTGAACATGCGATTTTTGAACCAATTAGGATGTGGGAAGTAGTTTTAGGAAATCTAAATTAGCCAGACTGCACTGAGAAGACACCATTTGCCACTCACCATTTTCCCCATTCTTCTTGAGAGTTTAGACCATTTGCCGGTTTTCTATCTTGCCATAAGGCCATTAGCTAGCTATATTCTTCCAAACTGCTCAAAGACTTTGCATTTTCTGAACTTTGATGCTGAATCCTGATGCCTTGCTAACCAGACTGATGTCCTGATGACGAAGACTGTCACAGTTTGCTGATCCATGCTGAAGGGAGGTATACTGACTATGATATTGTTTGCTATGTCTATTTGCTTTTGTTTCTAGGTACCAATCACTATTTTTATAGAACCATAGTTAAATGTTTTTCCAAAATTTGTGTTGACTAAATTGTTTTGCATGAAGCCCAAACATGCTATGCTAATCTGATGTTAGTTAGGGATCTCACGGATGAGGTTCGCTACATGAAATAACAGCTGATGTCTTTCTTTGCTGAATCTAAATGTATGTAATATCGTTCACGCAGTTATTCTTGTTATTAATTTGCACTGTAACCTTAGAATGTGTAATAGCTCAAGCGTTGATCAGATTGCGATTCGTTCACCTCTTTGGACAGCCAGTGTTGTTTCTGTATGTTTATCATTTGATCTTGAGAATGAGTTACATTACCTTAGCATTGTTAATATAGGGAAATAAATATTCTAACTTTTACATAAAGGTGTGGTTATTCATGACTGCAGGGTCATGGTGTGTTACAATTTCTGACTCCTATTGATTACTAATGTTATTGATTGTTATTGATTATTAATCTGCATGTACGGGATCTATGGTGGGAAAACCTTGAAGTGATTCAAAAGGTTAATCGACCTATTCGTGTCTTCCTTGTAAGTTTACGTATTAAGGTCTGATGTGCTAACAGTCTCCTAGGCGGAGCAAAAGAACCTACTTTGCCCTCTGCGATCACCTGCAGCTTGACTAAAGATACTATTCTGTATTGCAGTCTTTTTAAAGCAGTTGTTCCGTTTTTGTCCTGTCAAACTAGCACCTTTTCAGTTAGACTGTTTACATGTATTCTGGGAACACCATGATAGTATGGTTTTTGAATGTCAATATCATGTTGTTTTACAGCACAAAAAATGGTATCTCAATCACAGTAGTTGAGTAGTCTTGCAAATATTGGCCTAGGTCCGGCCCCAGGCTTCGGGGGAAAACCCCTCGATCTCTGTCACCTGACAAACTTCACTTTTCAAACATTATTTCAGAGTGCAAAGAAAACTTTTCCTCCCAAAATCCCCCTATTGGGATTGATGCACAAAGGTGGCTGCTATATGGTGGCCTGAGACACTTCTGGAGTGGGATAGACAAGATGCATAACCGCATGATTCCACCTATTGGAATTCAAGGGAATGGCTGAGAAAAATCTCTAGATCCAGTCTGGTGACTGGGGTATTCACAAGTTGTGGAATCTGTAGTTAGAAGTATCCACCAGAAGAGTATAAAATATTTCTTGTAAGAACTTTTCACTTCCAAATCTCACTGTTCTGGAATACTATGTACATAGGTCAGTGAATCAAATGTGACTCCTCAGGTTTCACAACTGGCTCAAAATGTGTTCTTTTCACAAGCACAATACATGCCAAGGACATGATGCTGAGGAGATCTGTTGAATAACCTTTTAGATTTCTTGAGGAAAAGGACACTTCCTCCAATAGCAACAGTGCTACCCTAGACTCGTTACTACACATAAAAAGTGTCAAGTGTGTCCTTAAGAGGGTCCCAAATAAGAGAAAACAACAACAAATGTTAAAATATCCTTGGCAATCTTTAAGCCCTTGATTGTAGATGAAGATTATTCTACAGATAAACTGCAAACCACCCAACTTCCCCTGATACAGGAAGGAGGAATAACCAAGAAATAATCATTCTAAATAAACCCAACAGGCCCTCCGGTAACAAATGATCAAAAGTAAGGGCAGATATATTAGCAAGTGTATTTTATGTTCACAAAGACTTGAATTACCTTAAAATAGTTTTTAGATCATGGGAAAGAGAAGAACGTTTATAAAAGAAAAGAATGTGTGGATTCTAAAAGCCCACAGCTTTCTCCATTCATTGTTCAAAATATCAGGGGACCTTGAACCTTTAAAATAACCTCTGAAGATCACAATTTTTTTTGGCCTTCCTTTGTAGAGCCTATCACAAGGACCCTTTTAGTATCCAGGTTGGGCACCCCAGTCTTAGCCTACTTTCACAGCTTGTGCCTTACTTATATCTATACACATTTCTATTCATGATATAGCTGGACTGCTTTTAGCGATGACTTTTACATATTTTATCAGGTGCTTCATTACAGGAAAGCGTGGATCACATCACACTGTATATTTAATCAGCCTTTGCACCATGTATAATCTGTACTCCTTGTCCAAGGCTGTTACATGTAGTACATGGTATTCTAAATCCTGTTGCCAGTCCAGGAGTCAGCTTCTATCTCCAAGACAGCATTACATCAGAACTGTAGTACAAACGAGGCATGGGTTATTATGTAAACTACACATTGACCCAAGGGGGGTGGGTTAAGAGGGCATTCTGGTCATGATCCTGGAATGCATACTACACAACAGATAGCTTTGTTGGTGCTAACTTCTCACCCTCCCGAGAGGATTGCCATCTACACAACAGGCAATTTCCTTCTATTCTATTCTATCCAGTATGGAGCCGGGGCTAATCCCTTAGGTCGGGCCAGGCAGAGGGTTACAACCACTTTCCTCTCAGATGTAGACGTAGGGTTAGGTAACATCTAGAACCACATCACATGGTATCCTCTTCACTATGTAATGTTGATTAACTTGCTTTGTTTGATCTGCCTAATTATCGCAGCACATGTTTTTATACCAGAATGCAATTGCTTCAATAACTGCATTGAAAATCCATTTTGCATCTTATGTCTTGCCTGGACATGCTGTGTAACTTAACGAAAGGGGTACTATCGGAGTCCGAGGATTCGGTTCAGGTTTCTGCAATCACCTTTCACCCCGAAAGATTTGTTGAGGCACAAGTGAGCTAGCCAGAAGTTAGGCTGACAGCTACTAATGCTGTGGGTTGCAACCAGTCTCCCACACTCAGGGGGTCATTACGACCTTGGCGGTCTTTTTGCAAGACCGCCGAGGGACCGCCGCGCAGAAGACCGCCTGTGCAGGCGGTTTGCCGCTCTGCGTATTATGACTGTTGGCTGCTCTCCGTCGTTATTCCGACGGAGAGCCGCCAACAGCCATACTTGCGGGCGGCGGGGAGGTGGAGGTTGCTCCACCTCCACCGCCACGCCAACAGAACACCGCCCAGTGAATCACGTCCTGTGATTCGCCGTGGCGGTGTTCTGTTTGCGGTGTGGTGTCGGCGGAGCTGCCCCTAGGCTCCCGTTCCCTCCCGGAGGATAGACAGGACAGGTAAGTCGATCGTACGTTAGGGTAGGGGGTGGGGGGGCGTTGTGTGTTGTGTGGGTGCATGGGGGTGTGCGTGTGTGTATGTAGAGGGGGTGTGTGAGTGCGTGTATGTTTGCGGGGTGTTGTGTGTATGGGAATGAGTGCGTGTATGTCTGTGGGTATGTCTGTGTGGATGTGTGCGTGTATGTTTGAATGTGGGTGTGCGTGTCTGACTGTGTGTGTGGATGTAGGCATGTATGTCGGGGTGTGTGCGCGTGTGTGTTGGTGGTGCCTGCATGCGTGTCGGGTGTGTGTGAGTAATGTTATGTGGGGGGTCGGGGTGGGGAAGGAAGCCCTACCACCTTTGGGGGTGGCAGGGGTGGTGGGGGGTGTAGGGGAGGGAGTTGGGGTTGGGGTGGGGGAGACCCCTATGAGTGCCAGGGAAGGAATTCCCTGGCACTGATAGTGCTTACCGCCATGGATTTCATGGCGGTTCAAACTGCTGGAAATCCACGGCGGTAAGCCGGGTCCAAATACCGCCAGCGGTATAGTGACGGCCGCCGGGCTGGAGACCCAGGTCTCCAGCCCGGCGGTCGTCTCCGTCCTGGTGGGCGGGACGGAGAACCGGCGGATGACCGCCATGGTCATAATACACCAAGGTGAGACCGCCAGCTAGTTGGCGGTCTTACCGCCGGTTCTCCGCCATCCGCCAGGGTTGTAATGACCCCCTCAGTGTTGATGCCTTCCTAAACATGCCATCCTATTATCAAAGTAGGAACTGCATAACAGGCCTTTCTGGGTGAATTTGGAGCTGTTTTATTTTACCCCTAAAGGGTGGTGTTGATGCATTTTGACCCTGTCTTACTCTGGGCTTAGGATACTGAACTGGTAAGACCTATGTTTGGGAAGATAAGGGTGTATGTCAGGTATTAAAGCCAGTAAGCGTGGTGTGAATGACCCATGTGTGTGGCAGTGCCAAGAACAGACATATTTGCTTAGTTAATAGGGGGCATAATCTCCCCACTCAAGATCTGAGACATTCTAGACCCACTTAGGTATCAATAAAAATGCTTCAGGTAACAGCAAAGTAAGTGTATGAGATATTTCTCAGACAGACTGTATTGACCAATTTTCACCTAACACAATTAGCTTTTGTTCTACAAGACTACGGGGGTCATTCTGACCCTGGCGGTCGGTGATAAAGCGGCGGCCAACCCGCCAACAGGCAGGCGGTCAAAAAAATTGAATTCTGACCCTGGCGGGACCGCCAACACAGCCCGCCACTTTAACACTCCGACCGCCACGGCGGGACAGACAAACAGCGCGGCGGTCACCGCCAACAGGCAGGCGGCAGATAATGTACCGCCCACCCTATCACAACTCACCAATCCGCCACCTTTTCCGGGGCGGGAGCCCCGCCGATAAAAACATGGCGGAAACAGACTACGAACGGGAAAACGCTCACCTATACACACTCCACGAGGAAGGAGGACAGCATGGAACCCGAATTACACATCCTACCAGCTATTGTCTACCTGCTCATCTACCAGGAGTACGAACGCAGGCGCAGACGACAACGGTGAGTACTGCACCTACGACACAGGCGAGGGGGGAGGAGGAAAGCTTACGGGCACACACATGCGCCATACACCCACCCCCCCAACACAAATACCTACACCCCAATGCCGAGCAACAAGTCAGAGTGACACCACACAAACCTCCCAGGATAATGCAAAGACACAATTAAAATGATCTATAAAATATATGTATAAATAGCTCCATTGAAGGTATGGGAAATATGCCATATAAAAGATACAAAAATAAGGAATGAACATATTCAACAATATATACATAGGCAAAAAGTCCTGCACATTCCGTAAAAGTTCCATAGTCCGTGGGCCAATGTGCACAAACACATGGAGACCAGATACCATTGGAGAGAACACTGCTGGGGCATCAGATGATAAAACTACAGGCACCTCAGGGGGAAGGGAAGGGGGGGCACCTCAGCCACATGAGTCCACGACGCCAGATCCACGAGGGGCCTCCATGCCCACTGTCCCATCCTGGGGAGTGCAAAGCCACAGTCTCACAAGTCTCTACAGTGGGTGGCTTGCCCACTGTGCCATCCTGGGGAGTGCAAAGCGACAGTCTCTCAAGTCTCTACACTGGGTGGCTTGCCCACTGTTCCATCCTGGGAAGTGCCAAGCCACAGTCCATCAGATGGATTACCAACTCCACTGTTAATGGAGGAGGCATGGTGCCCAGAGTGCTTCGTGAAGCCCTGCTCGACACAGAACCGGCACTGTCAATGAGCCAGCGGTGCTTGAGATGGCGTTGCCCAGCGGAGCGGTGCTTGACAGGAAGGGCCCAGCGGAGCGGTGCTTGAGACGGCGGTGGCCAGCGGAGCGGTGCTTGAGATGAAGGGCCCAGCGGAGCGGTGCTTGACAGGAAGGGCCCAGCGGAGCGGTGCTTGAGATGAAGGGCCCAGCGGAGCGGTGCTTGACAGGAAGGGCCCAGCGGAGCGGTGCTTGACAGGAAGGGCCCAGCGGAGCGGTGCTTGAGATGAAGGGCCCAGCGGAGCGGTGCTTTCTGATGAAGGGCCCAGCGGAGCGGTGCTTGAGATGAAGGGCCCAGCGGAGCGGTGCTTGAGATGAAGGGCCCAGCGGAGCGGTGCTTGAGATGAAGGGCCCAGCGGAGCGGTGCTTGAGATGAAGGGCCCAGCGGAGCGGTGCTTGACAGGAAGGGCCCAGCGGAGCGGTGCTTGAGATGAAGGGCCCAGCAGAGCGGTGTTCGACAGGAAGGGCCCAGCGGAGCGGTGCTTGAGATGAAGGGCCCAGCGGAGAGGTGCTCGACAGGAAGGGCCCAGCGGAGTGGTGCTTGACAGGAAGGGCCCAGCGGAGCGGTGCTCGAGATGAAGGGCCCAGCGGAGCGGTGCTTGAGATGAAGGGCCCAGCGGAGCGGTGCTTGAGATGAAGGGCCCAGCGGAGCGGTACTTGACAGGAAGGGCCCAGCGGAGCGGTGCTTGAGATGAAGGGCCCAGCGGAGCGGTGCTCCTCCCGGCGGGGCCCTGTTCAGCGGTGCTCGTCCCGGCGGGGCCCGATCAGCGTGCTCCTCCCGGCGGGGCCCGTTCAGCGGTTCTTGTCCCGCCGGGGCCCTGTTCAGCGGTGCTCCTCCCGGCGGGGCCCGTTCAGCGGTTCTTGTCCCGGCGGGGCCCGTTCAGCGGTTCTTGTCCCGGCGGGGCCCGTTCAGCGGTTCTTGTCCCGGCGGGGCCCTGTTCAGCGGTGCTCCTCCCGGCGGGGCCCTGTTCAGCGGTGCTCCTCCCGGTGGGGCCCTGTTCAGCGGTTCTTGTCCCGGCGGGGCCCGTTCAGCGGTTCCTGTCCCGGCGGGGCCCGTTCATCGGTTCCTGTCCCGGCGGGGCCCTGTTCAGCGGTGCTCCTCCCGGCGGGCCCTGTTCAGCGGTGCTCCTCCCGGCGGGGCCCTGTTCAGCGGTGCTCCTCCCGGCGGGGCCCTGTTCAGCGGTGCTTGTCAAGTGTGTCTAGGGAGCCAGACCTGGGCAAGACTTCCCGCTCATTCACCATTCGAACTTGCGGTCGTGACGCCCTCCTGTGATGAAGTCCTGGGCCTGTGGGTGTCATCCGTCACACCCGGAATGGGGCTGGTGGGGCCCTCCTGGGCAGCTCGCCTGCTGCCTGACTTCTCCGCCCTGCTGCCCTTGCCCTCCTTCGCTGAAGCTCTGTGGCCCTTGCCTCCCTTGGATGATGTGGCAGGTGACGGGGCAAGGCTACTGTCCTTGGTGGCAGCCGTCTCAGTCTTGTCGCGCCGGGCCTTTTTCTTTTTTGTCCTCTTCCCAGGGGGTGGGCTGGCTGTCCCCTTGCTGCTGGCCGATGTTCCTGCCCTAGGATCTGGTGGACTCCAATAGCCCTGCACTTTGGTCACAGTAGATGCAGGGCTGGTGGTGGCTGAGGTGCTTTTTTTACTCTTACCAGATGGAGGGGGTGGGTCAGTGATTGGAACGAGCTCAAGGTTGGAAAGGAAAAGGACTTTGGAAGGACAGGGACGGGTAGGTGTAGTGGGTTTGGGAGTGGAGGAAGAGGATGTGGTTGTAGGAGAGTCAAGTGTGCTGTCTTTGGGTGCAGGTGCCTGTGACTGAGGCTGTCGTGAGGTGGATGGCTGTTGGGTGGGTGGCTGCCTGCGTTTGTGTGCTTTGGAAGAGGGGGTGACAGACACACTGGGAGAGGACACAGGGGACGTGTAAATGGCAGTGGGGGTGGTGACTGCACGTGTGCGGACTGTAATGGAGGGTGTGCTGGTGATGGAAGTACTGGCTGATGGTGGTGTGCATGCAGGTGTGAGTGGAGACGTCACAGGGAGGGAGGAGGGAGATGAGGAGGTGGGGGACACAGAGGTGGTAGTGACTGTTGGCATGTCTGCATCTGGATGTTGCTTGGGTGAATGCTTGTGGGATCTGTGGTGCTCATGTCTGGATGAGCTGCCCTTGGGTGTAGAGGTGTGTGCAGGCTGGTCTGATGGTGTGGATGGGATAGGCAGAGGAACAGGAGACTGGGACTGGGTGGAGGGAGTCAGAAGAGGGAGGCTGGAGACAGGGACAATGGCTGCCGTCAGTGCTGAGGCCAGAGCGTTGAACGATCGCTGATGGGCAGCCTGACCCGAATGAATGCCCTCCAGGTATGCATTGCTCCGATGCACCTCCCTTTCTACACCCTGGATGGCATTCAAAAGGGTAGACTGCCCAACAATGAGTGTCCTGAGGAGGTCAATGACCTCCTCACTGAGGGCAGCAGGGGTAACTGGGACAGGGCCTGAGGTGCCTGGGACGAAGGAGATGCCCGCCTTCCTGGGCGAGCGGGCACGGAGCGAAGGCTGAGGGGCTGCTGGGAGGGCGGGGCTGGTGCGCTGGGTGGCGGCTGTACCTGTTGTGGCGGTGGGCACGGATGTTGCCGCCACCGCTAGGGAGCTCCCTTCCGAGGACGTGTCGGTGTCGCTGACGTCTCCACGGGTCCCCGTTGTGGAGCTCCACTCGTCCTCCGTCTCACTGGTGTACTCGGAGTCTGTTGTATGGCCCTCCGCGGCCATGTGAGATGCAGCTCCCTCGTGCGCCGATGCCACTTCTCCTCCGCCTGATGATGCTAATGCACACATGAACAGGAAGACAAAGAAAAGGGGGGGGGGGAGAAATGAAGACAGGTTGAGTGCATGCATTGGCCACACCGTTGTCGGAGAGGACAGACACAGAAGCCCCCTGAACTAGGCCGCGCAATGGGGGTACACTACTCAGTTATTGTGACTAGGCCTACAGGTCTATGGACGACAAATGCACACATGGGTGAGGCCGGACCATGGATAGCTGTACTTGGCACCCTACAGAGGTGGGGGGCGGGGGCACAGGGCCGTGTCTAACGGAGGGGCCTAGCCTACAGAATGCGCCCTGGCCTGGAGATAGCCACAGCCCTCCTCCCCCACCCAGACACCTTCACTGCGCGCAAAGATAGCAGAATGTGCTGATACTCACCCCCTTGTGTCTGCTGTGATGTCCTCACCTCTTTCAGCAGTGGGTGCCCCGTCTGTTGTGGACCCCCAGGGCCCGGACGTCCTTGGCGATGGCACGCCAAATGTCGATCTTCTGATGGGCGCTGACCTATGTGACATGTACAGGGTGGTAAAGGAAATCGCATCAGTTTTCTGCCTGGTCAATGTGAGTGGCCCCCCCTCCCCAACCTTGCCATGTGGCACATGCTCTCACCCGCGGTGGTGCGTACCGCGGCGGTGCGTACCGCGACCGCCGGCGCACATCGTCATTGGCTCCTGAGACCCATAGGGTTCAATGTTAACCAATGCTGCTTTGCGCCGCGGTCTTCGACCGCCTACCGCCACGGTGTGCCACGCCAGCGCAGTGACCTCACATCCCACTGTCACGCTTCACAGGTCAGGCAGCCGCCATTTCAAGGGCCCACATGGCATGATTTCTACTGCGTCACACAGGCCTAGGCCTTGCATTGCCACTCATACAAGCCATTCAATGCATAGCGATTCGTGTACTGTGCAAGCTATGTGAACGAACCTGTGGGTTGCTTGACTGTGTGCTCCATGTTGTCCTTCCTAGGCACCGTCCGCTGGGACTTGCGAGGAGAAGGATTATTCCTCCCGTGTACCGACCGCTGGTGGACCTGTCGACAATGGAAGAACGACATATCATACTTACATACAGGCTTGACAGAGCAACTATACATGAACTATGTGCCCAGCTGGAGCCAGACCTGATGTCCCCCATCCGCCAACCCACAGGGATTCCCCCTCTGGTGCAGGTTCTGTCAGTTCTCCATTTTTTGGCAAGTGGGTCTTTTCAGACAACAGTGGCCATATCATCTGGGATGTCTCAGCCTATGTTTTCTAAGGTTTTGTCCAGAGTGTTGTCTGCCCTGATGAAATACATGCGGAGCTACATTATTTTCCCTGAGGTGGGCGATTTGGCTACAGTGAAGGGTGATTTCTATGCCCTCGGACATATCCCCAACATCATTGGTGCCATTGATGGGACCCATGTGGCTTTGGTTCCCCCCAAAGAAAGTGAGCAGGTGTACCGAAACAGAAAAAGTTATCATTCGATGAATGTCCAGGTGGTCTGTTTGGCTGACCAGTATATCTCCCATGTAAATGCCAAGTTCCCTGGGTCAGTGCATGACGCGTATGTCATGCGAAATAGCAGCATCCCTTATGTGATGGAACAGCTACAGAGACACCGTGTGTGGCTAATTGGTGACTCTGGATACCCCAACCTGTCGTGGCTACTGACCCCAGTGAGGAATCCCCGGACCAGGGCAGAGGAACGGTACAATGAGGCCCATGGGCGATCTAGGAGGATCATAGAAAGGACCTTCGGGGTCCTGAAGGCCAGGTTTAGGTGCCTGCATATGACAGGGGGATCCCTCATGTACTCACCAAAGAAGGTGTGCCAGATCATCGTGGCCTGCTGTATGCTTCACAATCTTGCATTGCGACGCCAGGTGCCTTTTCTGCAGGAGGATGGTCCAGATGGTGGTGTTGTAGCAGCTGTGGAGCCTGTGGAGAGTGAAGAGGAGGAAGACGACGGGGACGACACGGACAACAGGGATACAGTCATACAACAATACTTTCAATAGCACACAGGTAAGAATCACCCACCCCATTTTACATTTACTTAAGGCCTCATGCGTCTCCACTGTCTGTGTTTCCCCCCAGTTCCTGTTAACTGATTTGTGACTTTCCCTTCCCTTTTCAGAGCTGTATGACCCACTGCCTGACTTCAGCTTTGTTTGCCCATGGACTAAAGCTTATTGAAATTGGTATGTTGTCATCACAAAGTAACTGGACATTATAGCACCGTTATGTGTAATACATTTGTTAAGAATACAAGCAGACTCCTGTTTTTTAAAGTGGAATAAGTGATTTATTTTAAGTGCTACATATAGGTACATGATTGGGAAACGGTGATGGGTGGGGGTGGAGTAATGTCCATGGCAGAGTCCAGTTCTCAGTCGCACAGGTGCATTGTCCATATGCCTGGGGAAGGATGGAGCAGGGGCAGTTCAAGGTTGGACAGGGTGACAATGTGGGACAGTGGGATGACATCAGGGGGTATCTTAGGCTGGCGGGGGTCTTGCAATCCTACTCTGTCTTCTTGTGAGATCTCAGGTTCCGCTTGCGGGGTGGTTCTTCTTCTGCAGGAGGTGGGGTTCTGGTGGCCTGTCGTTGTGTGGGGGCCTCCTGTCCACTAGCGCCGGCGGAGGTGGTAGGCTGTTCCTGGCCTGGGCTAGTGACAGGGGCCCTTTGGGGTGCCACATGGTCCCGCAATGTGGTGACGATCTGGGTAAGGGCCACGACGATGGTCCCCATTGCGGAACCGATGTTCCTCAGTTCCTCTCTGAACCCCATGTACCGTTCCTCCTGCAGTTCCTGGATCTCCTGGAACCGGGCCAGTACCGTCGCCATCGTCTCCTGGGAGCGGTGGTATGCTCCCATGATGGAGGAGAGGGCCTCTTGGAGAGTCGGTTCCCCGGGCCTGTCCCCCCCCTGTCGCACAGCAGCCCTCCCAGTTCCCCTGTGTTCCTGGGCCTCTGTCCCCTGGACGGTGTGCCCACTACCACTGCCCCCAGGTCCCTGTTGTTGTTGGGGTGGTGGGTCAACCTGGGTGCCCTGTAGTGGTGGACACGTGTCCTGGAGACAGAGGCATGGGCCCGCTGGGTGGGAGCTGTGCTGGTGTTCCCAGAGGGGGTTGGGTCTGGTGTAGCCTGTGGCTGTCTGTGGGGAACCGACTGTCCAGAGGTCCCCGATGGGCCGGGCTGGTCGTCTGGCTCCAGGGAGACAGAGCTGCTGTCATCGCTGGGGGCCTCTTCTGGGGGTGGGAAGGACATCTCTGGACCCTCCGTGGCGGTGTGGTGGCGTTCGGGTCCTGCAGGGGTATAAAGGTATGGTTATTGCTTCTGTGTGTGGCATTTCGTGTGATGGGTGGGTGTCCGTGTACCCATGTGTAGGCCTTTCCTTGTGGGGGCATTTGTGAGGGTGGCTTGTGGGGGTGATGTGTGTGTGCAGTGGGCATGCTTTGGTGATGGGTGTCCATGCTTTGTGGTCGCATGCAGGGCTTGGTGTTGGGATGGGTGGGTTGTGATGGTGAGCCTTTTGCTAGGTGTTGGTGTGATGGGGGAGGGGGTGAGGGTGGGGGTATGATTTGGCATGCAGGTGGGGTGGGGGTGGGAAGCAGTAGTGAAGATTTGCCTTACAAGAGTCCATTCCTCCGCCTACTCCTGCGAGGCCCTCAGGATGCAGGATGTGCAAGACTTCCTCCTCCCACGCGGTAAATTCTGGGGGAGTAGGTGGGGGTCCGCCGCCAGTCTTCTGCACCGCAATGTTGTGCCTTGATACCATGTAACGCACCTTCCCCCGTAGGTCGTTCCATCTCTTCCTGATGTCCTCCCGATTGCGTGGATGATGTCCCACCGCGTTAACCCTGTCCACTATCCTTTGCCATAGCTCCATCTTCCTGGCAATTGTGGTGTGCTGCACCTGTGCCCCGAAGAGCTGGGGCTCTACACGGACTATTTCCTCCACCATGACCCTGAGTTCGGCGTCACTGCACCTGGGGTGTCTTTGGGGTGCCATGGGGTGGTGTGGTTGAGGTGTGGGGTGGCGTTTGTGGTGATGAGTGTGGTGCGTGTGCTGGTGTGTGGTGTTTGGTGCATGGATTCTGTGTGGGTGATGGTGTTGTGTGCCTCTGTGTTGTGGGATTGTCTATTCTGTGCTCTCTCTCTAGCCTTCGTCAATGATTTCGGGTCGTAGGGGTTTGTGGGTGATGTGGGTGTGTGTTTTATATTGTGTTGGGTGTGTGGGAGTGGTGTTAGTATGTGTATCAGGTGTGTGTATTTCAAACTGACCAATGTGGCTGAGTTTTCTATGTGTGTGTGTATTTTGAGCGCGGCGGCGTGTACCGCCAATGGAATACCGCGTTTGAAAGACCGCCGCGTGGATTTGTGGGTCGGAATGGTATGGGCGTATTTCTGTTGGCGTGACGGTGGAGGTTTGGTCATCGCCATTTTTTCGCTGACCTTTGGTGTGGCGGACTTTTGTGGATGTCGGGTTTTTGGCGGTTTGCCAGTTGCGGGTCAGAATGACTGTGGCGGTTTGCCGCGGCGGTGTTATGGCGGTCTTCTGACCGGCGGTAAGCGCCTTTTACCGCCGAGGTCAGAATGACCCCCTACATCTACTAATGCACAAACCTATCTAGCTAGGAAAAAACCTACATGAATATGCCTAAATCCTGCAAGCAGGCTTCCACTTCACAGAGTATTGTTTAGTTTGTTTTGATGAGAATTTTCATTTGATTGAGGTTGAAATGCAAAACTATTCTAACACCCAGTGTGTGTAAGGCTGGAGAAAACGCATTTAGACAAAATGCAGTGGAAGACATTGTCTGATTACTAAGGACATCTGACTCTTATTTTGTCATAAGGCTGGATGTGTTCTCATGACATCCCTGTTTGTATAAAAAAAAGTATATGTTTTCTCAGAACAAAAAGTCAGAATCTCATTACCTCTATAAGGAAAAGTAATAGCAAATGAGAAAGGCACCTTCCATAAAGAGTGCTGCAGGGAGCATAATGTATTGGTTCAAATGGGGGACTCTTTAGCTTCATATAAAATATATTGTTACTATCGGAGAGAAGGTCACTACATTGAATGGAAAACCTTAATAAAACCCAAGAAATCCTTGTTTATGTGTTTATAAGAATTGGGAAAAAGAGGCTGTGAAACACACTTTTCCTGCAAGCAGTAATGTCTGCAAGATGTGCCTTAACTGAATGGAATTGTAGGCATTTACTCATTATATTAAGCAGGTATGGAAGTACTTCTTTCTGGCATTCAAGGAATTGAAGCTCCTTTGTATACACCAAATGCAGAATACTTTCCTTTCTAAAATGTAGGACATACTGATACAAGTCTTCTTTGCCTCTTTCTTTGAGGGTGTCCCTGCATTCCTGTAGCAGATTCAGATGTCCATATTGAATGTGCTAAGAAGTCATTCTACAAAACTCAAGGCAGTGGCATAACAAAACTTGAGAGGCCCCCTTGCACAAGTATATGGAGGACCTCCCCATCCACCATCTACCCCTTTTGGTGAGAGGGGCCTCCTGGAGCTCGGAGGTCTCCCTGAACTGCAGGGGCATTGGGGGCTTAGGTTAACCCACTGGCTCAAGCATAGTCAGCAGCCCTGAAGCATCTGGCCCTGAAGTGGAAGTGTGGTCTACATGGCCATCTCTTGGTTGGCCTTGCTGACATGTAGAAAGTCCAAGGCACACCATTAACCCCTTCACTCAGGAGCAAACATGACCACTCTAGCACTCAAGTATGTCAGTCTTACTAGAAATGCAGAATTGTTAAAAAGGTGTAGAAACATTTCTCTGTGAGCCAATTAAAAGGCCATTCCCCTTTGTTTATGAATGGTAAATTCTGTAGACAAAGGCTGGACCATTTGCTGTTTTGGGGGTGGTGAACGGATCTATTTGTGGAAATCCCCAGCTGCAAACAATGCCATACAGCACTGTTGTTTAACACCCTTTCATGCGTTTTGCTGAAACAACCTGCTCAGTGCATCTCCATCACACTGAAGAAGCACTGCAGTGATTTTTGAATTTATGATTTTCTGCATCTCCATAGGGTTTGAGCTTTCAGGCGTAGCGTTCTCGACCCCTTTCCTCGTTGCCTGATCATATAGTTCATTATTGCTTTAATTTCTGACTAAATTAATCTATTTTGATTGCAGGCATAATTTTAGAGCTTGGTGAGCCACCCTGATCCCTATCAGGTTGATGTGGCAATTCCATTGGAAACCCAGTGTCCAGGATCTGAGGTGATCCACGTGTGATCCTCACTATAACACAGTGGCGTAACAATGGCATAACAATGGCATAACAATGGCCCCTGCAGGCCCTGCGGTGTGGGGGGATGAGCTCCAGGGGGCCTGCCAACACAGTAGTGGCAGGCCCCTAACTGGGTCCTTGTCGAAGAGGGCACCCTTGAGGAACTTTGCAAGGGGGCTCTCAAGTTTTCTTATGCCACTGCCCTAATAAAGAAGCCTTTATCATTATAGTTGAGAGTAGGTGGGTCCTAATGAAACTGAACATCTTTCATAATATTGTTTGTGTTAAAGTCAATTTGTCTTCCCAGCTGCCCAAACACTAGCTCCATTGTTTTTCCCAACACTTTTGCTTGCTTTGGGCACTGTGAACGTGCAGAATGCCATGATGCACAGGAGACCATAAAATCTGGTCCTCTGTTAGGTTTATTATTATGACGAATTAAGTATTTTGTTTAGCTAGAATGGTCTCTCTTCACTAATGGAAATTCTTTTTTCTTTTAGAAACATATGCTGTCAGTATTACTTTCAAGATGGAGGAGGCTCATTTAGCCATGTAGAGTATGTCCTTAGGTCTGTAGTTTTGTTGCTAACCACTGCAATGTCCAGATCTGAGGTGCATTCCTGAAAAGCATGTTGTAATTGCTAGTGATGACAAATAGGAATATACTCTGGTGCCAGAGTGCTTACTCTCTGAGAGGATTGGTTCTTTTTATAGCATCATTCTGCCTTAGAGTGTTGAATCTGCTATTCTCCCTTTTAGAAGTACTATAATGTCTGGGTGATCGTGTATTCTTAGGTGTACTTGGGTTTCTAAGATTGCACATTAATAAATGTGTCTTAGAAGAGTCTGTGGAGGTGCCGATGAAGGAGGAATGAATTCTACTGAAGTATTTTGCCTTGAAGGGAACTAAATTAAATACTCTAAGACCGAAGTAGAAGGTAGACGGTTTGCAAGGAGTTTTGAGGTTTTAGGACATGGAAAGTTCGATGTCTTGCAGGTGGTTTTTAAGATATTGAAACTGCTCTTGAATCATGGCTCATATTTTGAATGCCAAATGGATTCCCTACTTCAACTCATTTCTTGAAGGCAATTACATGGCAGACGCTCCTGACCTCTACCTGGAACCGGAAAAGTGGGATTTTGATTTACAGGTGCCGCACTTTTTTTTATATCCCTCTGTCGAGTCCTCACAAGGAGATGAGGATCCTGGGACCGCCAAAATTCTGAGCTTCTAGAACTTTCAGTTTCTTACCACTTCCTAGCTCATTCATGCCAGCTATGTATTCAACATTTCACTCTCTCCTTAAGCGTCCTGCAAGCCTTTTTTTGGGCACATAGCTATTGTATTATAAATGTTTTTATCCCAATGTAAGGACACACACCTGTTAGCACGGCCTTGGCTTATCTATTTTGTTATTTTATTAGTAAGCAGTTGGCCTTTCTTAAAGTTGATGAACCTTTTGACTCGTTTAAATTATTATCGCAAGGCGTTATAAAGCACAACAGTAAAAAAACAATACAAATCAATAGAGAGTCAGTAAAGAACGCGCCATGCCGCATTTGGCTATCAATAACCACACCTTTTGGTATCAGTTTTAAATGTTTATTTCCCTATATTAACAATGCTAAAGTCACGAAAAGTAGTCTCAACACCAAATGGTACAAATAAAGAAACATCACAGGTTGACCAAACCTCCTCAAGAATTTTAACTTGAACAAAGCAACAAAAAAACAATATCAATGACAAAAACAATAACAGCAGCAATATTTGAGAAAGAGAAATAACATATGCATGTTCAGCAAACAATTGACATCAGATCATAGGTATAGAGAAAACACCTCACTAACTTGATTAGCATTAGCATTTTGGGCTTCATGCAAATGTTTTAGTAACACTAATTTGGAAAACATCTAGCTATGGCACTATCAAAACAACAGCACTATTAAAACAGTATCAGTTGGTACCTGAAAAACAAAAGACAAATACCAATGCACATCATTTATATTACTTATCCCTAGGGAATCAGCAAAACAGCTTCAGCTTCATCAGGGGGACAGCGGCATCAGCATCAACATCAGGACAGGAGCAGGGAAAGGGGGACGGTTTAGAATTTGGACTATAAGATCGCTAAACCATCAGAGCATTAGTTCAGCATTTGAACAGGCATAGTAAACTCAGAAAAATAATAAAGTACCAGAACATCTGTAGACTAACTGGTAAAGCATAAAGGCCCTCATTATGACATTGGCAGTAAATCCCACTTACAACCATGCTGACTGCTGCCAACATACTGCCGCAGCGGCGGATATCCGTTCATCATATTATGACACACACACACCAATCCGACAGAATTCAGCCACAGACACAAGTCCACCACACCAAAGGTCAGTGATAAACTGGCGTGATCAAAACCACACTGTTACGTCAACAGAACTACACCCACCACATTATGACCCATGAATCACCACAGCGGACATTCAGTGGCGGTAACCCATTGGCGGTATATACCGCCGTGCTCAAAATACACACACTCAAACAAAACAACACCACACATACACAGAAAACACCCCCACACCGACACCACTATAAAACACACACACACACATTACCCACAACCCCTTACGACTACAAACCATTGGCACGAGATAGACACCACGACCACAGGCAAAACCAGAGCCATACACTACCTACACCTATACACCTCTGATGCACCCCACATCACACACCCCAACACATCACTCTACACACCCTCACCTACCCAACTCACACAACACGCATGGCACCACACAGACACCCCCGATTCTTAGAGGAGGAGCTACGGGTCATGGTGGAAGAAATCATCAGGGTAGAGAAACAGCTATTTGGAGCACAGGTGCAGCAGATATCCATTGCTAGGGAGATGGAGCTATGGTGGAGGATCATGGACAGGGTCAACGCCATGGGACAGCACCCAAGAACCAGGGACGACATCAGGAAGAGGTGGAACGACCTACAGGGGAAGGTGCATTCCACAGCAGCAAGACACCAGCTCGCTATCCAGAGGACTGGAGGTGGACCCCTATCTCCGCCCCCACAACTAACAACATGGGAGGAGCAAATCTTGGCAATCATGCATCCTGAGGGCCTGGCCGGAGTAGGAGGAGGACTGGACTATGATAAGTCAACTCTATACTACTATCACCCCCCCTACTTTCATGCCATCACATACCCCCACCCTCACCCTCACTCCCATCACTCCACTACCTCCCACACACCCCGCCATCACATCCTACCCATCCCAATGTCAAGCCCTGCATGCACTACTAATGCATGGACATCACTCACAGCCCTGCATGGACACCTATCACCAAAGCATGCATACTAGAGAGAATCAGCTGGCCCACAATGTACCAACTTAGACGAGTTAAAACTGCCAGGGCAAATACAACCAAAGAGGGCAAGCCACGGATGCACAATATGTCAGGCACAGAAACAATAACACAGCATTTATATCCCCACAGGTATCCCAGCCAATGTCAGTGGAGAAGAGGTGCCAGCACTATCCAGACAACCAACTGAAGAGGCCCACAGTGATGACAGCAACTCTGGTCGCCTGGATCTGGATGACCAACCTGGTCCATCAGGGACCTCTGGACAGTCGATTGCCCAGGCTCAGTCACAGACAACCACAGAGCCTCCCCCATCTGGAAACACCACCACCACCACAGCACCCACCCAGCATACCCGTACCAATGTCCCCAGGACACGTCAGTCAGCAGTGTGTCCAGCTCTACAGGGGCCTCAGGGCACCCCCATACCCAAGACAATCAGGGACCTGGGGTCAGTGGCAGTGGGCACACGGTTCAGGGGACAGAGGTACTGGACAACAGGGAAACTGGGAGGACTGCTGTGCGCCAGGGGACAGACCCAGGGAACCAACCCTCCAGGAGGCACTCACCGAGATCCTGAGAGCCTACCAACATTCCCAGGACACGATGGACCAGATCCTGGACAATCTGCAGGATAACAGGCGGCTGCAGGAGAGACAGTACCAGGGGATCAGGGAGGACTTGCAGGCCATCAGCACCACCCGGGTCTCCATTGCAGGGGTGCTGGCAGACATGGCCAATGTAATGAGGGAGGCAGTCTCACAACAGCGGGCACCTGCCACTAGCCAGACATCTGAACTGACTTCCACCTCCGCTGCTGCTAGTGGACAGGAGGCCCGTCACAGGACCAACAGGCCACCAGCATCCCTCCCAGTGCAGAAGGTGAACCACCCCACAAACGTTCCCTGCGATCCAGGCAGAAGCTAGAGACTATTGCCAAGACCCCCACCAGGAAATGAGACTCTTTTGATTGTCACCATTGTGTCCCACACAGTCACCCTGTCCACACTGAACTGCCATTGTTCCCCTTCCTATGTCCCCTTGGACTATGCACCTGTGCTACAAACAGACTGGAACAATACCCTCTATCATCACCCCATCCCAATGCACTTGCCCCTCTTCTTCTTAGCACTTCAATAAACACCCTTTGAAAAAACTACAAGTATGGAGTATGTTACATTTGAAAAGCATGTATTCGTTTAACCAGGTGCAAACATTGCAATTCAACTGTACAGTAATTGTTCACATAGGAAAGACCTGTAGTTTCCTGCAGTGATCACACCAGCATCTCCAGCCTCCTCCTCCGGCAGGAAAAAGCACATGGCATCTCAAGGCAAGGTTGTGCAACATGCAGATTATCTGGCAGACCTTCTTGGGTGAGTAGCACAGGGATCCACCTGTTAGATGGAGGCACATGAACCTGGCCTTCAGGAGGCCAAAGGTTCTTTCAATTACCCTTCTGGTTCGCCCATGTGCCTCATTGTAACGTTCTTCTGCCCTTGTCCTGGCTTTTCTCACAGGGGTCAGTAGCCATGATAGGTTGGGGTAACCTGAGTCACCTGCAAATATCGAGGGACAATCTTTAGCCACACACTATCCCATGTGGCCCACACCATACCCATACACCAACATCTACTGGGTGGGAACCAGGACTCACCTATTAGCCACACCCAGTGCCTCTGTAGTTGGGCCATCACATTTGGGATGCTGCTATTCCTCAGGATAAAGGCATCATGCACCGACCCTGGATACTTAGCATTGACATGGGAGATGTACTGTTCCGCCAACTACACCATCTGGACATTCATGGAGTGGAAACTCTTTCAATTTCTGAACACCTTTTCATTCTGGCGGGGGGACAAATGCAATATGAATTCTATGAATCGCCCCAATTATGTTGGGGATATGTCCCATTGCATAGAAGTCAGCCTTCACTGTGGCCAAACCCTCCACTTGGGAGAAAAAAAATGTAGCTTCACATGTTCTTAATCAGGGCAGACAAACTCTTGTCAGCACTATTGAGAGCATTTGCTGTGAGATTCCTGCTGCCAAGCCCACTGTCACTTGGAAAGAACCAGTTGCCAGGAAATGGAGCACAGATAGGACTTGCACAAGAGGGGGTATCCCAGTGGGGTGACGGATAGCAGATATCAGGCCAATGGTGATGTACGCTGGCGGTGACGGTATGCTCCGCTGCGGACGTGACCGCCATTTTCTATCTGATCACTCACTTGCTACCTGACCTTCAACAGGAGAAGACCTACACTGCATGTGCTGCTGTGACCTGTGTCTTGAACCTACCAAGGCTTGTGTGACTGGGGAAAGGGCCCCTGCCTTCACTTTGGAGGAGTTGAAGCGACTGGTGGATGGGGTCCTACCCCAGTACGGACTGCTGTATGGGCCTCCAGAGCAACAGGTGAGTACACTGTGGCCACGATGCTTGTGGCATGAATGCATGGAGTGGTGTGTGTAAACGCCTCTTGTAGGTGGGTTGCTGGAAGTCCCCTGGGCGGCGTACAGGTTGTGTGCTGGGCCATGTGTGTGTAAATGGTGATGTGAAGGGGTATGGTGGGCCAAAAGTGTAACAGGCAGGACTAACTGACTGATACTATTTTTCTGTGTGTATTTCCTCTACAGGTCAGCGCCCATCAAAAGAAGGGTATATGGTGTGCCATCGTCAAGGGCGTGTGGAGCCTGGGGGTCTATGGCAGGCAGAGCACCCACTGTCGAAAATAGTGGGAGGACCTGAGACGCTGGGCACGGAAGACGGCAGAGGCCCAGCTGTGGATGGCCTCCCAACGAGGAAGGTGTGCCCGTCGAACCTTGACCCCCCTGATGGCCCGCATACTGGCGGTGACCTACCCTGAGCTGGATGGGCGCTTGAGGGCATCACAGCAGCCACAAGGGGGTGAGTACAGTTCCCATCATTGCTACTTATACATGGTAGGGTGGTATCCGGGTGGGGGATGTGTGTCAGTGGGTTCCCCTAGTCCAGGCCTGACATTGCAGAGTAGGTCCCATGGTGGCCAGGGTTCTGAAGTGATCAACGTGCTACCTAGCTCGTACGGCATCGACTACTGGTAGGGCTGCATGGGTCCCAGGTGTGCAGCATTTGGCGGTGTGTGCCCCTCACCATGCCTTGGTGGCTGGCAATATAACTGGTAGTGCAATGCATAGTGTGTAGGGCTGTTCCCTGTGTGTGGGAGTGGTGTGTACTCCAACGGTGGTGTTGGTGCAGCCATTGACCCAATGTATCCTTTGTCTCCCCCCTTTTTGTTTTGTCACCCTGTCTTTATGTGTATTAGCATCATCTGGCAGTGGAGCAGTGGCACCGGTGACGGAGGGAGCTGCATCCCAGGAGGTAGAGTACACCGACGGTGAGGGCAGCAGTGGGAAGAAGGGTGAGGGGAGCACCACGGCGGAGACTGGAGGGGACAGTTCGGCCACAGATACCTCCTCCAATGGAAGCTCCCTGGTGGTGGTGGTGGACACCTCTGTGACCACGCCAGCTACAGGTACAGCCGCCAGCCCCTGTATCAGCACCACCCTCCCAGCAGCCCCTCATGGAGTTGCCTGCTCACCCAGAAGGGTGGGCATCTCCTTCGCCACAGGCACCTCAGGCCCTACCCCAGTGAGCCCTGCTGCCCTGAGTGAAGAGGCTATTGACCTCCTGAGATCCATCTGTGTACGGCAGTCAACCATTGTGAATGCCATCCAGGGGCCGGCAGCCCAGATGCAACAGACTAATGCATTCTTGGAGGGCATTCACCCTGGATTGTCGGCCCTACAGAGATCAATCCAGGCTCTGGCCTCCTCTCTGATGGCAGCCATTGTCCCTATTTCTACTGTCCCCCCTCCAACTTCCTCTTCCCAATCCCATTCCCCTCAACCCCAACCTACCCCAAGCACACAGGCAGACGAGCATGCACACAAGACAACACACAAGAGTGTCACAGGCAAACACAAGCATCCCACATTATCCCACATGCACTCACACAAACACCATCCAGATGCAGACATACCAACATCCACAATTTCCACTGTATCCCCCTCCTCCTCTACCTCCTCCACCTCTCTCCCAGTTCCGTCCGCACTCACACCTGCATGCACTACATCCTCATCCACTACCAGCATCACCACCACACCTAGCAGAACACACACCTCACTGGTAGACACCTCCACAACAGCCATGCACACATCCCCTGTGTCCTCTCCCACTGTGTCTGTCCCCTCCTCCTAAGGTACACAAACGCAAGCATTCAGACACCTAACAGCCATCCACCTCACAACAACATCCAGTCCATGCACCTGCACCCAAAGTCGGCAAACAGACACCTCCTACAACCACTCCCATTACTTCTCCCTCTTCCCGCCCCAGTGTCTCTAAGAAGTTTTTCCCTCTCCACCACTGACCTCTTCCCTACCCCTAACCCCTGTCCTTCACGTCTGGCCAGAGTGGCAAAAACCCAGGCAAGTACCTCAGCCAACCAATCCATGGGCCCAGTAGTCTCCACACCCACGTGGTGGGAAAGGATCTAGGGTATGTGTCCAGAGGTTGAAGTAGCCTGCACCTACCAGCATCAAGGAAAGGGTGCCTGCCCCAGCTGCGGCCTGGAGGACCAAGGAGCCAGCCCCAGCTCCTGCCAGGAAGGGCAAGGAGCCAGCCCCAGCTGCTGCCAGGAAGGGCAATGAGCCAGCTCCAGCTGCTGCCAGGAAGGTCAAGGAGCCAGCACCAGCTGCTGCCAGGAAAGGTATGGAGCCAGCACCAGCAGGCAGGAAGGTCAAGGGGCCTGGTGCAGGGACTCAGACGGAGACCTCACCACCAACTATGGTTTTGCAGCCTTCCGAGGCTGCAGGGGATGGGCTGGAGCCTCTCCCCACCACCAGCAGCAGCACCTCCACCACCAGTTGGCAGCTGTCCAAGTCTGTAGGGGATGGGCTGGGCCCTCCCCCAACCAGTGGCTGCAGCACCACCACTACCATCACTGAGCAGCTGTCACTGCCGGCAGACGGTATGTAGTCCTGCGTCCATGGGCTGCTGTGCAGCCTGCCCCCTGCAAATCTAGTGGGTATGACACCCACCTGAGAGACTGTGACCTTGCACTCCCCAGGATCAAGAATACAGGGCAGGATACCCCCTCCAGAACCAGTGGGTAAGACACCCACCAACCCCAGCCTCCCCAGGATCAAGAGCACAGGGCACAATGCCCCCCCCAGAACCAGTGGGTAAGACACCCACCAACCCCGGCCTTCCCAGGACCAAGCACAGGTCATGTTGCCCCCTCCAGAGCATGTGGGTACGTCACCCACTTGAGAGACTGTGGCCTTGCACTCCCCCGGACCAAGCACAGGGCATGTTGCCCCCTCCAGAACCAGTGGTCTCCTTTCATCAGCCGGCTGAGGTGCCGCCCCATTGCCGTCCCCCTGAGGTGCCTGCATATTTTCCAACCGATGCCCCTGCAGTGTTCTCTCCATGTTGATGCAGGTGACAAGTGGTGCCTTGGACTTTGGCCTGTGGCCCACGCACAATGAGGCCTGGGCAGTGTCCCTTGAACTGTACATATGTATATAACAGTTACATTGCATTTTCTTATTTATAAGATGTTGATCTTATTTCACTACAAGGAAAGGGACAGGGAGATTGGTGGTCCAGTGTACAGCCTCCCAAATATAGTCAATCTCAATAAGGTACACTGTTCCAAGTGAAAACGACAGGGAAACCTAAATCAGTGGAGCAAGAGCCCTCACACATCCTGTTGAATGTCATGCTTCATCATCGGAGATGCTCCTAGTCAGACTGGCGCTGCAATGTCTGACGGGCTCCCCAAATGGGGGCTCTTTGCCAGAGATCTTAAACTATAACTGCCATATAATACCATGTGAGCAGGAGAGAAAGAGGTAAAATTGTCTCATATACCTAGGACTGTGATATAAATTTATTATCTGCACAAGATTTTGGCCAAGATTAAAAACAAGTAGGGAGTGCTTAATGAGTAATAATGCTCATCCACTCACACAGCAACAACAGAATAGAGGACAAGAAAATATAAAATACCCTCTAGTTGTGGGTCAACATGTTTTGCGTCTTCACGGTCCCTCAGGATCCAGCGACGGTTCTTCAGGACCAAAACTCAAAACCTCTCCTATTTTCTCAAAAACATAAGGACCAGGCTCGGTCTAATTTGTCAGTAAAAAAACAGTCACTTACTGTAATAAACTGTGCATCAGTTAAGAAAAAGGTCCCCCATCCCAGATTATAGAAAAGGCTCCTTAAGTAAACACAGGCCTGGAGACTGGTGCAAGAAAATAATGCTGACCGGTCCCTGACTGAGGACCTACCCTGCGGCCGTGTTCCTGTGATCTTATTACACTCACTTTCGTCTATTCCTATTGTCCTTGCATTATTCATCAGGGGTACGGGGTAAATATGTTTTATTACTGCAGCTGATTGTGTGTATGGTGTTGGGGGGGGTGTTGTGCTTGTGTGTGTCCCTTTCTTTTTCCTCCCCCCTTCCCTGTGTGCTAGGGAAGACATGCCGCTTGGGCTCCATGGCAGCGTGGTTCTTCCCTGTATCTCCAAAGGTGAGTCCTTTCCCTTCTGTGCAGTGCTTCTGCCAGGCTTTTGATGTTGTTGGTACCGCCTCGGAAAAGGTGGCGGTTTCCAGGATCTTAGTATGGTGGGCGGAATATTGTCTTCTGCCTGGCTGTAGGCGGCTACTGCTGTGGTGGCTGTTGTTTCCACCCTGGCGGTCAGTGTGGTAAAGTGGCTGTCTATCTGAGTTCTCTCCGCCATGGTCATAATTTAGCGGTAGTTCATTAAATTAAAGTTCAGACACGTTTGCTATTGGTCATACACATCAGGCAAAGAAAAAACATCCAATGACAAAAACATTAGATATCGGCAATGCATTAGAAGAGATACAATAAGAATTGGCAGTGTGATGATTGGTTCTTCTCCATTTGCGAAACTCCAAAATATACTAAATGTATCATCTTGCTCTTCCTTCCATCAGCCATCAGTAGGCCCTTTTGTTCGGCACATTCTAAATATGCTGCTAGACAGTGGTTACAAAGGGTACAGGATTTGCATCACATCCTCGAAATTAAAACATGAATTAGAAACATAACTTCAGACAAATATGATATTCAATCAATAGAACCTTTTATACAGCGGACATGAGAACACAGGAATGTTACTTTTACTAGAACATTGGCAGTTCAGTTAGATAACTTCTCGCTGTGGCCTCGTCTGCTTGAGGCCCAGCAGAAAACAAGAAATACTCATATTATTTCAGCGATTAATTTTGACAGAGAAACGCTCTTAAAGAAACAGGATTCCAATACAACATTAGTACATTATTTTCAAAGTGCATGTGTAGGGTTTGCACTCGATGGTGGGCAATAAGAAAAGCACATTTTATGTAAGTCATAAATTTCAATGTTAATACATTCTACATATTCAAAACAAATGGTAAATATTTATTAATGTTAATTTCAGTGCTCACAATCCCTCTTCTGATGACTATATATGTCATCACACTTACATTCCAAATAAATGTATTTATTTACACAGATTTTCAAAATTTTGTTTCCCTCACATTTTTATGGTTTTTCTTTTTATTTGAATGTTCTCTATATAATCTTTCTAATTGAAATTCTACCCTCCTCTGTTTCTTTTCTAACTTTCTCTTTTTGATCACATTGTACAATGGACACATACCTCATATTCTAATTAGACAAATCACAATAATTGAAATTCCTTGTATTATTTTCCCAAGTTGCCAAACCAGTTTCCCACAGCAGTCATCCCTTCGCCAGCTTTTTCCCAAACAGCGGGCTCAGTTAGTTATTTTAATTCAGTTTCATCTTTTGTTAAATTATTATTCAAACCTCTAACTGCTATACTGTTGTCTGGAATATATGAACAACAATGATGTGGACCTAGCAATTTACAAACTCCACCCTCTTTTGCTAAGAGAATGTCTAACGCAAGGCAGTTCGGAAGAGTCATAGCTCTTATTGCAACTATCTCAGTATCCAAAAGGTTAATGGATCCTGAATATCTTGTCAGTATGTTATCCACAACTGTAGACAACTGTTGAATTTTGATAGAATTCAGAACAAGGAACTGAAGGAATTATTGCTCCAAATATGTCTTCAACAATGCCAGAAACTGATTCTCGCTTTTGTCTCTTCAGTTGTAATTCAGTCATTTTAGGAAATGTATTCAAGTCATCAATTTGGTACATTTTTGGGAAAACTATTCCCAAATAACGTGTCATACCATCCTCTCGGAAGACGGTAATATGCATTTTTCTCACAGATGTTAAATATATCGCAGGCACAGACGGGTCTTGACCATTCAACATAAATGTCCACTTAGACTCAAACAAAAACACATGTCTGCATTCACTCATTCCCACAAATATTTAATCTACCCTAGATTTTGTGGCCTATATATCCAAAGCTTTTTTACATGTTGTGCATCTAAAGTTAGTCTCCCCTGTTTAGTAATGCCAGTGTATGGATAGTCAATCCCAGGACAACATGAAACTAATCCCTTATCTACCTTAGCCTTGATTGCCCTTCTCCTATCTTCTGTGTAATCTAAAAAACTATTTTCTAAAGGTGAGAGTATACAAGTGAGATTATTACGATGCGCAAACGTTAATGTAGTTTCAAAGAAATCCTGCATTATTTCTATATTATTGTCCCTAGCTATCTTATTAAGATCCCTAATTATAGGTACAAAAGAAAACACAACATAAAAATTGGAATAGAAATATTGGATATACTCCTGGTTATAGAATCTTGTTGGTAAAAGACTACAACTTATGCCACATGTTAACAGCAAACTGTGATAGGCTATTCCTTCCTGAACCGAGGCTGGAATCTGTGTGCAAACAATCTCTTGCATCCATTATATCAACATACTCACGCAATAAGCAATAGAAACCATTAGAAGAAAGTCCTACCTGTACATGTAAGTATTTCCCATCTATTTTAAATGTATCTATTGCCGAAAGAGTAGGTACTAGTTCTGAAGATGTAAAACAGTCAAACCCACAATCAATAACAAACATACAACTGCACAAACAATCACCAAACCAATACCCATATTTTTACAGCATCTATTCTTAGAGTTCTGCTGGTTTTGGTTACCCATGGTCTGTAAAGAATCAGAAAGTAGAAATAAAAAAATATATATATATAGCTATGCAGCAAAAATCAAAGCTTCAAAAAACTAAAACAAACATTTTCAATTCTTCAATCTTCAGTCTTCAATCTTCAATACCTCCTTATTTTATTTTTTTCGAAACAATATTCACAGCTTCATTCACACAGGACCCTTTTTGACAAAATCGGTAAAGTTGTCAAATTCAGTTTAGCAGCTTGTCAAAATCAAATTAGCAAAGTCTCTCAAAAACTATTTTCAACTAAGTCTTTTGATTTATTTTCTCAAATTGACACTTTCCTAACAGAATTAATTTTCTTCATGTGCCAAAATATAGACCCGGAATGTCTCTATCAAAACAAAAATTCAGAAATTCCTCTTGCCACTCTTTGGTAGCTACATATGCCCAATCAGGTCCTGAAAATCTTCGATTGGCAACTCTCTTTCTTTTCAATTTTCTACCTTATTTTGATTCACTATCACTCAGATCTCCATTTGTGATGGCATCGACTTCTTCCTGACTTGTTGGCACCAGATTCATCTTCTTTGTTTTTGATCTTGTTTCTGGACAGTTGTTACCTTTTAGTGATCTTGTTAATGCTCTTTTCAGTATTCAACACAAATTATTCTCCTCTGACGTTCCTGCAACCGGTTTAGGAAAAGTCAAATCCTTTTGGCTTTGATCTGCCTCAACTCCTTTCCCGCTGGGGTCAGTCAGTCAGTCATTTGTTCAGTCTGGTTTCTCAGACCATCTGCTTCTTAGGACATCCTCCTCTGAACAGACTCTCTCTGGACTGTTTCTGTTTCCTGCTTTCTCTGGACCGGTTCTTTTACTGTTTCATTTGAGGACGTTGAGAATGTTTCATCCTCATCTTCCAGGATTTCTTCCACTTCATCTGTCACAGGACTGGGCAAGTCACCTGGAGTATGTCCAGGCTATGTCTCCAGCTCACTTCTTCCCTCTTGCCCTAGAATACGTCTAGGTGGAGGCAATCTCAACACCTCTTCTTCTTGTTCCATTGGATTATTCATCTTCAGAGTGTGGCTTGCGTGGATCTAATTCAGAAGTCCTGCACACTTCATAGCTGTGGTAGTTAATAATACTACCTGGTAGGGTCCCTTCCACCGAGGCCCCAAACACTATTTTCTCATGTGCTTTCAAATTACAACCCAATCACACTCTTTCAGGTTGTGTCCTTGATCTTGGGTAGGTGGCAGTGTGGTAGCTTCTGCCTGATGAGAGAAAGAGCGAACCACATCAGCTAGACCTTTGTAGTAGTACAATACCATATCAGCTGTTATGTTCACAAGAGCATTTGCAGGTACGGCTGGCGACCTCATTGCTCTTCCCATGAGGAGTTCATCGGGTGACAATCCTGTTTTCTTGTCAGGGGTGCTTCTCATTGCCATTAGAACCAACGGCAAAGCATCTGGCCATTTCAGATTTGTAAATTCTCACATTTTTGCCAACCTCGACTTTAAAGTACCATTTATCTGTTCTGAGGCTTCTAGGCAGTAGCTACAATGTAGCTTCTGCTCAATGTTTAAAGCTGAACATACTAACTTAATCACCTCATTGTTAAAGTGGCTTCCTCTATCCGATTCGAAAGTGACTAGAAAACCGAAACGTGGAATTAACTCCCTAAGCAATAACTTTGCTACTGTGAGACTGTCATTCCTCCTTGTAGGGTAAGCCTCAATCCAATGACTGAAAATGCACACACTTAGCAACACATATTTCAAACCAGCATACACAAGCATCTCAATGAAATTAATTTGCATTCTGCTGAAAGGTCCTCCAGCCATGCCTACATGACCCATATTGATGACTGTTCCTTTGCCCACGTTCATCTGCTGGCAGATGACGCATCTGTGGCAAACTGCTTTGGCAACCTGTCTAAACTTCGGATTAAACCAAAATTGCTTGAACAACCTGACCATGGCATCTCTTCCCACTCAAGTCTGACCATGATAGTATCTGGCCATCTGAGTCAGTCGACTGTTGGGCAGTACTACCTTCCCTTCTCCCAAAACCCACACATCGTCGTCTCTTTGGAGGCATTTCATTTTTATCCATTCTCTGCGCTCCTCTTTTGGCACATTAACTCGAAGAGCTTTTAATTCTTCAAAATTGACAATAACACACATCACATAATTTGCATAAATCTCATCATTTTCAGGTAACAATTCCCATTCTCCTTTGTAGGATATGCCGTTCAAGGCACAATACTTTGTAACTTGAATTGCATATGTATTACCCGTTGACGCATAATACTGTGATCTCTGATGTGCACTGCATTTCACCACAGCAATCTTTTCAGGCATTTGAATCGCTTTTAAAAACTCATGAATTCTTTCACCATTTCTTATTCATGAACAAGAAGAGGTCAGGAAACCTCTCTGTGACTACATTTGGCCCAAATCATGCACAATGCCGAATCCATATTGACTGTCTGTGTAAATAGTAGCTTTCAGTTGCGTTGAAATGTGGCATGCTCTACTAAGAGCCACTCGTTCTGCAACTTGTACGGAAAACACTCCTTGAAGCCATGAAACCTCTAGTATGCCTGCGATAGTACATACTGCGTATCCTGCTCTCAATGTGCCCACATTGTCTCTTAGACAGGAACCATCAACGTAAATAATTTGGTCATTCTCTTCCAGGGAAGTATGTCTAATATCAGCTCTGGGTTTTGTGCATAATTCTGTAATTTCCAGACAATCATGTTCAATGTCATCCAATTTATCTAATCCAATGTCAAAATTTTAATTTGGAAGTAAAGTTGCTGGGTTAGGCACTGTACATCTCTTAATAGTCACATTTGTTGATCAGAGGGTTACAGATTCATATCTGGGCAGCCTAGAGTTGGTCAGATACTGAGTTTTAGACCTAGTAAGCAAAATCTCAATTGAATGGGGAACCATTATAGTAAGGGGATCGTCCATTACTATCTTCTTGCTCTGAGTGAGGCTTTGTTCAACAGCTGCAATGGACCACAAACAACCTGGTAAAGATGGTACGATCAGATCCAAAGTGGCTGAAAAATATGCCACTTGGCGATTCACACCACCATCAGTTTGGGTCTAAACAGACAAAGAACATGGGCCACGTTCATGACAGAACAACGGAAAAGGTTTTGTGTAAGCAGGCATTCCCAAAGCTGGAGCTTGGCACAAACTCTCTTTCAAATCAGTAAATGCTTTCATACAGGCTTCATTCAACACTAAAGGATTGGAAACATCTTTATGAGGCAGCTTCTGTAAGGGCTTTGAGAGAACTGAAAAGTTGGGATCCATTGGTGGCAGTAACCCATCATTCCCAAAAACATCCTCAAATCTTTCTGGGTAGTTGGTGCTGGCATTTGCAAAATAGTTGCAACCCTCTCCCTGGAAAGTTTCCTAATTTCTTTCTCAATCAAATGACCCAAGTATTTCAGTTCTTTCTGGCAATATTGCAATTTAGTCATGGACACTTATGACCATTGTCTCCCAAAAAGTTAAATGCAATCGTATCATATTTGCACCCTTCTCTAGTCCTGGACGCGATCAACAGATCATCAATTTATTGCACTGATGTTGACTGATGAGGCATCACTAATGATTCCAAATTCTTTTTTAAGATCTGGTTCAAAATAGATGGTGTCTCTGAGAACCCTTGTGGAATTCTACACCAATAGTAGACCCTGTTTAAGAACTTAAAATAAAATAGATATCTGCTGTCCTTGTGAAGAGGCACGGAAAAGAATGCTTGACATAGGTCCACCATAGTGAACCATTCAGCACTGCATGGGATCAGGAACATAATCACAGCTGGATTTGGCACTATGGGGCAACACTTGACCACAATGTCATTTATTTTTCCCACATCCTGTACAAGTCAAATTTTCCTACAAGGTTTGCGCAATCCCATTATTGGTGAATTACATGCACTGCTCAACACTTCTTCTAAAATTCCTTTTTCCACAAACTCTCCTATTAACGGTTTCACACCCTCAATTGAATCGTTTGCCATCAGGTATTGTGGAGTCTGAGGAAAAACTGCATTGGACTTAACTGTGACTCTAACTGGTTCAGCTACTTTTATCAACCCAATATCCTTTCCTGAAAGATCCCAAACTTTAGTCATGACACTTTTTTGTAAATCAGCAGGAATATTTTCCACTGCAAAAACTGGAAAGAAATCAATCAAAGGGGCTTCCTCATTCACTGGCTCATCGATACTGATCAAAGAAAATTCTTTGGTCATTGACTCATTGTTAACAGTAAGTATCGGGTCTTCTTCATCATCATTGTTTGTTTGAATTTCAATGCCTTCATCTGAACACGTAACTGAACATCTTGTTTTGCACAATAAAACCCTTCCCAGTAAGGACAAAGGACTTGAATCACAGACCACAAATTTGTGCAAACCCTTGAAATTGACAATTCTAACCATGACTGGTTCTGTAATTGGGTTCGTCAGATATTGATTAGCAACCCCTACGATCTGAACTGTCTTCCCTGATAAGGCAGGTCTGGCACCTCTGCAGATCTCACTGTCGAGCGTGTAGCTCCAGTGTCAACCAAAAATGAGACTTTGTGACCATTTACTTTTCCTTTAACATAGGACCTTTCTGATCCACTTCCAAAGAAGCAGCCATCACACACTCTTTTTCATCCAAACTCTCAGACACCCAGGCATTGTTTATTCCATCCTCACTGTGTAGTGGAAATTGTTGTACACTATTATTACTCTGATTCACTCTTTGACCTGTGACCGTCTGAGAAAGCATCACCTGCTCCTGATTCATAGGGGTTTGAGGTATCTGAATCTGCTGTCTAGGCATTTTAATTTGTTGTCCAGGCACCATGTGCACCTGTGGCTGCATCTGCTGTTACTAAGGGATTTGTATCTGTAATGGTTGTAGAGTTTGCATGGGCTGTAAAAGTTGGAAACCCTGCATCAGATTTAGATTATTATGAACATTTTGAATTTGACCTCTCATTCTCAGTCGTCTCACATTTTGAAAAGAATTGACACTTGCTGAACACCTCCCTGATTTACTATTGGACACTCCCATTTCCAATGCCTGATTCCCCCGCAAGAGTGACAAGGGAACATTCTCTTTCCTTGTGGCTCTCGTTGTATCATTACTGTATTCAAATCAGGACCGCGATTAACATTTCCCATACCACCAGGACCTCTACCTCTGCCTACATTCTGAAACTGCATGTTTCCTTGCTGTTGCTGAGGCTGAAAACTTTCCTGAATCTCTGTCTATGCAGCCTTGATCTGCACCACCATCGCTCTCTCTTTCAACTTTTTCTGTTTCAATTTATCAAAGTATTTTGCATACTGCAGCACCTCATCAATAGGCTTGGCTTGCCAACAAATCAAATGACTCTTAATCATCTGACTAATCTCTAGTCTGAGTCCCTCAACAAATCTGAACAGAAAGTGAATCATGTCTTTCGGCTTAATTGTTTAGGTACCACTGTAATGTTTAAATGCTTTCAATAACCTTTCATAGTATGCATGCATTGATTCTTTTGCTTCCTGAGCTGTCCTATCTATGCACTGCCAATCAATATTTTTAGGTGACATTCTCATTTTGAGAAACTCAATGACTTTATAGTAATATTTCATCACTTCAGGAGATGGTGCATCTGTTGCTGGATCTCTCGGCGGCTCACTTGTTGGCCAATCTACACTCCTCTTGCATTCGATCCATAAGTCTGCTGGAACAACTATCTCTAAAAGAGTGTTCAAATCCTCCCACAGGCATTTTGCAAGTTTCACTAACCTGTTGGTCTATTGATACCATTCTACTGGTTTCTCCCTCAACCTGGGATAGTCATTTGTAAATGACAAAATGTCACTTCTGCTCCAAAGGACATGTACAAATGTCCCTCCAGGAATCTCTCTCATTGGTAAGACTTTTACTGCATCCCTGTTCTGTTGCTTCTCTGCAAGAGAGGTATCAGGACCTTTTTTCGGCTTGTTTCTTTTCTTCACCAATCTGCCTTCCCATTTGTCTAATGCTCTAAATATCTGGATGCTTTGAAGTAACTCTCCAAGGTGCATTTTCATCCCTGCAGATCTCATGCGTTCGAAGTCTTTTGCCTTAAAATCTAATCTGTAACTTCTTTTCAAATGTTTCATTTTTTAGAGATATATCCTGTGTTCACCTGCACTCTCTGCTAACCATTGATGTTCCTGCCTTTGTGATTCTCGGACACATATATCGCAAATCTGCTTCAGTGTAAGGCTCTAGTCTATTTACACCCATGGTTCCCTCAACAAGTTTACTCGCTTCCAATGAAAGCCTAGTACAATTGCTATAATTCCCTCCACCAGGAAAAACTTGTGAAGAATTCAGCTTTTCTAACCACTCGGCTAATTGCTGAGCTGTCAAACCCTGTAACGAGATGTTATCTGGCTGACTACCAGGCAGCTGTTGTACAGTTAAACTCGGATGTTGGTGCCAATGAGCGACCCTGTTTCAGCATTCAAAGGAGCTCTAATAGGGCTCAGGTGATCTAACAATGACCCTCTTCCATCAAAATTCTGTCCCACAGGTGAGATTATCCTGCTATTTTCACTTGTGCTTTCTCCCACCAAACTCTTATTTAGAATTCCCTGACCACTTCTGCCATTGTTACACTGGGCAAACAACGGTATGACTAGACCAACAGTGACAGGTACAGATACAGCATCTGGATTTGGTCTAGCAGTTGCGTTTTGAGACTACATTATACTTGTGTTCTGAGTCATCAGTACGGACATATCTGTCTGCGTACTTGTTAAAGGAGTATACTTCAGAATTGTTTGTGGCTGTGTTTGAGGCAGCAATAGTGGAGTTGGCTCTGTCTGAACTCTAAAAATGAGGAGAGGCTACAGGGGTATAAGGAAAGGGGAGTAAAAACAGAGAAGAAGAGGAGAGGAGGGGTAAAAGCACAGGAGGCAGAGACTCTGTTACCAAACATGGCGTGTGTGAAATACGAGATGAGCGAGCAGCGAGGGAGGAATGAAGGACACTGCATAATTTGCTGAGATTGAGCAATGCTGGTTTACAAATGTGTGCAGTTTGTGTGTAACGTCTGTTCCAAAGCACGGGGAACGGATGAAACCCTACTAAGAAACTTATGGCTTGCCTCTCCACTCTGGTATTTTTTTCTTTTCAGCCATCTCCTGATGTTGCCTTGAATGAAAGGGGGAGGTGGGAAATCATATCCCACACACGTCTCACAGAACAGCACAGGCTGCTCCCTTGAATGTCTACAAGCCCGGGGCACCATTCATGATAAGAGCTGGATTAAACAAACTGAACCCTTTGCTGTGAGGTGCACGCTTTTCCTTAACTCTGCTTCTTGTGGTGTGGTGAGCCGGTGAGGTGACGAATGAGGCATTTCTAGAAATGACAGCGAAGCCCTCCCGCACAGGTTCACGCGAACTCGGTCACCCCAACATCCCCAGCCGTAAAATAAAAAAGTAGTTCGCCCACTCGAAGTATATCAGCAACAGTGCATGTAACAGGGTAAATCTGCAAGGTGTGACAAAACCGCCCCAAGGCGGGACAAATGTAAAGCATTTACCAAGGACATCAAGGGATTTTGCAAGGAAAGCCGAACAACAAATGAAAGTGATGGACGTGAGGTGGGCGTCGTTAAAGTCCACAGATAGAAAACAACATGTTGAAAAGCAGCGCTTGTGCGGTGCTACACTTGACCTAAAAAAGAGGTAACTGCAGTGCGTGGCATGATTGGAATTCCAGTTCTACTGTCTCCCTTAGAGAAGCCAGTACATTTTCAGCCTCACAAGGTTACTGTCTGTCTTTCCCTTGTTTTTTTTTTTCTTTCAAAAAGAATTGTGAACGATAGTAGTTGTAAATTAATTTTTCACTAGCAACATTTTTAATTTTAACTATCGACTTTATTAATGAAAAATAAATACATTCTGGGGAATATATTTCCTGTAGACTGGCTTGTTAATTGTGCTTACAAAAATGTATTCACATGGAAAAAGTGCTCTGTATATTTAACACATGTGTGGGACTATTCACTACTTAGGACTTCTTTTGGGACAGGAGTGTCCCCTGCATGGTGTACAGTTGTGTTCCTGAGTCCTGAGTGCCAGGCTGCTTGTATCAGGTATCCTGATTCTTGATTTTGGCCCTATGCTCACACAAATTTAGGTGTTGCAGAGGCTTAGGCCTGTCCACTGACATGAGTGAGGTTTTGGATCTGTCCTGTGACCTGGAACGTTGCACCAAGTGTGCCTTCATTGAACCAACAGGGAATGCTCTCACTGTTCTAAGTTCAGCATAGTGGTGGTAGCATACCATTTTCTTTTAATCATTGCTGTGACCAGATCTTTTCTTGTATGTCAATGGAATGAGGCCTACTGGCCCATTCATTTACATTTATGCTTCTATTTCTGTCTCCTTAACATCCTAGCGATAACATCACAGGTATGTAAGTGTGTGTTTTATGTATGTGGCTAGTGTGCAACAGTCATGAATTGTATAATTGAGCCTTTGTATTGGCAGTCTGTGGAATCTATTTTGGATGTCCCAACCTGATGTGCTGTACAAGATGGAGGCGAGGTGATTTTCCTACAGTTCTTTGCTGACATTCCTTAAGCTGGAGTGAGGAGACAAGGATGTGTGATGAGACACAAGTCCTTTAGAAATTCTGTTTATGGCCTTTTGCTAAGCAAGGAGATATTCACTGCCCGTCCAAAAGCACTGACACTTGGTAGACGGTGGTGGTGAAGGAGGAACACAGATTCTGTTGTGTAGGGTGGAGGGAACGTTTTAGGCCAGGACCAACATTTTGTCTTTCCCTGATTGCAGTCTTAAATTTGGCTGATGGTAGATAGGCGCAGAAAGCTCATGCCTCTTTGTGCCTCTACTATGCATGCTACATGCTGGAGACAACCCTGCAGTGCAAAGCGTTACTATATACAAAGTCTACGCCTAGAGAGAAGCCCAGAAAGGATACTTGACAGAAGAACCACCTCATACCGGTTCTGAAAGTTCAGAAGGTGTATCTAAATATCCTGTCTGTTTTTTTCTGTAAAATATGGGACCCACTTCCAGGTTCTCTATGATGAAGGAAGGGAGTGCGCTGGAGATGAAGGAGAAGACTGGTGTTCAACTAGAGCTGGTGTCTGCCTGACAGAGAACTTCCAACAGGTGAAGGGATATCACCTGAGTCTACCCCTTGCGGTAAGATCTTTTCATCTGTTCTGAAGCATCGAGAAGCTAGCCTGCCTGTTGAGAGAGGAAAGGAGATATTTAACTTTGCGGGAGAAGTGCCTGTCTGGGAGAAGGGAGATGCAGCGTGACGCTGCAATGGAGGAGTCTACTAAAGAGTCTGACAGAGCTTGACCACAACCATCTGAATTTAAACCTAGCAAGCAACCACATTCTGTCAGCAGTCTCTCCTATGGTTCTTGGTGAGAATCATGCAGTGCAACTGAGGACTGCCAGAGCTCAGCCAGGGCTGTGAATCTCAGCAGCATGACCCCAGCAAAAGTGCCAAAAGAGAAGTTGAGGCATTACCTGAGCCACTGTGCCAACAAAGAAGTTGCAGTCTAACTTGAGCTGCTTTCATCAAAGATGAAGTTGGGACGGGACATGGGCCATATTCACCAGAGAGTTAATCCTGCACTGGGTCTTGCCATCTGCTCAGGACCAGCTTGTGTGTGGCTGCACCATCCCAGACCAATTGACTCAAGCAGGGATGCAGGTTCTGTGAGCACCTACTTACCCAGCCACAGTCTCCCAGACCAGTTGTTTCTGCCCAAGAGGAGCTGCCCAAGGACCACAGGATGCAGAGCAGCTGCTTTGTCAGACACCAAAGGACCGAAGTGGCACTGACAAGAACCACTCCCGCTCTCAGAAGTATGAGACAGTCAGATGCCCAAGTGCAGTGACTGATGATCCTCGCTGGCGGAGATAAAATTAACTGTGAGAGAGACTGCATGCATCCATGAAATACAGCGTAATCTGACCTAAGTCTAAAACCCTGAATACGCAGAACAGGGGCCAATAGCGGAAAATTAAAGCCCCAGGACACTAAGTTGCATCTTGTTCATATCATATGTGTAGAATTTAGTTCTAGTGTGCATTAAAATACTTTTCTTTTTGATAGTAAATCACTGGGGTAGACAGTCACTTATTACATTTAGTACCCTGAGTAACTGCTGAGCTCAAGCACAATACAATATCTTCCTGTCTGTGAATACTGTGACTGCTCATCTTCACTACCACTGGGAGGTAAATGATAAAGGGGGTAGTACCTGACCCAGTTTGCAGAGGCATATTAGGATGGACCCCGGAAACATGAGAGGCAGTGGAACTATACTCCCACTGTGGAGGCATAGTAGTCCTGGTTTGCCCGTGGACCCCTCAAAGGGGTCTGACAACTCAGTAAAAATTCCTAAGTCCACTTTCTTTTGGAAAGATCAAGTAAAAGTCCTTCGAGGAAAGAACAGATGTTATAAATGTAATACACCATCATAGTGCCTCTTCAATAACTGATTTTAGATTCAGACAAACTGCCTTTGTCCTATTTATTTTGTTTATCTGTAAGTACAAGTACATTTCCTTACTTACCTATGCCTACTACCTGTCCTGGGGTATAGGCTATCAACCAGGACTCTACTGCCATCTGTGTTGTGTGCTTTTCTTTCAATCTGACTCCAGGTGTAACGGATGTCCTTCTAGTCAGCCTAGAGGCCTCAAAAATGTATTCACATGGAAAAAGTGCTCTGTATATTTAACACATGGGTGGGACTATTCACTACTTAGGACTTCTTTTGGGACAGGAGTGTCCCCTGCATGGTGTACAGTTGTGTTCCTGAGTCCTGAGTGCCAGGCTGCTTGTATCAGGTATCCTGATTCTTGATTTTGGCCCTATGCTCACACAAATTTAGGTGTTGCAGAGGCTTAGGCCTGTCCACTGACATGAGTGAGGTTTTGGATCTGTCCTGTGACCTGGAACGTTGCACCAAGTGTGCCTTCATTGAACCAACAGGGAATGCTCTCACTGTTCTAAGTTCAGCATAGTGGTGGTAGCATACCATTTTCTTTTAATCATTGCTGTGACCAGATCTTTTCTTGTATGTCAATGGAATGAGGCCTACTGGCCCATTCATTTACATTTATGCTTCTATTTCTGTCTCCTTAACATCCTAGCGATAACATCCCAGGTATGTAAGTGTGTGTTTTATGTATGTGGCTAGTGTGCAACAGTCATGAATTGTATAATTGAGCCTTTGTATTGGCAGTCTGTGGAATCTATTTTGGATGTCCCAACCTGATGTGCTGTACAAGATGGAGGCGAGGTGATTTTCCTACAGTTCTTTGCTGACATTCCTTAAGCTGGAGTGAGGAGACAAGGATGTGTGATGAGACACAAGTCCTTTAGAAATTCTGTTTCTGGCCTTTTGCTAAGCAAGGAGATATTCACTGCCCGTCCAAAAGCACTGACACTTGGTAGACGGTGGTGGTGAAGGAGGAACACAGATTCTGTTGTGTAGGGTGGAGGGAACGTTTTAGGCCAGGACTAACATTTTGTCTTTCCCTGATTGCAGTCTTAAATTTGGCTGATGGTAGATAGGCGCAGAAAGCTCATGCCTCTTTATTGCCTCTACTATGCATGCTACATGCTGGAGACAACCCTGCAGTGCAAAGCGTTACTATATACAAAGTCTACGCCTAGAGAGAAGCCCAGAAAGGATACTTGACAGAAGAACCACCTCCTACCGGTTCTGAAAGTTCAGAAGGTGTATCTAAATATCCTGTCTGTTTTTTTCTGTAAAAAATGGAACCCACTTCCAGGTTCTCTATGATCAAGGAAGGGAGTGCGCTGAAGATGAAGGAGAAGACTGGTGTTCAACTAGAGCTGGTGTCTGCCTGACAGAGAACTTCCAACAGGTGAAGGGATATCACCTGAGTCTACCCCTTGCGGTAAGATCTTTTCATCTGTTCTGAAGCATCGAGAAGCTAGCCTGCCTGTTGAGAGAGGAAAGGAGATATTTAACTTTGCGGGAGAAGTGCCTGTCTGGGAGAAGGGAGATGCAGCGTGACGCTACAATGGAGGAGTCTACTAAAGAGTCTGACAGAGCTTGACCACAACCATCTGAATTTAAACCTAGCAAGCAACCACATTCTGTCAGCAGTCTCTCCTATAGTTCTTGGTGAGAACCATGCAGTGCACCTGAGGACTGCCAGAGCTCAGCCAGGGCTGTGAATCTCAGCAGCATGACCCCAGCAAAAGTGCCAAAAGTGAAGTTGAGGCATTACCTGAGCCACTGTGCCAACAAAGAAGTTGCAGTCTAACTTGAGCTGCTTTCATCAAAGATGAAGTTGGGACGGGACATGGGCAATATTCACCAGAGAGTTAATCCTGCACTGGGTCTTGCCATCTGCTCAGGACCAGCTTGTGTGTGGCTGCACCATCCCAGACCAATTGACTCAAGCAGGGATGCAGGTTCTGTGAGAACCTACTTACCCAGCCACAGTCTCCCAGACCAGTTGTTTCTGCCCAAGAGGAGCTGCCCAAGGACCACAGGATGCAGAGCAGCTGCTTTGTCAGACACCAAAGGACCGAAGTGGCACTGACAAGAACCACTCCCGCTCTCAGAAGTATGAGACAGTCAGATGCCCAAGTGCAGCGACTGATGATCCTCGCTGGCGGAGATAAAATTAACTGTGAGAGAGACTGCATGCATCCATGAAATACAGCGTAATCTGACCTAAGTCTAAAACCCTGAATACGCAGAACAGGGGCCAATAGCGGAAAATTAAAGCCCCAGGACACTAAGTTGCATCTTGTTCATATCATATGTGTAGAATTTAGTTCTAGTGTGCATTAAAATACTTTTCTTTTTGATAGTAAATCACTGGGGTAGACAGTCATTTATTACATTTAGTACCCTGAGTAACTGCTGAGCTCAAGCACAATACAATATCTTCCTGTCTGTGAATACTGTGACTGCTCATCTTCACTACCACTGGGAGGTAAATGATAAAGGGGGTAGTACCTGACCCAGTTTGCAGAGGCATATTAGGATGGACCCCGGAAACATGAGAGGCAGTGGAACTATACTCCCACTGTGGAGGCATAGTAGTCCTGGTTTGCCTGTGGACCCCTCAAAGGGGTCTGACAACTCAGTAAAAATTCCTAAGTCCACTTTCTTTTGGAAAGATCAAGTAAAAGTCCTTCGAGGAAAGAACAGATGTTATAAATGTAATACACCATCATAGTGCCTCTTCAATAACTGATTTTAGATTCAGACAAACTGCCTTTGTCCTATTTATTTTGTTTATCTGTAAGTACAAGTACATTTCCTTACTTACCTATGCCTACTACCTGTCCTGGGGTATAGGCTATCAACCAGGACTCTACTGCCATCTGTGTTGTGTGCTTTTCTTTCAATCTGACTCCAGGTGTAACGGATGTCCTTCTAGTCAGCCTAGAGGCCTCAAAAATGTATTCACATGGAAAAAGTGCTCTGTATATTTAACACATGGGTGGGACTATTCACTACTTAGGACTTCTTTTGGGACAGGAGTGTCCCCTGCATGGTGTACAGTTGTGTTCCTGAGTCCTGAGTGCCAGGCTGCTTGTATCAGGTATCCTGATTCTTGATTTTGGCCCTATGCTCACACAAATTTAGGTGTTGCAGAGGCTTAGGCCTGTCCACTGACATTAGTGAGGTTTTGGATCTGTCCTGTGACCTGGAACGTTGCACCAAGTGTGCCTTCATTGAACCAACAGGGAATGCTCTCACTGTTCTAAGTTCAGCATAGTGGTGGTAGCATACCATTTTCTTTTAATCATTGCTGTGACCAGATCTTTTCTTGTATGTCAATGGAATGAGGCCTACTGGCCCATTCATTTACATTTATGCTTCTATTTCTGTCTCCTTAACATCCTAGTGATAACATCACAGGTATGTAAGTGTGTGTTTTATGTATGTGGCTAGTGTGCAACAGTCATGAATTGTATAATTGAGCCTTTGTATTGGCAGTCTGTGGAATCTATTTTGGATGTCCCAACCTGATGTGCCGTACAAGATGGAGGCGAGGTGATTTTCCTACAGTTCTTTGCTGACATTCCTTAAGCTGGAGTGAGGAGACAAGGATGTGTGATGAGACACAAGTCCTTTAGAAATTCTGTTTCTGGCCTTTTGCTAAGCAAGGAGATATTCACTGCCCGTCCAAAAGCACTGACACTTGGTAGACGGTGGTGGTGAAGGAGGAACACAGATTCTGTTGTGTAGGGTGGAGGGAACGTTTTAGGCCAGGACCAACATTTTGTCTTTCCCTGATTGCAGTCTTAAATTTGGCTGATGGTAGATAGGCGCAGAAAGCTCATGCCTCTTTGTGCCTCTACTATGCATGCTACATGCTGGAGACAACCCTGCAGTGCAAAGCGTTACTATATACAAAGTCTACGCCTAGAGAGAAGCCCAGAAAGGATACTTGACAGAAGAACCACCTCATACCGGTTCTGAAAGTTCAGAAGGTGTATCTAAATATCCTGTCTGTTTTTTTCTGTAAAAAATGGGACCCACTTCCAGGTTCTCTATGATGAAGGAAGGGAGTGCGCTGGAGATGAAGGAGAAGACTGGTGTTCAACTAGAGCTGGTGTCTGCCTGACAGAGAACTTCCAACAGGTGAAGGGATATCACCTGAGTCTACCCCTTGCGGTAAGATCTTTTCATCTGTTCAGAAGCATCGAGAAGCTAGCCTGCCTGTTGAGAGAGGAAAGGAGATATTTAACTTTGCGGGAGAAGTGCCTGTCTGGGAGAAGGGAGATGCAGCGTGACGCTGCAATGGAGGAGTCTACTAAAGAGTCTGACAGAGCTTGACCACAACCATCTGAATTTAAACCTAGCAAGCAACCACATTCTGTCAGCAGTCTCTCCTATGGTTCTTGGTGAGAACCATGCAGTGCAACTGAGGACTGCCAGAGCTCAGCCAGGGCTGTGAATCTCAGCAGCATGACCCCAGCAAAAGTGCCAAAAGAGAAGTTGAGGCATTACCTGAGCCACTGTGCCAACAAAGAAGTTGCAGTCTAACTTGAGCTGCTTTCATCAAAGATGAAGTTGGGACGGGACATGGGCCATATTCACCAGAGAGTTAATCCTGCACTGGGTCTTGCCATCTGCTCAGGACCAGCTTGTGTGTGGCTGCACCATCCCAGACCAATTGACTCAAGCAGGGATGCAGGTTCTGTGAGCACCTACTTACCCAGCCACAGTCTCCCAGACCAGTTGTTTCTGCCCAAGAGGAGCTGCCCAAGGACCACAGGATGCAGAGCAGCTGCTTTGTCAGACACCAAAGGACCGAAGTGGCACTGACAAGAACCACTCCCGCTCTCAGAAGTATGAGACAGTCAGATGCCCAAGTGCAGCGACTGATGATCCTCGCTGGCGGAGATAAAATTAACTGTGAGAGAGACTGCATGCATCCATGAAATACAGCGTAATCTGACCTAAGTCTAAAACCCTGAATACGCAGAACAGGGGCCAATAGCGGAAAATTAAAGCCCCAGGACACTAAGTTGCATCTTGTTCATATCATATGTGTAGAATTTAGTTCTAGTGTGCATTAAAATACTTTTCTTTTTGATAGTAAATCACTGGGGTAGACAGTCATTTATTACATTTAGTACCCTGAGTAACTGCTGAGCTCAAGCACAATACAATATCTTCCTGTCTGTGAATACTGTGACTGCTCATCTTCACTACCACTGGGAGGTAAATGATAAAGGGGGTAGTACCTGACCCAGTTTGCAGAGGCATATTAGGATGGACCCGGGAAACATGAGAGGCAGTGGAACTATACTCCCACTGTGGAGGCATAGTAGTCCTGGTTTGCCCGTGGACCCCTCAAAGGGGTCTGACAACTCAGTAAAAATTCCTAAGTCCACTTTCTTTTGGAAAGATCAAGTAAAAGTCCTTCGAGGAAAGAACAGATGTTATAAATGTAATACACCATCATAGTGCCTCTTCAATAACTGATTTTAGATTCAGACAAACTGCCTTTGTCCTATTTATTTTGTTTATCTGTAAGTACAAGTACATTTCCTTACTTACCTATGCCTACTACCTGTCCTGGGGTATAGGCTATCAACCAGGACTCTACTGCCATCTGTGCTGTGTGCTTTTCTTTCAATCTGACTCCAGGTGTAACGGATGTCCTTCTAGTCAGCCTAGAGGCCTCAAAAATGTATTCACTTGGAAAAAGTGCTCTGTATATTTAACACATGGGTGGGACTATTCACTACTTAGGACTTCTTTTGGGACAGGATTGTCCCCTGCATGGTGTACAGTTGTGTTCCTGAGTCCTGAGTGCCAGGCTGCTTGTATCAGGTATCCTGATTCTTGATTTTGGCCCTATGCTCACACAAATGTAGGTGTTGCAGAGGCTTAGGCCTGTCCACTGACATGAGTGAGGTTTTGGATCTGTCCTGTGACCTGGAACGTTGCACCAAGTGTGCCTTCATTGAACCAACAGGGAATGCTCTCACTGTTCTAAGTTCAGCATAGTGGTGGTAGCATACCATTTTCTTTTAATCATTGCTGTGACCAGATCTTTTCTTGTATGTCAATGGAATGAGGCCTACTGGCCCATTCATTTACATTTATGCTTCTATTTCTGTCTCCTTAACATCCTAGCGATAACATCCCAGGTATGTAAGTGTGTGTTTTATGTATGTGGCTAGTGTGCAACAGTCATGAATTGTATAATTGAGCCTTTGTATTGGCAGTCTGTGGAATCTATTTTGGATGTCCCAACCTGATGTGCTGTACAAGATGGAGGCGAGGTGATTTTCCTACAGTTCTTTGCTGACATTCCTTAAGCTGGAGTGAGGAGACAAGGATGTGTGATGAGACACAAGTCCTTTAGAAATTCTGTTTCTGGCCTTTTGCTAAGCAAGGAGATATGCACTGCCCGTCCAAAAGCACTGACACTTGGTAGACGGTGGTGGTGAAGGAGGAACACAGATTCTGTTGTGTAGGGTGGAGGGAACGTTTTAGGCCAGGACTAACATTTTGTCTTTCCCTGATTGCAGTCTTAAATTTGGCTGATGGTAGATAGGCGCAGAAAGCTCATGCCTCTTAATTTCCTCTACTATGCATGCTACATGCTGGAGACAACCCTGCAGTGCAAAGCGTTACTATATACAAAGTCTACGCCTAGAGAGAAGCCCAGAAAGGATACTTGACAGAAGAACCACCTCATACCGGTTCTGAAAGTTCTGAAGGTGTATCTAAATATCCTGTCTGTTTTTTTCTGTAAAAAATGGGACCCACTTCCAGGTTCTCTATGATCAAGGAAGGGAGTGCGCTGGAGATGAAGGAGAAGACTGGTGTTCAACTAGAGCTGGTGTCTGCCTGACAGAGAACTTCCAACAGGTGAAGGGATATCACCTGAGTCTACCCCTTGCGGTAAGATCTTTTCATCTGTTCTGAAGCATCGAGAAGCTAGCCTGCCTGTTGAGAGAGGAAAGGAGATATTTAACTTTGCGGGAGAAGTGCCTGTCTGGGAGAAGGGAGATGCAGCGTGACGCTACAATGGAGGAGTCTACTAAAGAGTCTGACAGAGCTTGACCACAACCATCTGAATTTAAACCTAGCAAGCAACCACATTCTGTCAGCAGTCTCTCCTATGGTTCTTGGTGAGAACCATGCAGTGCACCTGAGGACTGCCAGAGCTCAGCCAGGGCTATGAATCTCAGCAGCATGACCCCAGCAAAAGTGCCAAAAGTGAAGTTGAGGCATTACCTGAGCCACTGTGCCAACAAAGAAGTTGCAGTCTAACTTGAGCTGCTTTCATCAAAGATGAAGTTGGGACGGGACATGGGCAATATTCACCAGAGAGTTAATCCTGCACTGGGTCTTGCCATCTGCTCAGGACCAGCTTGTGTGTGGCTGCACCATCCCAGACCAATTGACTCAAGCAGGGATGCAGGTTCTGTGAGAACCTACTTACCCAGCCACAGTCTCCCAGACCAGTTGTTTCTGCCCAAGAGGAGCTGCCCAAGGACCACAGGATGCAGAGCAGCTGCTTTGTCAGACACCAAAGGACCGAAGTGGCACTGACAAGAACCACTCCCGCTCTCAGAAGTATGAGACAGTCAGATGCCCAAGTGCAGCGACTGATGATCCTCGCTGGCGGAGATAAAATTAACTGTGAGAGAGACTGCATGCATCCATGAAATACAGCGTAATCTGACCTAAGTCTAAAACCCTGAATACGCAGAACAGGGGCCAATAGCGGAAAATTAAAGCCCCAGGACACTAAGTTGCATCTTGTTCAAATCATATGTGTAGAATTTAGTTCTAGTGTGCATTAAAATACTTTTCTTTTTGATAGTAAATCACTGGGTTAGACAGTCATTTATTACATTTAGTACCCTGAGTAACTGCTGAGCTCAAGCACAATACAATATCTTCCTGTCTGTGAATACTGTGACTGCTCATCTTCACTACCACTGGGAGGTAAATGATAAAGGGGGTAGTACCTGACCCAGTTTGCAGAGGCATATTAGGATGGACCCCGGAAACATGAGAGGCAGTGGAACTATACTCCCACTGTGGAGGCATAGTAGTCCTGGTTTGCCCGTGGACCCCTCAAAGGGGTCTGACAACTCAGTGAAAATTCCTAAGTCCACTTTCTTTTGGAAAGATCAAGTAAAAGTCCTTCGAGGAAAGAACAGATGTTATAAATGTAATACACCATCATAGTGCCTCTTCAATAACTGATTTTAGATTCAGACAAACTGCCTTTGTCCTATTTATTTTGTTTATCTGTAAGTACAAGTACATTTCCTTACTTACCTATGCCTACTACCTGTCCTGGGGTATAGGCTATCAACCAGGACTCTACTGCCATCTGTGTTGTGTGCTTTTCTTTCAATCTGACTCCAGGTGTAACGGATGTCCTTCTAGTCAGCCTAGAGGCCTCAACACTAGGTGGTTATCGGCCTTCCTCTTTTCCTTTTCCCTTGAGGGTTCTATGTGAGGGCTTGCTTGGTGGTATTTAATGCGAGCATGCAGAGGATGTGACCTATCCAGCCCCAATGTCTTTTCATGATGTATTCATGAGCAGGAAGTTGGAAAGTCTGCTGCCATAGGTCATTGCTGCTGATGGAGTTTGGTCAGCAGATCTGGAGGATTTTTCTCAGACAGGCGTTGATGAAGGTCTGAACTTTGTTGGTGGTGGTCACTGTTGTACTCCAAGTTTCTGCTTCAGACACAAGAACAAATTTTACATTGGTGTTAAAAAACCTGATCTTTGTTTGCAGCATAGACCTGTTCAGCTTTAGTGCTGCAAAACAGCATATAAAATACAATATACTAAGCTGAAATTTTAAGCATTATTATAAAAGCAAATGTACACATGTACATCAACAGCATTTAAGCTTCATTAGGCAATATAATCCTTTTTTAACTTTGCAGGCTACCAATCTGTAAAAATGCTGGGGCTGGTGGTCACAAGGTATCACATGCCGAGACACTCAAAAGACCGGCTAATTCCTATTTTTTAGCGATTAGTAAATACTTCAGACAGGGATCTCTTTTGTTATCTGTCAAATTAATGTTGGTTGGATCTTTCATGGTTTTCATTGTAATGATGAACTCTGACAGACGTAAATAAAAGTCGAATTTTAAAGAACTAGGGCCCACGTTCAGTATAAGGGAAGGCTAGATAATTCTTATTGTCTGTTTTATTGATAGAGCTTGAATTTAAGGAAGTTCCAGGAACTACTTATAATTGAGGTTCAAACGTTCAGAAGGGGCCTGACGATCAAACCAATTGGAGTGACCCTACAGAGGAACTCGTCCAACAAAAGAGCATCTTCAAGTGTGATGCAAATTTGGCACATTAGGCACATCAGTCAGTCAATCTCTGGAATCCTTGAGGACTGAACAATCACTCAAATGGTTCACTTCACACTCATAAGAAACATGGTAAAACCTGCTCAGGGTGTCCATATGAAGGTTGCTTACCTTGCAGATGAGTAGCCATGGTAAAAGTATTGTTTTAAATCACCCTGACACATAGCTGAGCAGCTGGTTCAAATAGGCCAAGTGACTTGGTCCCTGTCTGTTTTCTTCAAATAGAACATAGGTGTGCTTTTGTCTGTGAAAATGGTATGGGAAAATTCTGACCACATTCTCTTGAAGGAACAGGAAAAAATATTTTAGACCCAGGGATATAGCTTTTTGTACCTGATGAATTATAAGGAGTGGCCTTTCCTGTGCTGACCAAAGGTGTTCAGGTTTTGCAAGTGAACTTCACAGCAACACTGATGGAAGCCATCATTGTTATTTAAATGACTAAAAGAGTTGACCTTTAACTAGCCAGCAGAAAATATTCCATTTGGGTAGACATTTTGTAGAAAACAGTTCAGTATACTTGGATAAATACACATGGCAGGATTAATTTGGCACAATGCTAATTTTACAGAAATTAAACATCAGCGGCAAGCACTTTTAGATACAAACAAAGCAGGTGCCCACACTGAGGCTCCACTTCTGTACAGTATTAATCAGCCTACCTTTGTGCGCATGGGCAAGGCAAAGCAAGTGTGTTTTCTCTGCATTCCCACCTAGAAAAGTTATCTGTAATCCTTGCCTTTTTTGAGTGCAATATCTCGTGTAGTGACTGTGACGAGTGGGTTCTTTCTTGTCAAGTGCTGCTTAAACCCAACCCCAGTGCGGGATTTGGTGGTTATAGAGTTGACCGCAGGTCCTGCAGCCAACCTCTGCTGAAGGGGCTGAAGGCAGTGATCACCGTGGGGTTGGGTGGTTATAGGGGGTTGGCTATAGGGCCTGGCTGCAAACTGCACTCTGCGGCCAACTGCTGCCATGCATGGCCAAATGCTGTGCGTGGCGCGGGGTAGGGTGATTATAGTAATTAGATTACTTTATGTAAATTAAATAGAAATTCAATGAAAATGCTAAAGGTTACAGGGACGTTATAGTTAGGTTCTGAATTTACTCGCACGAAACCATAGAAATTCAGCTGTTACAGTTTTAGTTATTTCAAGTAAGTATAATTTGCGCCCTAAGGTCACTATAGATTGCACACTCGCCATGCACTGTTAATTACCCAGATATTACAGCACTCGTGACAACTTCTATAACATCATTGAAAATATAAATGAAAGTTTAGCAGTCAAATTATTTAAGAAAAAACTTCATGACAGGGGTGCAAGTTATAGTTACAATAGGGCGTGCATTATAGTTACTTGAAAGAACTCTAACTATAACTGCTGAATTTCTATGGTTTTGTGCAAGCAAATTTGGACCCTAACTATAGTGTCCCTGCAACCTGGTTTGTTTTTTTCAAAGAATATATATATTACCTACTGGTGGTTGCCAGTAGGTAGTTATAGTTAGGACCATGTTTCCATAGAAAAAGCATTTTGTGCCTTAACTAAATCTTTGGCACCGTTTGACGAATCTGCACAAAGTTTTCCCAAAAAAGTGTGCTGGTGATTCTTGTTGAGCACAGAAAAATTTGGGATGATTCGGCCCATCCTGCAATACACAAATATGGTTCCATGGTCTTGAACAGGACACCCCATGAAAGAGGAGGAAATAGGGCGCTTTCGCATAGACAGGCAGAAGCAAGATGGATATGCCATTTAACAACTGTATATGATGGCTCAAACATCAACAATGAATTTCATCATTTTTTGGGGGTGAAAAACTAGATTGTAGAGAAGGGATCACGGAGAGGCAATTTGTAGTACTTGATATGTCACACAAGATCAGAGTGTTCCCTTCCAGATGAAATAGAGTATGTATGTGCTTTTTTGGATATACGATTTAGGACAAGCAGCTTCATGGGGTTATGCATAAATAATTAGTTTAAGATAGCTACAGTTTTCTGTGGAATCCCATTTTCCTGTGCGAATGTAATTTAGGTTTTAAAATGAGTATTTTAAATATAGAACAATATGCATATTTGATTTGTTATAAGGACTTGGAATGGGATATATATGAATAGCCGGTTAAAGATGGCCACCATTGTTTGGAATTTATAGCTGATCATATAGATGATGACCTGCAATTTTGTATACATTGTTAATATGCATATTATTTTACGGTAATTGGTTTCAGTAATCAAATATGTTTACATAGCATAACTACATCCATATGAAGAATAATCGAGATACAAATACATGATATTGGGTCGTATACATATCCACTTAAATATGGCTGTCACAATTGCCAATGGTACTAATTATCAGCCAATAGCAGACTACTGGCATTTCGAACTGGTTTACATATATGTATATCTTCTTGTTTTAATGCTACAAGTACATGTAGTGTCTCAAAATAATAAATACCAAATTACTTACATAATACGTTTGTAAAGAACGTTTGTAATAGTGATGTGCGGGTCGATGGAAATACGAGGCATAGCAATCAGAATTCGATATACACATGACAATGTGGCCACCACAATTCCCCCCTGCTCAACCAAAGTATACAGGAAGGTCCCAGGTGATACCAATCACCTCAAAGTATAAAAAGATGGAAATAGAGGTGGGAATATTTCCAATGATTGCCATTAGATGGGACGATGCCATAAGAACATCAAGTAATGGAAACCTTAGGGAAGAGTCCGTGTAGGTCGATCTCACCGTTTGCCATTGTGTTTTGTAGGCAAACCTTTTCATTATATCATCTTGTGTCGAAGTACTACGAATTCTATCGGTCGTCTCCTAAATTAGGATATGCATACGCATTTGTGGCTGTTTTGACACTGAAAGCACACATAGTGCCGTCTTGCATTATATAACAATAAGAAACCTTGTGCCGAAGTATTTTTAATTCTATCGGTCGTCTCCTAAATTAGGATATGTGTAGGAAAGTACCATCTTGCCTGGCATGTTACCCCCATATTTCACTGTATATATGTTGTTTTAGTTGTATGTGTCACTGGGACCCTGCCAGCCAGGGCCCCAGTGCTCATAAGTGTGCCCTGTATGTGTTACCTGTGTTATGACTAACTGTCTCACTGAGGCTCTGCTATCCAGAACCTCAGTGGTTATGCTCTCTCATTTCTTTCCAAATTGTCACTAACAGGCTAGTGACCAATTTCACCAATTTACATTGGCATACTGGAACACGCTTATAATTCCCTAGTATATGGTACTGAGGTACCCAGGGTATTGGGGTTCCAGGAGATCCCTATGGGCTGCAGCATTTCTTGTGCCACCCATAGGAAGATCTGACAATTCTTACACAGGCCTGCCAGTGCAGCCTGAGTGAAATAACGTCCACGTTATTTCACAGCCATTTACCACTGCACTTAAGTAACTTATAAGTCACCTATATGTCTAACCTTTACCTGGTAAAGGTTGGGTGCTAAGTCACTTAGTGTGTGGGCACCCTGGCACTAGCCAAGGTGCCCCCACATTGTTCAGGGCAAATTCCCCGGACTTTGTGAGTGCGGGGACACCATTACACGCGTGCACTATACATATGTCACGACATATGTATAGCGTCACAATGGTAACTCTGAACATGGCCATGTAACATGTCTAAGATCATGGAATTGTCACCCCAATGCCATTCTGGCATTGGGGAGACAATTCCATGATCCCCGAGTCTCTAGCACAGACCCGGGTACTGCCAAACTACCTTTCCCGGGGTTTCACTGCAGCTGCTCCTGCTGCCAACCCCTCAGACAGGTTTCTGTCCTCCTGGGGTCCAGCCAGGCCTGGCCCAGGAAGGCAGAACAAAGGACTTCCTCAGAGAGAGGGTGTTACACCCTCTCCGTTTGGAAAAAGGTGTCAGGGCTGGGGAGGAGTAGCCTCCCCCAGCCTCTGGAAATGCTTTGATGGGCACAGATAGTGCCCATCTTTGCATAAGCCAGTCTACACCGGTTCAGGGATCCCCCAGGCCTGCTCTGGCGTGAAACTGGACAAAGGAAAGGGGAGTGACCACTCCCCTGACCTGCACCTCCCCTGGGAGGTGCCCAGAGCCCCTCCAGTGTGCTCCAGACCTCTGCCATCTTGGAAACAGAGATGCTGCTGGCACACTGGACTGCTCTGTGTGGCCAGTGCCAGCAGGTGACGTCAGAGACTCCTTCTGATAGGCTCCTTCAGGTGTTAGTAGCCTATCCTCTCTCCTAGGTAGCCAAACCTCCTTTTCTGGCTATTTAGGGTCTCTGCTTTGGGGAATTCTTTAGATAACGAATGCAAGAGCTCATCAGAGTTCCTCTGCATCTCTCTCTTCACCTTCTGCCAAGGAATCGACCGCTGACTGCTCTGGAAGCCTGCAAAACTGCAACAAAGTAGCAAAGACGAGTACTGCGACTTTGTAACGCTGATCCGGCCGCCTTCTCTACTGTTTTCCTGGTGGTGCATGCTGTGGGGGTAGTCTGCCTCCTCTCTGCACTAGAAGCTCCGAAGAAATCTCCCGTGGGTCGACGGAATCTTCCCCCTGCAACCGCAGGCACCAAAGAACTGCATCACCGGTCCTCTGGGTCTCCTCTCAGCACGATGAGCGAGGTCCCTTGAACTCAGCAACTCTGTCCAAGTGACTCCCACAGTCCAGTGACTCTTCAGTCCAAGTTTGGTGGAGGTAAGTCCTTGCCTCCCCACGCTAGACTGCATTGCTGGGAACCGCGTGTTTTGCAGCTACTCCGGCTCCTCTGCACTCTTCCAGGATTTCCTTTGTGCACAGCCAAGCCTGGGTCCCCGGCACTCTAACCTGCAGTGCACGACCTCCTGAGTTGTCCTCCGGCATCGTGGGACCCTCCTTTGTGACTTCGGGTGAGCTCCGGTTCACTCCACTTTGTAGTGCCTGTTCCAGCACTTCTGCGGGTGCTGCTTGCTTCTGAGTGGGCTCTTTGTCTTGCTGGATGCCCCCTCTGTCTCCTCATGCAATTGGCGACATCCTGGTCCCTCCTAGGCCACAGCAGCATCCAAAAACCCTAACGGCAACCCTTGCAGCTAGCAAGGCTTGTTTGCAGTCTTTCTGCACGGAAATACCTCTGCACGACTCTCCACGACGTGGGACATCCATCCTCCAAAGGGGAAGTTTCTAGCCCTTGTCGTTCTTGCAGAATCTACAGCTTCTACCATCCGGTGGCAGCTTCTTTGCACCCACAGCTGGCATTTCCTGGGCATCTGCCCACTTCCGACTTGATCGTGACTCTTGGACTTGGTCCCCTTGTTCCACAGGTACTCTCATCAGGAAATCCATCGTTGTTGCATTGCTGGTGTTGGTCTTCCTTGCAGAATTCCCCTATCACTACTTCTGTGCTCTTTGGGGAACTTAAGTGCACTTTGCACCCACCTTTCAGGGTCTTGGGGTGGGCTATTTTTCTAACCCTCACTGTTTTATTACAGTCCCAGCGACCCTCTACAAGGTCACATAGGTTTGGGGTCCATTCGTGGTTCGCATTCCACTTTTAGAGTATATGGTTTGTGTTGCCCCTATCCCTATGTGCCCCCATTGCATTCTATTGTGACTATACATTGTTTGCACTGTTTACTATTGCTATTACTGCATATTTTGGTATTGTGTACATATATCTTGTGTATATTTGCTATCCTCATACTCAGGGTACTCACTGAGATACCTTTGGCATATTGTCATAAAAATAAAGTACCTTTATTTTTAGTATATCTGTGTATTGTGTTTTCTTATGATATTGTGCATATGACACTAGTAGTACTGTAGAAGCTTCACTCGTCTCCTAGTTCAGCCTAAGCTGCTCTGCTAAGCTACCTTTTCTATCAGCCTAAGCTGCTAGACACCCCTCTACACTAATAAGGGATACCTGGACCTGGTGCAAGATGTAAGTACCCCTTGGTACCCACTACAAGCCATGCCAGCCTCCTACAATATGCATACGCATTTGTGGCTGTTTTAACACTGAAAGCAAGCATAGTGCCATCCTGCATTAGAATATCAATAAGAAACATATTCACAAATGACGTATAAGTCGATGAAAATACGAATCATTGCAATTAAAAGTAGATTCTCGTGTTGCAATATGGCTGCCATAATTCCCTCCTTCAGGGAAGCAACAGTAAGAATCTAAATTATATTTTCCTTCTAAAATACAGCGATATGATAAATATCATCCTCGTAGAAAAATTACAATTAGATATATGCTTTGTAAATTGATCGCCTTCATTCATTGTCACTAGATATAATGTCCTAATATAATTGTTTGAGAATGAATAGGTGAGCTAAATGTAATGCAAATGACTTTGGACTATACATTCTTCTCCTCTTTTGGTGTTAAATAACTTACTCAAATAACTTACTCTGAAAGATACATATATCTAAAAGAAATTTGACTTGATGTTACATGGAAATGTAAAGTATGACCATATCTCTGTCTTTCTTAATGTATGAAATGATAATTAGGAAAATGTCAAATGGAATCATATAATACAATATTGGATCTGCACCCTTATTTGTGACTCCAATTATTCACTAAAATGCAGGAATTTGGCACTGCTCATGACTAATTCGAATGAATATGTTTTAGAGGTATAGTTGTTAAGAGAATTTCTATGTATATTTTTTCTAAGTGTATGTATATATTTATGGTTTGTTTCTTTGTAAGATTGTAGCACTGAAGAAGTCCTTGCAGACAAAACACATTGGCTACTATGGCTATTATAAATTGGGATTCATATTCTTTATGGACATTATAAACCTAAAAAGAAAAGGATCATCAAGAATAAATTACTTGAATAAAGATTTGTCTTGCCAATAAGAAGTGTTGGACATCTGTGTTACGACTAGGTCGTCCCATTTCCAGGGGGCGCTGTAAGGGGACTGTCAGAAGCCTGGGAATCACCTTGAACACCTATCTAGAGTCCCTTGCTGACTCCTGTTTGTTTCTCTTTTCTCCATGGTACACTTGTGTAGGACTACATTTGCTTCTTGGGACTGCAAATCCCATAATGCACAGCTTGGTAGTCAGGAAAACCCGGATTCTGTTTCCCATTGTTTTCAATGGGAGAAGTCCAGTTGCTCCTTTTCACTGGATCCTCTCCTCCAGGACTTGCAAGTGTCCGAAACCACACACACCTGAAACCTCTCCTGTGCAGCCCAGCTTGGAACTGCTTATAAGCAGCCATTTCCTCAAGCTCCCTGTCGTGCATCGGACTTCAATTCCTTTGTGTTACAGACACCTTGTCGGATGGTGTTCCAGTTTTGTTCCTGTTCTGTTCCAGCCTGATCCTGTTTCCTGTTTCTCTGCCCTGTTCCTGATTGTTCCAGCCAGAGTCTGCTCCCTACTTCTTAGCCTTGTACCTGTTTGTTTCTTCCAAAGCCTGCTCCCTGTTTCTCTGCCCTGCTCCTGCCTTGTTTCAGCCTGAACCTTCTCTCTGTTTCCCAGTCCTGTTTACTGCTCATTTCCTACTCCCTGTATTCCAGTCCTGTCCTTGCCTGTTCCAGCCAGAGCCTGTTCTCAGTTTCCCAGTCCTGTCTCTGTCTGTCCCAGCAGAAGTTTGCGCCCTGTTTTCAAGTCCTAGACCCGCCTTTGCTTCAGCCTGAGCCTGTTCCTAGTTCTTGCCTCTGCCTCTTTGTTTGTTCCCTTCTGTTTCTGTTTCTTCTTGGTTCTTTGTGTCTGGTAAGTGTTCTATCAGTCTTCACCAGTGTATACGTGTCCTCCTGTGTACTGGGGTTGGCTCCTGGTTTCCAGGAGGCAATTCCAGCCCCCATCCTTGTCCAGTGTTATACGTTGTATTTCGTGCCTAACAGTGACAGTGTGCTATTGCTGTTTTCTCAGGAATCGCCACTGTGTTTCCAGCTGGACCCACAAGAGCGTGTCCTGTGTATTTAAGTACTATCCTTGTTTGTGCTCTAGGGTCCAGAGACAGAATCACTTCTGCTGCCTCCTTTCTATGGGGCTGGCAGGGTGACTATCTGTAAGAGCAAACTGCACAGAGGCATTGAGATTCCCTGTCACTGTGGGAGGTTCTGCGCCTTACTCTGTGTACAACCCCAGCATGTTTATCCACTGGTAATCTGTTTCCTGTTTGTTCACACAAGGGTTGCTCTGCTTTTACTTTCCTGTTTTCTGTGCCTGTCCATAGCTGTCCTTTCCGTGTATGCCTTTAGCTGCTCCTCTGTACTACCTCTTTAGGATATTCGGTGACCTCAAGGGGTGTCCCAACCAAAGTCCTGATCAGACCCGCCCGAAACCGTGACAGAATGCACGACCCAAAAATGTCAAGCTCCCCAGGCAGCAAAGGCACACACAGACCTAAAATGCTTTCCTATCATGTTAAGACACCCCTTTCTAAACCTATACATTCTCTGAAGACCTCTAAAAAAGACCTAAGTTTAAAGGATAGACTTGTTAAAAAAAAAAACATAACTTGCAAGTTCAGTACTACACTGAGTGGCTTGCTAATCTTTCAATGATAGACTATTATGTTATTTGTGGCTACGACCCCCAGTCCCTGTCTGTAGAAGAATTACAAGGACGTAATGAGTTTTTGCAGTATTTATTAGCTGAAGCCAGTAAGAATGTTCATAACCGTGGAAGTGCTTTTGCTACCTCTGCACAAGACATTTACTCTCAAGAAAAGACGGTTAATTCCTCACCTCATGCTAGTGCATCCCAAGTTCACTTCCAGGACTCTGCCACAACAAAGAAATCTGATACTGTCCAAGAAGCCACACTAGGGATTCCCTTGTTTTCTGTTGAGTGCTTCAGCCCATCTAACCCAGTTTCTCAGAATTTCAAGTGTTGTGCTGACTCTTGTAAAGCTCTACCAGTCACTCAGTGCTTTCAAGTCAGCAGGATAGAACCTGTGTCAAATCGATCAGTAAAGACTGTGGGATTCCTTAGTTCCACTCAAAAGGCTTGTGCTCTTCTCAAACCGGATGATAATACACCAGTCTCAATCCCTAAAAGCTCTGCTAAACCCTTTTCTATTCTGAGTGGGTTTGATAACAATATGGACATAGACACACTAAAAGAGCAGTTTTGGCAGATTAAAAGGCAGATATTGGACTTCTATGATGAATATGTTATAACATACACTAGAAATCTTGCCCGTGGGCTCTTTTCATCAATGCATATTTCACTGTTGGCAGAACCAGACATTCTGTTTATCTGTAAGGTAGAAGAAGTAACAGAGCAGCTGATGGAAACTACTGCAAGGCAATTTGAAAACCTGAAAAAAGAAAATGATCACCAGCTTTGGCTTAAAGAACAGTATGCTACTTTGTGTGCCTCTCCAAAGACTTCTATCGAGCAGATTGTCCCTTCTATTTATGACAGTCAAAAGACAGCTCCAGTTATAAATATATCAGCCTCTTCTTCAGACTCTCTCTCAGCCTGTAGTTCTCCAGTGAAAATTCCTGTACAGTTGACTGAATCTCTGACATCTCTGAGAGATTTGACACCTCTTGATTCAAAGGATGGATCAGAGTCTTCAGAAGGAAGTGTCTCAGCCCCTCTATCAGAACAAATAAAGCCAAAGGAAGAAGAGAGTTCTGATGCAGACTCCAATAGCTGCACCTTAAGAAACCGAGATATGACTTTACTGGAGATTAATGGCAAGTTGTGCAACAGTGTTGAAGAATCTGAATCTAGTGATGACAGTGGTTCCTGCCTTGCCATGAACAAACCTGCAGATAGTGCTGTTCAAATGGTGCACACACCAGAATTTTCGGATTGTGCGGATACTTCTGCCCTTTCAAACAATATAATAGAATTTTCAGATCATGAAGAGACAGTTCCTGTTTCAAGTGAACAAATGGATTTTTCTGACCGTGAAGAAACACCCGCAATTACTAAGAATGTAATGGACTTCTCAAAGTCTAAAAATCTCTTCTGTGTCAAAGCAAACCGTGGAGATTTCAGACAAGGAAGAAAGGCAGCAATCTGAAACTAAACAGCCTGTCATAAGAAATGAGAGCCTTCTCCTAGAACTAGACACAGTTGCAGCCTCAACCACTGATGCTGACCTGCTGATCCCTGTCAATGTGTATCCTGTTTCCAGCTCCACAATTAGTGAAGAACAGATCTCTGAGCTACCGGTATCTGATCTTGATGTAAAATCAGCCACACAAACGTCACCTGCTGTGTCCCTGAAACTAAAGACTCCTGAAAACAAGCAATCTGAAACCGAAGCTCAAGTGCTGAAAGATGTAATACTTCCCACTAAAACTAAAGACTTGAATTTGAATCTTGTATTCGAAGATCTGATGATAAGTACTGTTCTTAGTATTTTATTGCAAGAAACCATCATCAATTCAAAGGCTAAAGCTGAAGATTTAGATAACAATGTAGAGGCGATTTCTGAAGAGACTCCAGTTCTATTTCTTTCCAAAGAACAACCTTTCAGTGTTAACAGAGTTGAAGATCAACTACCTGTAGTAGAAACACTTTGCAAAGAAACCATTTCTGATACCACGAACACACCACAGAGCACTTGCAATGAAGAAATCCCAGTCTTGTCTGAAGATCACCCTAAAGAATTAGTTTGTGGAACTTCTACATTTTCAGATGTTAATCCAGTTTCTAAAGACTTAAAAACTCTTGTTGATCCTGTGATTGATACTCCGAAGTCATCCAAAACTAAAGAAAATTCTGACTTTTTCATGTTTACCTTGAGAACACCAGTTACCCATGTCTCCCAAGTTTCTATGCTTTGCAAGCCTCAGACCACAATCAATGCAAATACTGCTGCAGAAACAGACATATCCTGCTTGTCGGAAGGAGTTACAGACCTTACTAATACGCCAATTATGTCCTCCAAAGAAGACAGTACTGAACAGGAAACTAAAGTCCCAAATGATACTGCCCATGATGCAATTCCAGATCTCCTTGCTCCTGAATCCACTTCACCAGAAACCAACTCCATGCACTCCTCCCGTATCACTGGAACAATAAAGAGGAAAGACATCGGAGCCCATATGGGTATTAATACATGCTTTGCTCATTGGAAGTTTCACCTATGGCAGGACTGCACCCCTCCGACCTCAAGAACTACCGCCCCATCTCGCTCCTCCCGTTTCCTGCCAAAGTCATCGAGAAGACCGTCAACAGACAGCTAGCCGCCTTCCTCGAGACCAACGGATCCCTCGACCACTCGCAATCCGGCTTCCGAGCCAACCACAGCACGGAGACCACCCTCATCGCAGCCACAGACGACATCAGATCCCTAATGGACAATGGGGAAACTGCGGCCCTCATCCTCCTAGACCTCTCCGCAGCGTTCGACACTGTCTGCCACCGCACCCTGGTACAGCGCCTGAACAACACCGGCATCCAGGAGAAGGCCGTGGAGTGGATCACCTCATTCCTCGCCGGAAGAACCCAGAGAGTCCGCCTCCCCCCGTTCCGGTCAGCGGCCACCGAAGTCATCTGCGGAGTTCCACAAGGGTCATCGCTCAGCCCCACCCTCTTCAACGTCTATATGAGCCCCCTCGCAACCATCGCACGTCAACACAACCTCAAGATCATCACCTACGCCGACGACACCCAGCTGATCCTCTCCCTCACCAGCGACCCGGACGCCGCCAGAGCCAGCCTACACGAAGGGATGAAAGACGTCGCCGAATGGATGAAGAACAGCCGCTTGAAACTGAACTCAGACAAGACGGAGGTCCTCATCCTGGGATCATCACCATCCGCCTGGGACGACTCCTGGTGGCCCCCCGCCCTGGGAGCCACCCCCAAGCCAACGGACCACGCTCGCAACCTAGGCTTCATCCTGGACTCCTCCCTCTGGATGAACAGGAATCAAAAGTCCCAAATGATACTGCCCATGATGCAATTCCAGATCTCCTTGCTCCTGAATCCACTTCACCAGAAACCAACTCCATGCACTCCTCCCGTATCACTGGAACAATAAAGAGGAAAGACATCGGAGCCCATATGGGTATTAATACATGCTTTGCTCATTGGAAGTTTCACCTATGGCAGGACTGCACCCCTCCGACCTCAAGAACTACCGCCCCATCTCGCTCCTCCCGTTTCCTGCCAAAGTCATCGAGAAGACCGTCAACAGACAGCTAGCCGCCTTCCTCGAGACCAACGGATCCCTCGACCACTCGCAATCCGGCTTCCGAGCCAACCACAGCACGGAGACCACCCTCATCGCAGCCACAGACGACATCAGATCCCTAATGGACAATGGGGAAACTGCGGCCCTCATCCTCCTAGACCTCTCCGCAGCGTTCGACACTGTCTGCCACCGCACCCTGGTACAGCGCCTGAACAACACCGGCATCCAGGAGAAGGCCGTGGAGTGGATCACCTCATTCCTCGCCGGAAGAACCCAGAGAGTCCGCCTCCCCCCGTTCCGGTCAGCGGCCACCGAAGTCATCTGCGGAGTTCCACAAGGGTCATCGCTCAGCCCCACCCTCTTCAACGTCTATATGAGCCCCCTCGCAACCATCGCACGTCAACACAACCTCAAGATCATCACCTACGCCGACGACACCCAGCTGATCCTCTCCCTCACCAGCGACCCGGACGCCGCCAGAGCCAGCCTACACGAAGGGATGAAAGACGTCGCCGAATGGATGAAGAACAGCCGCCTGAAACTGAACTCAGACAAGACGGAGGTCCTCATCCTGGGATCATCACCATCCGCCTGGGACGACTCCTGGTGGCCCCCCGCCCTGGGAGCCACCCCCAAGCCAACGGACCACGCTCGCAACCTAGGCTTCATCCTGGACTCCTCCCTCTGGATGACCAGACAAGTCAACGCCGTCTCATCTTCATGCTTCAACACCCTGCGCATGCTTCGAAAGATCTTCCGGTGGATCCCCACCGAGACCAGGAAGACGGTCACCCAGGCCCTCGTCACCAGTCGGCTGGGCTACGGGAACGCCCTCTACGCCGGCACCGCCGCCAAACTCCAGAAGAAACTCCAACGGATCCAGAACGCCTCAGCACGACTCATCCTGGACATCCCCCGACACAGCCACATCTCCGAACACCTGAGAGACCTGCACTGGCTCCCCGTCAACAAAAGAATCACGTTCCGACTCCTCACCCACGCACACAAGGCCCTCCACGACCTGGGCCCCAAGTTCCTCAACAGCCGCCTGACCTTCCACAAGCCCACCCGCCAGCTCCGCTCCGCCAGCCTCGCTCTCGCCACCGTCCCCCGCATCCGCAGAGCCACCGCCGGAGGAAGATCCTTCTCCTACCTGGCAGCCAAGACATGGAACTCCCTCCCCATCCACCTCCGGACAACGCAAGACCATCTCGCCTTCAGGAAGCAACTCAAGACCTGGCTGTTCGAGCAGTAGCGTTCCCCCCCCCCAGCGCCTTGAGACCCTCCGGGTGAGCAGTGCGCTATACAAATGCCTTTGATTGATTGATTGATTGACTGTAAACTTATCAACCAAGGTTGGTGTTGGATTTTCTTGTTGTGGCTTTTCCTCTTCAACTTTTTTCAGCCAAAGGATCGCCTTCTCTTCTTGAGCAGACTGGTGGGAGGGGGTATACTGTTACGACTAGGTCGTCCCATTTCCAGGGGGCGCTGTAAGGGGACTGTCAGAAGCCTGGGAATCACCTTGAACACCTATCTAGAGTCCCTTGCTGACTCCTACTTGTTTCTCTTTTCTCCATGGTACACTTGTGTAGGACTACATTTGCTTCTTGGGACTGCAAATCCCATAATGCACAGCTTGGTAGTCAGGAATACCCGGATTCTGTTTCCCATTGTTTTCAATGGGAGAAGTCCAGTTGCTCCTTTTCACTGGATCCTCTCCTCCAGGACTTGCAAGTGTCCGAAACCACACACACCTGAAACCTCTCCTGTGCAGCCCAGCTTGGAACTGCTTATAAGCAGCCATTTCCTCAAGCTCCCCGTCGTGCATCGGACTTCAATTCCTTTGTGTTACAGACCCCTTGTCGGATGGTGTTCCAGTTTTGTTCCTGTTCTGTTCCAGCCTGATCCTGTTTCCTGTTTCTCTGCCCTGTTCCTGATTGTTCCAGCCAGAGTCTGCTCCCTACTTCTTAGCCTTGTACCTGTTTGTTTCTTCCAAAGCCTGCTCCCTGTTTCTCTGCCCTGCTCATGCCTTGTTTCGGCCTGAACCTTCTCTCTGTTTCCCAGTCCTGTTTACTGCTCATTTCCTACTCCCTGTATTCCAGTCCTGTCCTTGCCTGTTCCAGCCAGAGCCTGTTCTCAGTTTCCCAGTCCTGTCTCTGTCTGTCCCAGCCAGAAGTTTGCGCCCTGTTTTCAAGTCCTAGACCCGCCTTTGCTTCAGCCTGAGCCTGTTCCTGGTTCTTGCCTCTCCCTCTTTGTTTGTTCCCTTCTGTTTCTTCTTGGTTCTTTGTGTCTGGTAAGTGTTCTATCAGTCTTCACCAGTGTATACGTGTCCTCCTGTGTACTGGGGTTGGCTCCTGGTTTCCAGGAGGCAATTGCAGCCCCCATCCTTGTCCAGTGTTATACGTTGTATTTCGTGCCTAACAGTGACAGTGTGCTATTGCTGTTTTCTCAGGAATCGCCACTGTGTTTCCAGCTGGACCCACAAGAGCGTGTCCTGTGTATGTAAGTACTATCCTTGTTTGTGCTCTAGGGTCCAGAGACAGAATCACTTCTGCTGCCTCCTTTATATGGGGCTGGCAGGGTGACTATCTGTAAGAGCAAACTGCACAGAGGCATTGAGATTCCCTGTCACTGTGGGAGGTTCTGTGCCTTACTCTGTGTACAACCTCAGCGTGTTTGTCCACTGGTAATCTGTTTCCTGTTTGTGCACACAAGGGTTGCTCTGCTTTTACTTTCCTGTTTCCTGTGCCTGTCCATAGCTGTCCTTTCCGTGTATGCCTTTAGCTGCTCCTCTGTACTACCTCTTTAGGATATTCGGTGACCTCAAGGGGTGTCCCAACCAAAGTCCTGATCAAACCCGCCCGAAACCGTGACAATCTGTGCCATTTATTATTGTAGAAACAAAATTGGTGGAATTATTTATAATATTAGGAAAAATATATTGGAGTGCTGAGTCTAAAGAGAAAAAAATAGTGTAAAAAAATTATGTGCTCTGTGCAGACAGACCAAGCAACCCCACCTTGGGATCCACAGATATTAAGTAGACCATCTAATCCTCTATTTTTAGAGGTAGCTTGGTCGACCAGTTAGGCTAATCCTGGAAAAGTGCTAAGCATTTATTGTACTCACAGTATCAATAAATGTGGACACACGCTCAAAAGAATTACTCAAGAGTAATCAGGACTCCAGGTTATATACAACGCAGGTCCGATTTCCCACCGCATTCACAACCCTATGATTGGAGCCATGCGTACTGCATGGCGGCAAGCACACCGCTTATTGAATGAAGATCCCTACATACACGACAGGGCAATCATGTGGGGTAAAAAAGGTTTCCTCATTGGGGGAATACCATTTTTTGGAAGGACTGGGGACTGAAAGGTCTCACAAGGGTATATCAGTTCCTTATGGCGGACAGATGGAAGACGTTCTCCGAACTCAAGGAGGAATTCAGACTCTCCGATCACCACTCGTGGCGTTTTATACAGCTCAAGCACTGTCTGATGAGTCGTCTTGGGAACCCCCCTCGACGACTCATTCAATCTCCAATACTTCATTACTTGGAAATATGGGGGCAACTGAGGGGGGCTGTATCAGGCCTACAAGCCAGGCTAAATCGTCACATCTTTTCACTCCCCCTCTCAAGAATAAGTGGGAGGCGCGTCTACAGGTCGACTACGATTTGGAGGACTGGGCGGATATAATCGAAGCTAGAGACTGTGGAGCCCGGGAGGCCTGAACAAAATTGAGTCTTTTTAAAACGTTACACGATTGGTATTGGACCCTCCAGAAGCTCCATACTGCGGGGTTACTACATCATATCTCCTGCTGGAGATGTCCTCATGTGCGCTGCGATTTACCTCACATTTTGCATGATTGCCCAGCAATACAGCCTTTCTGGCGAGCAGTGGGGGCTACTCTTAGGGAAACACTACCCTTGCCACTTTCCCTTACCCTGCACCTTCTCTTGCTACACGACACCGGGGAGTTCCCTGATCTCAACTTGTTTGACTTATTACACCTACTCTGGTTCTTGTGTAGCATACAGAAGTTCAGTCATGCCTTTAACATTTTGCCACACAGGAATCTCCGTGACAACGTGGTGTTTGTTCTGTCCACTAGTATGTGTAGTGTGGGGAATTTAATGCACATTAATCGTTGAACAGAACATCTACCATGTTCTGACGGCGGATAAAGGTGTTGAGCAGGCCATAAGGAAGTCCATGATTTCCTGAAGTATATGAACTAAAATTTCAGTGGTTGCTTGCCTAAGGAAGTAGTGGCCCATGGATGTTAGGTATCCATGCACAGCCATTGAAAAGGTTACCAAACGATGTCTCCACCTCAGTCAATATCCCAGAAGTTTGTTTTGGTATGATACAACATAAAGGAAGTAAGAAAACACAGGCCTGGCTGAGATGGGCACTGCGGACAGTAAACACAACTCTCCTGCCTCTTCCCCTGCTTCAAGCACACTTTACATGGACAACATGGTGTTTTTGGAATGTGATCAGCAGAGTGTCACTCCTGAATCCTTGCTAAATCCTCCAGAACATATGATGTGGAGGCTTCTTCCTCTGTAGCAGCAGTGAGGCTTTTAATCACAGACATCTGAAAGTCAAGGAAAGTCATAAGTCTTCCTGTGGTTGTCTGACGATAAACAACATAGTATTGTATGTTGCCATCTGGATCAAGTGGGTAAACAGTTTCTTGTACCAAGTGTGAGTTTTACGACACGCATTGTATGGTTGAAGATCCTGGTCATTCTTGCCCACTCTGCCCATGTACTTATTGCAATCAAGTATATAGGTGGACTTGTGGGCTTTGGCCATCTGACCCCAAACAGTAAGGGGGAAGTGCTCTCATCATGAGTTGTAGTGAGAACATATGCAACACGCCTATCCAAGGACTTGACTGCAAGCAGTTCATTTGAACACAACACAGTACTCTGGGATATCTGGAGCTTCTGGCAAACAAGTTCCTGTGGGAATCCTTTGCGGTCACAATGAACTGTGCCACAGGGCCAACTTTGTAGAGCTTAGTGAACAGCTCCTCTCCTGTTTAGAAATTGTCCACATAAAAGTTATAACCTTTGTGAAGGAGTGGCTGGACAAGCTCTGTGCCCCCTAACATGGGAGGGCAACCTACAGGGCTTAGCATGGAGTCCTTCCCTGTATACACTCACAAGCTGTACACATGACCAGAAGAGCTCTCACACAGCGTGATGCAATAGCAAGCTCTTTTGCTTGCAATGTACCTACTGAACTACAGCCACCCTTTGTATAGGATCAAGGACTCATCAACTGCTATATTATTTCCAGGAGTATAGTTCTCTGGAAACCTGGCAGACAAATGTTCCAAGACAGGCCGAATTTTGAACAACCTGTCATGGTCTGGATGGTCCCGGGGCAATGCAGCAGAATTGTTATTGAAATGCAGCATGTGCTGCAATAGCAAAAAACGATCTCTGCTCATGTAAGGTGTGAAGATGGGGGTTACCCAAACCATGCAAAGTCGTCCAGTAGGACTGCAAAGTAGGTTTCTGCACTAACCCCATTTTGAGGGTAAGGCCCAAAAATATCTTCAACTCCGCCAGTGAAGTGGAAGTCTACTGACGTGCCCTAGAAAGGGGCCCTTGAGTGCCTCAATGCTCCCACAGAAATTGCTCTGCATGCAAATTTGTTTGCTGCACAATTTACTGAAGGAAGTCCACATCCAAAAGAGATGGACCTAGTCAACTGGCAAAATGTTGGTCGTATCGACTTTACATCTAGTGTCACCAGTGAAAGGTGGAATTTGGGGATGAACTAAATTGGGGGGGGGGCTGCCAAGAGAGCACTCTCTGTGCTTGCAGCAACACGCACCTTGTAGGAGGCTGGACTGGCTTGTAATGGGTACCAAGGGGTACTTACATCTTGCACCAGGCCCACGTATCCCTTATTAGTGTAGAGGGGTGTCTAGCAGCTTAGGCTGATAGAAAAGGTAGCTTAGCAGAGCAGCTTAGGCTGAACTAGGAGACGAGTGAAGCTCCTACAGTACCACTAGTGTCATATGCACAATATCATAAGAAAACACAATACACAGATATACTAAAAATAAAGGTACTTTATTTTTATGACAATATGTCAAAGTATCTCAGTGAGTACCCTCAGTATGAGGATAGCAAATATACACAAGATATATGTACACAATACCAAAATATGCAGTAATAGCAATAGAAAACAGTGCAAACAATGTATAGTCACAATAGAATGCAATGGGGGCACATAGGGATAGGGGCAACACAAACCATATACTCTAGAAGTGGAATGCGAACCACGAATGGACCCCAAACCTATGTGACCTTGTAGAGGGTCGCTGGGACTGTAAGAAAACAGTGAGGGTTAGAAAAATAGCCCATCCCAAGACCCTGAAAGGTGGGTGCAAAGTGCACCCAAGTTCCCCAAAGAGCACAGAAGTGGTGATAGGGGAATTCTGCAAGGAAGACCAACACCAGCAATGCAACAACAATGGATTTCCTGACGAGAGTACCTGTGGAACAAGGGGACCAAGTCCAAGAGTCACAATCAAGTCGGGAGTGGGCAGATGCCCAGGAAATGCCAGCTGTGGGTGCAAAGAAGCTGCCACCGGATGGTAGAAGCTGTAGATTCTGCAAGAACGACAAAGGCTAGAAACTTCCCCTTTGGAGGATGGATGTCCCACGTCGTGGAGAGTCGTGCAGAGGTGTTTCCGTGCAGAAAGACCGCAAACAAGCCTTGCTAGCTGCAAGGGTCGCCGTAAGGGTTTTTGGATGCTGCTGTGGCCCAGGAGGGACCAGGATGTCGCCAATTGCGTGAGGAGACAGAGGGGGCATCCAGCAAGACAAAGAGCCCACTCAGAAGCAAGCAGCACCCGCATAAGTGCCGGAACAGGCACTACAAAGTGGAGTGAACCAGAGCTCACCCGAAGTCACAAAGGAGGGTCCCACGACGCCGGAGGACAACTCAGGAGGTCGTGCACTGCAGGTTAGAGTGCCGGGGACCCAGGCTTGGCTGTGCACAAAGGAAATCCTGGAAGAGTGCACAGGAGCCGGAGTAGCTGCAAAACATGCGATTCCAAGCAATGCAGTCTAGCGTGGGGAGGCAAGGACTTACCTCCACCAAACTTGGACTGAAGAGTCACTGGACTGTGGGAGTCACTTGGACAGAGTTGCTGAGTTCAAGGGACCTCGCTCATCGTGCTGAGAGGAGACCCAGAGGACCAGTGATGCAGTTCTTTGGTGCCTGCGGTTGCAGGGGGAAGATTCCGTCGACCCACAGGAGATTTCTTCAGAGCTTCTAGTGCAGAGAGGAGGCAGACTACCCCCACAGCATGCATCACCAGGAAAACAGTAGAGAAGGCGGCCAGATTAGCGTTACAAAGTCGCAGTAGTCGTCTTTGCTACTTTGTTGCAGTTTTGCAAGCTTCCAGAGCAGTCAGTGGTCGATTCCTTGGCAGAAGGTGGAGAGAGAGATGCAGAGGAACTCTGATGAGCTCTTGCATTCATTATCTAAAGAATTCCCCAAAGCCGAGACCCTAAATAGCCAGAAAAGGAGGTTTGGCTACCTAGGAGAGAGGATAGGCAACTAACACCTGAAGGAGCCTATCAGAAGGAGTCTCTGACGTCACCTGCTGGCACTGGCCACTCAGAGCAGTCCAGTGTGCCAGCAGCACCTCTGTTTCCAAGATGGCAGAGGTCTGGAGCACACTGGAGGAGCTCTGGGCACCTCCCAGGGGAGGTGCAGGTCAGGGGAGTGGTCACTCCCCTTTCCTTTGTCCAGTTTCGCGCCAGAGCAGGGCTGGGGGATCACTGAACCGGTGTAGACTGGCTTATGCAGAGATGGGCACCATCTGTGTCCATCAAAGCATTTCCAGAGGCTGGGGGAGACTACTCCTCCCCAGCCCTGACACTTTTTTCCAAAGGGAGAGGGTGTAACACCCTCTCTCTGAGGAAGTCCTTTGTTCTGCCTTCCTGGGCCAGGACTGGCTGGACCCCAGGAGGGCAGAAACCTGTCTGAGGGGTTGGCAGCAGCAGCAGCTGCAGTGAAACCCCGGGAAAGGTAGTTTGGCAGTACACGGGTCTGTGCTAGAGACTCGGGGATCATGGAATTGTCTCCCCAATGCCAGAATGGCATTGTGGTGACAATTCCATGATCTTAGACATGTTACATGGCCATGTTCGGAGTTACCATTGTGACGCTATACATATGTTGTGACATATGTATAGTGCACACGTGTAATGGTGTCCCCGCACTCACAAAGTCCGGGGAATTTGCCCTAAACAATGTGGGGGCACCTTGGCTAGTGCCAGGGTGCCCACACACTAAGTGACTTAGCACCCAACCTTTACCAGGTAAAGGTTAGACATATAGGTGACTTATAAGTTACTTAAGTGCAGTGGTAAATGGCTGTGAAATAACGTGGACGTTATTTCACTCAGGCTGCACTGGCAGGCCTGTGTAAGAATTGTCAGATCTCCCTATGGGTGGCACAAGAAATGCTGCAGCCCATAGGGATCTCCTGGAACCCCAATACCCTGGGTACCTCAGTACCATATACTAGGGAATTATAAGGGTGTTCCAGTATGCCAATGTAAATTGGTGAAATTGGTCACTAGCCTGTTAGTGACAATTTGGAAAGAAATGAGAGAGAATAAACACTGAGGTTCTGGATAGCAGAGCCTCAGTGAGACAGTTAGTCATAACACAGGTAACACATACAGGGCACACTTATGAGCACTGGGGCCCTGGCTGGCAGGGTCCCAGTGACACATACAACTAAAACAACATATATACAGTGAAATATGGGGGTAACATGCCAGGCAAGATGGTACTTTCCTACACACCTGCTCTCTGGGTTGGGCTAACCTGCTGTTGTTCCGCTCCACAGACTGAGCTTGCGAAGGGACAGCATGACTGTTCTGATCGTCACCCTCAGAATCACTGAAGAGGTGTCGTTGAATGGGGCTCCGCCAACTGAAAAATCACTCCCAGATTCTGCTCTATTAACCTCTTCCTCAGATGCTGTCTCAGTATCTGCTGTCTCAGTCTCTGATACTGTCTCAGAGCTGCTCTCCATAACGCAACTTAGGGCTTGAGCAGCAGTCATCCAACAAGACACCATCTCTGCTAATGGCTAAACTGTCCCTGTAAAGCACTAGCCTACATAGAAGACAAATAGTATCACAAAAGTGTTGGTGGGCATGTGTGTGTGATGTGTGCAACAGGAAATATCAGTCACCTTACCTTCGCTTCTTCTCTCAACCAGCAGATTCTCTGAAGACACAGAAAAAAACAAAAAAGACACACTATTACTTCACCTTGCCACATACCCATCATCACATCTGTTAGCACTAGTGGCGCCCAGTGTGACAATCACTTTTGGTGCTCCCATTCCATGACCTCCTCCTTGTATTTGCTCAATACCACCCAGCAAAAGTGGTCTTCATCTCTTCATAGCCCCCTCACACATACATTTCTTTTGTTTTAAAGTGCAGGTATCGGCTGGCTTTACTAATCGAGTGAACTACTCCTATATAATACAGATCTGTTGTTCGCAGAAGGCATATAAACCTTCTGCACTACTTTATGGTGTCAAAACTGCCACTAGACAAACATCTGATCACTTTCTCTAGCAGGAACATAATCACAAGAGTTATCTTGACATTGTTATTAATGCCTGAAAGCTATCTATGCCTGATATATATATATATATATATATATAAGTGCACTTTTCTTTTTAATTTGCCCTAAAATATCTCATTCTACATACATCATTCATCAAAGCCTTAAAAACATTGCTCCCTCTCTCTCCCATGTTCTGTGTCAATTTCTTTCTCTTCATTTCCCTCCATCTCTCTCAATCTCTCACTTTCTCTCGCTCTCTCTTCCATTTCAAAATGGGACGGAAGAGAGAGAGAGATTGTTATTGAAATGGACTCTCCATAGAATTAGTTCAAGGAGTCAGCCTAGCAAGAGACTCCCACATATAAAAAAGAATTAGCTTCCTGTTGTGTAGCCATTTTAGTTATAGCTTCATGCACGTTATTTTAACATACTAGGCCTGCCGCTGTGCACTTTAACCTAGATATATTTTATTCGGCTTTGCTTTATTATTGTTACAGTAGCCACTTTTACAGTTTTGTTTTATTTTCTATCTCACTGTTTTTGCCTAGGCCAGCACTCTGTTCTCAAACAAGATATTCTTGCTCACTCTGTGCTTTTTTCCAAGGCTGCAGTAAGATAGATTGTCGGTGAACGGGGTATAAGTTTAGTCTCTGACATTCATAGATAATACATACCCTTACGTAGGGACATTTTCTTAGAACATCAGCTGTTTTATTACAAAAACACTTCCCTGTCCCTTAGACGTTACAGGGAGATTCCAGCCAGAGAACCACAACTGTATGCTGATTGCCGAATGCTTCGCTACAACTGTATTGCAGACTTCAGGCATTTGCTCAGGTATGGGGGATGATGTCTTCCTAGGGGAACCTGAAGGGCAGAATTAGAGCTTAACACGCTGTGCTCTATCAAAGCCTAGGTAGGAATTAGTCTATTGATTCTAGTGACAATATGGTAGCGTTATGTTTATGTTTTACTCTCCTTGTCACAATTTTAATCTTGTTATGCTGTATCGTCCTGGTTATTGCAGTCCACGCTTTGGTATCTAAGATGCATTTTTAAAGCATTTTTAAAATATACTGCCTCTGTTTGTCATTGTGTATGTGAGACTAATGTAACCGAGAGAAACGGATGAAACCTGAGTGACCACGGCTTCCCTGGGAAACCAGTTGTGCGCTCGGCTGTCCAATCATCCTTTCCCTTGGGTAGAGATGAGGCACTGCTAGTTAGCCGGAGCAGAACCCGGATTGGAGCGACATGTGTCACGTGTAGTGGGCCAGACTCAGTCTCCCACACAGCAGGCGATTCTGCCACTTTAAATCCAGTAGTCTCATTAGAATAAAGAGAGAATACGTGACACCCCCATATGTGTCAGCCCATGCCAAGAGGGCCGACCAGCAATTTTTAAAAATATATTTTTTAATATTTTTATTCCAGGGGAAAACCCTTATTTTTAAACGTGTACTTCCCCCACGGTGGGGGAAGCGGCCCACTTACATGGTGGATCACCCCTGGAAGCAATCCTTGGGGCCTAGTGCCATTTGCACAGCCAGGAAACGGTGCCAGGAAGGCATCGATGGGAAGGGGAAACCTTCCCCTTCCCATCAATACCTCCCTGGCATCTGGGGAGGCTGTTTTGGCCTTTTTTTCTCAACCGGAGCAAGGAGATGAGGCTTACCTGCTCCTCGATCCTCCGGTGGGGTAAAAGGATGATGATGGGTGGGAGGACGATCAAGGGAGAGATGCTGAAGCTATTCTGCATCTCCCGAGGGGATAAAAAAGAAGTCCTCTGGTACTTTCCACAGGAGGATTTTTATTTTAAAACCCCTTCCTGATGTCGGCCAATGGTCATGGTCCACACCAGGGAGGATGTGTATGGGTCGTGCATTGATAAGGTTAAGCAAAGTAATGCAACTGAAAATGCAGAAGAAGGAAAGTTTTTGTTGGTTTTCAGATATAAATTTCTTCTTAACTACGCACACTTAGAATGCCATTAAAAAGTCAGATGAGAAAGAAACAGACAACAGTACTATGTCCTCACAACTGAGAAACAAATGGGACAAAATGCAGAAAAAGGAGGGAAGGAAAAAACTCCTGGTAACAGAACAAAGACATTTCTTAAAATAGTATGTGGTCAACTTGAAAGAATGCTAAATGGAGTACATAAGAAACAAAGTTTGACATCAACTACGAAAGGAGTAAAAGTACATGATAGGAAAAGCAAACAATTGTTCAATGAAGCACAGACTTTAACTATAAGGAAGTGCCGGTTCAAGGAAACTAGAGTTAGAATATTTTGCAGCAGAGTAATTCAGAACCTAATGAAACATATAAAGAAAAATAGAAGGAGAGGGTGTGGTTGATGAGGCTTTTACTCTGAAAAGGAAGCTGCTTATTCTCATTCTAAACAGGATGAAAACACTAGATAAAATAGGCCCTCATTATGAATGTGGCGGTCGAGACCGCCATGGAGGGGATAATTACCGCCACCGACATGGCGCTCTCGACCGCCAAAATATGAACACAGTAGGGACCGCCGCAGGCGGCCTTCCACCGCCGCCAGGCAGCCTGACGATGGCAGAATTCTTCATCCAACAGGGCAGTGCTGCTCCAGATAAAGAAGTCTTGTTCTGGCAGCTATTCCCTGGCGGCTTCACCCGTCAGGGAAAGGCTGGCGGAAGGAGTGCTCCAGGGAGCCCCCGTGCAGAGCCCCGTCGCGCAGGTTACTGCCCAATTCACGGGCAGTGACCTGCGCGGCGGGTGCTGCTGCACCCACCGCACAGCGGCATTTACGACGGCTCCATATGGAGCCATCAGCAATGTCACGGCCCAGCATTCCGCTGGGCCGGCTGTTGGAAACACTGTTTCCGCCGGCCGGCCAAGCAGAATGTCATTTATTCGTCCGACGGGGTCTTAAGGGGGCTGGCGGTCTGTGATAAGACCGCCAGCATGAACATGGCAGGGATTCCCGCCGTGATCATAATGACCCCCATAATCTTGAGTCTGAGGAGAAAATGTCAAAAAGAAAAGATTGGTTAATAGAACACATTTTTGCAAACATTTCAATGGTGAAAGGAAACATACTTATAGTACTGAGAGTTTCTGACATGAGAACACATCGGTGCATGCAGCTGATGAATCTGAATAATGTTATGAAGTAAAAGATGGTTCTTGTATTGTAAAAGAGATACTGGTACCTAGAAATGTACAGGAAGTCATAGCTGAAGAGCTGCAGGGAAGGCGTAGACAGGTCCCTGTACATAAGTGGAGGTGTAGTAGTATTTGTAGTGTTCAACAGCAAACATTTAACATTCTGAAGGATTTTCCACGTATATTTTCATGCAAAAGTCTTAAACAGAAAATTTCTATTTTGCAAGGATTAGATCCATACAAAGTAAGGAAATATACAAACCAGCAGGGACACTCACTTGCATGTCTATCAAAGATAGTGTGCCAAAACACCTTTCATCTTTTTAGAATGATAGCAGCACATCACTCTCAAATGCAAACTTTAAATTAGGAGGCCTTATCATGTTAAGACTCATGCGCTATGTTTAGAAGAAATTAGTAAAGCTCTTATGCATGGTACTATGGCAGAGGTAGACAAGGTTTGTGATGATGTACAATTTAGTTTCTTTTGTCCTGATGAGTGTAGAGCAAATGAAGACTTGATATCTACAGGTGTAACAGAACAAGAGACAGGTATTTCTCTTGATAACTTTACTGAAGAGATTAGAAAGTTTAAAACCAGACTGTGTCTGTATATACTATAGACACACTCACTACAAAGGTCAAACTCGTTATGTTATTGTGTCTTCAAAAACTGAAGAGAATAGAGATAAGTGGCAAGAATCTGTAGCTTATTTATTTGGAGAAGATTGCTTTGATTGTTTCACACGCCAAACTATATATAAGTATTGTTATAATAAGTCAGAGGAGAATAAAATGCCAGCTGAAGCAGTGTATAACAAATTAGAACTGCTTTTTATTCCACGGGAGCTTCACAATTTGAATGTTTATGAGTCTACATGTATACAATGTGTACATCTATTTCAAGCTGTAGTTTGTATGGATCCAAAGACAGGACATTTACTTCAAACTGAGGTCCAGAAGGGTCTTAAAGGTAGAGTTGGGTACTTGCCATTAGATTTTAAGCAGACTATTGAAACTGCAGGGGGTACACAGTGATTTGGAAGAAGAAATTGTAATTCTAGTCAACCAAGAGTAAAAAGATATGCCAAGAGTTAGTAGATGCTACTAACGTAAGAAATGCTACATTATGGCCCTCATTACAACCCTGGCGGTCAGTGATAAAGTGGCGGTAATACCGCCAACAGGCTTGCGGTAACTACCACCAAATTATGACCATGGCGGTGAGAACTCAGATAGAGAGCCACTTTACCACACCGACCACGAGGGCGGAAACAACAGCCACCACAGCAGTAGCTGCCTACAGCCAGGCGGCAGTCGATGTTCCGCCCACCGTATTTTGAGACAGGAACCCACCACCTTTTCGGGGGCGGTACCAACGACATCAAAAACCTGGTGAAAACAGAGCACAGAAGTCAAAGGACTCACCTTTAGTGACACAGGGAAGAACCACACCGCCATGGAGCCGAGCTGCAAATATTTCCAATGACTTTCTATGTCCTGCTCCACCACGAACACCAACGACGTGCGAAGATGAGCACGGTGAGTACAGCCGCCTAGCACACAGGGGAGGGAGGGAGGAAAATGAGAGAGACACACACATGCAACACCCCCACCATAAACACCATACACACAATCAGCTGCGGTACTTAAACATATTTACCCCGTACTCTTGAGGAATAATGCAAGGACAACAGGAATGTGCTAAAGTGAGTGTAATAATATCAATGCAGTAGAAATACAAAATTGCAATGTAACTGGTATATACTTATGTACAATTCAAGGGACAATGCCCAGTCCTCATTCTGCATGGGCCAGAGGGCCATAGGCCAAAGTCCAAGGTCCTACTTGTCACCTGCACCAAAACTGAGAGAACACTACAGGGGCATCAGTTGGAAAATAGGCTGGCACCTCAGACCGGCAGACGGAACACAACGGCTGGTTCTGGAGGGGGCAACATGCCCTGTGCTTGGTCATGGGGAGTATAAGGCCACAGTCTCTCAAGTGGGTGACTTTCCCACATGCTCTGGAGGGGGCAACATGCCCTGTGCTCTGTCCTGGGGAGTACAAGGCCACAGTCTCTCAAGTGGGTGACTTGCCCACATATTCTGGAGGGGGCAACATGCCCAGTGCTCTGTCCTGGGGAGTGCAGGGCTACAGTTTCTCAAGAGGGTGACTTGCCCACATGCTCTGGAGGGGGCAACATGCCCTGTGCTCTGTCCTGGGGAGGCTGGGGTAGGTGGGTGTCTTACCCACTGATTCTGGAGGGGGCATTGTGCCCTGTGCTCTTGATCCTGGGGAGTGCAAGGTCACAGTCTCACAGGTGGGTGTCATATCTACTGGAATTGCAGGGGCCAGGCCGCACAGCAGCCCATGGAGGCAGGACTACATACCGTCCGCCGGGGGTGATGGCTGCTCAGTAGTGGTAGTGGTGCTGCTGGCGGTGGTGGCGGGGGGGGTTTAGCTCCAGTCCATCCTTTGCAGCCTCGGATGGCTGCCCACTGGCGTGGTGGTGGTGCTGCTGCTGCTGGTGGTGGTGGGGTGAAGCTCTAGCCCATCTCTTGCAGCCTCAGATGGCTGCCCACTGGTGGTGGTGGTGGTGGTGCTGCTGCTGGTGGTAGGGTAAGCTCCAGCCCATCCCCTGCAGCATTGGACGGCTGCACAACCATGTTTGGTGGTGGGACCTCCATCTGAGTCCCTGCACCAGGCCCCCCTTGTCCTTCCTGCCTGCTGGTGCTGGCTCCTTGCCTTTCCTGGCAGCAGCTGCGGGTGGCTCCTTGCCCCTCCTGGCAGCATCTGCAACTGGCTCCTTGCCCTTCCTGGCAGCATTTGCGGCTGGGCTCCTTGCACTTTCTGGCAGCAGCGGGAGCTGGCTCCTTGCCCTACTGGCAGCAGCTGGGGCTGGCTCCTTGATCTTCTGGCGTGGAGCTAGGGCAGGCACCCTTTCCTTGAGGCTGCTTGGTGTAGGCTCCTTCAACCTCTGGACATGTGCCCTGGATCCTTTTCCACCACGAGTGAATGTGGAGACTTCTGGGCCCATGGACTAGCTGACTGAGGGGCTTGCCTGGGTTTCTGCCACCCTGGCCAAATGTGTGGGACGGGGGTAGGGGTAGGGAAGAAGTCAATGGTGGAGAGGAAAAACTTCTTAGGGACATTGGGGAGGGGAAAGGGAGAAGGTTTGGGAGTAGAGGAAGAAGGAGTGGTTGTAGGAGGTGTCTGTCAGCTGTGTTTGGGTGCAGGTGCATGGGCTGGATGCTGCTGTGAGGTGAATGGCTGTTTGGTGTCTGAGTGCTTGCGTTTGTGTACCTTGGGAGGGGGGGTGATAGACACAGCAGGAGAGGACACAGGGGACGTGTGCATGGCTGTTGTGGAGGTGTCTGCCAGTGAGGTGTGTGTTCTGCTGGGTGTGGTGGTGATGCTGGTAGTGGATGAGGATGTAGTGCATGCAGGTGTGAGTGTAGACTGAACTGGGAGGGAGGTGGAGGTGGAGGAGGAGGAGGGGGATACAGTGAAAATTGTGGATTATGATATGTCTGCATCTGGATGGTGTTTGTGTGAGTGCCTGTGGGATGATGTGTGGGGCTTGTGTTTGCCTGTGCCACTCTTGTGTGTTGTCTTGTGTGCATGCTTGTCTGCCTGTGTGCTTGAGATAGGTTGGGGTTAAGGGGAATGGGATTGGGAAGAGGAAGGTGGAGGGTGGAAACAGGGACAATGGCTGCCGTCAGAGAGGAGGCCAGAGCCTGGATTGATCTCTGTTGGGCCACCAAGCTAGTGTGAATGCCCTCCAGGAATGCATCTGGGCTGCCAGCCCCTTGATGGCATTCACAATGGTTGCCTGCCCTACCGGAATGGATCTCAGGAGGTCAATAGCATCCTCACTCAGGGCAGCAGGGCTAACTGGGGCAGGGCCTTAGGTGCCTGGGGCGAAGGAGATGCCCATCCTCTTGGGTGAGTGGGCAACTCACTGAGGGGCTGATGGGAGGGCGGTGCTGGTACGGGGTGGCGGCTGAACCTGTAGCTGGGTTGGGCACAGAGGTGTCCTCCACCACCAGGGAGCTTCCATCGGAGGAGGTATCTGTGTCCGAATTGTCCCCTCCTGTCTCCGCCATGGTGCTCCCGTCACCCTGAGTCCCACTGGTGCCCTCAGCGTCAGTAGACTCTGTCTTCTGGGTCCTGTGGAATGTAGGTCCCTCCGTCGCTGGTGTCTCTGCTCATCGCCAGATTATGCTAATGCACATAAGGACAGGGTGACAAAAGAAAAAGTGGGGGGAGAGACAAAGGATACACTGAGTCAATGGCTGCACCAACACCCCCATTGGTGTACACACTACCCTCACACACAGGGAACAGCCCTACACACTATGCACTGTACATTGCACTACCAGTTATAATGCTAGCCACCAAGGCATGGGGGAGGGACACACACCACCAAATGCAGCACACATCTGGGACCCACACAGCCCTAACCAGTTGTGGATGCCTACGAGCTAGGTAGCAGGAGTATCACTTCAGAACCCTGGCCAACATGGGACCTACTCTGCAATGTCAGGCCTGGCCTAGGGGCACCCACTGACACACATCCCTCACCCGGGTATCCCCTACCATGCATAAATTGTAATGATGGGCACTGTACGCACCCCCTTGTGGCTACTGAGATGCCCCAAGTTCCCATCCAGCTCCAGATAGGCCACCGCCAGTATGCGGGCCACCAGGGGGGTCAGGGTTCGACCAGCACCCCTTCCTTGTTGGAAGGCCATCCCCAGCTGGGCCTCCACCGTCTTCCGTGCCCAGTGTCTGAGGTCCACTGTTCCCGACAGTGGGTGCTCCGCCTGCCATCGACCTCCAGGGTCTGTACGTCCTTGGCATTGGCACGCCATACACCCTCTTTTTGATGGGCGCTGACCTGCAGAGGAAATACACACAGGATATGGTATCAGTCAGATCGTCCTGCCTGTTACACTTATGGCCCACCATACCCCTTCACATCACCATTTACACACACATCGACCAGCACACAAGCTCTACGCCACCCAGGGGACATCCAACCACCCCATACACGAGGCCTTCACACACACCACTCCATGCATTCATGCCACATGCATCATGCCTACAGTGTACTCACCTGTTGGTCTGGAGGCCACTACAGCAGTCAGTACTGGGGTAGGACCCCATCCACTAGTCGCTCCAACTCTGCCGAGCTGAAGGCAGGAGCCCTTTCCCCAGTCACACGGGCCATGGAAGGTTCCAGACACAGGTCACAGCAGCACATGCAGTGTGGGTCCTCTCCTGCTGAAGGTCAGGTAGCAAGTGAGTGATCAAATAGCAAATGATGGTCACGTCCGTGGCGGTGCATACCGTCACGGCCGGCGTACATCACTATTGGCCACTGTACCCCATAGGGCCCAATGTTAACCAATGAGGAGTTACCGCAACGGCACACGTCAGTGGAATTACCTCACTTCCACCTGTCCCTCCACACAGGACAGGCGAACGCCATTTCGGGGGGGGGGCAGGCCCTGGATAATAACTATGTCACAGTTAAAAATAGGACAGACAGGACAAATCCCACTTAACCATTACAAATTAACACCATGCATTGTACTGTTGTGGCTCCAATGTTCAGTTTGTGACCATCTCCTCACTCTTTTGTCCCTTAGACTGCATTTGCTGCGGATGAATAGGAGATGGAGACATACTCTGTGTACAGACCCCTGGTGGACTTAGCAACAATGGAAGACAGGCACATTATCCTCACCTATGGACTTGACAGGGCCACAATCACAGAGCTGTGTGCCCAACTGGACCCTGACACTGATATCTGCTATCCGTCACCCCACTGGGATGCCCCCTCTTGTGCAAGTCCTATCTGTGCTCCATTCTTTGGCAACTGGTTCTTTCCAAGTGACAGTGGGCTTGGCAGCATGAATGTCACAGCCAATGTTCTCAATAGTGCTGACAAGAGTGTTATCTACACTGATTAAACACATGTGCAGCTACCTTGTTTACCCCCAGGTAGAGGATTTGGCCACAGTGAAGGCTGACTTCTACGCAATGGGACATATCCCGAACATAATTGGGGCGATTGATGGAACTCGTATTGCATTTGTCCCCCTCCGGCAAAATGAACAGGTGTTCAGAAATCGTAAGAGTTTCCACTCCATGAATGTACAGATGGTGTGCTTGGCGGACCAGTGCATCTCCGATGTCAATGCTAAGTATCCAGGGTCGGTGCATGATGCCTTTTCCTGAGGAATAGCAGCATCCCAAATGTGATGGCCCAACTACAGAGTCACCGGGTCTGGCTAATAGGTGAGCCCTGGTTCCCACCCAGTAGATGTTGGTGTACGGGTATGGTGTGTGCCATATAGGATAGTGTGTGCCTAAATGTTGTCCCTCGATATTTGCAGGTGACTCAGGTTACCCCAACCTATCATGGCTACTGACCCATGTCAGGAATGCCAGGACAAAGGCTGAAGAACGTTACAATGAGGCACATGGGTGAACAAGAAAGATAACCGAACGGACCGTTGGCCTCCTGAAGGCCAGGTTCAGGTGCCTCCATCTAACTGAGGGATCCCTGTGCTACTCACCCAAGAAGGTCTGCCAGATAATCGTGGCATGCTGCATGTTGCAAAACCTTGCCTTGAGACACCATGTCACTTTTCTGCAGGAGGAGGAGGCTGGAGATGGCCATGTGGCAGCAATGGACCCTGTGGACTGTGAGGATGAGGATGAGGACAACAGAACAACAGTGATATGACAATACTTCCAATGACACACAGGAAGGACAGTGTTACTGCACATTTCATTGTCATTATTTAGATTATCTTTGGCACTGGCATGCTGTACCCACTCACTGTACCCTTTGGCAATTCATTTTGCAGATGTTGATGCCTCACTATCGCTCCTGGTGAGATCACTGCAGCAAACTATAGGTCTGTCCTATGTGAACATTGCTGTACAGTTGAATTGCAATGTTTGAACCTGGTTAAATTAATACATACTTAAACAAATTGACATAGGGGCTCATTCTGAGCCCGGCGGGCGGCGGGAGCCGCCCGCCTGGAGGGAGCCGCCAAATGACCGCACCGCGGTCAAAAGACCGCGGCGGCCATTCAGACATTTCCTCTGGGCCGGCGGGCGCTCTCCAAAAGAGCGCCCGCCGGCCCAGAGGAAATGCCCCTGCAACGAGGACGCCGGCTCAGAATTGAGCCGGCGTAGTTGCAGGGGTGCGACGGGTGCAGTTTGCACCCGTCGCGTATTTCAGTGTCTGCATTGCAGACACTGAAATACACAGTGGGGCCCTCTTACGGGGGCCCCTGCAGTGCCCATGCCATTGTCATGGGCACTGCAGGGGCCCCCAGGGGCCCCGCGGCACCCTCTACCGCCATCCTGTTCCTGGCGGGCGAACCGCCAGGAACAGGATGGCGGTAGGGGGTGTCAGAATCCCCCATGGCGGCGCAGCAAGCTGCGCCGCCATGGGGGATTCCAAGGGCAGCGGAAAACCGGCGGGAGACCGCCGGTTTACCCTTTCTGACAGCGGCCGAACCGCCGCGGTCAGAATGCCCTGCGGGGCACCGCCGGTCTGTCGGCGGTGCTCCCACCGACCCTGGCCCCCATAGTCTATACTTGTATTTTTTTCAAAGGGTGTTTATTGAAGTGCTAAGAAGAAGTGGGGCAAGTGATTTGGCGATGGGGTGATGATGGAGGAAAGTCCATGATATTGTTCCAGTCTATTTGGTGCACAGGTGCATTGTCCAAGGGGACATATGGAGGGGAGCAATGGCAATTCTAGGTGGTCAGGTGACAGAGTGGGACACAAGGGGGACAATCAGGAGAGTCTCATTTCCTGGCCGGGGTCTTGGCAATAGTATCTGGCTTCTGCCTAGATCTCAGGGAATGTTTGTGGGGTAGTTTACCTTTTGCAGGGGGAGCGGTGCTGGTGGCCTATTAGTCCTGTGGCACGGCTTCCTGTCCACTAGCGGCAGCGAAGGTGGAAGGCAGTTCAGATGTCTGGCTAGTGGCAGGGGCCTGCTGTTGTGAGACTGACTCCCTCATAATGTTGGCCATGTCTGCCAGCACCCCTACTATGTAGACCAGAGTGGTGTTGATGGTCTGCAAGTAGTCCCTGATCCCCTGGTACTGTACCTCCTGCAGCCGCCTGTTCTCCTGCACGTTGTTTAGGATCTGGCCCAGTGTATCCTGGGAATGTTGGTAGGCTCCCAGGATCTCTGCAAGTGCCTCCTGGAGAGTCGGTTCCCTGGGCCTGTCCTCCCCCTGGCGCACAGCAGCCCTCCCAGTTTCCCTGTTGTCCTGTGCCTCTGTCCCCTAAACCGCGTGCCCACTGCTACTGACCGCAGGTCCCTGATTGTCTTGGGTGTGAGGTGTGCCCTGGGGTCCCTGTAGTGGTGGGCACACTGCCTGTTGACATGTCCTGGGGACAGAGGTATGGGTACACTGGGTGGGTGCTGTGGTGGTGTTTCCAGGTGGGAGAGGCTCTGTGGTGGTGTGTGACTGGGCCTGGGTAACCGACTGTCCAGAGGTCCCTGATGGGCAAGGTTGGTCATCCAGATCCAGGCGACCAGAGTTGCTGTCATCACTGTGGGCCTCTTCAGTTGGGGGACTGGATAGTGCTGGCACCTCTTCTCTGCTGACATTGGCTGTGATACCTGTGGGGATGTAAATGCTGTGTTATTGTTTCTGTTTGTGACATATTGTGCATACGTGGGTTGCCCTCTTTGTTTGTATTTGTCCTGGCAACTTTCACTTGTGTATGTTGGTGTATGGTGGGATGATTAGTTCTCTATGGTATGCATGCTGTGGTGATGAGTGTCCATGCAGGGCTGAGTGGTGTCCATGCATTGGTATGGCATGCAGGGCTTGGCATTGGGATGAGATGTGATGGTGGGTGGTGTGGAAGGTGGTGGAGTGATGGGAGTGATGGTGAGTGTGGGGGTATGAGATGGCATGCAGGTAGGGGGTAGTAGTAGTATAGAGTTGACTTACCAGAGTCCAGTCCTCCTTCTACTCCGGTCAGGCCGTCAGGATGCATGATTGCCAAGACTTGCTCCTCCCATGTTGTTAGTTGTCAGAAAGGAGGTTGGGGTCCACCACCAGTCCTCTGTACAGCGAGTCGGTGTCCTGCTGCAATGGAACGCACCTTCCCCGTAGGCCGTTCCACCTCTTCCTGATGTCATCCCTTGTTCTGGGTGCTGCCCCACAGCATTGACCCTGTCCACGATCCTCCGCCGTAGCTCCATCTTCCTAGCAATGGATATCTGCTGCACCTGTGCTCCAAATAGCTGTGGCTCTACCCTGATGATTTCCTCCACCATGACCCTTAGCTCCTCTTCTGAGAATCTGGGGTGTCTTTGTGGTGCCAAGGGTGTTGTGTGAGTTGTGTAGGTGAGGGTGTATAGGGTGATGTGTTGGGGTGTGTGATGTGGGGTGTGTGAGTGGTATATAGGTGTAGGTGGTGTGTGGCTCTGGTTTTGTCTGTAGTCGTGGTGTCTGTCTCGCACCAATGGTTTGTATCTGTAAGGGGTTGTTGGTAATGTGGGTGGGTGTTTTATAGTGGTGTGGGTGTGGTGTGTGTGTGGGTGCCAGGTATGTGTTATTTGAATTGTCCAATGTGGTGTTGTTTTGTATGTGTGTGTGTATTTTGAGTGCGGCTGTGCATACCGCCAATGGTTTACCGCCATTGAATGCCCGCTATGGTGATTTGTGGATCATAATGTGGTGGGCATTGTTCTGTTGGCCTAAGGGTGTGGGTTTTGATACTGACAGTTTATCACTGACCTTTGGTGTGGCAGACTTGTGCCTGTGGCTCAATAGTGATGGATTGGTGTGTGTATGTGTCGTAATATGGTGAACGGATATCTGCCATGGCAGCAGTATGTTGGCGGCAGTCAGCGTGGCGGTAAGTGGGATTTACCACCAATGCCATAATGCAGGCCTATATCTGCTACAAAATATTCTTTACCATAGAAATTTAGGTGATCTTTAAAATATTACACATATGGAGGATACCACAATTTCATCAAGAGGTCAAACTTAAAAGACAGATTGAACAAGATCAGATGAACTTTAAGCATACTACAGTATTCATCCACTACATCCCAAAGAGACCATAGTAGATGCTATTGATCTCTTTCCAATAAAAAAGCAAAAGGAGATCCCATAAGTGTGTGGGAGAAAACCTTAGAAGCTTGCAGTCTTCCACAACTGTTTCCAACTAGAGTAGGTGGTAGATATGATGACCGTCCTCTGCAAATACAAGCAGCACAGTACAGATAAACTGTACTTTACTCAAAATACACAAGATTTCGCCAGTGTATTCCTTACATATTACATCTCCTATTTGAGAGTAACTTGTCTGGCTTATCTTATGCAGTTAATCACAGTTTGAAAACAGGGGTAAATATGCAGAATCTGTCAGTGAGGGAGTTTGTTGAAAATATTCATGGAAAAGACGAAAATCTGAAATACAACTTAATTAACTTGCTAGCATGTCAATGTGGTACCAACGAATACTTGTTTTGTCGTCATGGTGGTTTAAAATGCATGATGAGAAACCTAGGAACACTTACATGGTTTCTGACACTGAATTGTGCTGAGTATGCATGGGATGACCTCCTTGATTTCTTAAGAGAAGCAAATTCAAATATAAAAGACATCAGTCTGAAGATACCTGGAAAACTCTGCTAATTAGACCCAGCAATCATTTGTAGAAATTTTAACCACAGGTTTCAAGCAATGATGGCTTTCATCTGCAACAAAACTAATCCTCCTCTTGGCGAAATAACTGGTTTCTTTTGGCGCAAGTTATAGATGCTCCCTATATTCACATGCTGTTATGGTTAAAAGATGTGCCGAAATCTGGAACAGACACTGATGGGTCTGTCTTGTCTTTCATAGAACAGTATGCAACATGCACCACTGCTGACTTAAGAGAACAAATCCCACGATTACAAAATCAAAGGCATGGTAAATACTGTTGTCGAATGTATGGATCAAAAGCAAAATTTTACACAAGATGTAATTTTAGATTCCAGCTACCTGTCATATCAGAGTTGTGTTAGCTGTGAGACACACCCTAACATGGAAATCACCCAAAAATACTTACAATCTAAAAAGAACAGAAGCTTCAAAATATATAAATGACTACAACCCTGATATTCTGAAGAGTTGAAATGCAAATATGGATGTACAATTTGTAGCAGGTAACTCCATTACTGTTGCTTGGTACGTGACTTCTTACATCACAAAGTCAGAGAAGACAGAGATGAAAGATGTCTGGGAAGAGATTTCTGCAGAAAAGAGTCTTACAAAGAAATTGTACAGATTTAGTTTTAAAATGCTTTCTCACAAAGAAATTGAATCTTATGAATGTGCAGATAGGTTGAGCTAGGCAACTTTGTTCTCCAAGTCTAGAGGAATTGTGTGGGTAAGCCTAGGCCTTGCAAGCAGTCGTAAAAGAGTATTTAAGTCTTTCCAGAATTCAGTTCCTGGCAGAATTTGATCCAGAGAGTATAGACATTCTGAAAAGTAAGATGTTGGATACATGACCATGTCATGAGTGATGTAATATGTGAGGTCATAAGCAGTGAATTGCGGAGGCGCAAGTTATAGTTATCGCAGGTAACTACAACTGCTGAATTTCTATGGCTTTGTACAAGTAAATTCAGAACCTAACTAAAACGTCCCTGTAACCTTTGTTTTTTTCAGTGAATATACACACACACAAGCACTTTTAGGTGGCAGTTGTGCAGGAACAGACAGTTGTTCTGCCAGCTGAGGAAGAGGATCAGACAAATTTCTTTCAAGTTTAGATGTTTCTGGCCCAGATGCAATGTGCTTGTTATGCAGACTTGTAGAACCAACTATCAGCTGGGAGGGTATCCTGACACTGGTTATCACATCAAGGATTGATTATAACAGAACAGAATTTAAAGCGATATGGAATCCTTAGAAAAACAACAGGGCAAGTATTAAGTGGTTGCATAGTATCCTCATCAAAAGCCACTGATAACATAAGTGAGTGCATCTAGGATACTGAAGTGCACAGTAAGAATGTTGAAGTCATGTTTTATGGATTGTACATGCCACATGTCCAGGGACCCAAACATTCAGTAAAATAAGATTACCTATGGAAACGGACGTGAAGGTGGAGCAGTGAAGGAATACTCAGGCTAGTATTCTGGAAAAAAATAAAAAAGAAGTGTGCAGTGCAGTACATGGGCAGATCCAAAAACGTTTTCATGACTAACCAAAAAATATTGAAATGTTTCAAACTGCTATCTACTTTGAAAATCGCCTGGAGGTGAACAAGGAGACTCAATATGTGCATAGTGACATACAGTTAAAGATAAAGTGCTTAGTTCCTGATTTATATCTTGGTGAACAGGGAACTCTGTCACAACAGTGACTGAGTTCCCGCCATGTCAAGACTCTGGTCCTCCTGTCTGGTTTAAATTCAGATGATGACTGTGGTCAAGCTCTGTCAGGCTGTCGGAAGTTTGACTGTATGTCCACCCGCCTAATTTAAATTCTCGGATATACGGCTGTTTCTCAATACTCATCACCACCAGGAAAATCCTGGTGGTGATGGGCACTGAAAAGTGCTCAATTCACCATTTGCCATGGGAGGTAAGACAGAATAATTTACTCTGTTGCCCTGGTGGTGTGCAGGCCACCCACCAAATTATAAATCAGGCCCTTAATCATGAACGCCCAGGGTTTCTGTTAAGAAAACAGAACACTTTGCATGCGTGCCACAATGTATATTATCACCCCAGCAGTTATTTTTTTGAAAGACACAAAGTTCAGTATTCCGATCTCCAGAGTAGGATCAGGCATTCTCGAGAGACAGAGGCACAAAAAAAGGTAGTTGTAGATCGCAAATTCACAGAGGAAACTAGATCATCATTCACAAATCCACAAATAGGCCCTGCTGCACTGCAAGAAAGGCACACATAGCTAATTTATCACGCTCCTGAGTTCTTACTTTGATTCAACTCTGTGCAGAAAATTGCCATGCAGCTGCCTTTTGATGTTTCAAACTGAGAAAAATGAGGATTGTACATGCCACACGTCCAGGGACCAAACACTCAGCGAAATAAGATTGGCTATAGATGCAAGAAGAGTTTGACATAATTTACCCACAACCTCTTTATTTTCCTTCAAATCAGGATGTGGGGTTTACTAGAGACACAGCTGTAGATGACTGAAGTGGTCACTCAGTAAAAAAAGACAAAAACATGTCCTCTTGCCCAATCTTGTATCCAGTGATGTAAAACAAAATGGTGGGGCACCCCTGCAGAATGTGATGAAGGCCACTGGGTCTCCCATAGCTCACAGAGATTGGGCTGATCGGTGTCCACATTGAAGAATTGGGGCCCCCCATGCCACAGGGGCCAGCGTTATGCCCATGCTTGTATGATCATCAGTACACAGTGTGGTGTGGCGTGGAGTGGTTTAGTGTGGAGTGGTGCAGAGTAGAGTACAGTGGTATGGAGTGGTGCAGAGTAGAGTGCAGTGGTGAGGAGTGGAGTATGCATGGTGCACTAGTATGCTGCCATTACAGACAACACATCGTAAATTAAAATGAACATTACATTTGCATAGACATTCAGTTTTACAGATAATAGTATACAGTGCGCAAACGATAATGAATGGAAATGTTATCACATAGTGTATTGGTTTGTTTTGATATTATTAAAATATTTCTTCCCACCACACTTATGAATTACCAGAAGTGCCCCCAGTAGCCAGCATGATTGTCACATAAATCCTCTCACTTTGCGGTCAGAGAACAAAAACTAAATACCAAGCTTCCTCAGAAAACAGAGCCCAACATTTGACCTCTGTCTTTCAAAGCACAGCAAATGTGAGAAGATAACAACAAGATTTAAAGTCCTCTTTACAGAAAAAGAGCACTTAGAAGGATGCTGTACATGAGGTATGGACAATGGAAGAGATGTACTCAAGCTGTACAGCGTAAAACAAATAAAGCCAGCAAATAGAAAGCCAGAAAATGTGAGCTACAAACCACAAAGCCAATGGTAAGCAATGGGAGGAATGCATTCTCAAGGAAGCTTTCCAAATGTCCCCAAGATGTTGTTAGAAAACCGGACCGCGCAACCGCCTGGTAGGTTTCAACCTAATGAGAATGAGTATGTGAGTGGTCTATGCAGTACTCTACTGTAGGAATAACTAAACCTCTCCACTTTATATATATTATTACCATACTTCAAATCAGTGGTTCCCTGCCCCTGGTTCGGGGGACCCCTGTAGGCCTGTGAAGCCTCCTTAGAGGGGTCCATGACTGCTTGGAAAATTAAATAATAATAACAGATTAATAAAGTGTATATAAATAAAGTGGCTACATGTACAACTGAACATTTTAAAACGTACTGTAAATGACTAGGAATTTGAAATTCAAGATTAAAAATTAAATTAGCATGCTCAGATTGATTTGTGGGAGCAGTGCAAGTGCATCAAACAGAATGTAGTATGGCTGATGTGTGGCTTCGATTGAATTTAGAAAAGCTCCAACCTCTGTAATATTTATTTTTATTATTTCATTTGTTTGCAAATTAAATAAACTGTGTTGTAATTTGTGCATGTGTTTGATGGAATGCTTGTTTCTGTATGGTTTTGTGGTTCAAATCATTGACAATGTTTAGGCCTGGCTTCCTGGCTTCCGGTAATGTCTCAGTGGGGGGTTCCTGGATTCCAATAATGATTCAGTGTGAGTACCTGGGTTCAAGTGGGGGTCCACAGAAGTCAAAAGATTAAGAACCACTGCTTTAAATGATGGTGTGTTTCACAACATAGCTTTATAGAAAGTTTTGCATGCCTCCCAAATATAATCATCATTTTACATCTAATCATAAGGATACAGTAGAAAGTCTGTCCTTTATTCAGCGGCAACTGTCATAAATCTGAAGGGGAGGGGTGTAGGGCGGGATGGGGAATGGGGAATAAACCATCCCCCCCAAAAAAAGTACCTTCTGCCGCTGAGTCCTTCCGCGTTGCTCCTCTTACCTCAATGTGATGTCCCAGCATTCAATGGGACACCAGTACATACTCCCCAGCAATCCTGCTACTGCTTTCATGCTAAACGTAGCAAGAAAGCAGCATCAGGATTGGTCTGATTGGCTTGGACAGCCACTCAGACACAATCCTGGGGTCTGTGTAGTTTTCCCAGCCCGGCTGTTCAACACAGCCGGGCTGGAGAAACCTAAGTGTGCATGTTAGTTTTGCTGGCCTGAGACAGCCGGCCGAACACACATGCGCATTTAGGTGCACTCTCTCCTCATCCTCCCTCCCACCCCCTGTGCCCAGCCAACCCCTCCCTTCACATGCTGCTGGCTAATAAAATCATTTATCTTTCATCTCCTGGCTTAGCCGGGGGGGCGACTGCAAAGGAGCCGCCCATGCCCTTAATAGCCTGTGGAAAAATTGTTTGGAACTTATAACAAACAGTATCTTCTGCAGAGACTGTTTGGTGGACAATGCATTCTTTATGACTTTTTAAGAAACAGATAGGATCTCTGCTGCAGGACCTTGGCACTAAGGGACGCAGGCGGTGCTGTTGCTTGACCAAGATTCAGCGTTTTCTTCTCCAAACTGAAACTGCTGGCTTCTTTGTAGAGTTTATGAGCTGGCGGTTGCTTTAGCATTCATCTGCTGAGCTCAGATTCCTCACCTTTCAGAGTGGCCTTTCTCTACTCCTACCCGATGTAGGTGAAATACTATCATAAGGGGAAAAGTCTGCAGTCTTTCCCAGTGGAAGCTGTGAAGGGGGCGGTGCTGTGTCCAACATCAGAACAGAAACTACTACTCTCCCCTCAGCTCTGCAGTGCAACCACTTATCCAAAAAGGTAAAGGCAGCATTGGGATACAAAAAACAACCGTTTTACAAGGCTAGTAGATCTTGGCCGTCACACGTGTGTTGTTCGACTTTTCCATTGTTTTTTTTATTTATTGTAAATGGCCGCCGCAAACGCAGATGCAGCAACAGTGGCCAGATTTCAAAGCAATTTTTAGAATGGAAAAAATATACATTCAAAGATAGCCTCTGTGAATGCGTGCATACAGATGGCTGGCCCCCTTTTAAAGGAATAGTAACAGAAACAAAATGTGAAATTGATGCAGCTCATGTGCACACACAGCTGGCCATCTTAAAATGGTAAAAAACACCCACTGATAAAACCAAAGAAGAAAACAATTAGCCTACAGGGCTTTGGGGCCAGAAGATGCAGGGCGGAGGTGGACAATAAGCAAGGAGGAAGAGAGATTGAGGAGACATACCAAGAGAGGCAAAATAGTTCCTCACAGGCACTGCAATACAAGGTCTGATATCAGCAGTGGAGGGGCACATCAACCAATCAAACTGAAACGATCTTCGGTGAAAAAAATACAAAAATAGGAAGGAAAGCCATCAAATCAAGAGCACCATACAACAAAGCCAACAATCATGAGCAAAGGGTTAACCTAAAGCACACTCTATGTATATGTAATCTATTAGTCAACAAATGCCTAAAACTATGTGAAGCATAAACGTAAAGAAACATAGAGGACATTAGTGGATGAATAAGAAAACTTGCAGTTTTCAAACTAAAATACAGCTTGATTCTGGTATAGAAATCCATGATTGTGGTGTTGAAGTAAGCCTCAGCAAGGCCTACTAGTGCAAGAGGTTCACCCTTCTCTGCACAAAGTCCTCAGACCATATAGGAAGAAGTTGGCACAGAAACTGAAATAAAAGACAAAGGGCCTGATTCTAACTTTGGAGGACGGTGTTAAACCGTCCCAAAAGTGGCGGATATACCACCTACCGTATTACGAGTTCCATAGGATATAATGGACTCGTAATACGGTAGGTGGTATATCCGCCACTTTTGGGACGGTTTAACACCGTCCTCCAAAGTTAGAATCAGGCCCAAAGTTTATTAAACCTCATGAGGTGGTACTACAGTTCAAACAGCACCCTTCAGTAATGTTTGAAGTAGCACACTGAACTGAGAGAGCATGGTCCTTTTATACCCACGCAGGGCCTAAAAGGAGGTGGTACAATTATAGAAGCAAGACTTGCATACATGTAAGGTCATGTGGAAATGCACAGTCGACAGGTGGGAGGGGCTAACAGTTTTCAAGGACTAACAGCTGCAGACCTTACTGGGCATGTGCGAAAGTGGGAGATGCTAAATATAACTTGTCACTAGGCAGATTTTCAAGAGTAGTTAACAGAAAGGTAGGACAGAGCACATGGTGAGCACATGGCAGCATGTGGCAGAGAAAATGGCTGCCATGAATACAAAATGGATTCCGCGAAATGTTCACAATAGTTACTAAATACAAGATGTCTTCTGCTAATGCTTAATCTAATCGCTGCTAAACTACAACAGACGACCCTTTCAGCATCAGCTGAAGACATTCGTCTTTCTGGGATAATCTAAATATTCATCTGTATATTTATGCTCCTCATTCAGCTATTTCCTTATCTAACATGTGTTGTGCTTTCATTTCTGTAATATTTCTTTTGGTAGGCATACAAGCAGTAATACACATGGAGCAGAACATTGGACCACACTGAATACAGATACAGCATGTGAAAAATATTGCAATCATTACACACAGGATAGTCAGTAGTTTCCAGCCCCAGGCGGAAACAAGAGCCCAATACCATCCAGAAAAAGTCCAAGTACCAGTCTCTGTGTGGATTTCTGCAGCAATTTTATGCAATTTAGATATTGCATCATATACTGAAGGTGAGTGATCTGGAATAAAAACACAGCAACTACTACCGATGATGCGACATGCACCACCGCGGTCAGCTAATATCACATCTAGTACCATACGATTTTGGAGCGCTACAATCTTTGCAATTTGGAGCTCCTCAGTAATATTCCCAAGTGCCAGAGCTGCCTGATTGGTAACAGCTTCCACAACCCTAGTAAATCGTCTCACTTTCCTACTGTTTAACGCAGCACCCACAAAGGAGAACAACCCTAAATTAAAATCAACATATTGTTGCAGGCTAGTATCCGTTTGGTCTACCTCATTTGTACTTATTGCCCTTTTATATCTATTTTTAATGATGTCATTGAACAGTTTAAAATCTCGGTGATATGATGCAGGGGCCAAAAACACAGGGGGTAATAGAAAAGATACATAACACACACCTGACCACCCAACAGGTAGTTGGTAATTTCCATAGTTACCACAAACAAAATATGTATTATGTGAAGCTGTAAAACTACTATTATTTACACCCTCAATAGTTAAAATCAAGGTACAATCGATTATCCCTACTGGAATTCGCCCAATGCTACGTATACATAAATCTGCTTTAGTTTTTGTAACAGAAATCACAAATTGTTCTTTCTTGTCAGAGCCTCTTATATTTGTGAAGACATATGGTACTGAAACATTGTCCGGTTGATACTCTTCCCATTCCCATTTAGTTCCTTTGGCTTGGGGATACCCATCTTTGTCTTGGCAGCATACTTTATTAAGGCGAAAAAGAAGTCCGCCCTTTGTACGTTTTCCAGATGCAAACAAAGCGTATACCAAGCTTGACAAGAACCATTGTGTGAAAAAGGAAGAGGAATGAAAGGTGTTCCTCCTTTCTTTTGATGCGCAGGTATCATTCCACATACCCAACAGTTAGTAGTATTTGTAGCATTATGAGTATGATGGAACATCTGAATGAAAGTATCATTGAAGTACGATTGACGGTGCTTCTGCTCCTGATAGGGAAGCGTAAAGTAATTGTGATCCTCTGGTACTGGAGTAGTGGCAACAAAAAACTGACGAGCAGGAGCCTTCTTTTCAACAAACCAAGTGATTATTGCTATAATCACCAAAACAACAACAAACCCCATAGTACTAATGATCAGTTTGTTATTCATTTTAGCAACAGTGATAACCGACCCTTTCAGAAATGAATTAAAAACAATCGTTGGAGCTCTTATCCCTGGGCAGCCGCTGATTTCTTCACCACTGGCCAAGACGGGTGTCACTACTCTAATGCATGGGGGATCCCCCCCCTTGCCACATTGGCTCTCCGTTTCACTAACCCAGGGCGGTAGCTGAACCAGTTAAAAAAAAAAAAAATCAGATTCTTTCCCCGGTCTCAAATTATATCGCAACACTCCAGAAGTCGTATGGTCCGGGAAGACCTCTGCAGATTCGTCAGGTGATACAGCACGGCCTTTCTCCGTAGTCAAAATCTCTCAATGATCGGTCAGCACAGCAGGTTCCATCAAGGTAGGTAGCACTCTCTTGCAGTGAGTACTATGGACCCAATTCTTTCGGTTCGTCACTCGAACTGCTGTACTTGTCGCAAGGAGCACCTGTTCTGGGCCTCGCCACCTTGGATCCAAGCTGCTTGATCTTTCAAAGGACTTAATCATCACCTGGTCACCAGGTCGGACTTCATGGCCTTCACCTGTAGATCTGTCAGGAAGTGCTTCTCGAACCTGTTGATGAATAGAAACCAAATTGTCGGTTAACTGTGCCAAATAATCATTCATCAGGACACAAGGTACATCATATACAGAATTTGGCTTAGGAACTCCCAAATGTTCATTGGCCTCCCAAAAACCACTTCATAAGGACTAAGGCCGATTCGAGAGAGTGGCACTGACCTAATAGACAATAATGCCAACGGTAATGCATCCGGCCAAGTTAAGGATGTGGAAGCCTGTATCTTCGCTAACTTCAGCTTCAAAGTAGCATTATACCTTTCCACCAACCCTGCTGATTGTGGGTGGAAAACCGCATGGAACTTCTGTTTGATCCCTAATCCTTTCGGGACACACTTAATAACTTCCCCAACAAAATGAGGTCTGTTATCATTCCATAAAAGTCTGCAAACACCAAACCTAGGGAAAAATTATTTCAAAAGCACCTTCGCTGTGGTAATGGCAGTATTATCCTTTGTGGGGTACGCCTCTATCCATTTACTGAAGGCACATACCACCACCAAGACATACTTTCAATTGTTGCAGCGTTCAAGCTGAATATAATCCATTTGTAGAACTTCAAAAGGTGCAGTTGGTGTAGCAAACCCTCCTGCAGGAGTACGTGTCCCTTTTCCAGGATTGTCTTGTAAACAGATCAAACAAGACTGCATTACTCTCTTAGCTGTACTGGAAATTTCTGGATGCTCCCAAACTTGCGTAAGCAACTTTGTTATTGTTGAAGCTCCAACATGTGCCAGCCCATGTGCCATCTGAACCATAGGTTGTACAAAAGCTATAGGCAATTTCCATTTATCCATCTGCTTATTCCACCAACAGCCCTCATCATCCAATTCTCCTTCTTCAGACCATTGCTCACGTTCTTTCACAGAAGCAGATTTCTGTATATCTAATACATCTTGTCTAGCATTATGCCAACGTTCAGCTTGTGACTTCACTACATACATAGAAGTAGTACTTCGCTGCATCGCAGTCTCACGTGCTACGCGGTCCGCAAGAGCATTACCTGGCCCTATCTTATCGGTCACTTTCTTGTGTGCACTACATTTCACAATAGCTAGTTTCTTTGGATATTGCAATGCAGTCAAGAGGTTATGCACTAATTCTTCGTGCATTATCTGTATCCCGTGGGATGTGAGAAAGCCTCTCTCCTTCCAAAGCAAACCAAAATCATGAGCCACTCCAAAAGCATAGTGGCTGTCTGTATAAATGTTCACACATAAGTCAGTACCAAGCTCACATGCTCGTGTCAAAGCTATTAGTTCAGCTGCTTGAGCTGACTTCTGTGGTATACGAGCTGTCTCAACTACCGTGTGTATTGTGGTGATTGCATATGCAGCTGATGTCATACCGTCTGGCAACTTCAAACAAGACCCATCAACCCACAGTTCCCCGTCTACATCTGGAAGGGGTGTATCTTGTAAATCAATACGACCCTTTGTCTGTTCTTCGGTAAGGAATATACAATCATGTGTTTCTTATGACTGAGGCTGAGTCACCGGATATGGCAACGAAGTGGCTGGATTTAGTGTTGCACATCTCTTCAGTGTAATGTGAGGAGCCAGCAATGTCAATTCATATCCTGTCATGCGAGCGCTAGTTAAATGTTGTGTCTTTGTTTGATTTAAGAGAGCATCAACCGCATGGGGTACTTACACCAACAGCTTATGTGACAAAACTATCCCTTCACTCTGACGTATTGACACAGCTGTTGCGGCAACTGAACGAAAACACCCAGGCAAGGCTCGAGCGACAGGGTCAAGTACTGCTGAAAAATATGCACAGGGATGCTGCTTATCACCATGTGTCTGTACTAAAACTGACAATGCACATCCATCTTTCTCATGTACGTAAAGTGCAAAAGGCTTCATGTAATCTGGAGTACCTAACACTGGTGCTGAACAAAGGGCTTGTCGTAGCTGCCGGAAAGCAGTCTCACATTCATCTGCCCATGGGAGGGGCATTGGAGTATCTTTAGTCAAAAGTGCTAGCAAAGGTTTGACATGTGTGAAAACCCTAATATCCATTGCCTACAAAAAGAAGTAAGACCAAGGAATGCACGAACATCTTTCTGAGTAGAGGGTACTGGTGTGTCTAAAATTGCTTGAATACGATCTGATGTAAGTGCACGGCCCTCCTTAGACAAAAGGTGACCTAAATAAGTTACCTTTGGTCTACAATATTGCAATTTCTTTCATGACACTTTATGATGGTGTGAAGCAAGAAAAGAAAGTAAGGACAAAGTGCACTTTTCACATTGCTCAGGGGTATCAGCCGCCAACAAAATATCATCGACATATTGTAGGAGAGCCACACCTTCAGGCAAAACAAAAGAATCAAGTTGTCGTTTTAACACTTGACTATAAATACTTGGACTTTCAGTATAGCCTTGAGGAACTCTGCAAAATCTATATGATTGTTTATTCAAAGTAAAACCAAACTAATATCGGCTGTCAGGATGAATAGGGATCGAAAAGAAAGCATTCTTCAAGTCTATCACAGAGAACGTAGTTGCTGTCGGGGGAACCAAAGTAAGAAGTGTTGTGATGTCAGATACCACAGGATATTGCGGTATCACAATCTTATTGACTTCTCGTAAATCAATAATGAATCAGTAAGTCCTGGTATCAGTATCCTTTTTCAGAATAGGAAGAATCGGACTGTTACAAACATTATACAGAACTTCCTCAACAACTCCAACTGCAATAAGATCATGCACAATTCGTGTGAGTGCTTCTTCGACCTCCTGTGAAATTTTGTATTGAGGCAAACGTGGCAATACAGCTCCCTCCTTGACACTAATATGTACTGGTGAAATAATCATTTGTCCCACATCAGTATCTGAAGTAGCCCACAAAGTACTAGGGAGTGAAGCTAATGCAATGTCCTCTTTAACAAGACAAACTCTTTCCATCACAGTATGATTATCATTTAAAATAACACGCACCCCTTCAGGAGAGCATCGTATTGTAGCCCTGAAATACTTGAGCATATCAAGACCCACAATATTGTCTGGTGTATTTGGAGAAAGCAAAAATGGACATGGAGCAGTAAATGTATCAACATGGAATGCAAGTGGTTGTGACAATGGGCTAGGGGAAGGTGTTCCATCGAAACCTATTGATGTAATGGTTAAGCCAGACAGGGGAGCCCTTGGAATCAATTGTTTAGACAAGGCGCTACGAGTAGCTCCTGTATCAACCAGAAACTGATCAGTAGAACCCAAAACATGTGCTGTAACATAGGGAACCCTCTGATCTACTGGAACTTCAACTGATTCCTTACCCCATCCTAGGAAATCCTATGCATTAGCAGAATCTTGGAAATCAGGCTGCACATGGTTAGACATCTGGTATTGGTTCCGTCTATCAAAAGTGTCAAACCCATCCTGCCCTCGTACATTAGCATCAACCCTAGCATGATCATTCGTGCTTCTTCTAGGTCCTGAATATCCTGAGCGATTTCTCATTTGTCCCCGACCACGTGAACACTGCTGAACACGTAGTGCTGGACAATCGGCAGCCCAATGCCCAAATTTCTTACAATACGCACACTGATCAACAGACAAATTAGAACAAGTGTAAGAAGACCCATAAGATCCACGTCCATCTCTATCACTACCTCTAAAAGGTGGACCATAAGCTTGAGCCAACATAACCTTCGTCTTTAATTCTTTAATCTTTTTATCCTCGCTACCTTTTGCTTCTAATTCCTGACGTTCATAATACTGAGCCATAGTCAAAAGAGAAACTGGAGTAAAGGTAGTCCATGAACTTTTGCTAGCTTTTAGACGACTAGCTATTCCTGGTAACAGATTTGCAACATATTTATCGACAAACAAATGTCTGCCCGTATCATCTGACAATAACTGGCCGCTAAAATCATGAAATGCTTCTTCAAAGCATGTAAAGAAATCAGAGACCGATTCATCTGCCTTTTGCTTACAAGACGCTAAAACAGTCCAGTCTATCTTTTTAGGGGGAATATTCGTTTTTAACTTAACTAATATGGCTGCAGAAAGATCTAGAATCAACTGATATGGCTTTTTCGCAGGTTCCCTATCCCGTCCATCTGTTCTAATTCTTTCCATGACCCCCCAAAAACTACACGATCATCAATTTTACAAACAGTTCTCCACATATCTGGCGGCAATATCAATCCGAAAAATAAATCAATGTCAGCCAAAGTCATAGTACAAGAACTAATTGCTCCCTCAACTTCCTCATAAAAGGCGGCTGGATTTTTCCGCGGGTCAGGTAATGCTGTTTTAAGTGCCATTACATCTGCCCTATTCCAAGGAGTATACACCCAATTATAAATAAAATAACCCTTAGCATCAACAGAAGTTTTATCATCACTTGTACCCACTCCTTTAGGAGGAACATACAAAGGCGCGGCCTCCCGCATTGGTTTAGCGTGAACTATCATAGTCTTATCTGTTCCGAAGACGGAAGCCTGCACCCTGCCGGTCTCAGATGTCCGTGCAACTACGTCCACAGCCCTTTTCTCCTCTTGCAAACAGACTGCCACAACACATAATTTCACCAAACGCCTGATTGCATCAGCCACCTGGGAGAAAACAAAAAGCCATCACGCATTTGCTTATGATCAGCTGCTACATCATCGGGCTCTAACTCATCAGAATATTTCCGATATAGTTCAATAACTTCTGAGCCAAATGCCTCAGTAAAATATAGCTGCTCCTTTTCCTTCCACCCTTTCATGTTGTCTAAAAGTTCAAGAGCAGAGACAATGCTACGAATTGTTTTACGAGCAATAGATCTAAGCTCAGACGCACGGTCAGCAGACAACATAGAGCGACTGTCTCGCATCTTCTGTTGCTCCGAACTGGAGACCTTAGCTAACTCATGAGGGGCAGAAGGAACGACATACGGAGGTGGAGGGCGATCTAGTAACAAAAAATCATAATGTGGTTTATTAAGGATAGGATAGAGAGGTTGCCTAACGGTGTATTGGCCAGTTACCTGTAATTTACGTTCTTTCTCTTCTAGCTCCTTGAAGTCATTTATTTCTTAATTTCTCATTTCCAATGCTTTCACATATACATTCTTCCGCTGCTCTTTCTCAAGCAAGGCTTGCTCACGCTTCACTCGTCCACGCACTTCTTTCTCCCACATTCGTACACAGTCAAATATATCTTGCCTAGACTTTCGCTTACACATACATTGTTCCAGATACTCAATCTTTCGCAAATCAAATGACCCATGCATAGGCCAACGTAACTCAGGATCCGCACAAGTGTATTTATTCCATAATGTGCTGTACATTATAGAAGAAAGACCATGTTTAACATACATATCTCTATTGGGCGTCCCCTCTGGGGGTGCCGGTTGCGATTCTTCCAGTCTCAAATTGGTACCATTACAAAAGCAACACATCCTACGAAGTGCGCTAAAAACAGGCATGCCAAAAATAGTGCAGAATATGCAATATTATAATCAAAGTAGCACTTAAGGTACCGTTCAAATCAAAATTAAATTGGAGAAAATTCTCCTAATTACCTGCCTATATAAATTGCAATTTATATATCAATTCAAAGGACACAAATTGACTAGTCACCCAAAACACGAGAGCCACAGTAAGTAGTGCTAAACTTCATTACCAAACAAAGGCATCAAAACCCACAGCAAGTGCCGTAAAACGTCTCTTACCAATCACAGGGTGTCCAGGTTCCAACTGCCAAGTTCTAAAATCGACCAAATGGTCACTGCATGACGAATGAACAAAAAGGATCTCAGTCGAGGACCGGCGCCACCTGGATGGTCAAATCAGAAAGAAGGGAAAAACGCTGTGGTTGCCAAGACTCGGGTCTCCTCAGGCATTGATCGTCCGCAGCGAGATCCCAATCCTTTGTCGCGACCAATCCGTTGGGCGTCCGAGTCGCCGATGAGTCCCTGTTCGGGCGCCAATTTGTTGAAGTAAGCCTCAGCAAGGCCTACTAGTGCAAGGGGTTCACCCTTCTCTGCACAAAGCCTTCAGACCATATAAGAAGAAGTTGGCACAGAAACTGAAATAAAAGACAAAGTTTATTAAACCTCATGAGGTGGTACTACAGTTCAAACAGCACCCTTCGGTAATGTTTGAAGTAGCACACTGAACTGAGAGAGCATGGTCCTTTTATACCCACGCAGGGGCTAAAAGGAGGTGGTACAATTATAGAAGCAAGACTTGCATACATGTAAGGTCATGTGGAAATGCACAGTCGACAGGTAGGAGGGGCTAACAGTTTTCAAGGACTAACAGCTGAAGACCTTACTGGGCATGTGCGAAAGTGGGAGATGCTAAATATAACTTGTCACTAGGCAGATTTTCAAGAGTAGTTAACAGAAAGGTAGGACAGAGCACATGGTGAGCACATGGCAGCATGTGGCAGAGAAAATGGCTGCCATGAATACAAAATGGATTCCGCGAAATGTTCACAATAGTTACTAAATACAAGATGTCTTCTGCTAATACTTAATCTAATTGCTGCTAAACTACAACAGTGGGACCGAGTCCTTTTTGCAGGGTCATCCCTAAACTTTTTGCCTACTTCCTCCTATTTTTTCTGAGCAGTTTTTGCTGGCTTTAGGACTCTGCGTACCTTACCACCGCTAATCAGTGCTAAAGTGCATATGCTCTCTCTCTAAATTGTATTTGCGATTGGCTTATTTATGACTGGTATATTTGATTTACTAATACATCCATAGTAAAGTGCACCAAAGGTGCCCAGGTCCTGTAAATCAAATGTTATTAGCGATCCTGCAGCACTGATTGTGCCACCCACATGAGTAGCCCTGTAAATATGTCTCAGACCTGCCACTGCAGTGTCTGTGTGTGCAGTTTTAAACTGCCAATTCGACCTGGCAAGTGTACCCACTTGCCAGGCCCAAATCCTCCCTTTTACTACATGTAAGGTACCCCTAAGGTAGGCCCTAGGAAGTCCCATGGGCAGGGTGCGCTGATTTTGAAAGGTAGGACATGTGCTGGGGTGTTTTACATGTCCTGATAGTGAAATACGCCAAATTTGTTTTTCACTATTGCAAGGCCTAACAGTCCCGTAGGTTAACATTGGCCCTGCCTTCAAACATATTTTAAGTGCAGTTTCCCATTGGGAGCAGATAGCGATGTGGAGTTTGGGGGTCTCTGAACTCACAATTTAAAAATACAGCTTTTGGTAAAGTTGGTTTTTAGATTATAGTTTTGAAAATGCCACTTTTTGGATATCCTGATGAGTTTCCTGTGCTAGAGTGGGGAGTAAGGAGCTGACACCTGCACCTCAAAGGGCTGTACCTGTCCTTACACAATGTAGTCTCCAACCCCCTGGTGTGTGTCTGGGGCCAAGCCTAGGCAGGATCTTGTTAACAACAAATACTTTCCTTTGAAGTTTGCCTACTTCAAAAGGCAGAAATGGGTATAAGTAGTGGACCCAAAACCCCAGACCTTTAGATTACTTCTGGATCAAGCGGAATCTCTGCAAAGGAGAATAGCTGGAGGAGGAGTACTGCCCCTTTGCCTGTGACTCTGTTTTGCTGGGTTGGCCTGCAGTTGCTGCTTCTACCTTAGAGAGGACAAAGACTGTACTTTGCTGTGTTTTCCTGCTTGTGAAGTGTCTCCAATGGCTTGGACTGACCTTGATCCCCTGTTTTGAAGTCTCAGGACCATCAGACTTCCTCTGCCAGCACCTGACTCTCTTGCTGAGACTACTACCCTGCCAAGTGGTGCCCTATCCAGTCCCTGGGCCCTTGAAAGGAGAAGGTGGTGGAACCAAGGCTGAAATCCACACACCAGAGCTGAGCGGGATAAAAATCGACGTAGCACCGGCCTTGCGGCACAAAAATCAATGCAACACCCTTGTGGCTGCAGAAATTGACGCATCATCCACGCAGCGTGGCTCTTCACCATTGTGCATCAGGATTGCGAATGCATCATCATCGTTGAGCGTCAAAACCACTGTGAACCTGCACGACCGAGGCTGCTTATTCAGAAATCAACGCATCGCTCTTCTACGGGAGAGAGAAAAGCACTGCCTCACTTGCGAGCCAGGAATTCACGCACCCCTTACTTTTCTGCGGCACGTTCACCCGTGCAGCTTTATTTTTGACGCATACCAGGTACTTTGTGTAAAAACAATGCATCCATTGATTTCTATGGATTAACACTCTTTTTAATTTAAAAATTCATGTCTTTGCTTGTGTATGTTGGATTTTTGTCGATTTGGTCTTGTTTGATTTAAATATTGCCTATTTTTTTTAAACTTAGGTTGTGTCCCTTTTGTAATGTTTTCATTGTATTACTCTGTGTGTGTGTTGGAACAAATACTTTACACATTGCCTGACTGCTCGTGCCAAGCTACCAAGGGGGTGAGCAGGGGTTATCTGAGCTGTGTATCTCCCTTACCCTAACTACAGTGAAGGTCCCTGCTTTAACAGACTGCAAACTGACTACCAACCAGAGACCCCATTTCTAACAATGATAAAACGTCTGAAAGTTGGCATTGATTACTTTTTTTTCTTCTGCAACCTACAGTGAATGCAAAGACTTCCCTCCAAATTGTCTCGTCATAACAATGAAATTGACAAAAGAGTAAAAAAAACTTTTGCATGAGTATTAAACTTCTGAATTATATTTTATAATGCACCATATGAACACATGCCTCTGAGAGTGCACTGGGGACTGCAAGAGCTATGCTGGTGAAGACTGTATCTGCCCGGGCATCTACAGAAGTTGCACTGGGAGTTTGAGCAGATGGGCTAATTGAACCTCCTCGGCCTGCAACTTGGCACTGGCAGCATTCAGGGTAGAGTGAGGAAAGGATGGGGAACAGCAGGAGCAAAAATCTGTAAATTGATCCATAGGAGGTTGTGAGGTATTATACCAATACACAGCATCCACTACTGAGTAACCACCACAATGGATTCATAATACATTTACCTGCACAATGAGATCAGGTACAACACATTAAAGTTACAATCTATGAGTAGAAAGGATTTAATCTACTCAGGGATGGGTGGTGAATAGGGACCATAAAGGGTTTGGATTTTTATGGTCCAGGGATGAGTAGTTGCGAGGGTCAGAAAGGAGTTTAAGGGTTCTAGGAGGTGTAGTGATGAAGCGGAGTAAGAGGTGATTTTTGTTTAGCAAAAGGGAGCATTCAGGGGTAGTAAGGATATTTTAGGGATGTGTAGTGTCCAGGGTTAGAAAGAATATTTAGTAGTTTAGAAATCTGTAGTGTGCGGGATAGCAATATAAGGAAATGTTACTTGTTCTGCATCATAAAAATTCTCACTGAAGTCTAAAACATAGAATATTTTCACGTAAGCACATGGATGCCTGAACACCGCATTCATATTTTAAAGGCAATCTGTAGGCAGCTCATTGCTGACGAGTATGGTGGTACCTCCTTCCATATGAAGACAGAACTTATTTTTCAGCAATTTTCCTGAGCGGAAAACCCCTTTCAAAAAATACCTAAAGACCACACTGCATCACCTTTCTGAACATATGCGCAAAAGGGATAGGGAAAAATGCAGGGAAACAGTGTCTGTCAAAGATGCCTGTAGGCCGGAGTCAAAGACATAGGATGCACCATTTCCTCAAGTATCCAGCAGCTTCTCTGTGGCTATTGATAACCGGGAAGATGGATGGTTTATTACTTCAGTGAAGATATTTACGATGCAGAACTAGGATTACAGGTGAGCAGCATTTCCTTCTGCATCGTAAGATTCTCATTGACAGTCATAAAAGCAGCATAGAATAACAAGCATATCACTAGACCCAGATTGCCAATGCATTGCAGAATAACAAAGATACTGCTTGATTGTAGGTAACCATCCCTCAAAAATAGTAGTTAGCCAAAAAAATAGCTGCTTGACCCATTACTGTCAGCTCCAGTCCTTATCCAAACAGTAGTATTTGATGAAAGTAGATATTGACCTCCAAGTACATGCTCTACAAATTTCTCTAAGAGGCACATTTCTTCACCAGACCACAGATGCTTCTCTGCTTCGTGCAGAATGAGCTCTGGGTTTCCCTGTAAAAGGTTTGTTAGCTAACTGGTAACAGTGAGAGATGCAGGAAACTAACCATCTACATATGGATTGTTTAGAAGAGGAATAACTATTCCTGAGCGGACCATTATTAATAAACAACTTGTTTGTTTTGATAATGTTCCTTCTTCATAAAATTCCAGGTCTTTTAATCCAAGAAATTAAGTGGTATTTACAATGGAGAAGCTGGATAGCAGAAAAATACTGGCAATGAGATACTCTGATTTACATGATAATCTAATACTACCTTATGCAAAAAAAGAGGGATTTGTTCTGAGCACTACTCTTTTGCTATGAACAACTGTTTTAGAAATGCTGAAAGACCCTCAGTTCACTGACCCTCCTTACAGGGGTAGTTTCTACTAAAGGAGCTACCTTCCACGAAAGGTTCTGTAAAGAGTCCTGGTGTACGGGCACAGATGGTGGAGCCATTATTTTAGACAGAATCAGATGTAACTCCCCAGAGGGAGGTGGAGATCCAACTCCAGGAAAAGGTGTCTTCAATCTGGGTTGCAATGTCTCCATGATAATGTCCTTCCATTGAGACCATTGATCCTCTAGACACTGCAGTAGTGGTTTTATGTAGAGATGTGCATTGGGCACCATGGTAGATGAATCAAGCTACGGGCCCTAACAGAGAGATCTGTAGAGCGTTTGGAAAGTGTGCTATTGCCAACCGATGACCTTTGAGTTAAATGGTTGACACTCTCACCTTTGAAGGACACACTTCTTCTTTAGGAGTGTTGCTCCTAAGTAATGGAGCATATGCACTGTTGACATCTTTTTTAGAAGATATTGAGAACCAGGCAATGCACCAATTTGGTTGTAGTGCTGAAGTCCAACTGGGCTTTTTTTGCAGATTTCACCTTGATCAATCAGTGATCCAAGTAGTGGTAAATGAAGGTCTTTTTCCTTTGTGGATGGGTAGCTACTACCTCCAATAATGTCCTTGGAGCAGATTTTAACCCAAAGGATAGGACTTAGTTGTATTGGAAATAGGTCTTAATGACAATGGATCTGAGACTGTTTCAGTGCAAACTGAGGGGGTCATTCCTACATTGGCGGGCGGCGGTTGCCGCCCGCTAAGCAGGAACCGCTGAATGACCGCACCGCGGTCAAAAGACCGCCGCGGCCATTCTGGCTTTCCCGCTGGGCCGGCGGGCGACCGCCAGAAGGCCGCCCGCCGGCCCAGCGGGAAACCCCCTTCTACGAGGATGCCGGCTCCGAATGGAGCCGGCGGAGTCGAAGGGGTGCGACGGGTGCAGTGGCACCCGTCGAGATTTTGAGTGTCTGCTTAGCAGACACTGAAAATCTTAGTGGGGCCCTGTTAGGGGGCCCCACGACACCCGTTACCGCCATCCTGTTCCTGGCAGTGAAAACCGCCAGGAACCGGATGGCGGTAAGGGGGTCGGAATCCCCATGGCGGCGCTGCAAGCAGCGCCGCCATGGAGGATTCCCTGGGCCAGGGGTAAACCGGCGGGAAACCGCTGGTTGCCCTTTTCTGACCGCGGCTTTACCGCCGCGGTCAGAATGGCCAAGGAAGCACCGCCAGCCTGTTGGCGGTGCTTCCGTTATTTTAGCCCTGGCGGTCGCCGACCGCCAGGGTTAGAATGACCCCCTGAATGTCTAAACAGGCCTCTTATAAATCCACAGAACACATCCTGTCAAACTGATGATACATAGGATGCAGGGTCAGGATTCTGAATTATCTTTCTTGGTTCATGTGTTCACTTGCCTTGGATCTAGAATTGGTCTGAACTACTGCTCAGAACCTCTTTTTGGGGACAAAAATATCTGGAATAGATAGCTTTTCCTTTTTGAGAGAAACAGGTATTATTGCAATTTTTTATGGGGCAGATTTTACTTCCTAATCCAAAACTGCAGCTGGTGTTTCTGTACTGGTGTTTGTGAGATTGATGGAGGGAAAGCATTGAACTGGAGAGCATAGCCTTTCTCCACAATGTTTGTAATCCATCTGAATGTAGTTATTGTTCTCCACTCTTTCAGATGTTTTGTTATGCTCCCTCCAACCTGAGTGGGTAACAGACAAGGAGTGGAGTTCCACTGCTTTGACTGGGAATTAGGTTTGGATGTGTATGATCTCTACTGTTGGTCTTTCCGTCTATCATTTCTGCGGCGGTATGAGGCTGCTGTTGTTGGTGCTGCTGTCCCAAATTGTGGACACAAGAGGACCATTTAGGGGACACAACCCTCTATCTCAGCTGAAACCTCAAACTCCTCTTTCTACATTAAGACCATGAAATGTTTTATTTTCTTCCAGGCTGACAGATTTTAAGGCCTCTTACTCTTTTTTCTAATGCTCCATTTTCTTATTTGCTTTGTAGATCAAATAGAACTGCCTCTATTAAAAGACAAATTAATGGATTTTAATTGAGTCTCTGGGTTCAAGGAAATTTGCCTCAGCCAGGATGTTCAACAAAGTGATATTCCGTTGCAGAACTCTGTTGCAGCCAAATCTGCTGAATTTGCTGCAGTGCTGATTGACTGGTTGGGGAGTCTGCTTTTCCTGGACAATCTCTAAAAAGTAATGTTCTTTTCCTTAAGAAGATATTTAGCAAAGGCGCAACAGTCTCGCAAAAAAACTCTGTCATATCTTCCTAAAAGTGCTGGGACACTAGCTGTCTTGAAAGTCACAGCCGCTGATCCACAGACTTTTCTGACCACAGAGTTTTTACTCTAACTCTCCTTCTCAGGTGGGACTGACGTGTCAGGAGCAGAAGCATCTCTCTACCTCACTACCGACACTAAAAGTGAGTCAGATATGCGCTTGTCTAAAGTAGACTGGGGGTGTGTGGCCAAGATGGTGGATGGGTAGGACGTTTCTTCGAGTCCCTCTGTCCCCCACCACTATTTGCAAAACAGAGTGGTGGGCTGGCCGGGCAGAGCCGCGAGGCTTCCTCCACTACTGTAGCGATACCCAAGGGTACCTGAAAGCTGCTTTCCCGGTCCATGAGAGGCGAGCAGAGTGCAGCCGCCATGCAACAGGGCCAGCCCGTACGGTGAAGATGGCAACTGCAGGGAGCTGTTAAAAATCTGTCTAGAGGTGCAGAATCCCGCTGGCGAGAGCCAGGGAACCACTGCCACGTACCTCACTCTGCGGCAGCTGGAGTGCCCTCACTGCTGAAGTCCAGGACGTCGTAGGTGGAGACTCGCTCTGCGGCCGTGGTCCCATTGCCGGAACCGGATCAGGAGGTTTGGCCTGCTGCGACCTGCATACTCAGGAGCACCATGTCAGCGAAACAGGGCCAGGCTCCTGAAACACCCAGGCAGGGCCCCCGTTCTGCTGCACCTCACAGAACCGCCTTAATTACTGCAGGCTTACAGCGGCAGTCAGGAGCAACAACTTAAAGAGCGTATGGCCTCAAGGCCCACCCTGCGGCCTATGAGATACTGCGCTGCGGAAGATTCCTACCACGTTGGGCCCGACGGGGGAGCCTTGAGCGTTATGCCTTACTTTTAAATTATTACTGAAACCAAGCTGAAGGTACCATGTATATAATTTGCAGTTACAAGTCTGCGTAGTACAGCGGCTGTGATTTTATCAAGTTCCATTTGCCACGTTTATCTAGGCTTTACATCATTTGGTGCTTTTATGGCCCAAGCACATTTACTTCAATGCATAGCTTACATTCTCTAACTTTGGCCTCTCCTCCACCAGTGGGTGTAGATGCTACAATTCAGGACTCATGTTCCCCATGGCTGTACTCCAGGGTCCCCATATTTTCTTCCATTAGTGAGGGCATTCCTGGCTCTGATATACCACTTTCTCAGTTCACTGGCACCAGTCAAGGTCTGACTCCCACTGTTCCACAGTTGGTAGGGCAGAGTGGGCCCACAACCTCACAATGTAATGCTTGGCCACCCTAAATGCTAGCATCGCCCCTATCCTAGCATATCTGGGCATCAGCCAATTCTCTTTTATATGCAATAAAATCCACTTTTCGGATATATGGTGCTGGTGTCCCAGGGTCTGCTTTACTCACGCTGTGATATTTGCTGCATCACCGGGCAGGCCGAAAGGATGTGAAAGAAGGTATCCACTTGCTCGCAGCCCCGGAGACAGGTAGGCGTATCTACTTTATGAATTGTATGGAGAAGAGTTCTAGAGCAGTATATTCAGAGTAGGATTTTTAACTGTATCAGCCTGAATCTGGCTCGGATTGCAATTTCCCTTGGGTTCTGCAGTGGTTCTTGCCAATTTTCATCTGCTCAGTCTCCAAAGTCTCTGGCCCACACTTCTCTGAGGGGTCCCAATGTATCTGGGGCATTGTTCTGGAGTTTCCTAAATATCAAGGATAGTTTTGCCTGGTATGTGTTCTGTGAGGAGTCTATCCTCCAAAGGAGTGGTGGATGTCAATTGCTCCCCCTCCCTGATGTGGCACCACAAGGCATAGTCCAGTTGCAGATATTTATAGCGTTCCGAGTTTCCCATGCTGTATTCTACTGCAAGGGCTTAGAAGGAGATGCTTGGTCTCTCCAAACATCTCCCAATCGCTCAATGCCCAGAAGCTTCCACTTGGCGAAACCCTCCAAGTCACCCACCTCCCGTAGGAGATCACTATCCCACTAGGGGTTCTGCTCTGTTAATGTGTTTCGCAAATTTAGGGCTCTAGTGGCTTCCCTCCAAGCCCTCACCACTGTCCTCGTGTGAACTGGAAGTGTCTCCTCTACTTTGTGCTTAAGTGATCTCTACTTCCCATTTGTGGCCTGTCTACTCGATAGGCTGGCTCATTCCTGTCGGCAAACACCCAATCATTTACTACAGCCAGTTGCGAGGCCCAGTAGTATTTAGAAATGTCTGGGATTGCAATCCCCGCGTCAAACTCCCCCTGTTGTAGCTTGCGAAGTGCTATGCATGTGTCCCTGCTGTCACATAGGAGAAGCCTAAGTGCTTGATCTATTTGCCGGAATAAATTCTGAGGGATTTGATAGGGTGTGTTTTGCAGGATATACAGGAAGTGGGGGAGAGACATCATTTTGAACAGCGCCGTTTTGCCCATAAGTGACAGGCAAAGTTTGTCAGTGCGAGACATCAGTTTTAAGTTGCTCAATTTGTGGGATGAGGTTGGCATTTAGAAACTTCTGGGGGTCCCTTGCGATATGTATCCCTAAATATTTGAAACTATCTTGCGCCACTGGTATACTACTGTGCCACGAAAGTCGCAGAGTAGTCCCGGTCAATGGGAAAAGCACTGATTTGGACCAGTTTATGTGGTATCCAGAGTAGTCACCAAATGTCTGGAAGATCTGCAAAATTCTGTCCACTGAGCAAGAGGTGCTGCGTTAAGTACAATAATACATCGTCGGCATAGAGAGAGATACACACTCCTCCCAGTCGCCACATCTCGATATCTCAAATATCAAGGGATCCTCATGTACCCAGGCAGCTAGAGGCTCTATGGCCCGGGCGAATATCATGGTGGAGAGGGGGGCAGCCCTGCCTGGTTTCCCTGTGTAGAGTGAACATCCGAGATATCGTGCCATTCACTTGGACATGTACCATAGGTGAACGGTAAAGAAGGTATACAGAGCTGTAAAATTTAGGTCTGAAACCCATTTTGTGAAGTGTAGCAAATAGATAGGGCCATTCAGTACTATCAAAGGCCACTGTAGCATCTTACTTGTGTCTCAACTTTTACTCCATCATCCAATGATGTCAGGAAATTAATCAATAAGAGGTGGGCAATTCTAACAAGTGGAGGAGAGACAATGCCTAGACCTCTCTTTGCATTTAAAAGGACCCAAAACATTAAGGATCTAGTGGTACATACTCATCCCCGTAGTATTCTCAGGGACAACTCACAAGCGACACTTTGGAATCTTCCTCCAGTGACAGGCCACTATCCTTGTGGGCAGTGTAATGTTTGCCCTTTGACCAACTCTATTAAGTCCCTTGACCTAGAACCTTTTGGCAACTGGCGCCTTACAAAACATACCAACTGTAACACTAGACACTGTGTCTACATGATCACATGCCCTTGTGGTTTACGTTATGTGGGCATGACCACTAGACCCGTGAAGATAAGAATAAACGAGCACCGTAGTAATATTAGGTGTAGGCGCGTTACTATGAAACTTTGCGCTCATTTTCTTCAAGCTCCCCATGACCCTGACGATCTGAGATGGGTGGTCCTGGATGCCCCTAGTTTTCAGGGTGATAACACACGTTCGTTGTTTAGACTTGAACAACGTTGGGTGTACAGACTCCGGTCACATGTCACAGGCCTTAATGACAATATTCCATGGATAATTTAGTCTCAGTAGGACTATCAGACCCTTCCCTTCTATTCGTCTCATTTTAGTGGCAATTTGACGCATGGCCAGTGACATTTGTTCACCTGTCCGATCCAGTGTTCATCCGTACATCCTTATTGTGAAACAGTATTCTAATTTCCACACTTAATTGATTTAAGCTCTATCTGTTATGAGATTGATATCCAGACAGTTATACTCTTCTCTGCCAAAGAGGGCCCACTCTCCTTTAAGCCACTATGGGCTGACCATGCGGACCCAGAGGAGGAAAGAGTGCATTATTTGCAAATCTGTCACTGGGTGATGCAGCGGATGATTCCGAATGGGGCACAGAGACCCCTCACAGGCTTTCAAAAAAGGCTCCTTACAAAAACTTCAGACAAAGGTCAGATCATGGACCTGTACGGCATCTTGCAAACCATGCCTTCCTCACCGAAGTCACCAGAGCATAAACACTGGGAATCTGAACTCAGAAGGCCTCCACAACCAAAGAGTGGGAGGGGGTATATTACAGGGCGTGCCACAATGCACAGAACATGGCTAGTGTAGAGACGGCAACCATACATATTTGTATTTTACACCTGTACGACTACACAAGGATAATCCTACTCGCAGCTCAGAGTGCTGGAAGCAATGCAGATCTCCTGGGACATTGGTACACTTACTCTGGGAATGCCTGAAGCTTGCATAATTTTGGGAGGGGGTCCTGGATGATATAAACATGCACCTTGACACACAGCTCCCTCGATTCCCTGCCTATGTTCTTCTCTGGGACTTCTCAATGCTCTTACCTAACCACTCAAATCTTGAAGGGGGTGACAGATCGGCTTGCATTGGGAGCAGCCACTCAAAATATCCTTGTTCATTGGGGCACTGACACTCTTCCTACTCACCTGGGGTGGCTCCATCGATTGTGGCATGTGTTGGGCATGGAGAAGCTTACTCTGGTGCTTAATGCTCAGGGTGATTCTGTTAGCAAACTCAGGAATCCATTCTTTGCTTTCCTCTCCAAGGAGTTGCGGGAGCTAACCTGCCCTAAATATCTATGGCTCCTGCGACTAACAGAAGCAACAGCCCAGCCATATACCACAGGGGACACTCTAGAGGTTCTACATATGTAATTGTATGCACTGCCTTATGGCTGTTGGTTTGGTGTGCTCCTAAGGAAGAGGGGTTTGTTACTTATTTTATTTTTTTAAATGTGTACACCGGATATACTGGTCACCTACTTTGTTGTGCTGGAGGTTTGCTACGCAAGTATAAATCTTTATATACACATGCTGATAATAAAAATATTTGAACCATAAAGTAGACTGGATTTTGTTCTGAAAGCCTCAATTTCTTTTTGAACCAAAATGTTACTAACTTTACAATTGCTGGTATAAACAACCTTTCTTCTGTCAACTATACAAAGCCTGACAACAGTGGGAGAATAGGTCTCAAAGAGGCTCTAGGGTCCTATTATGTTTTGTGGCTCTTCTTACCAGTCGTCATTTTTTTATAAAACTTGCAGGCTTTCACTGAATATGAAGGGTGGAAAAAGGCACCACACAGAGACCATGAGGGCCCAAAGCAGCCATTTTACATCCAGCTGAAGGGTATTTCACGAAAAGAGAAGGTATTTTCTTTGAAAAAACCCTTTAAAGGTGACAAAATGTGGAGGGAGACAAAATGGATACATAGAATTGGATACATAGAACTAAATATAGAAAACATCAGTACTAAAGTACATTTTGAAGACAAAACTGGGTAATTAAATCCTGAAGTGTTCTGACATCCACTCAGCATGAGCAGGAGCATAGAATGTTGGCTGTGAGAAAAATTGCCAGTAGTATTTACCGGGATAGGGAAGCTGCTGGTCTCTTAACCTTTTTGATGCGGGCGTCGGCCACTGGCCGACGCCCACACAACCTCCCTGGTGCGGGTCACGACCAGTGGCCGCCACCAGGAAGGGTATTAATAAATCCTCGGGTGCGTCGCACCCGAGGATTTATTATTTTTTTTAACCTTTCCCCGGGAGACACGGAAGCTTCAGTGTCTCCCCCCCGCCCCCCACCCGCCCCTTTGTGACATCAGCACGCCGCGAGGCGCGCTGATATTTTCAAAGGTGTTTTCCCCATCAAAGCAGGAAGCAGCCTTGCGGAGAGTCTCCCCTTTCTTACGAGGCCTTCCTGAAAGTGTTTCCTGGCCCCCAGTCGTGCTGTGCTGCGATCGGGGGCCAGGAAACACTTTCAGGTTTCCTGGCCCCCCGATCGCAGCTGTGCTGAAACTGAAACAGTTTCAGAAGGCCTCGTAAGAAAGGGGAGAGTCTCCCCTTTCTTACGAGGCCTTCTGAAAGTGTTTCCTAGCCCCCGATCGCAGCACAGCTGCGATTGGGGGCCAGGAAACACCACTAGACGCCAGGGATTTCACTTTGGGGGGGGGCGGCCCCCTCGGAAAACGGGCCGCTCCCCCCGGGCATATTTTTTATTTAAAAAAAAGGTAGGTGCCCCCGGGGATTTTTTTTTTTCTCCAAAAATAAAAAATAAAAAATAAAATGACAGGGGGTCGCCCGTGGGCAGGGTGACCCCCTGTGGGGGCAATATTTTTTTTTTAGATGTTGTAGGGTTTCCCTGGGGGACATTTTGGCCCCCAAGGAAACCATACAACAACTAAAAAAAATAGATGTATATATAGATCTATATATATATATCTATGTAGATAGATATACATATATATATATAGAGGTAGATCTATATATATCAATCAAAGATTTATAAAGCGCGCTACTCACCCGTGAGGGTCTCAAGGCACTGGAGGGGGGTGCGGGGGGAGGGAAAGGGGCTGGGAGGTTCACTGTTCGAAAAGCCAGGTTTTGAGGCCCTTCCTGAATAGAAGTAGGTTTTGGGTCTTGTGAAGGTGGGTTGTGAGGGCGTTCCAGGTTTTGGGTGCAAGGTAGGAGAAGGATCTGCCCCCGGTGGTGGTGTGTTTAATGCGGGGGACAGAGGCGAGAGAGAGGTCAGCTGAGCGGACGTTTCGTGTGGGGGTGTGGAAGGTGACTCTCGTTGAGGTAGGCAGGGCCTGTGTTGTGGAGTGATTTGTGTGCGAGGATGAGGATCTTGAAGGTGATCCTTTTGTCAGTGGGGAGCCAGTGGAGGGATTTGAGGTGTGGAGAGATGTGTTTGTGTCGGGGCAGGTCGAGGATGAGTCGTGCGCTTGAGTTTTAGAGTGGTGCCGGCGTAGAGGGCGTTTCCGTAATCAAGCCTGCTGTTGATGAGTGCGTGAGTGACAGTTTTCTGGTCTCTGTGGGGATCCATTTGAATGTTTTTCAGTATACGGAGTGTGTTGAAGCATGAGGAGGTGAGAGCGTTGATTTGTTGGGTCATCGAGAGGGAGGAGTCTAGGATGATGCTGAGGTTGCGTGGGCGGTTGGCGGGGGTGGGTGCAGGGCCTAGCGTGGTGGGCCACCATGAGGGGTCCCAGGTGTTTTTGTGTGGGCCAAAGAGGATTATTTCGGTTTTGCTTGAGTTGAGTTTCAGGTGGTTGGCTGTCATATATATATCACTTTTGTCAATATGTGTGTGGTTTCCCTGGGGGGAAAAGGGTCCGACTTGTCTAGTGGCAGTTTTAGTGACATAAAGAAGCGCAGAAGGTTTATATGCCTACTGCAAAGAGCAAATCTGTATTTTATGTAAATAGCTGAGTACATTAGTAAAGTCAGCCATTACCTGCGCTATAATACCAATGAAATGTATGTGCCGGGTGGAGGGCGGCTATGGAGAGATGAAGGGCACTTTTGCTGGCTGGTAATGAGGGAATCCGAGGAGGAGGGAGTGGGAGCACCAATAATGATTGTTGGACTGGGCGCAGGAGGTGCTAAAGACTGTGACGAATGGTATGTGACAAGGTGTTTTTTGAGTGTCTTGAAAGTACGTGCTGATTGAGGGAAGAAGCGCAGGTAAGGTAGCCTCTACTGTTGCACGTATCTCACACACACCATCGATTTTGTGACTGTCTACGTAGGCTAGTGTTTTAGAGCAACAGTTTAGCCAATAGCAGAGATGGCATCTTGATGGATGACTGCTGCCTGCACTCGGGTTATAGAGGACCGCTCTGACATAGGATCAGAGACTGAGACATCAGATACTGAGACAGCATCTGAGGGATAGGACAATGGCGCAGACTCTGGGAGGGATTTTTCAGTCAGAGGAGTCCCATTCGATAACTCCTCTTCCAGTACATTATGAGGGAGGTGATGAGGACAGTCCTGCTGTCCCTTCGCAAGCTGTTCGTGCAACTGGGTAATAGTGGGTTAGGCCAACCCAGAGAGCAGGTGAATGCGGCGGCAAGCAGAGAGAGAGAGAGAGAGAGAGAGTGCTCTCTTGGGAGCTCCCCAATTTAGTTCAGCCCCAAATTCCACCACCCAAATCATATTGTGGACACATCAAAATTATCTATGGCAAAACAAACTGGTTTTGTAAGGCAGGCACCTGTGTTTTTGGTCCTGGATTCAGCGGCCATATAGAGAAACACACTAAACCCAAACATTTCTGGAAACTAGACATTCGGGGGAGTCCACAGAGGTGTGACTTGTGTGGATTCCCCAAAGTTTTCTTACCCAGAATACCCTGCAAAGCTGAAATGTTGGGAAAAAAAATCAATTTTTCTTGCATTTCTCACACAAACTACAGGAATATGCTGGGATCCACAACATTCCTACCACCCAGTGACTCCTCACCTTTCCTGATAAAAACACTACCCCACTTGAGTGCCTACACCTAGTGCCTGTGTCAGGAATGGATCACCCCCGGGTCAACAGCTGCCTCACGTAACGACCAACATTGACCGTTGTGTGATCTATTCCTGTCGCGGGCACCAGGCCTAACCACACAAGTGAGGTATCATATTTATCGGGAGACTTTGGGGAACGCTGGGTGGAAGGAAATTTGTGGCTCCTCTCAGATTCCAGAACTTTCTGTCACAAAATGTGAGGAAAATGTGTTATTTTAGCCACATTTTGAGGTTTGCAAAGGATTCTGGGTAACAGAACCTGGTCAGAGCCCCACAAGTCAACCCATCTTGGATTCCCCTGTGTTTCTAGTTTTCAAAAATGTGCTGGTTTCCTAGGTTTCCCCCAGGTGCCGGCTGAGCTAGAGGCCAAAATCCACAGGTAGGCACTGTTTTCTATGAAAAAATGTGATGTGTCCACGTTGTGTTTTGGGGCATTTCCTGTCGCGGGCGCCAGGCCTACCCACACAAGTGAGGTATCATTTTTATCGGGAGACTTGGGGGAACGCTGCGTGGAAGGAAATTTGTGGCTCCTCTCAGATTCCAGAACTTTCGGTCACAGAAATGTGAGGAACATGTGTTTTTTTAGCCAAATTTTGAGGTTTGCAAAGGATTCTGGGTAACAGAACCTGGTCAAAGCCCCACAAGTCACCCCATCTTAGATTCCCCTAGGTCTCTAGTTTTAAAAAATGCACAGGTTTGGTAGGTTTCCCTATATGCCGGCTGAGCTAGAGGCCAAAATCTACAGGTAGGCACTTTGCAAAAAACAGCTTTGTATTTTGTCAAAAAATGGGATGTGTCCACGTTGTGTTTTGGGGCATTTCCTGTCGCGGGCGCTAGGCCTACCCACACAAGTGAGGTATCATTTTTATCGGGAGACTTGGGGGAACGCTGGGTGGAAGGAAATTTGTGGCTCCTTTCAGATTCCAGAACTTTCTGTCACCGAAATGTGAGGAAAACTTGTTTTTTTAGCCACTTTTTGAGGTTTGCAAAGGATTCTGGGTAACAGAACCTGGTCAGAGCCCCACGAGTCACCCCATCTTGGATTCCCCTAGGTCTCTAGTTTTCAAAAATGCACAAGTTTGGTAGGTTTCCCTATGTGCCAGCTGAGCTAGAGGCCAAAATCTACAGGTAGGCACTTTGCAAAAAACAGCTTTGTATTTTGTCAAAAAATTGGATGTGTCCACGTTGTGTTTTGGGGCATTACCTGTGGCGGGCGCTAGGCCTACCCACACAAGTGAGGTATAATTTTTATCGGGAGTCTAGGGGAAACGCTGGGTGGAAGGAAATTTGTGGCTCCTCTCAGATTCCAGAACTTTCTGTCACCGAAATGTGAGGAAAACTTGTTTTTTTAGCCACTTTATGAGGTTTGCAAAGGATTCTGGGTAACAGAACCTGGTGAAAGCCCCACAAGTCACCCCATCTTGGATTCCCCTAGGTCTCTAGTTTTCAAAAATGCACAGGTTTGGTAGGTTTCCCTATGTGCCCGCTGAGCTAGAGGCCAAAATCTACAGGTAGGCACTTTGCAAAAAACAGCTCTGTATTTTATCAAAAAGTGGGATGTGTCCACGTTGTGTTTTGGGGCATTTCCTGTGGCGGGCGCTAGGCCTACCCACACAAGTGAGGTATCATTTTTATCGGGAGACTTGGGGGAACGCTGGGTGGAAGGAAATTTGTGGCTCCTCTCAGATTCCTGAACTTTCTGTCACCGAAATGTGAGGAAAACTTGTTTTTTTAGCCACTTTTTGAGGTTTGCAAAGGATTCTGGGTAACAGAACGTGGTCAGAGCCCCACGAGTCACCCCATCTTGGATTCCCCAAGGTCTCTAGTTTTAAAAAATGCACAGGTTTGGTAGGTTTCCCTATGTGCCAGCTGAGCTAGAGGCCAAAATCTACCGGTAGGCACTTTGCAAAAAACAGCTCTGTATTTTGTCAAAAAATGGGATGTGTCCACGTTGTGTTTTGGGGCATTTCCTGTCGCCGGCGCTAGGCCTACCCACACAAGTGAGGTATCATTTTTATCGGGAGACTTGGGGGAACGCTGGGTGGAAGGAAATTTGTGGCTCCTCTCAGATTCCTGAACTTTCTGTCACCGAAATGTGAGGAAAACTTGTTTTTTTAGCCACTTTTTGAGGTTTGCAAAGGATTCTGGGTAACAGAACCTGGTCAGAGCCCCACGAGTCACCCCATCTTGGATTCCCCTAGGTCTCTAGTTTTCAAAAATGCACAGGTTTGGTAGGTTTCCCTATGTGCCAGCTGAGCTAGAGGCCAAAATCTACAGGTAGGCACTTTGCAAAAAACAGCTTTGTATTTTGTCAAAAAATTGGATGTGTCCACGTTGTGTTTTGGGGCATTTCCTGTGGCGGGCGCTAGGCCTACCCACACAAGTGAGGTATAATTTTTATCGGGAGTCTAGGGGAAACGCTGGGTGGAAGGAAATTTGTGGCTCCTCTCAGATTCCAGAACTTTCTGTCACCGAAATGTGAGGAAAACTTGTTTTTTTAGCCACTTTATGAGGTTTGCAAAGGATTCTGGGTAACAGAACCTGGTGAAAGCCCCACAAGTCACCCCATCTTGGATTCCCCTAGGTCTCTAGTTTTCAAAAATGCACAGGTTTGGTAGGTTTCCCTATGTGCCCGCTGAGCTAGAGGCCAAAATCTACAGGTAGGCACTTTGCAAAAAACAGCTCTGTATTTTATCAAAAAATGGGATGTGTCCACGTTGTGTTTTGGGGCATTTCCTGTGGCGGGCGCTAGGCCTACCCACACAAGTGAGGTATCATTTTTATCGGGAGACTTGGGGGAACGCTGGGTGGAAGGAAATTTGTGGCTCCTCTCAGATTCCTGAACTTTCTGTCACCGAAATGTGAGGAAAACTTGTTTTTTTAGCCACTTTTTGAGGTTTGCAAAGGATTCTGGGTAACAGAACGTGGTCAGAGCCCCACGAGTCACCCCATCTTGGATTCCCCAAGGTCTCTAGTTTTAAAAAATGCACAGGTTTGGTAGGTTTCCCTATGTGCCAGCTGAGCTAGAGGCCAAAATCTACCAGTAGGCACTTTGCAAAAAACAGCTCTGTATTTTGTCAAAAAATGGGATGTGTCCACGTTGTGTTTTGGGGCATTTCCTGTCGCCGGCGCTAGGCCTACCCACACAAGTGAGGTATCATTTTTATCGGGAGACTTGGGGGAACGCTGGGTGGAAGGAAATTTGTGGCTCCTCTCAGATTCCTGAACTTTCTGTCACCGAAATGTGAGGAAAACTTGTTTTTTTAGCCACTTTTTGAGGTTTGCAAAGGATTCTGGGTAACAGAACCTGGTCAGAGCCCCACGAGTCACCCCATCTTGGATTCCCCAAGGTCTCTAGTTTAAAAAAATGCACAGGTTTGGTAGGTTTCCCTATGTGCCGGCTGAGCTAGAGGCCAAAATCTACAGGTAGGCACTTTGCAAAAAACAGCTTTGTATTTTGTCAAAAAATGGGATGTGTCCACGTTGTGTTTTGGGGCATTTCCTGTCGCGGGCGCTAGGCCTACCCACACAAGTGAGGTATCATTTTTTTCGGGAGACTTGGGGGAACATAGAATAGCAAAACAAGTGTTATTGCCCCTTATCTTTCTCTACATTGTTTCCTTCCAAATATAAGAGAGTGTGTAAAAAAGACGTCTATTTGAGAAATGCCCTGCAATTCACATGCTAGTATGGGCACCTCGGAATTCAGAGATGTGCAAATAACCACTGCTCCTCAAAACCTTATCTTGATCCCATTTTGGAAATGCAAAGGTTTTCTTGATACCTCTTTTTCACTCTTCATATTTCAGCAAATGAATTGCTGTATACCCAGTATAGAATGAAAACCAACTGCAGGGTGCAGCTCATTTATTGGCTCTGGGTACCTAGGGTTCTTGATGAACCTACAAGCCCTTTATATCCCCGCAACCAGAAGAGTCCAGCAGACAAAACAGTATATTGCTTTCAGAAATCTGACATCGCAGGAAAAAGTTACAGAGTAAAACATAAAGAAAAATGGCTGTTGTTTTCAGCTCAATTTCAATATTTTTTTATTTCAGCTGTTATTTTCTGTAGGAAAACCTTGTAGGATCTACACAAATGACCCCTTGCTGAATTCAGAATTTCGTCTAGTTTTCAGAAATGTTTAGCTTTCCGGGATCCAGCATTGGTTTCACACCAATTCCTGTCACTAACTGGAAGGAGGTTGAAAGCACCAAAAATAGTAAAAATGGGGTATGTCCCAGTAAAATGCCAAATTTGTGTTGGAAAATGTGGTTTTCTGATTCAAATCTGTCCGTTCCTGAAAGGTGGGAAGATAGTGATTTCAGCACCAGAAACCCTTTGTTGATGGCATTTTCAGGGAAAAAACCACAAGCCTTCTTCGGCAGCCCTTTCTTCCAATTTTTTGGGAAAAAACGAAATTTTCACTGTATTTTGGCTATTTTCTTGGTCTCCTCCAGGGGAAACCACAAACTCTGGGTACCATTAGAATCCCTAGGATGTTGGAAAAAAAGGACGCAAATTTGGCGTGGTTAGCTTATGTGGACAAAAAGTTATGAAGCCCTAAGCGCGAACTACCCCAAATAGCCAAAAAAGGGCTCAGCACTGGGGGGGAAAAGGCCCAGCAGCTAAGGGGTTAAAGGAACTATTCACTCTTTGAGTGTATTTGGCTGTGTCACCGGACAGTCACCTTTTCAATGTATTTTTGTCCCTGCCAGACTGGGTTGGTAAAAGGTTATTTAGGATGCTGTTACACATATCTTCAGATAGGTGCTGTAATGGGGTCTTAATGCCTTTTTGAAAGTATTTTTTTCTCTCAGAAAAAAACTGTTGGAAAAGCTGTATACTCTTTCCATGAGGAGGAGCCACCAGACTTTGTCATTGAAGTTTCTACCTCCAACTACTGATTGAGTATAATATATGAAGGAAGTGTTTCAGGGTTACTACGCATAGGTTGGAATATTTGTGTAGGACTATTATTGAGGGTGCTGCGACACAGAACGAAAGTGCTACTTACCTTGTAGGCATCTCTTCATGGCATGTAGTGCTAGAGATTCACATGCTGTGCATACTCCTGCCATTTAGTATTGGGCTAGGACATGTGCAACTTGTTTTAGTTCAAAGAAGTCTTTTTGAGTCACGAGGTATGGTGACTCCATCTGTTGAAGGCAATCTGCATGGGCATTGGTTCCATAGACTGTTTTTCCCTCTCAAGGGAGAAGATACAGATGGAGGATAGAGATACAGAAAAGATGACCGTGCGAAGTAAAGAATTAGGGTAAGAGAATGTGCAACGGACCCCAGGTGACTCAGTAGTAGAGTGGGTGCATGAGGCTCTGTAGCACTACATGCCAGTACTACAGATACTTACAGAGTAACATTTTCTGTTTGTGGCATGTGTAGCTATAGATTCACAAGCTGTGCATAAACTGTAAAGCAATCTCAAAAGCTGTGCATAAACTGTAAAGCAATCCTCTCTAAGTCATAGCTTAGCCTGAGGATATTGCAGAAGATTAAAACAGTATGTGAAATACAGCCTGGCCAATTCTAGCTAATGTTTAGTAAAATTGTGGGGAGTGGATCAAGTAGCTGTTTTACAGATGTCAGCTAGTGGGTTATTCCCCAAGAAAACCAAAATAGCTCCTTTCTTGCGAGTGGAATGGGGTCAGAGAGGGACAGGTAGGTACCATTTAGCTTTAGCGTAGCAAGTTTAAATACACTTGACAAGCCAACTAGCAATCCCTGCTTCAGAAATGGCACACCCCTTGAGTGGCATGGAGTAGGGCACCAAGAGCTGTTGTGCCTTAGGAACGCATTTTGTTCTATCTCCATAAAACATTAAAGTCCTTTTGACATCTAGGGTTTGAAAGACACATTCTGCTACAGACTCTGGATGTGGAAAGAAAACTGGCAACTGCCTCGAGAGAAAATTGGGGTCGGTTCTGAGGCCCACCCTATTTGAATAAACCTGGACATCGGGGCAGGAGGCTTCGGGGGCAGGAAAAAACCTCAAACCTTTCTAAGAAAGCCTTATTGACTGGTACTTTGAAGAGCGAAGTGTGCAGCCTATCTGTAGGTAAGCATCTACAACAGCCAAATGTAACCTAATGGAGGAGCAGGCAAGGCCTAACTGTTGACTCTATCCACTCCGGCGCCCCTTCGGACCCCTGCCCGCACTTCATCTTTAACAAAGCCGACGACATCATCGCCCCGCACCTCCAGACCGTCATCAACTCTTCTTTTTCTTCTGCTACCTTCCCCGAATGCTGGAAGCACGCTGAAGTCAACGCCCTACTAAAGAAACCTACGGCTGACCCAAGCGACCTGAAAAACTTCCGCCCCATCTCTCTTCTACCTTTCCCAGCCAAGGTAATAGAAAAGACCGTCAACAAACAGCTGACCACCTTCCTGGAAGACAACAACCTGCTCGACCCTTCACAAACCGGATTCCGAACCAACCACAGCACGGAAACCGCCCTCATCTCAGTCACAGACGACATCAGAACCCTGATGGACAACGGTGAAACAGTCGCCCTCATTCTCCTCGACCTCTCAGCTGCCTTTGACACCGTCTGTCACCGCACCCTAATCACCCGCCTACGCTCCACCGGGATCCAAGGCCAGGCCCTGGACTGGATCGCCTCCTTCCTCGCTAACCGCTCCCAAAGAGTTTACCTCCCTCCGTTTCGCTCAGAACCCACCAAGATCATCTGCGGCGTACCTCAAGGCTCATCGCTCAGCCCGACACTCTTCAATGTCTACATGAGCCCCCTCGCCGACATCGTACGCAAGCACGACATCATCATCACCTCCTACGCCGACGACACCCAACTTGTACTCTCCCTCACCAAGGACCCCGCCAGGGCCAAGACCAACCTACAAGAGGGTATGAAGGACGTCGCAGATTGGATGAGGCTCAGCCGCCTAAAGCTGAACTCTGAAAAAACGGAAGTCCTCATCCTCGGCAACACCCCGTCCGCCTGGGACGACTCCTGGTGGCCCACGGCACCGCACCGACCCCCGCAGACCACGCCCGCAACCTCGGCTTCATCTTGGACCCTCTTCTCAACATGACCAAGCAAGTCAACGCCGTGTCCTCCGCCTGCTTCCTCACTCTCCGCATGCTCCGTAAGATCTTCCGCTGGATCCCCGCCGACACCAGAAAAACCGTGACCCACGCCCTCGTCACGAGCCGCCTGGACTACGGCAACACCCTCTACGCCGGGACCACAGCCAAACTCCAAAACCGCCTGCAACGCATCCAAAACGCCTCGGCCCGCCTCATCCTCGACGTACCCCGCAACAGCCACATCTCCGCACACCTGAGACACCTGCATTGGCTCCCAGTCAGCAAAAGGATCACCTTCCGTCTTCTCACCCACGCACACAAAGCCCTCCACAACAAGGGACCGGAATACCTCAACAGACGCCTCAGCTTCTACGTCCCCACCCGCCCCCTCCGCTCCGCTGGCCTCGCACTTGCTGCCGTCCCTCGCACCCGCCGCTCCACGGCGGGTGGGAGATCTTTCTCCTTCCTGGCGGCCAAGACCTGGAACTCCCTCCCCACCAGCCTCAGGACCACCCAGGACCACTCCGCTTTCCGGAGACTCCTAAAGACTTGGCTGTTCGAGCAGCGATAACTCCCCCTTTCCCCCCTAGCGCCTTGAGACCCGCACGGGTGAGTAGCGCGCTTTATAAATGTTAATGATTTGATTTGAAAGTGTAGGAAGTAATAGACAATGTCTTGTAACAGCAGTGTGAGTGGACTGATGTTTTGGTAGACAATATTGGACAAAACACTTCATTTGGCAGCGTAGCACGCTCTGGTAGTAGGCCTGCATGCTTTGCAAAAAATGGACATACAGGGGGTCATTCTGACCTTGGCGGTAAAATCCGCCAGGGCCAACAACCGCGGGAGCACCGCCAACAAAGATTTTCAGTGTCTGCCATGCAGACACTGAAAATCGCGACGGGTGCAACTGCACCCGTCGCACCCCTTCCACTCCGTCGGCTCCATTCGGAGCCGGCATCCTCATGGAAGGGTGTTTCCCGCTGGGCTGGCGGGCGGCCTTCTGGCGGTCGACCGCCAGCCCAGCGGGAAACCCGGAATACCCGCGGCGGTCTTTTGACCGCGCAGCGGTATTCTGGCGGTTCCAGCCAGGCCGGCGGCTTCCGCCGCCGGCCGGGGTCAGAATGACCCCCACAATCTTCTGATAGTTTGAGATTACCAAACTCTATGACCTCTGGAGCCAAAACACAAGATTGAGCTACTGAGGATTGGGGTGTCAGAGAGTTCTGTGGTTTTGCGTGAGAAGGTGTGGCCTGTAGGGAAGCTTCTCATGAGGATCTAGGGAGGGTTCCAGCAGAGTGAAATACCAAGGCTGGCGCTACTAGAATGAGGTTAAGGAATGTCTGCCTGAGCTCGCGAACTATGAATGGTAAGGGCGGAAAAGTACAGGCAAATATCCCTGACCATTTCATCCATAGTGCATTGCCCACGGACTGCGGGTATGGTATCTTGGCGGAGACGTTTAGGCATTTTGCATTTTTGACTCTGCAGAACAGATCTAGGTGAGGAACTCCCCCACCACCGGAAGTAAATGAGTAGTGTCTGGGGGTAAAGTTCAAACTCGTGGACTTGCTGAATAGGTTAGCCAGGTCATTGTTGAGACTAGCAATGTACTGTATAACCAAATGCATCTTGTGATTTGATGTATTGCCTATTTTCAGATTCTCTGGGCTAGGGCAAACAGCCAGGGTGAGCGTGTGTCACTTTGCTTTGGTAGGTAAAACATGGCCTTGGTGCTGTGAATGAGTGGAAGGAATGCTTGAAGAGCAAACTGAATAGCCAGCAGTTTCAGGTGGTCGATGTAGAGACCCTGATGCACTGCTGCCCACATGCCCTGGACTGTGTGATGTTGCAGTTGCTCTCCCCATCCATTTAGGGAGGCATCCACTTTGGTAGTCTCCTGCTGAACTGAGTCTACAAAGGGCCATACCTGAAATAGGTTATTTGCATTCCACCACTGCAGAGTTATGTGTATGGCCCCAAATCAACACTAGATCCTCCCAAATACCTTTTGCCTGAGACCACTGTGCTGCTAAGCACTGCTGTAAGGGACATATGTGTAACCTTGCATGAGGAACTATTGTAATGCAGGACAACATCATGCCTAACAGATGCATCACTGGTCTGACTGTTACCTGACGATCCGGCTGAAAAAATGGTAGATGTTTTTGGAAAGCGTTCACCCTGGCTATGCCTTTCCCACCCTTAAGTCTAAGGTAGCCCTGAGGAAGTGTTGTCCTTGGGGGTGCTTAAGGTGAGATTTGGCTACATTTAACAGGAAGCCCAGCCTGTAAAGAAAGTCTATGGTTGTTTGCATGTGTGACATACATTGCTGATGTGTGGTGCTCTTGATCAGCCAGTCGTCAAGGAAAGGGAACGCATGGATGCCTCTCCCCACGAGGTGAATAACTATCACAGCACTTGGTGAAGACTCTGGGGGCTGTTGCATCCACAAAAAAGGCAGCACATTGAACTGACAATGTTGACCACTCACCATGATCCTCAGGAATCTTCGGTGGGTGGGTTGGATGGGAATACAGAAGTAGGCATCCTTCAAGTTGAGGGTGGTCATTAAGGTGCTTTGCTGCAACAGAGGGATGACATCCTGAAGTGTGACCATGTGGATATATTTTGACAGGATAAGCTTGAGGGGCTGGAGGTTGAATGAGAAAAGTACCATGATGTAGTGGCGACATCATGCCATGATGTAGTGGCACCACCAGCTCTATGGTTACTTTGGCAAGTGGTGCATGCATCTCTTCTTAAAGCTGGTGCTGGTGTTTTGTGGACAACTTGTGTGCGCGTGGGGGAATGTTATCTGGTGTCTGGGTGAGTTCTAAACAGTATCCATCCTGTATGATGTCTAGAACTCAGAGGTCGAAGGTAATTGCCTCCCAGTGAGGCAATAATCGCTGCAATCTGCCCAGACAGGTGTTAGATGGCTGGGGAGGGGAAAGGAGAGCATCATTGTTTTAGGATGATGGTTCTTTTAGGAGCTGCCCCATTGCCTCTACCATTGCCACTGCCTCCCCCATACCCTCCTCTCTAGTAACCTTGTGACCAGGGATCTGCTGCTGTTGTTGTCTGGTGTATGTGGTGAGTCTCTGGTGTGGCAGCTGTTTTGACCGCACCACAGTACTGTACAAGGTGAATAAAGCCACAGGCAGCAGGAGTCTGTAGGACAGCCATGGCTTTGGCCGTACCAGTGTCTTTTGTACTCTTATCGAGCATCTCATCGACCCAAGGGCCAAAAAGATGCTTGCCATTGAAAGGCATATTAAGGTGTTGCTGTACCTCTAGTTTAAAACCGGAGACACATAGCCACACATGGCAGCTGAGAAAGAGACTCAAATGAATATTGTGTGCAGCTGTGTCCGTGGAATCCACAGCACAGCGGATATTAGTATTCAAGATTATTTTCCCCTTCGCAACCAACTAATGGCTATGCTTGCAATGTTGCTCTGGGAGATGTTGGATAAGGTCCTCCATCTGGTCCTAGAGGGAGCGATCATCCAGGTGTGGCAGCCCAAGGATTTGGTGATGCGCCATTATGTGGCAGATTTCGCTGTCACATGCTTGCCAGCAGTATCTGATTTCTGTTTTTTCCCATTTGGAGCAGGCACATTCACTGTGCAGTGGGAATTAGCTTCCTTCCTGCATTCCCTGTGCCGTGGGAATTAGCTTTCTTCCTGGCAAAAAGGGACCACCAGGGAACTAAGAGGGAAAACTGGCCTCTGGTGTAGGGAGGTCTGAGGTAGAACCCTTAAACTTTTTGACAACTCTGAGCTAGACAACTCTGGCTTTCTCAGGCTCTTGGACGATATCCCCAGCAGACTTGAGAATGCCTATTTCACATTGGCAAGTACTGGAGGGTCCTCCATGTGGATGAGAGGATTTCTAGTAGGAAATCATCCTCCCCTGGCTGGAGATAGTGCTCATCTTTATGGAAATCAGCCACCCTGTGAAGAATCTCATGGTAGGTGGTTGTATCGTCAAGAGGGGAAGGTTTGGCATGGTATAAATCTGGGTCACTGTTGGTTAGGGGATCGGCCTGATAATCATCCCAAGGGTCAGAAGACCCTTCATAGAGAGATACAAAGGGGGACCACATCCCCTGAATATGGAGATCCTTGTGATGAATAAGGGTTAACAGTCATCAGGCAGCAAGGAAGAGGTATGAATGGGAGGAGGTAAAGGAGAAGGCGTAGGCCTGAAACCACCCGGTGAACGTGATGGGAGTCAAAGGGGCAGAGCTTTGCTGATGAGAATTCATGATCACAGAAAAACTGTGACAAAATAACACCAGACTGTACACTGAAAACAAGTTGGATTGTTTGGGCCGATGGGGGATGGTGCTGAATGCCTGGCAAGAACACCAGGAGGTGCCGACCCGGAGCTCCTGTAGACTCGTCTCAACCCGACGGTGGAGAAAATCAATCTGACTATGGAGCAGATGGCCATGTGCATTGCCTACAATGAGTGGAGTCACCTCACCTCGTGACTCAAACGCCTTCTTTGAACAAAAACAAGTTGTACACATCCAAGACCAACAACAGAATGCAGGAGTATGCACACCATATGTATCGAAAGCTACTCATCCAACAAACACATATATGTGTGTATATATATATATATGGAAAATGTCACTTACCCACTGGACATCTGTTTGTGGCATGAGACGCTGCAGATTCACATGCTGTGCATTATCCTGCCATCTAGTGTTGGGCTCGGAGTGTTACAAATTGTTTTTCTTCTAAGAAGTCTTTTCGAGTCATGAGACTGAATGACTCCTCCCTTTCGGCTCCATTGCGCATGGGCTTCGACTCCATCCTAGATTGTTTTCCCCGCAGAGGGTGAGGTAGGAGTTGTGAGTACAGTAGATGTGTCAATGCAATGGAGTAGTTATGTATGTACTTAATGTGTATTAAAAGAATATTTATTTACATATTTACAATTTTCATTCAACTAAAAAACGGCTACAGGCTACCGGGGAGGTGGGAGGGCGCATGTGAATCTACAGCGTCTCATGCCACGAACAGATGTACACTGGGTAAGTGACATTTTCCGTTCGGTGGCATGTGTAGCTGCAGATACACTAGACTAACAAGCAGTAATCTCCCCCAAAAAGCGGTGGTTCAGCCTGTAGGAGTTGAAGTTGTCTGAAATAATGTTCTTAATACAGCCTGTCCTACTGTGGCTTGTTGCGTTGTTAACACATCTACCCAGTAGTGCTTGGTAAATGTATGAGGCGTAGACCAGGTGGCTGCCTTACAAATTTCTGTCATAGGTATATTCCCAAGAAAAGCCATTGTGGCGCCTTTTTTCCTAGTGGAATGTGCTCTTGGTGTAATAGGTAATTCTCTTTTTGCTTTAATATAGCAAGTTTGAATACATTTAACTATCCATCTGGCGATGCCTTGTTTGGATATAGAATTACCTGCATGAGGTTTTTGGAAGACTACAAACAATTGTTTTGTTTTCCGAAATTGTTTCGTTCTGTCAATGTAATACATTAGTGCTCTTTTTATGTCTAATGTATGCAAGGCTCTTTCGGCTACTGAGTCTGGTTGCGGAAAGAAGACTGGCAGTTCCACAGTTTGGTTTAAGTGGAATGGTGATATGACCTTTGGTAAGAATTGTGGATTTGTACGGAGAACCACTTTATGTTTATGTATTTGTATAAAGGGTTCTTGAATAGTAAATGCTTGTATTTCACTTACTCTTCTAAGTGATGTGGTAGCTATCAGAAAGGCTACTTTCCAAGTCAGATACTGCATTTCACAAGAATGCATGGGTTCGAATGGGAGGCCCATGAGTTGTGTTAATACAATATTAAGGTTCCACGAAGGTACTGGTGGTGTCCTTGGGGGTATGATTATTTTTAGTCCCTCCATAAATGCTTTAATGACTTGGATTCTAAAAAGTGATGTTGTATGTGTAATCTGCAGATAAGCAGATATTGCAGTGAGATGGATTTTAATGGAAGAGAATGCTTAATTAAAATTTTGTAAGTGTAATAAGTAGCTTACAATGTCCTTTGTGGAGGCATGTAGTGGTTGAATTTGATAAGTCTGGCAGTAGCAAACAAATCTTTTCCATTTGTTTGCGTAACAATGTCTTGTTGTAGGTTTTCTCACTTGTTTAATGACTTCCATACAATCTTGTGTAAGATTTAAATGTCCGTATTCTAAGACTTCAGGAGCCAGATTGCTAGATTGAGCGATGATGGATTTGGGTGTCTGATCTGTTGTTTGTGTTGTGTTGTGTTAACAGATCTGGTATGTTTGGTAATTTGATGTTGGGTACTACCGATAAGTCCAACAGTGTTGTGTACCACGGTTGGCGAGCCCAGGTTGGTGCTATGAGTATTAGTTTGAGTTTGTTTTGACTTAGTTTGTTGACCAGATAAGGAATGAGTGGGAGAGGGGGAAAAGCGTAAGCAAATATCCCTGACCAACTGATCCATAGTGCATTGCCCTTGGATTGAGGGTGTGGGTACCTGGACGCGAAGTTTTGGCATTATGCGTTTTTTTTTTTTGCGAATAGGTCTATGTTTGGTGTTCCCCAGCGGAGGAAGTGATCCTGTAGGATCTGGGGATGTATTTCCCATTCGTGAGTTTGCTGGTGATCCCAACTGAGATTGTCGGCTAACTGATTCTGAATGCCTGGTATGTATTGTGCTATTAGGTAAATGCGATTGTGAATTGCCCAATGCCAAATCTTTTGTGCTAAGAGACACAGCTGTGACGAGTGTGTCCCCCCTTGTTTGTTGAGATAATACATTGTTGTCATGTTGTCGGTTTTGACAAGGATGTGTTTGTGGGCTACCAGTGGTTAAAATGCCTTTAATGCTAGAAAAACCGCTAGCAATTCCAAATGATTTATGTGAAGTTGTTTTTGTTGATTGTCCCATTGACCCTGTATGCTGTGCTTGTTGAGGTGTGCTCCCCACCCCATCATGGAAGCATCTGTTGTGATAACAGCTTGAGGCACTGGGTCTTGGAATGGCTGACCTTTGTTTAAATTTATTGGGTTCCACCATTGAAGCGAGGAGTGTGTTTGGCGGTCTATCAACACTAGATCTTGAAGTTGACCCTGTGCTTGTGTCCATTGTTTTGCTAGGCACTGTTGTAAGGGCCGCATGTGTAATCTTGCATTTGGGACAATGGATATGCATGAAGACATCATGCCTAGAAGTTTCATTACAAACCTTACTGGGTAGTGTTGGTTTGGCTGTATGCTTGATGTTACATTTTGGAACGCTTGGACCCTTTGTGGACTTGGAGTGGCAATTGCCCTTTGTGTGTTGAGTGTTGCTCCCAAATATTGTTGTATTTGGGATGGTTGCAGATGTGATTTCTGGTAATTGATAGAGAACCCCAGCTTGTGTAGAGTTTCTATGACGTATTGCGTGTGAAGAAGACACTGTTGTTAATTGTTGGTTTTTATTAGCCAGTCATCTAAATATGGAAATACGTGCATGTGCTGTCTCCTTATGTGAGCGGCTACTACTGCTAGGCATTTTGTGAATACCCTTGGTGCTGTTGTTATTCCGAACTATAGCACTTTGAATTGATAGTGTACGCCGTTCATTACAAACCTTAAGTATTTTCTGTGAGAAGGATGGATGGGTATGTGGAAATACGCATCCTTGAGATCCAATGTTGTCATGTATTCTTCCTTTTTTAATAAGGGAACCACGTCTTGAAGTGTTACCATGTGGAAGTGGTCTGATTTGATGAAGAGATTCAGTGTTCTGAGATCTAATATAGGTCTTAACGTTTTGTCCTTTTTTGGAATTAGGAAATATAGTGAGTATACGCCTGTTCCTTTCTGATGTTTGGGTACGAGCTCTATTGCTTGTTTTTATAGTAGTGCTTGGACCTCTATTTGTAATAGGTCTAAGGCCCTCATTCCAACCCTGACGGTCTATGACCGCCAGGGTGGAGGGCAACGGAAGCACCGCCAACAGGCTGGCGGTGCTTCCAGGGCCATTCTGACCGCGGCGGTAAAGCCGCGGTCAGAAAAGGGGAACCGGCGGTTTCCCGCCGGTTTCCCGCCGGTTTTCCCCTGGCCCAGGGAATCCTCCATGGCGGCGCTGCTTGCAGTGCCGCCATGGGGATTCCGACCCCCTTCCCGCCAGCCTGTTTCTGGCGGTTTACACCACCAGAACCAGGATGGCGGGAACGGGTGTCGTGGGGCCCTGGGGGCCCCTGCACTGCCCATGCCACTGGCATGGGCAGTGCAGTGGCCCCCTAACAGGGCCCCATGAAGATTTTCACTGTCTGCTTTGCAGACAGTGAAAATCGCGACGGGTGCTACTGCACCCGTCGCACCCCTGCAACACCGCCGGCTCCATTCGGAGCCGGCTTCTATGTTGCAGGGGCTTTCCCGCTGGGCCGGTGGGCAGCCTTTTGGCGGTCGCCCGCCGGCCCAGCGGGAAAGCCAGAATGGCATTCGCGGTCTCAGAATGACAGATTGTGCGTTCTTGGTGGCACATCTGGCGGGAATGTAGTGAATTCTATGCAATAACCATGTTGGATAATTGATAGGACCCATGCGTCTGTGGTAATATGTGTCCAGTCCTGATATTATGTGGTTAACCTCCCCTCCACTGGTGACAAGTGTTGGGGTTTTGTGACATTGAAGTCACTGTTTGGTCTGGCTTGGTTTGGTTGCTTGGAACTTTCCCTTTCCTCTTGGGAATTTTCCTCTATAGGAACCACGAAACCCTCCCCTTTGGTATTGTGCCTGATAGGTGGGTCTGGTTTGAGAGGTGGAAGGCTCTGATGTTTGTTGCCGAAAACCCCCTCTGAATTGTGGTTTCCTAAAGGTGCCTCTGACTTGTGGGGAATAGAGCGCGCCCATGGCTTCGGCCGTGTCTGTGTCTTTTTTTTAACTTCTCAATTGCTGTGTCAACTTCCGGCCCAAACAATTGTTCTTGATTAAACTGCATGTTCAACACCGCTTGTTGAATCTCTGGCTTGAATCCAGAACTTCTTAACCATGCATGCCTGCGAATGGTTACCGCCGTGTTGACTGTTTGTGCTGCCGTGTCTGCCGAGTCTAGTGTGGACCTTATCTGGTTGTTAGATATGGCCTGTCCTTCTTCCACAACCTGTTGGGCACGTTTCTGGTGTTCCTTGGGCAAGTGCTGTATGATGTGTTGCATCTCTTCCCAGTGTGCCCTGTCGTAGCGAGCAAGTAGGGCTTGCAAATTTGCAATCTGACATTGATTGGCTGCTTGTGCTTCCACTCGTTTGCCCGCTGCGTCAAACTTTCTGCTGTCTTTGTCAGGCGGTGGAGCGTCTCCTGACGATTGAGTTTGCTCTCTTTCTTGCCGCTCCTACAACTACTGAGTCCGGTGTAAGTTGTTGTGTTATGAACACCGGATCTATTGGGGGAGGTTTGTATTTCTTCTCAACTCTCGGCGTGATAGCCCTTCCCTTTACAGGCTCCTGGAAGACCTGTTTCGCGTGTTTTAGCATGCCCGGGAGCATTGGCAGACTCTCATAGGAAGCGTGGGTGGATGCCAAGGTGTTAAACAGGAAATCATCCTCCACTGGCTCTGTGTGCATTGCTATGTTGTGGAACGTAGCTGCTCTGGATAGTACCTGAGTATATGCAGTACTGTCTTCTGGAGCTGATGGCTTTGTTGGATAACAATCCGGACTGTTATCCGATACTGGTGCATCATATAAGTCCCATGCATCAGCATCATCCTGTGTCATCCCAGTATGTGTGGGTGACGGCATTGTAGGTGTTCCCACTGGTGAGTGTGGTGGGGACGGTTGTGGTGATACCCTTGGTGGTGGGGATTGGTCTCTAACCACCTTTGCCTTAGGTTGCATTTCTGTCTCCTGAAATGCAAGTTTCCTTTTAGATTTGAGTGGAGGTAAAGTTTGTATTTTTCCAGTCTCTTTCTGGATATGTAACCTCCTTTGTGTATGGTCCGGTTCTTCCATACTTGGTTCCTGCTCAAATCTATGGGGGTCATTACAACATTGGCGGTAAAAGCCGCTTACCGCCGTGCAGAAGACCGCCAATACACCACCGCGGCCGTGGAAATCCGCCACAGCTATTATGACCCACATCTCGGAATCCGCCGAAATTCAGACACCCACACAAGTCCGCCACACCAAAGGTCAGTGATAAACTGGCGAAAACAAATCCTCCACCGTCACCCCAACAGAAACACGGCCATGCTATCACGACCCACAAATCCACGCGGCGGTCTTTCAACCATGGTATTCCATTGGCGGTACACACCGCTGCGCTCAAAATACACACACATCTCCAAAACACCGCCACATTGGACAATTCGAAATACACACACCTGATACACATACAAACACCACTCCCACACACCCAACACAATATAAAACACACACCCACATCACCCACAAACCCCTACGACAAAAATTATTGACTAAGGCCAGAGAGACTGCACAGCATAGACAACCCCACCACACAGAGGCACACAACACCATCACCCGCACAAAACACCACACACCACTACACATCACCACACTCATCACCACATACACCACCCCACACATCACCTACACCACCCCATGGCACGGCAAAGACACCCCAGGTTCTCCGAGGAGGAGCTCAGAATCATGGTGGAGGAAATCGTACGGGTAGAGCTACAGCTATTTGGATCACGGGTGCAGCACACCTCCATAGCTAGTAAGATGGAGCTATGGCGAAGAATAGTCGACAGGGTCAACGCAGTGGGACAGCACCCAAGAAATCGGGACGACATCAGGAAGAGGGGGAACGACCTACAGGGGAAGGTGCGTTCCGTGGTCTCAAGACACAACATCGCGGTACAGCGGACTGGTGGCAGACCCCCACCTCCTCCCCCACAACTAACAACGTGGGAGGAGCAGGTCTTGACAATTATGTATCCTGAGGGCCTCGGAGGAGTCGGTGGAGGAATGGACTCTGGTAAGTCAAATCTTAACTATCATATCCCCCACCCTACCTACATGCTATCACAGACCCCCACCCTCACCCCCTCCCCTATCACTGCAACTCCTCACTAATGTACTAATAACACAAACCACACATCCCAACACCAAGCCCTGCATGACACAACAAAGCATGGACACCCCTCACTAAAGCATGCCCACTGCACATACCCATAACACCCCCCCAACCATCATCACACAAGCCCCCACACAGGAATGCTAGCACTGGGGTACACGCTCACCCACCCATTGCACACCATGACACACACAGATGCAATAATCATGCTTTTAGACCCCTGCAGGACCACTACCCAACGTCACCAGACAGGAGGGTCCAGACATCTCTACCCCACCCACAGAAGAGGCCCACAGTGATGACAGCAGCTCTGGCCAACTGGATCCAGATGACCAGCCCGGACCATCGTGGGCCTCGGAACAGTCGGTTCCCCTCGCACAGGCACAGCCCATCACAGACCTTCCACCCTCTGGAAACACCAGCACAGCACCCACCCAGCGGGCCCATGCCTCCGTCCCCAGGACACGTCAATCAGCTGTGTGTCCACCACTACAGGGAACCCAGGATAACCCTCCACCCCAACAACAACAGGGACCTGGGGGCAGTGGTAGTGGGCACACGGTCCAGGGGACGGAGGCACAGGAACACAGGGGAACTGGGAGGGCTGCTGTGCGACAGGGGGCGGATAGGCCAAGGGAACCCACTCTCCACGAGGCCCTCTCCTCCATCATGGGAGCATACCACCACTCCCAGGAGACTATGGCTACGGTCCTGGCCAAGTTTCAGGAGACCCAGTGCATGCAGGAGGAACAGTATTTGGGGTTCAGGGAGGAACTCAGAACCATCAGCTCCGCCCTGGGCACCATCGTAGGGGTGCTGAAGGACATACTGAACACCATGAGGGACACCGTGGCACTCCAAGGGGCCCCTGACACTAGCATGGACGATGAACTGCCAGGATAGAGGTAGAAGTGTGAAAGTACTTGTAGTAGGCAAGAATGTGTTCTCACATGTGTGTCACTGGAAATATTGCTGGATGACTGAGTCCCTGATGTCAATGTCTTCTTCCTCTGCTTCCGCCTCATCACTGTCCACAGGCTCCACAGCTGCCACAACACCGTCATCTGGACCATCCTCCTGCAGAAAAGGCACCTGGCGTCGCAAAGCAAGATTGTGAAGCATACAGCAGGCGATGATGATCTGGCACACCTTCCTTGGTGAGTAGAATAGGGAACCACCTGTCATATGGAGGCACCTGAACCTGGCCTTCAGGAGGCCGAAGGTGCGTTTGATCACCCTCCTAGTCCGCCCATGGGCCTCATTGTAGCGTTCCTCTGCCCTGGTCCTGGGATTCCTCACTGGGGTCAGTAGCCATGACAGGTTGGGGTAACCAGAGTCACCTGATAGCCACACACGGTGCCTCTGGAGTTGACCCATCACATAAGGGATGCTGCTATTCCGCAGGATGTAGGCGTCATGCACTGAGCCAGGGAACATAGCATTTACCTGGGAGATGTACTGGTCTGCCAAACATACCATCTGTACATTCATGGAATGATAACTCTTCCGGTTCCTGTACAGCTGTTCACTCCTGTGTGGGAGGGGGGGGGATCAAAGCCACATGGGTCCCATCAATGGCACCTATGATGTTGGGGATATGTCCAAGGGCATAGAAGTCACATTTAACAGTAGTCAAATCCTCCACCTGAGGGAAAACGATGTAGCTCCTCATGTGTTTCAGCAGGGCAGACAACACTCTGGACAAGATGTTGGAAAACATAGGCTGGGACATCCCTGATGCCATGGCCACTGTTGTTTGAAAAGACCCACTTGCAAGGAAATGGAGCACTGATAGCACCTGCACTTGAGGGGGGATCCCTGTGGGATGGCGGATAGCTGACATCAGGTCAGGCTCCAACTGGGTACACAGTTCCTGGATTGTGGCACGGTCAAACCTGTAGGTGATGATTAAATGTCGCTCCTCCATTGTCAACAGGTCCACCAGCGGTCGGCACACCGGAGGATTCCGCCATCTCCTCACATGTCCCAGCTGACGGTGCCTAGGAAGGACAACAGCGACCACAGAATCAAGCAACTCAGAGGTATGTACCCACAGCTACACAGAACACGAAACATAATCCAAAAAGTTGTCTGTGTGTGTGTTGAGTCCAGGCCTAGGTATGTGTGACGCAGTTGAAAATGAAGCCATGTGAGCCCCTGAAATGGCGGCTGCCTGACCTCTAAACTGGGACAATGGGATGTGAGGTAACTGCGCTGGCGTTGTACACCGTCGCAGTAGGCGGTCGAAGACCGCTGCGCAATGCTGCATTGGTTAACATTGGACCCTATGGGTCCCAGGAGCCAATGACGAAGTGCGCCTGCGGTGATGATACGCACCGCCGTGGACGTCACCGCCGTGGACGTCACCGCCATTTTCTATCTGTTCAATCACTCAATACCGGATCTTCGACAGGAGAGGACCTATACTGCAAGTGCTGCTGTGACCTCGGTCTGGAAGAGACAATGGCTCGTGCGTCTGGGGAAAGGGCCCCTGCCTTCACTGCACAGGAGTTGGAGAAGCTCGTGGATGGGGTCCTCCCCCAGTACACGCTACTCTACGGTCCTCCAGCCCAACAGGTGAGTACACAGGGAGCAAGTTGTGTGGGCTATGCCTGGGTGGAGAGGGCTGGTTGTAAGAAGGAAGGGGGCAGAGTTCCTCGAGCATGAAGGACTGTGAATGCATGTGCCACATGGCAAGGGTAGGGATGTGGGCCGCTCACTTTGACGGTGCAGTTGGTAATGACTTCTCTTCTTCCCCTGTACATGTCATGTAGGTCAGCGCCCACCAGAAGAAGGCTATTTGGTGTGCCATCGCCAAGGACGTCCGAACCCTGGGGGTCCACTAGAGAAGGAGCACCCACTGCCGTAAAAGATAGGAGGACATTCGCCGCTGGAGCAAGAAGACGGCGGAGGCTCAGCTGGGGATGGCCTCCCAACGTGGGAGGGGTGCCCGTCGCACCATGACCCCCCTGATGTTCCGGATCCTGGCGGTGGCCTACCCGGAGTTGGATGGGCGCTTGAGGGCATCACAGCAGACACAAGGGAGTGCGTACACTCTCATTCAGCGGACTTTGCGAGCAGTGAAGGTGTCTGGGTGGGGGAGGAGGGCTGTGGGTTTCCCTAGGCCAGGGCGAGTTCTGTAGGCTAGGCCCCTCCGTAATGCAGGCCATGTGGCAGTCCACCCCACCTCTTTAGAGTGCCAAGTACAGGTATACATGCCCCTGTGTCATCTATGTGCGCTGATGTCCACCATAGCCATGTAGGCCATATCCCAGGCACTGCATCAGTAGAGCCCAACAGCGCGGCATAGTGCAGGGGGCTGCTGTGTCTGTATTTTCCGCCAACGGTAGCGGTAAGCCATGCACTCAACCCGTCTTTCGTCTGTCGTCCCCCCCCCCCTTTTTGTGCTCTCCCTGTTCTTGTGTGCATCAGCATCATCAGGCGGAGGTACAGTGGCACCGGAGCACGAGGGAGCTGCATCCCACATGGCCATGGAGGGCCAGACCACATACTCTGAATACACCAGTGGGACGGAGGGCGAGGGGAGCTACACGGCGGTCACAGGATCAGCAACCAGCGACACGGACTCGTCCTCCGATGGGAGCTCCCTTGTGGTGGCAGCAAAATCTGTGCCCCCCCACTTCTACAGGTACAGCCGCCACCCGCCCTCCCAGCAGCCCCTCAGCCTTCGCCCCGTGCCCGCTCACCCAGGAGGGTGGGCATCACCTTCGCCCCAGGCACCTCAGCCCCTGCCCCCGTCACCTCTGCTGCCCTCAGTGAGGAGGCCATTGACCTCTTCAGGTCACTCACTGTAGGGCAGTCTACCATTTTGAATGCCATCCAGGGTGTAGAAAGGGAGTTGCAACACACTAATGCATTCCTGGAGGGCATTCATTCTGGTCAGGCTGCCCTTCATCGAACCCTGCAATCTCTGGCCTCAGCACTGATGGCAGCCATTGTCCCTGTCTCTAACCTCCCCCCTCCAAATTCCTCCACCCAGACCCAATCCCATGTACCCCAGCCTCCCAAGCACACCATCAGACCAGCCTCCACACACGTCAACACACAAGGGAAGCTCAGGCAAACATAAGCACCACACTTCCCACAGGCACTCACGCAAGCATCACACATACAGACACAGCAACATCCACTGCCTCCACTGTGTCCCCCTCCTCGTCGTCTCCCTCCTCCCTCCCAGTGTCGTCTACACTCTCACCTGCATGCACTACCACTAGTCACTAGGTCCAGCACCAGCACACCCACCACCACACCCCGTTCACCAGCACTCACCACCCCCACTACCATTTACACGTCCCATGTGTCCTCTCCCAGTGTGTCTGTGACACCCTCTCCCAAAGTACACAAACGCGGGCACACACCCATCCAACATCCATCCACCTCACGACAGTCTCCAGCGCATGCACCTGCGCCCAAATCAACAAAAGTTACACCTCCTACAACCACCTCCACTCCCAGACCCCCTACAGCTACCCGTCCCAGTGTTCGTAAGAAACTTTTCCTGAGCAACCTTGACCTCTTTCCCACCACCCCACCCTCCAATTCATAGGTCCTGTACTAGCACCTCAGCCAAAAAATCTCCGGTACCAGTGGTGCCTGTTAGAGGTATGTGGAGTGCACCAGGCAGCCAGTGTGACACGGGCCACAGCACAGCCAGTCCTCCCCCCCTGTGAAGCACCAGAAGTTGGACAGTGTCCGACGGGAGAGGGGGAAGACTCCAGCCGGCAAAGCCGCTCACAAGGGTCCCGGGGGGACTGTCCACTCAGCTGTGACTCCTCCCAAGGTGGGGATAGGGCAGAAGAAAGCGCCAAAGTCTGGGAAGAGCAGCACAGCGGAGAAGCCTGCCATCATCCCCGCTGCCCACAAGGCCACCGCCAGCCCCATCGTCACTGGCCAGGAGGCCACCGCCAGAGTCAGTGCCCAGGAGGGCAGTCCCATCGTCAGGGGCCAGGAGGCCACCGCCAGAGTCAGTGCCCAGGAGGGCAGTCCCATTGTCACTGGCCAGGAGGCCACCGCCAGAGTCAGTGCCCAGGAGGGCCCCGGCAGCCACAGCCCCGCTGGGCAATGAGGGACCACCATGGCAAACACCGCTGCACAGGTCAGAGACAGCAAAGTCAAGCACCGCTGAACAGGGCAAGCACCGCTGAACAGGGCAAAGACCGCCATGGCATGCACCGCTGAACATGTCAGAGACAGGAAAGTCAAGCACCGCTGAACAGGGCAAAGACCGCCATGGCAAGCACCGCTGAACAGGTCAGAGACAGCAAAGTCAAGCACCGCTGAACAGGGCATGCACTGCTGAACAGGGCAAAGACCGCCATGGCAAGCACCGCTGAACAGGTCAGAGACAGCAAAGTCAAGCACCGCTGAACAGGGCAAAGACCGCCATGGCAAGCACCGCTGAACAGGTCAGAGACAGCAAAGTCAAGCACCGCCAACTCAAGCACCGCTAGCCCATGTGCGGCAGGGGCAGTGACGGAACTGGGACCGTCACGGGGAGAGTGATGTACTCTGGGCACCAGTCCCCCTCCAGAACCAGTGGAGACATGCATCCACTCCATCTGTCCTTAACAGGATGAAGCACTCTGGGCACCAGTCCCCCTCCAGAACCAGTAGAGAACAGCATCCACTCCGTCTGTCCTTAACAGGATGAAGCACTCTGGGCACCAGTCCCCCTCCAGAACCAGTGGAGACTGTTATCGAGTTGAGAGACTGTGGCTTTGCACTCCCCAGGATGGTACAGTGGGCAACCCACCCACTGTAGAGACTTGAGAGACTGTGGCTTTGCACTCCCCAGGATGGTACAGTGGGCAACCACCCACTGTAGAGACTTGAGAGACTGTGGCTTTGCACTCCCCAGGATTGAACAGTGGGCAACCCACTCACTGTAGATACTTGAGACACTGTGGCTTTGCACTCCCCAGGATGGTACAGTGGGCAACCCACCCACTGTAGAGACTTGAGAGACTGGCTTTGCACTCCCCAGGATTGAACAGTGGGCAACCCACCCACTGTAGAGACTTGAGAGACTGTGGCTTTGCACTCCCCAGGATGGTACAGTGGGCAAACCACCCACTGTAGAGACTTGAGAGACTGTGGCTTTGCACTCCCCAGGATGGTACAGTGGGCAACCCACCCACTGTAGAGACTTGAGACACTGTGGCTTTGCACTCCCCAGGATGGTACAGTGGGCAACCCACCCACTGTAGAGACTTGAGAGACTGTGGCTTTGACCTCCCCAGGATGGTACAGTGGGCAACCCACCCACTGTAGAGACTTGAGAGACTGTGGCTTTGACCTCCCCAGGATACATCAATGGGCATGGAGCCCCCTCGTGGATCTGGCGTGGTGCTGTCATCCGGCTGAAGTGCCCCCCCCCCCTTGCCCCCTGAGGTGCCTGTTGTATTTCTATCTGATGCCCCATCAGTGTTCTCTCCGTTTTGCTCAGGTATCGTGTGTGGGCCTCGCCCTTGCATTTTGGGCCCAGTGGTCCATGGACATTGAATGGTGCATTACCTGCACTACTAATCGTGATGTATATTTTGTTGAATGTGAAATTATATCTGTATATATTTGCTTACTGTATTTTGATATATTACAATGGTTGCACTCATTTCCTTTTGTCTTTGCATTCTTCCGGGGGATTTTGGGGTTGTTACTGTTATGTTTGGATATGCATTGGTGTGTGTGTTGTAGTGGGGGAGGGTCGGGGTGGGGGTGTTGCATGTGTGTGTGTCTGACTTTTGCCTCCCCTATGTCGTAGGTGCAGTACTCACCGTTGTCTTCGGTGCCGGCGTTGATGATGATCGTACAGGAGCAGGAAGACTATTGCAGGGAGTATTTGGAGTTCCGGTTCCATGGTGTCCTCCTTTCTCGTGGAGTGTGTAGAGGTGAGCGTTTTCCCATTGAAATGGCTGTTTCCGCCGTGTTTTTATCCACGGTGAATCCACCCCGGAAAAGGTGGCGGATTGGTGGGTTGTGATACTGTGGGCGGTACTTTGTCTCCCGTCTGTCTGTTGGCGGTGACCGCCGCGCTGTTTGTCTGTACCGCCGTGGCGGTCGGAGTGTTAAAGTGGCTGTCTTTGTTGGCGGTTTCCGCCACGGTCATAATTCCCTTTTTTTTTTCGCCGGCCTTTTTGCAGTCTTACAGCCACTTTAACACCGTCTGCCAGGGTTGTAATGACCCCCTATGTCTTTCCTTCATTTGGCTGGAAAATCCTTGCTCTTCTGTATAAGAGCTTCTGTTCGGCTCCGAAGCCGCTTTTTTCGGTACTGAGGTTTCAGATATAGGGGGTCATTACGCCATGCGGCCGCACCCCCGCCGCGGCCATTTGGCGATCCCCGCTGGGCCGGCGGGGATCACGGCCGCAACATAGGAGCCGGCTCCAAACGGTGTTGTGGCCGAGCGACGGGTGCAGTTGCACCCGTCGCGCTTTTCACTGTCTGCACAGCAGACAGTGAAAAGCCGCATTGGGGCCCTCTCAGGGGGCCCACGACTCCCCGTACCGCCAGCCTTTTCCTGGCGGTTCAGACCGCCAGAAAAAGGCTGGCGGTCGGAGACTCGTAATCCCCTGAGCAGCGCTGTAAGCAGCGCTGCCCTGGCGGATTACATCCGCCGGGACCATTGTGGCAGTAAACCGCCGGCCCCGGCGGTGCAACCGCGGCGTTACCGCGGTGGTCAAAATACGCCGGGAGGCACCGCCAGCCTGTTGGCAGTGCTCCCGTCGTTTTGGCCCTGCGGTTATAATGCCGTCAGGGTCATAATGACCACCATAGTCTTTTTCGGTTCCGATGATATTTTCCTCACTTTGGGTGAATCGAACTCTCGGTGTCGAGATCGTTCGGTGCCGGAATCTAGACCGGAGTTGGAAGTCTTTGGAAATTCTCTGGCCATTTTCGGTGCCGATGTTTGGTCACCTTCTTTTCGGTGGGTTAAGCCATGCCCTGCTGGCGGTGGCGTCCCCATGGCCTTAAATGTCTTTGTGTGAGTTTTGGACAGGGCAGGTTTACTCACTGTTCGCTGCACCGTCGAGGGTCGTTCACTTTCAAATTCATCCGAGTCCATCCCCTGGATAGAAATGCTTTCCTCCTCTCCGATGTCGAGTTGCTCTTTCAGTGTTGACGCCATTTGCAGTCTTCTTGCGCGTCGATCTCTCAAGGTCTTTTTCGATCGAAACGCTGGACAAGCCTCGCAAGTATCCTCCCTGTGTTCAGGTGATAAACACAGATTACAGACCCGGTGCTGGTCTGTATAAGGATACTTCGAATGACACTTAGGATAGAAGCGGAATGGGGTGCGGTCCATTAGTCTTGGATGACGGGTGTGGTCGGGCCGACCAGGCCTCGGTGAAGAATGGAAGCCCCGAAGGGCTGCCGGAGCGCTCTTGATGTCGGTGCTGATACACTAACGCTAACCCAGTACCGAACGATAACAATACAGTCGAATTTACGATAATTTAGCTAACTTTCCCGATTCGAAATACGGAGCGAAGAGGAACACGTCCGAACCCGATGGTGGAAAGAAAACAATCTAAGATGGAGTCGACGCCCATGTGCAATGGAGCCGAAAGGGAGGAGTCACTCGGTCTCGTGACTCGAAAAGACTTCTTCGAAGAAAAACAACTTGTAACACTCCGAGCCCAACACTAGATGGCAGGTAATGCACAGCATGTGTATCTGCAGCTACACATGCCACCGAACATATTTAATATAAATATACACACACACACTCCGAGCCCAACACTAAATGGCAGACGTATGGACAGCATGTGTATCTGCAGCTACACATGCCATCGAACACACACACACACACACACACACACACACACAAAGTTGTTATAATGTATTGGAACACAGGGTTGTTGTCTGTATGATGTGAGAAAGTGTGCCATTTTGATTGTTGTGCATGTATGCTAATTGTGATGCGCGGTGTTGGTGTCCATTGTTTTAACCTGTATTCAAATCTCCTCTAGCTGTTCCTGGTCCAAAGGACATGTGAACTCAACCTGTATGCCATGGAGTTCAACATCCCTCAAGGCATAACTGCTGCTGGGAACTGTGTACTAAACAGATTTATATCAGTTAACAGGCAAGAGTTCTAAAAGCCCAATTGCTGCACTGGAAATATCAGCACCAAATCATGTGCCTCAATGAAGTGGACCAGAAGATCAGGAGGACGACTTATGGAATCCATGGTGTGGTGCACATCCAGAGACCTACAAATCTCTGAGCAGTACTGTAGGAGGGCCTCTATTGGCTCCAGCTTGGCAGCAGCCAGTGGATATTGGTGATTCTGCTTCTTTTTTTTTACATTTTCTGCTTCCAGCTGGAGCCCGGTTATGCCTGGATATTGTGGGAGTAAAGGTACATGGGACCTGACAGCTATGCTTCCCAGTTCCAGTCTTAGCTTCCTGCATAGAAAAAGCTTAAAGCACAGATGTTGAAGAACCAATATGCTGTATGAACAGTGAGGAATGTCATTACAAATCTTTTGGATTACCAACATAATATATCTTGTGAAACTACTTCTGTTGTATTTCAAATAATTATAAAATCCCTTTAAATTATGATTAGACAGTTGCCAGGCTTATCAGGAAAGCATTCAAAATAGTTTTGAGCAGGGACTATGAGATCATTAATAGGAGAAGCTGGGGCTGCCTCTACTGCAAGTCTCTGTAGCCTCAGGAGCTGCTAAAGACTGGTCTTAGACAACTGCCCAAGGTAGAAGATGGACTTAACTTCTCAGTGGAATGGGATTGCGGCATTGCAACCAAAAGGAGAAACTGGCTCGATCCTTCAGCTCTTCCATGCCCAGACAAGAAGTAAGACTTCAATTAATGGTGCAATAAAGTCTTAGGAGCAGAAAGTATTGAAACCCAAGAATCTCATGACTAATACCTGGACCATTACTGAAGAGTTTCACTGAGGCAGTCGGGCAACAGGGAAGACTGCCTTGCAACCCAGTTCACTTACCTTCCCCATGGCTTTATGCATGACTTGTGTAGGACCAGTGAGGGTGACCTCCAAGAAGAAGCGGTTCCTGGCTGATAGAAAGGGTGCTTGTTTTTGCAAATGGTGCCACAGGCCCTGTACGTATCTCCAGATTATTGTTGCTGGTGATAAAATCAAGTCATTTTTGTGTCAGGCACCTTGCCACCCAGATAGCTCTAGAGGGATCTATGTTACAAATGGAAGGGCACCCAATAACCCCATGCAAGCTTGGGTAACAGAATCACCTGAAGTCAATGGCCAGCAAGGGGGTTATTCATAAAACAAAGTATACTTAAAACAAATATTTAGACATCTATAAAATATGAGGCAGTGAAAATAAACATAAGAATTAAACGCAATCAACTGTTTAACCGGATCAAAGCAAATACACAAATCAGTTGATATGGATAAACAAAAGCAATCATGGGTAACAGCAATTTTGAGGAAGGACAGCTGGTGTGTTTGATTCACAGCTGGCTAATGGTGTGAGGTCTTCCACATCATACTAGAGTGAGTTGATGCCTGACCAACATACAGCTTAAACTCTATATGTGAACTAAGTGTACTCTGTTTTATGAATGACCCTTTTGTTGGCCAGTGGCTAAATGGCCTACAAAGACCTTATACCCTTGTAGGCCATTTACCTTAGTTTATACTATTACCCAAGCTCAAAGGGGATATTGGTGTGCCTACTTCCCTCGTTCCTTCTTCTAGACGGACCTAGCAGTAATGGTAGAACAGAGTGCAGGAATGAACAGGGTGTATTTTCCACAGACAAGAAATAACAGTTATACAGGTCAGGTACTGTAAATGTACAATTGTATGAAACATGGCTTAAAGCTGAAAGAAAGGTGATTTGTAGAATCATGGAGGTAATATGCAAAACAAAAGACCATAATGACGAACAAAACCACAAATGCGACAAAAAGTGTCTGATTAACAATATATAGAAAAATGCGACTGAAAAGGGCACACATACATGCAGGAATATCACGATTCACATGACTTACACATACATACATATTACAGACCACACAGTTTGGACTGAAGCTAAACATCAAATGAATCAGATTTTGGCCTCACCACTAGGCTGCAGGAAAAGCCAAAAGTTGAGAATAGGAAAGGATCAGAATAATTATTTTTTTCAAACTATATGAAATAACATTTGCGTTGGGGTACTAACTACAGAGATTGCAGACGTATAAAGTAATTTGTTGCTTGCGTATAGCATAAATTATGTCTTTCCACTTTGGACGTTGAGGAGAGGTGCTTGAAATCAAGAATAACAATAATAATTCTTGCAGAGTACTAATGTCTTCCAAAATTTGTAAATTCAACATTAGTTTTAATAAATTAATTGCTTATCACGTAAAACATCACACAGGATTAAAGACCTCTGTATATATTTCAGATTTCAATATTATTAATGTCAAAAATACATTGTATGATTTTACATAGACATTGTGCTACATTAGAACACTATAGACAAACATGACTGTGTAATAATTGAAACATTAAATATTAAATAACAAAAAATAAAATAAAATGTGTAAACACTAAGCTAACAGGAAATGTTGCTATTGCAGCACACCCAATAAAGTGGTTTTACATAGTACAAAAAAGATTAGGACATATGTATTAATTTCCAGTCTACGAGGAATACACAAACCTCATTCAAGAAAACTTTCAGTAATTGGTCCATGATCGTGAGAGATTTAAGTTTCTCAGACCACATTTTGTTCTACCATTTGATTTGAAGACCTAACAGTATATTTGCTTCTTGTTAACATCTCGGAGAAAACTGAGGGTTTTTTGGAGATTCGGTGTAAGATTTCAGCTTATATGCAGCACCGCTGTCAACTTCCATGGACTTTCGAGAAAAAAGGAGCCTCACATCTCTGTGGAGGTAGATTTTACCAGATTTTGAACTCTGGAACCTAAAAATAACAAAATCAAAAATCAATGTAAAACTCATCTTTCAAATTAATGTATCAGCAACAGAATCTACCACAGATTAATCACGTAGTTGAGATTTGCACAATACAGGTCTGTAAACGTTACTTTTAGTTCGTACTTTGAAAATATTATCAAACATTTTAAAACGATAATGCAAACAGGATAAACTAAGAAAGCCTTTTCTTCAGGCAAAAATTTAAGTATGAGTAAAATGCAGGACTGTGTCCAAAATGAAAAGTAAAGAAAATCAGTGAACTCTTTGTGAAATTACTTGAAATGGAGTATGATGGAAACATAGCGGCAAACCCAAATATTTATAACCAATGTTAATTGTTAAGTGCCACTTGAAAATCATCCAGTATATGCCAAACTGAGTGAACTCACCAGTTATAAAACAGTCACTTGTTTGTATGAAGCGTTTCCTTCCTCCTAGAGTATTTCAGCTTTACAGTTCTGTTTGTGTATTATATTTATCTACATAACATAACATCTTACTGAGCTTTGGGGCTGAATATGAGCCTTTGGAAATTTAACGTGCATCTCAAGGTATGAACATGTGTTGGTTGAACCGTTTAAATCACAAGAATCTAAACCTTCAGAAAGAATAAACACTGCATATCATCACACAAGCTTGCTGTCTATTGTTCCAGAAAGATTAATTTTACTTACCTTCTCCAACGATCTTTCTGGTGGATACTCAATCTGGGTGAAGATTCCTTACCTTGTGAATATTCCCCAGATGGATCTGGAAATGCATTTCTGTGTGCCGATATGTGGCATCGTGTATCTCTGTGCCAACATTGTTCTGCTTCACAAGTGACGATCAGAGCCACATAAGTGTCACCCAAGTGCGCTGATGTCAGTTGCTTTCTAGGCTGTTCACATTCCCTCAGATGCCCAATCAGCAGACTGCAATGACCAGTGCGAACATTTCAAGGGTTAGGACCTTCTTAGATGGTTAACAAATCATGTTCACAGAATGGGGAGGTGGGAGAGTCCGTGAGGAATCTGCGGTTTGATAATCTACCAGAAAGATCATAACTAAAGGTAAATAATTTGTTCTGAGGGATGCTTCTAACACAGAACCCTCACCTTGTGAATCAATGCCATAGCCGTACCTCCAAAAGTGCAGGGATTGACTCAGACCAGAAAGTATTGCAGCACAGAGTGGGCAAAACGCCCCTCTTGACAGACCTGACTGTTGAGGCAGTAGTATTTTATCAACATGTGTTCAAATGCCCAGGACAGGCATTATGCCTGCTAATGCAGTGGTAACAACTTGGGCCCTGGTGGAGTGAGCCTGCAAGGTTTCTGAAGGCTGTGTATTCAACACTGCACAGCAAATCTTTATGCAGACAACAATCCATCAAGAGACAGTCAGTTCTTTTTATTTATTTATTTATTTTATTTTATTTGAGTTTTAACTGAGACATAGCATAGCCAGATAGACATTACATGGCAATCTCTTTGTAATGCGTTGAAACTAAAAAAGTATGTCAAACATCCCAAGCCCTCCCTCTCCACCCAAACCCCCATACAGCACCCATCAGCACACTGATCAATCCCTGAGTTCAGTTTTTTTAGCACCCTCATTTGTCTCTGGGGTCTCTCCTGTTACCTTGTGCAAAGGAGTATCTCCCTTATCCCTCATAAGTCCATAACCACCGGTCAACTATATCTCCAAGGAATAGTACGTCATCCATGCTCTCCATATCCTTTAGAACTTCCACGGGCATCCTCTATTTGTGTATGTCACTATGCCCCCATCATGAACCCGTCCATTCCCCTCCTCCATACCCCCACCGAAAAGCACTTCTCTGAGCCCCAAGGCGGGCTATATCCCTTTTGGCTACCATCAATCCCCGTCCACACAGCGTAAGCTTTCTACGGGGCAAGTCTATATCATTAGGTATTCCCAATAGAATGTACTTGGGAATCTAGGGGAATCTGGACCGACAGCACTCCCAACACCTTACTCCAAAACTCCTTAATCTTGGGACATTCCCATACAACATGAAAAAAAGGAACCTACATTACCACAACCTCTAATGCAGCCCGGGTGTCTCGCCTTCCCCATCAAATGTAGTCTTTGTGAGTCATAGTATACCCTATGTAGAATTTTAAACTGTATCAGCCACATCTCTGGGGAACATCAGTGCCGCCTCCCAGTCTATGTCTTCCATCGATCCCAATTCTGCCTCCCATTTATTACGCAGGTTTACCAGTGTATTTGGCATATTATTGTTCATAGTCTTATATATTAGGGATGTCGCCTTAGCATCTATCCCACCCATTAATAGTCTGCCCTCCAAAGGGGCGAACTCTGGTATTCCCTCTCCTGGGAGACCCTTCGCTTTCCATGCATGTCTCAGGCGAGTGCAGTAAAAATGCTGTGTGCTGCTCAGTGCATATTCCATTTGAATGGACTCAAAGGACATAGGGGGTCATTCTGACCCTGGCGGTAAAATCCGCCAGGGCCAACGACCGCGGGAGCACCGCCAACAGGCTGGCGGTGCTCCCATGGGCATTCTGACCGCGGCGGTACCGCCGGTTTCCCGCTGCCCTGGGGAATCCTCCATGGCGGCACAGCTTGCTGCGCCGCCATGGGGATTCCGACCCCCATACCGCCATCCTGTTCCTGGCGGTTTTGGCCCCTGGGGGGCCCCTGCAGTGCCCATGCCAATGGCATGGGCACTGCAGGGGCCCCCGTAACAGGGCCCCACAAAGATTTTCAGTGTCTGCCATGCAGACACTGAAAATCGCGACGGGTGCAACTTCGGAGCCGGCATCCTCATGGAAGGGTGTTTCCTGCTGGGCTGGCGGGCGGCCTTCTGGCGGTCGCCCGCCAGCCCAGCGGGAAAACCAGAATACCCGCAGCGGTCTTTTGACCGCGCAGCGGTATTCTGGCGGTTCCAGCCAGGCCGGCGGCTTCCGCCGCCAGCCGGGGTCAGAATGACCCCCATAATGTCTCCATCCTCCATCACGTCCCCGACTTTTGAAATGCCAATCCGGTCCCAACACTCAAAACCCTCCAATTTCTTAATTTCCTGCAGCCAGCCCCCCTCCCATAGTGGGGTCTATTTAGTGGGGCGTCAATGCCACCCCATCATCTTATTAGCTCTTGTCCAAGCCTTTAAGGCAGCCTGTGTAGCTGGAAGGAGATGTCTTCCACTTCCCTCATATAAGAATTGCATACACTACCTCCTATCCCACTGTAACAGAAGGAGGGGTGGTCCTCCGATGCAAATAACCAATCGTTAATATTGACAAGGTGCGCCGCTCAGTAGTATGCCTCTATATTTGGCAAGGACAACCCCCCTGCGTATTGATTGCGTTGCAGCGTCTTAAGAGCTATTCGTGGATGTTTTTACCCTCCCAGAGGAAGGGGCGCATATCACGTTCTATGGCCCTGTACAGGCTTGGGGGGATCTGACAGTATTTGTTTTGTAGAACATATAGGAGCTTTGGTAAAGGAATCATTTTAATCATTGCCACTCGCCCCATCAATGTAAGAAGCAGTGTTTTCCATCTGTCAAAGTCCGTCCTACATTCCTTCAACACCCTCCCCAAGTTACGAGCATGGCATCTGTCAGCTTCATGTGTCACGTAGATGCTAAGATATGTGAAGCCCTCGCCTGTGCACTGCAACCGCATCGGCAATGGGGGCAGCAATGTATCCCCTCTCGGTGCATAAAGAATCGATTTATCCCAGTTAATACAGTATCCTGAGTATCTCCCGTATCCCTCAATCAGGAGAAAAAGCCTCGGGAGGCACACCTCTGGGTGGGTGATGTACAGGAGGCCATTGTCCGCATATAAGGAAATATGTCCCTCTTTCTCTTCCTCCTCTCTTAGTCTAAAACCATAGAAGTCTGAGCAGGTGCGGATTCAACACGCTAGGGATTCCAAAGTAAGGGCGAACAAAGGGGGGACAGTGGGCATCCCTGTCTCGTGCCCCGTGCAATGGGGAATTCAGAGGACAGGACTCCATTTACCCTCACCGCCGCCACCGGATTGCAGTAAAGCAGGCATACCCACCCTCTATATTTTGGACCGAAACCAAATCGTGTCAGCGTAGCTTCCAAGAAGGGCAATGCACCGCATCAAAGGCCTTCTCCGCATCTAGGACTAGGAACAGGTGAGGTTCTGGACGGTCCATGATAGTGGCCAGCCACACATGCGCCAGTCTCAGGTTATGTCTTGTGGATGGTCCTGGCATAAAGCCAGTCTGGTCCATGTGAACTAATGGAGAGATAACACCCAACATTCGGGTTGCCAACACTGTGGCCAAAACCTTCACTTCCACGTTTAGCAGGGATATCGGTCTGTATGATGCACACCTCCATTTGGGTCTCCCTTCTTTGTATATCACTGCTATCTCAGCCCTCCTTAGGTCAGGGGGTAGAACTCCCTGCTCACAAGCCTCCAAAAACATATTTAACCCCTTCGCTGCCAAGCCTTTTCCCCCTCTTGTGCGAGCCTTTTTTTAATGGATCAAATCTGTTTATTATTTTTAAAAGCATTGAAACATATAAGTACAGAATATGGAATGTAAGTACAGTACATCCCAATACAATAAATGGTATACATCTCCGCTGCAGAGGCTACAAATCCACTGACAAAAATCTTCTAGGCTAACTCTGGATCTGGCTCAGAGTCTCACTACTAGTCTCTTCTTGGTAATAGAATTAGCATGCGGAGCGCATCTAAAAGTCTTCCAGACTGCGAGTCCCGTATATAAAAACCAAACAAACATACAAATAAAGTAAAACACATTAACAATGCTCCCCCACACCGTCCGTGTCATCCTCCTATCTTTCCACCACTCCATCTTACTCCCACCAAATCACAGCCCCCTGAAATCTCTCAATAAAGCATTCCAGTCAGGGTTCAAGTCAGCCTCAGGACTCTCAAATAAGCTGGGCATGTCAACTCCGTAAATTCTGCAGATAGAATCTGCAGAAATGGCTTCCATAATTCATTCAATTCCCCCATCCGCTGCTGCGAGGCCAGTGTGAGTTTCTCCATGGCAAGGATAAACCAGAGTTTCTGGAGCCACGCATTGCGCGTCTGGACCCTATCCGTACCCCACATGGTTAGGATCAGTTGTAGGGCTGCGTTAAGTGCCAGAGCCATCTGTCTCCCCCTCAACGACCTCAATGGAAAGGTAAGGGGATTAGGCAACCCCAGCAAGATGTATGATAGAAATCTGGGGATCCTAGTGTGGAACGCTATGTCAATCTCATCAATAATGCCCTCCCTATAGCGATGAAGTTTGGGACAGTGCCACAGCAGATGCACAAGTGTGCCCGTGCCTCCACACCTCCTCCAACAGAGGTCAGATTTAACAGGGTCCCATGCGTGTATACGCGCCGGAGTGTAGTACCAGTAGGAGGCCACCTTATATGACGTCTCTGTCCCCGCTGCGTTATAGGCTGTGTAATGTATTCTGTAGAAAATACTGTCCCATTCCTCATCCGAGAACTCCCTCTCCCATCGCAACTGTCCTCTAGTCCTAGGCGGGCGCTGTTCCCCCTGTAAAAACCGATAAAGTTCTGAGATGACCCCTTTATCATCTTTCTTTAACAGGAGCCATTTCTCGAATGGCGTAAGAGGTCTATCTATTAACGCTCTGTTTGCCGGTTGCAAAGCCCAGTGCCGTATCTGATAATACATCAATCTATCTGCCTCCGTCAAGCCATACGCTTCCCTCATCTGTTCAAAAGACAGGACCCCTTGTTCGTCGAAGAGACCTCCCACCCTTTTACAGCCCCCCTCGTACCAGCGTCTCAGAGCCTCCAGCCGAAGCCCAGGCTCAAAGTCAGGGTTTGCGCCTATGGGGGGGGTCATCGGGGATGGAAAGGACGTCAAGCCGGATTGACTGGCCACTGTGTCCCATGTGCGCAGCGTAACCCCTGTGACTGGGGAGGAATAAAGTCCGGCTGCCCTATGCAGGCGTCGGAGCCATGGCTCCTTCCATATATGCAAGCCCGCTACTGCCTGATCCATGAAGCACCAATGTTTCTCAGTGAGCGGGCGATTCCACTCTGAAAGAAAGCGCAGCTGTCTCGCCTGAAAGTAACGCTGAAGGCAAGGGATCGCTAAACCTCCCCCACTCTTAGGACGGTACAGCACTCGTAGTGATAGCCGCGCCGGCAGCCCCGCTCATATAAACTTCAGAATCGCTGATTGAAGAGTAGCTATCGTTCTCGAGGCGGATTCAGCGGAAGCACCTGAAACACATAAAGGATGCGCGGCAAGATTGTCATCTTCACCGCCGCCACTCTACCCAGCCAAGACAGTTTATGCCTCCCCACGATTCCAAGTCCCGCTGAACTTCACGAACTAGCGTCGCATAATTCAGGCTCGCTGTCTTAGCGGCTGAGGCCGCTAGCTCAACTCCTAAATAGGGGAGACTCGAGGACGACCAGAGAAAGGGGTAGCTAGCTCTCAGGTCTGCCTCATGATCCGGACTCACCGACAAACCGAGAGCCTAAGACTTCTGCATATTAACCCGAAATCCCGAGTCTTGACCAAACTCGACTATTATCTCCATAAGCGCCGGCAGTGAGGTCGCGGGCTCCGCCAGAGTATGGATCACATCATCTGCATAGAGGGTGATGAGATGGTGGTCTCCGCCAAACTTCACACCTGAGACCAAGGGACTGTCCCGCAACCTCTGCGCAAGGAGCTCCATATATAGCGCAAATAAAAGGGGGGAAAGCGGGCATCCCTGTCTGGTCCCGCCTCCCACTGGGAAGGGCAGGGAAAGCACCCCATTAACTCGAACCGCCGCCATGGGCGACCGATAAGCACAACTGATCCAAGACCTGAAAACGGGGCCCAGCCCAAATCGCTTCAACACCTTAAATAGATAGGGCCAATGATCCCTATCAAACGCTTTTTCAGCGTCAATAGAGAGGAAAAGCGCCTCCCTGTGGGAGCGATCCGTTTTATCCAACAGGTGCAGGATCCGCTTCGTATTGTCACTGTATTGTCGGCTTGGTATAAAACCTGATTGATCCGGATCAATAAGACCCGGCATATAGAAATTAAGGCGGGAAGCAAGAATGCCAGTGAACAACTTGGCATCTATATTCAGGAGCGAGATCGGCCTATATGAGGCACACTCCTCTGGATCCTTACCCGGTTTATATATAACTACAATAGTAGCTTCCAACATACTAGGTGTCAGAGCTCCCGTCGTCCGAAGAGAGTTAAAAAGACGCACCAGAAGCGGAGCGAGTTCCACGCAAAAAGTCTTATAGAATAGGGCCGTAAACCCATCAGGGCCAGGGTCTTCCCAACTTTTAGTCGAGAAATTGCCTCCCAGCGAAAAACAAGGCGGAACGGGTGGCCCCACTATTGATGTGCATTCTCGGCAGACACAGATCTAACCAGTTTTCTTTCCACTATTTAAAAAGACATTGAGTCACCTCCAGGTGGAAATGCCATTTGTGATCCACTAGGCACCAGCAGCTGAGTTTGAAATCCAAGATAGAGGCTGAAACATCGGTATCATAGCCTGAATGTTCTTGCTGCTCTGGAGGATAAGCCTGAAAATGCACTGTGTCCAGACCAGTTCTAATGAAAGAGAGCATCTGAGAGGGCCTTCTGTTTGCCAATATTGAACCTCAGCAATTTCAGAAGGTTCATCGTAGTCTTGAGGCAGAGACTACTGTCTGGTGCGAGCCTGTCTTCAACAGCTTATTTCGGAGGTACGGAAAGACTGCAACCCCAGATCTCCACAGATGAGCTTCATCACCCCCACTCATGAACAATCAAATGGCGCTTTAAGGCCAGGAAAGGGAGCACATCAAAAAGAAAATGCTCTTGGCCTACCATGTACTGCAGGTAACGTCTACAGACAGGCAGGACAGGGATGTGGAAATAGGTGTCCTACAAGTCCAACGCTTCTACCCAGTCTACCGGATTTAGGACAGACAGCATCTTGAATTTTAACATTTTTAAGGAAGAGTTTGAGAAGGTGCAGGTCTAGGATAGGACAAAGGACTCCGTACTTCTTGGGCTTCAGAAAATAGCAACCACTACCTACTTCAGATGTGGGAACCTTTTCTATAACCCCCTTGGCCACGAGAGCTAACACTTCCCGACGGATCAGAGAGGTGGTCCTCCATCAGCTTCTCGCAAGTGGGTGGCATTGGAGGGCATGGTCACAAACTGGAGGGAATAGCCCCTTTGGACGAACTGCAAAACCCAATGGTGGGATGTTACTGACCTACAGTGGTGCAGGTGTTAGCATACCCTGACCGCCCACTGGATGTCCATGACGGCTGGAGGGCAAGCTAAAGGGGTTTGGAGGCTGTGTCTGCCGGTTGTGTGGTGGTGGACTGGAATGACTTCTGGCATCCTGTCCCACGTGGTCTGTGTGAATGGCATCCTTGGCCTTTAAACGATCGAGAATTTTGCTGGCTGTGGTAGCTGGGAGTGTAGAGACGCTGTAAGAAATCCCTATCCATGGCCACGAAAGAGGCGGAAGGCAGAGGACCTGGTTGTGGCCCTACTGTCCTTGAAGTTCTTCAGCATTGAGGCCACTTTCTCACCAAACAGATGGGAGCCATCACAGGGTATGTTCATAAGAAAAGCTTGGACAGACTGGGTGTGGTGGGTAAGTGCCACTGACGAGAAACTCGCTCAGCCTAGCGAGTCAGTTGTGTCCAGCTCCCATCTTATGGTTAACTCCCATCAGCAACTGCCTGAGAGAGTATGGCTCAGGCCTCCTCCAAGGCCATGGCCAGCAAGTGCACAACAAAGTCTCAGATCTTATGGGAGTATCGGTTCAAGAGGCATGAGGTGTTCACGGACCGAAATGCTAGGCTGGCGGAGCAGAAAATCCTCTTCCTGAAGGTATCCAGCCTGTTGGATCCCCTATCCATTGGGGTGGTAAGGAATGGCTAGGTTTAATTTTGGACATGGATGCTTGGACTGCCAAGCTCTCTGAGGTAGTCGACTGTGTGAGGACACTAGGGTCCCCTGTGGCTGGGCAATGGCAGTGAGCAATCGTCCTATGCCCTGTGCAGGGCTTGGACCAGGTCTCAAGAAAGGCCTCTGTAAGGGCTTCATTAAATGGGAGTAATGGTTCTGTGGGGGCAACTTTCAGCTGCAGCATTTCCATCAAGATGTTTATCATGATTGCCACTGAGGGCAGCACAGGGTCCTGGACCTCAGCCACCTGCCTAACCACCAAACGAATGAGGCACTGCCCTCCGTAGCCACGGAAGGGGAGAGACTAAGCCAGTGCCTGGGGAGGTGGCCAGGCCACTGGCATCCCACCAGATCCTCATACCAGGTGTCATCAGGATCTTCTGTTTGATAGACTCTCATCACCCAATCCAGGTCTCTCATAGCATGAAGGCACTAAATCGATATGGGGAGTTTGCCCCGGGTTGGCGGCAGAGGCGGCACTGGACAACGCCCATCCAGTTCAATATCAGAGTTGGGAAAGATTATGGGGGCAGCATCACCACTGGCCATCAGTGGTGCTGTGGGCATTGGCACTGGAGCAGGCGCTGGGGAAGGTCAAGGTCATTTGATCGGTACTGCTCTGGATCTGTCAATGGATCCCTGGTGTCTGACTGACACCAAAGGTGAACCCCCAGCCGAAGACCAGTAGGGGTCCCTCATGGAACTGAAGATAAAGTGCACGGCCTCATAAAATTGTTTCAGTTGGGCGGGGATTGCTTGGGTTCCCAGAAACTCAGGAAAGCACAGACACGGTCAAGACACAGACTCCACCACAGAGCTAGGCCTTGAGTGCTGATGGCCATGTGACTCGTCTGAAGTCTTGAGTGGGATGATGATCGCCAGGTTCCACTTTGCAAACAATCTTGGGAACTTGGTTGCTATTGAGATTTGGAGTGTCACAGAGTCATTTGACGTTAGGCAGAGAGGTGCTTGAGAGACCGCTCCTTCAGCACCTTGGTATGTATAGTCTGGCATGTCTTGCCGTCATGATCTAGCTCAAGGTAAAAGAGGCAAACCAAATGCAGGTCTGTCACCAGTATCTGACGATGATAAAACCTGCTTTTCTGGTGGAAATCCTAAACACCAGGAGACAAAGTCTCAAACATTCTTTGACAAAAGGTCAAGAAAAGGTCATTCAAAAAGGGACTAGGGGTAGGTCTTCCTGGATCTGTGCTGACTGGTGCACACAGAAAACAACTGAAGTTAGCAGGCTGCATTGGTAATTATACAAGTACTGCGCACGTCACTTCCAGCAAGAATGGCGCCATGTGATGCCAAATGACACCACCAACTGATGCGCCGGGGTACTGCTCACCAAACGTTTCTGAATCCAGTCTAACGCATGGGGAATATTCTAAGGTAAGGAATTCTATCAGATATCCCTTTCCATGTGTGCCCTATCCTTCCTTAGGCAAATACATACCTGGGTTGGATTTCATGTTACATATATACAATGTGGAAGATCACAAAAACACAAAACAGGCTGAGTTAACATTTTTAAATGTATCTTTAAGTGGGTTATGCAGTCCCACCCTCTGTTATGCTGGATTCTGGTTATTTTTTTAGGATAAAATATTACTGAGCAGTTTCTGTATTATAGAATTATCTTGACATTTTTCAATAGAAATGATTTTTTTAAAGTAATAAAATGTGTGAATACTATAGTAGTAGCTATTATCAGGAATTCTTAATTTTATTTTTGAACCTTTTGTAGATGTAGACTCCAGAATTGGACACTGCACTCTAAGTCCTAACAACAGATTACATAGGACATAATGTTTTTTTTTACCGTATAGCACAGAGGTGTTTGCACCCATCCACATATTTTTCATGCTGTCCCAGGTTAGGCATGAGCAGTTTACCTTGAACTGCTTTTTAGTATTCAAAACCTTTTTAAGTAGTGCTAGATCGCAATGAGCAAAACATGGACTAGACACACTGCTCACGTCCAATATAGGATAAAGTGAAGGTAATGCATGAGGCGTTCATTCTTGATAGTACTGAAGCCCTACTATCAATTGTCAGGTGGACATTGGGTTACAGAGATACTAGATGGGCACCATTCTGCTACATCGCTATGCTGCAATGTCATACTGGCTGCAAAAAATTAAGTAAATAAAAAACATAATGCCACGCCTAAGTATGATGGACTCCAAAATGCTCTCTCCCTCATCTTTTTACTGGCCTGAACTTCTCTTGTCCAAAATTCAAGTCTTTACACTTCACGGACTTGAATGCAAGTATCAACTCTATGACAGGTTTCACTGATGGTGTAGGAAATGTGAAATTTGAATATGCAAAATGCAACAACAGACACTGGCAGAAAGCACTACACAGTTGAAAGTAGTGGAAGAACATTGTTGGACGAAATCTGATACAGGCTGGAATAAGGTTAAGATTTCACTTGAGGATTTAACAGAATAAGTAATTTGAAAGGGTTACAGTTAAAGACCAATTTGTGTATAATATGCATGAAGGAATTTAGGATCTTAACACACAGGTTTACTGGCACATACTTTGCGTTTTCAAATAGATGGTAACCTGATTAGACAATGTGTGCAGGAAATCTAATCAGTTCAGACTATATGCAGATCTTAGGTTTGATAAAGCACATGTTATTAAAGCGGTGTTTACCAAAAGTAGGCATGCTTTCAGGAAAAAGAATGGTTAGTTTACCAAGCATTGATAAAGCTACAATGAAGAATGTGTAGGGGATTAGGTCAGAGTTTGGGCTTACAGGGTCACAGGTGTACTACTGTTTTTTAATTTTCAATCTGTAACTGACAAGTCAATTATTATTTGCTGTCCTCCTATAAAGGATGTGTAGTAATTTAGGTTAAAGTTGAGGGTCATCGGGTCACAGGTGGCATGATGTTTTTGCACAACTAGTGCACAACTATGTAGTAATTCACTGTTTGATGTTCTGTACTAAAGCACTACGTGGTTTTGTATATAAGAAACTGTGTGGAACAGCAGATCAAGACTGACTGCCTGCCTGTGAGGAGTGTTGATCTTCCTGTTGCAACAGCAAAGAGCTGTCTTTACACTGCTAAAGAGCAGTCTGTCTTTTTTCCATTTTCTACATTTTGGAATTGCTCTGTAACTCTGACATCTGCTATGTGGCAACGCTTTCCGGCCAGGTCCTTCTAGCATTTCTATTGAAACCACCAAGAATGGACCATAGCACTAATTCTTCTGGCAATTTTATTGCCAATAAAATTAATTGTCATTGTGTTTGGCAAGTGCATTTGTAAAATGGAAATTCATATTTAGGTAAAAAAGGATAAAAGCGGAATTGGTAACATAAGACCTAAAGCAATGTAGACACCCATCAGGAGCACTTTCAGAATCAAGCCTCTGCTCTAAGAAATAGAAACATGCAATTGCAACTCAAATGGGTTTTGAATGCCAACTTCTTGTGGGCTGTTCCTAAAAATAGGACACCAATGCTTTCAGGAAAAATGCCCACAATGCTTAGCCACTAGATTGGGTTGGTTCAGCTTTCATTTTGGCTTGCAGTCTTCCAGTGTATGTTAGGATATTTCAGGTTTTTAGGCACTCAATTAAGGGCAGGAAAGATGAGGTGTGGCCCAGATTGTGAATTACAAATGAATCACACCTAACATGCACCATGAGTAATCAAGTTTGAAACTGCATTTGCTGTAGTAAACGTCTTAAGGTGGCAGGAGTAATAGGGCAGGCTTATATCATTTGCAAGGGAAAAAAAATTAAACAGGTTATACCAACTGCATAAAAAACTGCAGGACAGGTCAATTGGCCAAAGAGGGGACTCCACACTTCAATAGGTTTTCAAAATTATTGATTTAAAATATGCAATATGTGGGGACACTGGCAGTGAAATGTCCAAGATGACAAAACACAGACCAAGGGTCTTCTGTTTCATTTTAATGAAACCTGATGAAAGTGGCAAACCTGTGGAGTTGCAAGCTCACAGCCTCGTTCCAGGATCCAATCAACTTGTGTGTATGGGTTGGCAGGTAGACTGGATGTGCAAGTTGTTGCTTCAATCAGTACTTACTTTGGAACAGTACTTGAGTGAGAATTTAGAAATGAAAAATATGACACTAGCGTAAGACAAATACATTGTGCCTCTGGGGACCCTCTTCGTCAGATCACATTAATATACATAGATGCATTCACCAAAAATCAAAGGAACTATGTACGTTTATAACTCGGCTAATCTCCTTCCACCCTCTACAAAATACAAGCTGGCCTCAGTGAGATAAGTTCCCTGACTTTAGTCAGATAGGGAGTGTGGACACAGTCGGTGCATCCTGAATCAGAAGTGTTAGCACTAGTTCTACACATCTACAAATGTAAATGCAACCTCACTGACCTGGTCGACTTCACTGGGCAACCTCACTGACCTGGTCAGTGAACTGCTTTGCCTCCACATAGCTCCACCACTAAGTGGAAGCACGTCCTGTCTTGACCTCTGACCTCGGTCAGAAGTTTGAGGCCCTCCTCCACCGCAGGCTTCTGCCTGTGCCTCATCCCTGGTGCCTAGTGGGAGAGCTCTGTTTTTCTGCTGGGCTGCCCTCTGCCCCTTTTCTCCTTTTTCTTAGTGTGCTGTCTTTGTGCCTTTCACGCCTGCGCTTTCCTCTTTCTTTGCCTGTTTCTCTTTTCTCTTTTATTGTGCTGTCCCTGTGCCTTTTTTGCTTATACGCTTCTTTTCCTCCTCACTCCTCGCATTCTCCGTGCCACCCGCTGCAGCCCTGTCCCCCTCCTCTCTCGCTTTCTCATCGACGCGGCTGCCTGGGTGGCCTGCCCCCTTTTTTGTGTCGTTCCTGCCTCCCAGCTGTCCTCTCCCCCCCTACTTAATGGCATCCGCGCCCGTCCGCGACCTGACCTGACCGTGCCCAGCGCCAGGACCCCTGGACCTCCCACCCTCCACCGCTACACACCTGCATCACTCATCGCTCTCAACCCGGGACACGACAACAACCGTAAGCAGGCATCACCAAGCAAGACCAAGGGACCCTTCACCTGTTGCCACTGCAAATTCACCAGCCTCAGTCACTCAAGCCCCCCCGAGGACCTACAAAGCAGGACAGAGCCTCTGAGTTATCCTGATCAACACTCGCTCCATCCACAGGCACGCCATTGAATTCTGGAACCTCATCGACACCACATCCCCGGATGTCACTTTCTCACAGAAACATGGCTTAACCCCTCCTCGGCTCCAGATATTGTCATCGCCATCCCTGAAGACTACAAGATCTGCAAAGAGTGCACGAACTGCCCCAGGGAAGGCATCGCCATTGTCCACAAAAAGCCACTACACCTCGCCACCAGCACCGAAGACTGCACAACCAACATGAAACTCCTCCACTTCCAGATTGGAACAAACCCCCACACCACTCTGCAGGGCACCCTCATCTACAGGCCGCCACCCCCCCCTTTTTTGTGACACCATCGCTGACCTAGCCACCACCCACGCTCTTACATCCAAGGACTACATCCTACTGGGGGACCTCAGCTTCCACCTGGAAAACCCAAACAACAAAAACTCCACCACCCGGATCAAAAACCTTGCCAACCTTGGACTCAAGCAACTCGTCACCGCACCCACTCAACTCACCCGGTTACACACTGGACCCCATTTTCTCCACCAGCAACCACATCTCCATCAGCCACACCACCGAACTCCAATGGACGACCACCACTGCATTCACTTCACCTTCAACAACCCCATTGGTCGACACCACGCTCGCAAACTTCCCACCGGAAACTGGAACAAGGTCACTAAAGCCCAGCTCACCACCTGCCTCAATGCAGCGCTTCCCAAGCCAAAGACGACAACACTGCTGCACGCAACTTTCACAAATGGATCACCGACTGCGCCAACACCCTCGCCCCCCTCAAGACACCCCACTACAAAGGCACAGTCAAGAAAGCAAACTGGTTCTCCCCTGCACTCAAAGAATCGAAGCAGGTCTGCAGACGTCTAGAGAGGAAATGGCGCACCGACAAGATTCTGGCAAATCGTGAAACCTTCAAAAACGCCATCAAACTGCACCACCAGCTCATTAGGACCACCAAAAAACTCGCCCTTCAACAAAGCATCAATAAAAACTTCAAGGAACTTTTTACCGTCATCAAAGAGTTCACCAACCCAACTTCAACTTCACCCGGTCGCAAGAACTCTGCACAAACCTCACCAACTACTTCCACTGCAAGATCGCAGACATTTATGACAGCTTCACCACCCAGAGCCCCCCAACACGAGACTCACCACCAGCCCGTTGACTGAAGCATCACCACGCCCCCACCCTCCTCTGCTGGAGCAACATCATCGATAATGAGGCCCGCAACATCATGGCAACCATCCACTCAGGAGCACCCACCGACCCCTGCCTTTACCACATCTTCAACAAAGCCAGCGACATAATTGCATCCAAACTCCGACATACCATCAACAGCTCCTTCGAAACTGCCATCTTACCAGAGAGTTGTAAACACACTGAGATCAAACCTCTTCTGAAGAACCCCACCGCCGACCAGACAGACCTCAAGAACGACTGGCCCATCTCCCTGCTCCCCTTCCCGGCCAAAGTAATCGAGAAAGCAGTCAACAAACAACTGAATGCCTTCCTGGAAGACAACAACATCCTGGACTCCTCTCAGTCAGGATTCAGAAGCCAACATAACACCAATACCGCCCTCCTCGCCGCCACAGATGACATCCACACCCTCCTAGACCGATGCGAAACGTCGCCCTCATCCTCCTGGATCTTTCTGCCGCCTTCGACACAGACTCCCATGACACACCACGCTATGCACCTGTCTCCATGACGCTGGCATCCGAAACTCAGGTCTGCAATGGCTCTCCTCGTTCCTCACCGGCAGAACACAGAAGGTCGGACCCCCACTACCCCCCTTTCTCTCTTAAGCCACCAAGATCAGCTGCAGTATCCCCCAAGGATCCTCGCTGAGTCCCATCCTCTTCAACCTCTACATGACCCCACTGGCCACCATTGTCAGAAGCCACGGGCTCAACATTGTCCCCTACGCCAACGACCCCCAACTGATAGTCTCCCTCTCCAACAACCCGACCACTGCCAAGAACAATCTCCACAAAGGAATGAAATCCTCTGCTCCACATCCTCTGCCTCGAAAGATTCCTGGTGGCCCACCGCCCTCGGAAACGCCCCAACCCCCACCGACCACGCCCGCAACCTCGGCGTCATCTTAGACTCATCGCTCTCAATGGATCAATAGGTGAGCGCTGTTGTATCGGGTTGCTTTCAAACCCTGTGCATGCTTCTTAAAATCTACAAGTGGATCCCTACCGAAGCCAGAAGAACAGTCACCTAGGCCTTCGTCAGCAGCCACCTCAACTACGGCAATGCACTCTACGCTGGAACCACCACCAAGACCCGAAAAAAAAAAGACTACTACGCATTCAGAACGCTCCGCCTGTCTAATCAAAAATGCCCCTCGACACAGCCACACCTCCACCCTTCTGAGAGATCAACACTGGCTGCCTATCAACAAGAGAATCACCTTCACGCTCCTGACCCATGCCTACAGGGCCCTACACGATGTCGGACTAGCCTACCTCAACCACAGACTCTCCTACACTCCCGCCAAACAACTCTGCTCCGCCGACCAGGCCCTCGCCAACGTCTCCAGCATCCGGAAAACCACAGCCGGAGAAAGACACTTCTCCCACATCCCCGCCAAGACCTGGAACACCCTCCCCATCAGCCTAAGGCCATCCCCCACCCTGTCACAGTTCAGGAAGGACCTCAAGACCTGGCTCTTCGACTGATCCGTCTTGAAACCCTCATGGGTGAGTAGCCGTACTTTACAAATCAGTGACTGATTGATTGATTGACCCCCCAAACATCAGCAGAGTGGGAGAAAGCAGTTCCCACAATGAAGATGGAAAGTAAGCTTACGATCCCACTCTTCCCTTCCCCAGCCTACAATGTGGGAGATGGGTGCCAGTCATGTACAGTGCCAATTTAGGTGTCTGGAGAGCATTAAAAATGTGTTGGAGAACCCAAGAACAAGAAAAGTTAAATAACTGGATAGAGATAAGCTCCACAAGACACAATAATTTAACATCACCAGCGGAACCGCAGGGTCAGAGCCATGCGTGCTGTTGGACTGAGCAGCATGCCAAGCAGAAGAGAAAGTATTCCGTGAGGGACAGGGGGATGACCAAGAAAGGAGATGAGAAGCTATATTGATATTCCAGGAGCTGGGGGCCTCTGCTAAGTGGTCACAGTTTAAGTGTCTCTTAGAGTAAGTGTGCCAGTGCAGCACTGAACTCCACCTATTAACAGAATTCACCAACACAAATGAAGATACCAGGCACTGGAAAGAGTGGACTGCAGGAGCAATTGACATGAGATTATCGCCCCTCCTCCAACCCTGCAGACACCATGGAAGGCATGGGAGAATCCCTCAAAGGCCTGAGATGAGCCCTAGAAGATCAATTGGTGCTTGTCTCTTACATAACCCTAAGAACAGTCTGCACTGTAGTTCCATGATATCTATTCTAGAGGCTTCATCATGAACCCGTGTCTACACACAAAAAGGTATCTTCAAAGCACAAATTCCTGTATGTCATCCTCAAATTATAATGGGCAGAAGACAAAGAGAGGTGCCCTCAGAAATGTCAGTGACCCATTCTACAGTGAGAAATAATTCTCAAAAGACAAAAGAACACTCTTACAAAAGAGAAGATGTAGCTGATGGCAAAAAAGTATCAAATGCAAAAAAAGGCTCTTTTTTTCATCTTTATTTTAAATAATGAACTGACAGGGCTGGATAGCAGTTATATTACAGTTCTAAACAAGGGGATAATTCCTTTCTGAATGATGCTGACTTTCTTTAGAGTCATGCTAGGAAAAATCTGAGGCCTGAGGAAAAATAAATGTAGCCTTTTTAAACACTGCAAGTATCTGCCATCACTGAAAGCCGGGACTTCCTGGGATGATAATCAGATCTGTCAGCTGGCCCGGTGTCATGACTGTGAATTACAAACAGTTGTGATCTTTTATCCAATATCCACGCCCAACGATATGATTAAAAACATTATAGTTGGAATGTTCAACCTTCTCTTGTGACATGGTTTGACTTGGGACATTATGGAGGTCATTATGACCCTGGCGGTCGGTGGTAAAGCGGCAGTAAGACCGCAAACAGGCCGGCGAAAAAAAAAAATAGGAATTAGGACGCCGCGGTCATCCGCCACTTCACCATTCCGACCGCCATGGCGGTGAAGACCGCTGGGCTGGAGATTGCGGTCTCCAGCCTGGCGGTCATCATTAGACCGCCGACTGTATCAGGACCCTGCATACAGCCATGGATCTCGGGTGGTTGGGAACCGCACTATCAGTGCCAGGGAATTCCTTCCCTGGCACTGATAGAGGTCTCCCCCACCCCCTGCTACCCAACACGAATCCTCCCCCCATGCCACCCCACGCCCCCCAAAGGTGGCACAACCCCCCTCCCCACCCCGACCCCCAACATGCACATATACACACCCCTATACGCACACACCCCCAACACGCACATATACACACCCCTACACGCACACACCCCCAACATGCACATATACACACCTCTACACGCACACACCCCGAACATGCACATATACACACCCCCACGCGTACACATACACGACAACACATACCTGCACACATACAGACATGCACACCGTCCGACCCGCACACATTTCCCATACACACAACACCCCCGCATGCATACACTCACTCACTCACCCCCTCTACACTCTCACACGCACACCCCCATGCACACACACAACACCCCCACCCCCTCCCCTAACGGACGATCAACTTACCTTGTCCGTTGATCCTCTGGGAGGGGACGGGATCCATGGGGGCAGCTCCGCCACCAGAACACCGCCACACCGAATCATGGGACGTGATTCAGTGGGCGGTGTTCTGTTGACGTGGCGGTGGAGGTTGAGCAACCTCCACTTTCCCGCCGTTTGCCAGTATGGCTGCTTGCGGCTTTCCGTACGACAAAGGACGGCAGGCTGCCAGCGGTCATAATACGCGGCGCGGAAGACCGCCACCACTGGCGGTCTTCAGCACGTCGATACCTCGGCGGTCTTGTGAAAAGACCGCCCATGTCGTAATGACCCCCTATGTGTATGCAAAGGAGGCCAGCTGCAATTACGAATACATTATTTACTGTTTCATCACAGGAACCTTGTTGGGGAGAATTGATGCCAATTTTGGGTTGGAGATCCTCTTTGCAGACACAATGTATATTTTTAAATAACGGAAGCTCGAACAAAAACTGAAGTTCTGTTTTGTATTTTCATGTTCAAATCAAAAACAAGAATAATTCAAATAAAACAACTCTAGTCATGCTCTGCGTAGAACCTGTGTATAACATGTAATACCCTACTGTGTCATGGTTAATTACCTCAGATGTATGAGGTAGCGTAACGTCTTCTCTTCAGTCTGCAAAATGCTTTCTTCATTGATGTTTCCATTCATTTCTTTTTTCAGAGGAATAGAAAATGTTCTTTGTCGTAGGAATGTTTGTTGATTGGCTGGCATGTCTCGTAAGTCATATATAACAACAAACATTTTCACCACAGTCTTGTTGGGATTAAATAAGGTCTGAAAAGTGATACAATATAATTACTTTTTCATAATGCTGAGTTTTAATTTAAATAACAGGAACAAAGCTGTACAAAAGAAAGTAATCTTTTAGACACAGATACAAATCATTGAATTGACCTTTTCAGGTAACAACATTTTGTCTTCCTGTTTGCAAAGTTATGCAGCACTAATTTTAACAATTTGGGTATGGCACAGGAATTAAAATTTTCAGATAAACACATTATTTAAAAGAAGTGTATGATATCACAAGGACAAGTCATATACAGAGGGTCAGAGCCAATGCTGGTTGCATTCAGTAATTGTAAACATTTGATTAAAGACTGAAATCAAGGTCAACATCCAAAACATTATTCATCTTCATGCTCTTTGACTAGCCTGTCACACAACATGGTTTGTTACACCAGTCACAAAGACTCAGGATGGCAAAATTTTCACCAAGACGTTCCCAACTCAACTCGCACATTGCAACCTACTTAGTCACAAGTAGTTATCAAATGCTTCAAATGAAGTTAGGCAATGTTATTGTCTTTTTTCAGGGCCACCTCGCACCTATAAGGTTTATTAGCACCCACGCTTTTACTTTGAATAGCTCAATAGGGTTGGTTAGGTAAGTATGACCTAGATGCATAAAAGGCAGGTACAACAGCTCAACAGTGTCCTCACTAGCCTTTGTAACTCATGCACCACAATAACTCTTTCTCATATCGGCCATACCTCTTCCAACTATGGACTCAAGTTCATGTCTGCAACAAAAATGGGCACAAATGATAGGCAGCCATACCTGCAGCAGTAGCTGTGTACTATTGAAATGTAACTAACAATAGCAATCAAAACAAGCATTTACAATGCAACGGGTCTCGCGTTTGCTCATGTTAGAGCTGATCGCGTTGTAAACTCTTAACCCGACTTTTCACCTATCGGGCAAAAGTGCATTTATGTACATAACCCGAAAAAGTGAAATCAAGTATGTAAAGCGCTCGACTTCTGCCAAGCGAGATCGCGCTCATAAATTAGAGAAAAAAAGTCCACTAGCCCGATGGAAAACAGCGAGCCTCGCATGTTTTCTGTACTTGGACGAGGGCTAGCCACCAGAGAAGGCATGACATATGCGTGCCTTCGACTAATGAAAGCAAGCAGATTTTATTAGGGAAGCCCACGAACCAATAAAAAACACTGACGTGAAGTTGACAGGGCTCCGAGCCCTTTTCTAAATACAAAAGAGTCTCGCTGCGATACGCATGCGCGAGTGCATGCAATGCAGGCTCGACCCTAAAAAGTGCAAAACTAAAAGTTCACTTAAATGGTACAGGTCCTGGTAAAAATGTTCCTGTATGATTTGTAAAAACAACAGAGTCTGTGTAAGTGCGTATAGCTGCATATGAATGGTACATTTTGATACCCACAGTAATACAGTGAAATGTGGCGATTTTTTAAAAAAAGTGGTGGGGCATCAATGCCCATTGTCAACTGCAACAAGCAGCTTTTTCCAGTAGGATGTATGGGGTTTGTAAATACCTCTAAAAAAAATCAGGAAAAAAAAAAACAGTTCCAAAGGGCGCATTTTATAAGCCCATTTCAAGAACAGTGTCATGAGTATTGAATATGGACTCGCAAAATATCCTAAAACTAACGAGATGCACCAAGAAAAGGCTAATACCCCTACAGCTAATACTGTTTTACATGCCCTTAGGAAATCAGAGAAAATTGAGGCATTATAGGTGCTTTCTTTCAGCACGTTTTCATAAAACACGGCAAAGCACTCAAGCAATACAGGCAGTTCAGAAAGCATAATTTCATGTGGACTAGGTTTTTCACAGTATCTTTCTTCACTTCTACATTTCAACATTTCCCATTTTCATCCTTCCACTTTAAGATCATTCCCCAACAACAATAGTAATGATCAAGGAAATATCAGCTTTAAATATGTATTTGGGAAGGAAATCCTATTTCCTTACTAAACAAGCCAAAAAGAAGATTTTGTTTTTGGAAAAAAAACAACTGTCCATAACAAAAGCTTATCCTCTTCATGAAAACACTTTTATCCTGAAATAAAAAGGCCTTCATTTTCAGTGAACACGTTTGGTACCCAAAGGTTTTCATTTTCGTCTAGCAGACACTTGTACTGGTGGACACACAGGGCAGATTATGATTTGTATGTTTTTGAACCACTATGTCGTGGCAGGGATACCAATGCTATAACAAGAATTATGACTGGTGGGGGAAGACCCAACATTTTACTGGGGCTGGGTGCCATAGGCCATGAATGTCAACAAATATGTGAAGATTATGCTAGGGACATCATGAATCCAGGTTGCCACCAGAATGCAAAGTATGCCACATATTACTGCCACTAGGGGTGTGTCAGCATTATGCACGGGGCACATACCATGGTAGTTCACAATATGGCAAGAATTTATCACCATACCAGGGCCACCACTATATTTTAGAGAAGTGCTACATTGGTTGTATGACATTACAATGAAATAGTGAGTACATATCAGGTAGGTGAAACTATATATATATATGGAAAATGTCACTTACCCAGTGTACATCTGTTCGTGGCATGAGACGCTGCAGATTCACATGCTGTGCATATCCCGCCATCTAGTGTTGGGCTCAGAGTGTTACAAGTTGTTTTTCTTCGAAGAAGTCTTTTCGAGTCACGAGATCGAGGGACTCCTCCCATTTCGGCTCCATTGCGCATGGGCGTCGACTCCATCTTAGATTGTTTTCCCCGCAAAGGGTGAGGAAGGAGTTGTGTATATAGTAATAATGCCCATGCAATGGAGTAAGTATGAATGTACATAATGTGACTAAAAGTATTATATTTACAAATTTACAAATGTACAAGTTTTAATTTTAATCAACTTACAACGGCTACAGGCTCCCGGGGAGGTGGGAGGGCGCATGCGAATCTGCAGCGTCTCATGCCACGAACAGATGTACACTGGGTAAGTGACATTTTCCGTTCGATAGCATGTGTAGCTGCAGATACACATGCTGTGCATAGACTAGTAAGCAGTTATCTCCCCAAAAGCGGTGGTTTAGCCTGTAGGAGTTGAAGTTGTCTGAAATAAAGTTCTTAGTACTGCTTGTCTTACTGTGGCTTGTTGTGTTGTTAACACATCCACACAGTAATGTTTAGTGAATGTATGAGGCGTAGACCATGTGGCTGCCTTACAGATTTCCGTCATTGGTATGTTTCCTAGAAAGGCCATTGTGGCGCCTTTCTTTCTAGTAGAGTGTGCCTTTGGTGTAATAGGTAGTTCTCTCTTAGCTTTAACATAACAGGTTTGAATACATTTCACTATCCATCTGGCAATGCCTTGTTTGGATATTGGATTTCCTGTATGAGGTTTTTGGTAAGCTACAAACAATTGTTTTGTTTTGCGAAAATGTTTGGTTCTATCAATGTAGTACATTAGAGCTCTTTTTATGTCTAATGTAGAAAATGCTCTTTCAGCTACAGAGTCTGGTTGTGGAAAAAACACTGGGAGTTCCACAGTTTGGTTTAAGTGGAACGGTGATATAACTTTTGGCAAAAATTTGGGATTTGTACGTAGAACCACTTTATGTTTGTGTATTTGTATAAAGGGTTCCTGTATGGTAAAAGCTTGTATTTCACTTACTCTTCTGAGAGATGTGATAGCTATTAGGAAGGCTACTTTCCAAGTTAAGTATTGCATTTCACAAGAGTGCATGGGTTCGAATGGTGGACCCATGAGTCTTGTTAATACAATATTGAGGTTCCATGAAGGAACTGGTGGTGTTCTCGGTGGAATGATTCTTTTTAGACCCTCCATAAAAGCTTTTATGACTGGGATCCTAAATAGTGAAGTTGAGTGTGTAATTTGCAGATAAGCTGAAATTGCTGTGAGATGTATTTTAATGGATGAAAAAGCTAACTTAGATTTTTGTAAGTGTAGTAAGTAGCTTACAATGTGTGTAGCGGACGCGTGTAATGGTTGAATTTGATTATTATGACAGTAATAAACAAATTGTTTCCATTTATTTGCGTAGCAATGTCTTGTAGTAGGTTTTCTAGCCTGTTTGATGACCTCCATACATTCCTGTGTGAGGTTTAGATGTCCGAATTCTAAGACTTCAGGAGCCAGATTGCTAGATTGAGCGATGCTGGATTCGGGTGTCTGATCTGCTGTTTGTGTTGAGTTAACAGATCTGGTCTGTTTGGTAGTTTGATATGAGGCACTACTGACAGGTCTAGTAGTGTTGTGTACCAAGGTTGTCGTGCCCAAGTTGGTGCTATTAGTATTAGTTTGAGTTTGTTTTGACTCAGTTTGTTTACTAGATACGGAATGAGTGGGAGGGGGGAAAAGCGTAAGCAAATATCCCTGACCAACTCATCCATAACGCATTGCCCTTGGAGTGCGGCTGTGGGTACCTGGATGCGAAGTTTTGGCATTTTGCGTTTTCTTTTGTTGCGAATAGGTCTATTTGCGGTGTTCCCCAGTTTTTGAAGTAGGTTTGTAGTATCTGGGGATGAATCTCCCATTCGTGGATCTGTTGGTGATCTCGACTGAGATTGTCTGCCAACTGGTTTTGAATTCCTGGGATGTATTGCGCTATTAGGTGAATGCGATTGTGATTCGCCCAATGCCAAATTTTCTGTGCTAAGAGACACAGTTGTGATGAGTGTGTGCCTCCCTGTTTGTTTAAGTAATACATTGTTGTCATGTTGTCTGTTTTGACAAGAATGTGCTTGTGGGCTATTAGCGGTTGAAATGCTTTCAACACTAGAAACACTGCTAGTAGTTCTAGCTGATTTATGTGAAGTTGTTTCTGCTGAGTGTCCCATTGTCCCTGGATGCTGTGTTGGTTGAGGTGTGCTCCCCACTCTACCATGGAAGCATCTGTTGTCATCACATATTGAGGCACTGGGTCCTGGAAAGGCAGCCCTTGATTTAAATTTATATGATTCCACCATTGTAGCGAGGTGTGTGTTTGGTGGTCTATCAACACTAGGGGGGTCATTCTGACCCTGGCGGTCGGTGATAAAGCGGCGGCCAACCCGCCAACAGGCAGGCGGTCAAAAAAAAGGAATTCTGACCCTGGCGGGAACCGCCAACACAGGCCGCTACTTTAACACTCCGACCACCACAGCGGGACAGACAAACAGCGCGGCGGTCACCGCCAACAGGCAGGCGGCAGACAATGTACCGCCCACCCTATCACAACTCACCAATCCGCCACCATTTCCGGGGCGGGAGCCCCGCCGATAAAAACACGGCGGAAACAGACTACGAACGGGAAAACGCTCACCTCTACACACTCCACGAGGAAGGAGGACAGCATGGAACCCGAATTACACATCCTACCAGCTATTGTCTACCTGCTCATCTACCAGGAGTACGAACGCCGGCGCAGACGACAACAGTGAGTACTGCACCTATGACACAGGCGAGGGGGAGGAGGAAAGCTTACGGGCACACACATGCGCCATACACCCAACCCCCCACCACAAATACCTACACCCCAATGCCGAGCAACAAGTCAGAGTGACACCACCCAAACCCCCCGGAATAATGCAAAGACACAATTAAAATGATCTATAAAATATATGTATAAATAGCTCCATTGAAGGTATGGGAAATATGCTATATAAAAGATATAAAAATAAGGAATGAACATAGTCAACAATATATACATAGGCAAAAAGTCCTGCACATTCCGTCAAAGTTCCATAGTCCGTGGTCCAATGTGCACAAACACATGGGCAAAGCCCACACAGGAGACCAGATACCATTGGAGAGAACACTGCAGGGGCATCAGATGATAAAACTACAGGCACCTCAGGGGGAAGGGAAGGGGGGGGGGCACCTCAGCCACATGAGTCCACGACGCCAGATCCACGAGGGGCCTCCATGGCCACTGTCCCATCCTGGGAGTGCAAAGCCACAGTCTCACAAGTCCCTACAGTGGGTGGATTGCCCACTGTACCATCCTGGGGAGTGCAAAGCCACAGTCTCTCAAGTCTCTACAGTGGGTGGGTTGCCCACTGGACCATCCTGGGAAGGTGCTTGAGACTGCGGCCCCTGTTCAGCGGTTCTTGTCCCGGTGACAGACACACTGGGAGAGGACACAGGGGACGTGTAAATGGCAGTGGGGGTGGTGACTGCACGTGTGCGGACTGTAATGGAGGGTGTGCTGGAGATGGAAGTACTGGCTGATGGTGGTGTGCATGCAGGTGTGAGTGGAGACTTCACAGGGAGGGAGATGAGGAGGTGGGGGACACGGAGGTGGTAGTGACTGTTGGCATGTCTGCATCTGGATGTTGCTTGGGTGAATGCTTGTGGGATCTGTGGTGCTTATGCCTGGATGAGCTGCCCTTGGGTGTAGAGGTGTGTGCAGGCTGGTCTGATGGTGTGGATGGGATAGGCAGAGGAACAGGAGACTGGGACTGGGTGGAGGGAGTCAGAAGAGGGAGGCTGGAGACAGGGACAATGGCCGCCGTCAGTGCTGAGGCCAGAGCGTTGAACGATCGCTGATGGGCAGCCTGACCCGAATGAATGCCCTCCAGGTATGCATTGCTCCGATGCACCTCCCTTTCTACACCCTGGATGGCATTCAAAAGGGTAGACTGCCCAACAATGAGTGTCCTGAGGAGGTCAATGACCTCCTCACTGAGGGCAGCAGGGGTAACTGGGGCAGGGCCTGAGGTGCCTGGGGCGAAGGAGATGCCCGCCTTCTTGGGCGAGCGGGCACGGAGCGAAGGCTGAGGGGCTGCTGGGAGGGCAGGGCTGAGCTCCCTTCCGAGGACGTGTCGGTGACGCTGATGTCTCCACGGGTCCCCGTTGTGGAGCTCTACTCGCCCTCCGTCTCACTGGTGTACTCTGAGTCTGTTGTATGGCCCTCCGGGGCCATGTGAGATGCAGCTCCCTCGTGCGCCGATGCCACTTCTCCTCCACCTGATGATGCTAATGCACACATGAACAGGAACACAAAGAAAATGGGGGGGGGGGGGGAGAAATGAAGACAGGTTGAGTGCATGCATTGGCAACACCGTTGTCGGAGAGGACAGACACAGAAGCCCCTTGAACTAGGCCGCGCAATGGGGGTACACTACTCAGTTATTGTGACTAGGCCTACAGGTCTATGGATGACAAATGCACACATGGGTGAGGCCGGACCATGCACAGCTGTACTTGGCACCCTACAGAGGTGGGGGGCGGGGGCACAGGGCCGTGTCTAACGGAGGGGCCTAGCCTACAGAATGCGCCCTGGGCTGGAGATAGCCACAGCCCTCCTCCCCCACCCAGACACCTTCACTGCGCGCAAAGATAGCAGAATGTGCTGATACTCACCCCCTTGTGTCTGCTGTGATGTCCTCACGCGCCCCTCCAAATCGGGGTAGGCCACCGCCAGGATCCGGGACATCAGGGGGGTCAATTGGCGGCTGGCACCCCTCCTACGTTGGGAGGCCATCCCCAGCAGAGACTCGGCGGTCTTTCTGGTCCCGCGGCGGATGTCCTCTCACCTCTTTCGGCAGTGGGTGCCCCGTCTGTTGTGGACCCCCAGGGCCCGGATGTCCTTGGCGATGGCACGCCAAATGTCGATCTTCTGATGGGCGCTGACCTATGTGACATGTACAGGGTGGTAAAGGAAATCGCATCAGTTTTCTGCCTGGTCAATGTGAGTGGCCCCCCCCTCCCCAACCTTGCCATGTGGCACATGCTCTCATCTTTCGTGCGTTGCACTCCTCATTCGCTCCCCTCCCCACCATCTTACATACACCCCACTCAACACAGGCATAGCCCATTCAACGTGCACCCTGTGTACTAACCTGTTGGTCTGGAGGACCGTAAAGTAGCGCATACTGGGGGAGGACCCCATCAACAAGTTTCTCCAATTCTTCGGAAGTGAAGGCAGGGGCCCTTTCCCCAGTCGCAGCAGCCATTGTATCTCCCAGACCGAGGTCACAGCAGCACTTGCAGTATAGGTCCTCTCCTGTGGATGATCAGGTCTCGAGTGATTAATCAGATAGAAAATGGCGGTCACGCCCGCGGCGGTGCGTACCGCGGCGGTGCATACCGCGACCGCCGGCGCACATCGTCATTGGCTCCTGAGACCCATAGGGTTCAATGTTAACCAATGCTGCTTTGCGCCGCGGTCTTCGACCGCCTACCGCCACGGTGTGCCACGCCAGCGCAGTGACCTCACATCCCACTGTCACACTTCACAGGTCAGGCAGCCGCCATTTCAAGGGCCCACATGGCATGATTTCCACTGCGTCACACAGGCCTAGGCCTTGCATTGCCACTCATACAAGCCGTTCAATGCATAGCGATTCGTGTACTGTGCAAGCTGTGTGAACGAACCTGTGGGTTGCTTGACTCTGTGCTCCATGTTGTCCTTCCTAGGCACCGTCCGCTGGGTCTTGCGAGGAGAAGGATGAATCCTCCCGTGTACCACCTCTGGTGGACCTGTCGACAATGGAAGAACGACATATCATACTTACATACAGGCTTGACAGAGCAACTATACATGAACTATGTGCCCATCCGCCAACCCACAGGGATTCCCCTTCTGGTGCAGGTTCTGTCAGTACTCCATTTTTTGGCAAGTGGGTCTTTTCAGACAATAGTGGCCATATCATCTGGGATGTCTCAGCCTATGTTTTCTAAGGTGTTGTCCAGAGTGTTGTCTGCCCTGATGAAATAGATGCAGAGCTACATTATTTTCCATGAGGTGGGTGAATTGGCTACAGTGAAGGGTGATTTCTATGCCCTTGGACATATCCCCAACATCATTGGTGCCATTGATGGGACCCATGTGGCTTTGGTTCCCCCCAAAGAAAGTGAGCAGGTGTACAGAAACAGAAAAAGGTATCATTCGATGAATGTCCAGGTGGTCTGTCTGGCTGACCAGTACATCTCCCATGTAAATGCCAAGTTCCCTGGGTCAGTGCATGACGCGTATGTCATGCGAAATAGCAGCATCCCTTATGTGATGGAACAGCTACAGAGACACCGTGTGTGGCTAATTGGTGACTCTGGTTACCCCAACCTTTCTTGGCTACTGACCCCAGTGAGGAATCCCGGGACCAGGGCAGAGGAACGGCACAATGAGGCCCATGGGCGAACTAGGAGGATCATAGAAAGGACCTTCGGGGTCCTGAAGGCCAGGTTTAGGTGCCTGCATATGACAAGGGGATCCCGAATGTACTCACCAAAGAAGGTGTGCCAGATCATCGTGGCCTGCTGTATGCTTCACAATCTTGCATTGCGATGCCAGGTGCCTTTCCTGCAGGAGGATGGTCCAGATGGTGGTGTTGTAGCAGCTGTGGAGCCTGTGGAGAGTGAAGAGGAGGAAGACGACGGGGACGACACGGACAACAGGGATACAGTCATACAACAATATTTTCAGTAGCACACAGGTAAGAATCAGCCACCCAATTTTACATTTACTTAAGGCCTCATGCGTCTCCACTGTCTGTGTTTCCCCCCAGTTCCTGTTAACTGATTTGTGACTTTCCCTTCCCTTTTCAGAGCTGTATGACCCACTGCCTGACTTCAGCTTTGTTTGCCCATGGACTAAAGCTTATTGAAATTGGTATGTTGTCATCACAAAGTAACTGGACATTATTGCACCGTTATGTGTAATACATTTGTTAAGAATACAAGCAGACTCCTGTTTTTTTAAGTGGAATAAGTGATTTATTTTAAGTGCTACATATAGGTACATGATTGGGAAACGGTGATGGGTGGGGGTGGAGTAATGTCCATGGCAGAGTCCAGTTCTCAGTCGCACAGGTGCATTGTCCATATGCCTGGGGAAGGATGGAGCAGGGGCAGTTCAAGGTTGGACAGGGTGACAATGTGGGACAGTGGGATGACATCAGGGGGTATCTTAGGCTGGCGGGGGTCTTGCAATCCTACTCTGTCTTCTTGTGAGATCTCAGGTTCCGCTTGCGGGGTGGTTCTTCTTCTGCAGGAGGTGGGGTTCTGGTGGCCTGTCGTTGTGTGGGGGCCTCTTGTCCACTAGCGCCGGCGGAGGTGGTAGGCTGTTCCTGGCCTGGGCTAGTGACAGGGGCCCTTTGGGGTGCCACATGGTCCCGCAATGTGGTGACAATCTGGGTAAGGGCCACGACGATGGTACCCATTGAGGAACCGATGTTCCTCAGTTCCTCAGTTCCTCCCTGAACCCCATGTACCGTTCCTCCTGCAGTTCCTGGATCTCCTGGAACCGGGCCAGTACCGTCGCCATCGTCTCCTGGGAGCGGTGGTATGCTCCCATGATGGAGGAGAGGGCCTCTTGGAGAGTCGGTTCCCCGGGCCTGTCCCCCCCCTGTCGCACAGCAGCCCTCCCAGTTCCCCTTTGTTCCTGGGCCTCTGTCCCCTGGACGGTGTGCCCACTACCACTGCCCCCAGGTCCCTGTTGTTGTTGGGGTGGTGGGTCAACCTGGGTGCCCTGTAGTGGTGGACACACCGCTGATTTACGTGTCCTGGAGACAGAGGCATGGGCCCGCTGGGTGGGAGCTGTGCTGGTGTTCCCAGAGGGGGTTGGGTCTGGTGTAGCCTGTGGCTGTCTGTGGGGAACCGACTGTCCAGAGGTCCCCGATTGGCCGGGCTGGTCATCTGGCTCCAGGGAGACAGAGCTGCTGTCATCGCTGGGGGCCTCTTCTGGGGGTGGGATGGACATCTCTGGACCCTCCGTGGCGGTGTGGTGGCGTTCGGGTCCTGCAGGGGTATAAAGGTATGGTTATTGCTTCTGTGTGTGGCATTTTGTGTGATGGATGGGTGTCCGTGTACCCATGTGCAGGCATTTCCTTGTTGGGGCTTTTGTGAGGGTGGCTTGTGGGGGTGATGTGTGTGTGCAGTGGGCATGCTTTGGTGATGGGTGTCCATGCTTTGTGGTCGCATGCAGGGCTTGGTGTTGGGATGGGTGGGTTGTGATGGTGAGCCTTTTGCTAGGTGTTGGTGTGATGGGGGAGGGGGTGAGGGTGGGGGTATGATTTGGCATGCAGGTGGGGTGGGGGTGGGAAGCAATAGCGAGGCCCTCAGGATGCAGGATGTGCAAGACTTCCTCCTCCCACGCGGTAAATTCTGGGGGAGTAGGTGGGGGTCCGCCGCCAGTCTTCTGCACCGCAATGTTGTGCCTTGATACCATGGAACGCACCTTCCCCCGTAGGTCGTTCCATCTCTTCCTGATGTCCTCCCGATTGCGTGGATGCTGTCCCACCGCGTTAACCCTGTCCACTATCCTTTGCCATAGCTCCATCTTCCTGGCAATTGTGGTGTGCTGCACCTGTGCCCCGAAGAGCTGGGGCTCTACACGGACTATTTCCTCCACCATGACCCTGAGTTCGGCGTCACTGAACCTGGGGTGTCTTTGGGGTGCCATGGGGTGGTGTGGTTGAGGTGTGGGGTGGCGTTTGTGGTGATGAGTGTGGTGTGTGTGGTGGTGTGTGGTGTTTGGTGCGTGGATTCTGTGTGGGTGATGGTGTTGTGTGCCTCTGTGTTGTGGGATTGTCTATTCTGTGCTCTCTCTCTAGCCTTCGTCAATGATTTCGGGTCGTAGGGGCTTGTGGGTGATGTGGGTGTGTGTTTTATATTGTGTTGGGTGTGTGGGAGTGGTGTTAGTATGTGTATCAGGTATGTGTATTTCAAACTGACCAATGTGGCTGAGTTTTCTATGTGTGTGTGTATTTTGAGCGCCGCGTGGATTTGTGGGTCGGAATGGTATGGGCGTATTTCTGTTGGCGTGACGGTGGAGGTTTGGTCATCGCCATTTTTTCGCTGACCTTTGGTGTGGCGGACTTTTGTGGATGTCGGGTTTTTGGCGGTTTGCCAGTTGTGGGTCAGAATGACCGTGGCGGTTTACCGCGGCGGCGTTATGGCGGTCTTCTGACCGGCGGTAAGCGCCTTTTACCGCCGAGGTCAGAATGACCCCCTAGATCTTGTAGTTGACCATGTGCTTGTGTCCATTGTGTTGCTAGGCACTGTTGCAAGGGCGGCATGTGTAATCTTGCGTTTGGGACAATGGCTATGCATGAGGACATCATGCCTAGTAGTTTCATCACTAATTTTACCCGATACTTCTGGTTTGGGTGCATGCTTTGTATTACGTTTTGGAATGCTGGTACCCTTTGTGGACTTGGAGTGGCAATCCCTTTTTTGTGTTGATTGTTGCTCCTAAGTATTGTTGTATTTGACACTGCTGTAGGTGTGATTTTTGGTAGTTTAGTGAGAAACCTAGTTTGTGAAGGGTTTCTATGACGTATTTTGTGTGTTGAAAACACTGTTCTTGTGTGTTGGTTTTGATTAACCAATCGTCTAGATACGGGAATACGTGTATGTGCTGTCTTCTGATATGTGCCGCTACTACTGCAAGGCATTTTGTAAATACCCTTGGTGCTGTTATCCCAGATGGTAACACTTTGAACTGGTAATGTACTCCTTGGATTACAAACCTTAAGTATTTCCTGTGTGAAGGATGTATGGGTATATGGAAGTACGCATCCTTGAGATCTAATGTCGTCATGTAGTCTTGTTGTTTGAGCAAGGGGATTACGTCTTGAGTTTCACCATGTGAAAGTGATCTGATTTGATGTAAAGATTTAGTGTTCTGAGATCTAATATGGGTCTTAGAGTTTTGTCCTTTTCGGGTATGAGAATGTACAGGGAGTAAACCCCTGTTCCTTTCTGATGATTGGGTACTAGTTCTATTGCATCTTTTTGCAACAACGCTTGGACCTCTAGCTGTAATAGATCCATGTGTTGTTTGGACATGTTGTGTGTTTTTGGAGGCACATTTGGTGGTAATTGTAGGAATTCTATACAATAACCATGTTGGATGATGGCTAGGACCCACGAGTCTGTTGTTATTTCCTCCCAATTTTGGTAAAAATCTGTTAGTCTCCCCCCACTGGTGTTATGTGTTGGGGATTTGTGACACTGAAGTCACTGTTTGTTTTAAGGGGTCTTTGGACTTTGGAACTTCCCTCTAGTTTTAGGGAACTGTCCACCTCTGTATTGTCCCCGAAAGCCTCCTCTCTGATACTGGCTCTGGTATGTGGGCCTGGTTTGTGAGGTTGAGGGTTCTGTGGTTTGACCCCGAAACCCCCCTCTAAATTGTGTCTTCCTAAATGTGCCTCTGCTCTGTGGGGAGTAGAGCGCGCCCATGGCCTTGGCCGTATCTGTATCCTTTTTCAGCTTCTCGATAGCTGTGTCCACTTCCGGCCCAAACAACTGCTGTCCATTAAAAGGCATATTAAGCACAGCCTGTTGGATTTTGGGCTTGAATCCTGAGGTGCGTAGCCATGCGTGTCTCCGAATTGTGACGGCTGTATTTACAGTTCTTGCCGCTGTGTCTGCTGCGTCCATTGCCGATCGTATCTGGTTATTCGAGATACTTTGGCCCTCTTCCACCACTTGTTGTGCATGCTTTTGGAATTCTTTGGGCAGATGTTCAATAAAGTGCTGCATTTCATCCCAGTGGGCTCTGTCATATCTTGACAGCAAAGCCTGTGAATTGGCAATGCGCCATTGATTGGCTGCTTGTGCTGCCACTCTTTTCCCCGCTGCGTCGAACTTGCGACTTTCTTTGTGGGGTGGTGGTGCATCTCCGGAGGTGTGTGAATTCGCCCTTTTATGTGCTGCGCTACTACTACTGAGTCAGGTGTCAGTTGCTGCGTGATGTACATAGGGTCTGTTGGGGGAGGCTTGTACTTTTTCTCCACCCTAGGAGTGATGGCCCTGCCTTTTACGGGTTCTTTAAATACTTGCTTTGCGTGTTTCAACATTCCCGGTAACATCGGAAGACTCTGGTACTGACTATGTGTGGATGACAGAGTATTAAATAAAAAGTCATCTTCAATCGGTTCAGCATGCAGTGTCACATTGTGAAAAGCAGCTGCTCTGGACACCACCTGTGTGTAAGCAGTACTGTCTTCAGGTGGTGATGGTCTTGCTGGGTAACAGTCGGGACTGTTATCTGACACAGGCGCATTATAAAGATCCCATGCATATGGGCCATCTTGGCTCATCCCTGTGTGCGTTGGAGACTGCATCATAGGTGGGGTAGCAATTGGTGATGGTTGCAGTGAGCGTTGTGGTGATTGTGGCGGAGTTACTTGTTTTGCCACCTTTGCCTGTGGTTGTTTATCTTTATCTTGGAAAGCAAGTTTCCTTTTCATCCTTATAGGAGGGAGAGTTCTTATCTTCCCCGTCTCCTTTTGGATATGGAGCCTTCTCTGTGTATAATCTGGCTCCCCTGCTTCTAGCTCTTGTCCGAATTTATGGCTTTGCATTTGTGTGGAAAGCCCTTGTTCCTAGGTGTAGGGATTTGTTTTCGGCTCCAAAGCCGGATGTTTTGGTATCAAAACCTTTTCAAAAGTCTTTTTCGGCTCCGAAGCCACTTTTTTGAGTTTCGGTGATCCGATCTCTCTGTGCCGACTCATCTCGGTGCCGGTATCTCGATGTCGAGATTGTTCTGAACCAGTGTCTCGGGCCGAGGCTGTTCTGTGCCGGTATCTCGACCGGAGTCGGATGACTTCGACACATGTGTGCCCTTTTTCGTTGCCGATGGACGGTCACCGATTTTTCGGGTTAAGCCATGGCCTGCCGGCGGTGGCGTCCCCTGGGCTTTGATGATTTTTACGTGAGTTTTGGCTGGGGCTGTTTTACTCACGGTTTTTGGCATCTGTGCTGTTTCTGCCTCGTCCGAGTCAGCAATGGAGAAGGTTTCTTCTTCCTCCAAGTCGTGGTGTCCTGATGGCGCCGACGCCATTTGAAGCCTTCTTGCTCTCCTGTCCCTCAGCGTTTTCCTCGACCGAAATGCTTGACAGGCCTCACAGGTATCCTCTTTGTGTTCGGGAGACAAACGCAAATTACAGACCAAATGTTGATCTGTGTAAGGATACTTGTTGTGGCATTCGGGGCAGAAGCGGAATGGGGTCCGTTCCATTAGTCTTGTAGACGCACGTGGTTGGGCTGACCAGGCCCCGCCGGGGGATCGAAACCCCGAAGGGCCACTGGAGCTCTTCAAAATTCGGTGTCGATCTGCATTAACTAACCCGATACCGAACGCAAACAATACAGTTGAATTTTTAGATATCTAACTAACTTTCCGAACCGAAACACGGAGCGAAGAGGAACACGTCCGAACCCGATGGTGGAAAGAAAACAATCTAAGATGGAGTCGACGCCCATGCGCAATGGAGCTGAAATGGGAGGAGTCCCTCGATCTCGTGACTCGAAAAGACTTCTTCGAAGAAAAACAACTTGTAACACTCCGAGCCCAACACTAGATGGCGGGATATGCACAGCATGTGTATCTGCAGCTACACATGCCATCGAACATATATATATATATGGGAAATGTCACTTACCCAGTGTACATCTGTTCGTGGCATGTTCCGCTGCAGATTCACATGCTGTGCATACTTCTGCGCATGGGCATCGACTCCATCTTAGATTGTTTTCCCGAAGAGGGTAAGGTAGAAGTGATAGAGTATAAAGAAAAGAGATGTCCATGCTAACCGAATGTTAAATATATATATATATATATCTACATATGTACAAGTGTTTTTAACTTAAAAGACTACACGCTGCCGGGGAGGTGGGAGGGTGCATGTGAATCTGCAGTGGAACATGCACGCTGCCGGGGAGGTGGGAGGGTGCATGTGAATCTGCAGTGGAACATGCCACGAACAGAGGTACACTGGGTAAGTGACATTTTCCGTTCTACTGCATGTGTAGCTGCAGATACACATGCTGTGCATAGACTACAAAGCAGTTAGTCCTCCCATAAAAGCAGTGGTTAGCCTGTAGGAGTTGAAGTTGTTTGAAATAATGTTCTTAGTACAGCTTGACCTACTGTGGCTTGCTGTGCTGCTAAAACATCTACACAATAGTGTTTAGTAAATGTATGTGGTGTTGACCAAGTAGCTGCCTTACATATTTCAGCCATTGGTATATTTCCTAAGAAGGCCATTGTAGCACCTTTCTTCCTTGTGGAATGTGCTTTAGGAGTAACTAAGAGTTGTCATTTGGCTTTAACGTAACATGTTTGGATGCATCTTAATATCCATCTTGCTAAACCTTGTTCTGAAATGGGGTTACTAGTATGTGGTTTTTGAAAAGCTACAAATAGCTGTTTAGTTTTTCTGAATGGTTTTGTTCTATCTATATAGTACATTAGTGCTCTTTTAATGTCTAATGTATGTAGAGCTCTTTCTGCCACAGAATCTGGCTGTGGGAAGAAGACTGGCAGTTCCACTGTTTGATTGATATGAAAAGGTGATACTACTTTAGGAAGAAATTTAGGGTTCGTTCGTAGTACGACTTTATGTTTGTGTACTTGTATGATTGGTTCCTCAATAGTGAAAGTTTGAATTTCGCTAACTCTTCGCAATGATGTAATTGCGATTAGGGAGGCAACCTTCCATGATAAGAATTGTATTTGACATGAGTGCATAGGTTCAAATGGTGGGCCCATAAGTCGCGTAAGCACTATGTTTAAATTCCACGAAGGAATTGGAGGTGTTCTGGGTGGAATGATGCATTTTAAGCCTTCCATGAAGGCTCTGAGAACAGGAACTCTAATTTGATTTTTGTAAATGAAGCAAACCGCATACAATATCTTGTATTGCTGCTGTAAGAGGGGCAATTTGTTTAGATTGACAGTAATATACAAATCTTTTCCATTTGTTCGCATAGCACTGTCTAATAGTGGGTTTTCTTGCTTGCTTATTTACTTCCAGACATTCTGATGGTAGTTGTAAATACCCAAATTCTATGACCTCAGGAGCCAAATCGCCAGATTGAGTGTGTTGGGATTTGGGTGCCTGATCTGTCGTTGGTTTTGTATTAACAGGTCTGGTCTGTTTGGGAGTTTGGAGTGTGGTACTACTGACATGTCTAACAGTGTTGTGTACGACGGTTGACATGCCCATGTTGGTGCTATGAGATCATATTGAGCGTATTTTGATGCAATTTGTTGACTAGAAATGGAATGAGTGGGAGAGAGGGGAAAAGCGTAAGCAAATATCCCTGACCAATTGATCCATAGAGCATTGCCCTTGGATAGGGGATGTGGGTATCTGGGTGCAAAGTTTTGCCATTTTGCGTTTTCGCTGGTGGCTAACAGATCTTTGTCTGGTGTTCCCCATTGTTGAAAGTATTTTTGAAGTACTTGAGGGTGAATCTCCCACTCGTGTGTTTGTTGATGATTTCTGCTGAGAACATCTGCCAGTTGGTTGTATATCCCTGGAATGTATTGCTACCAGGTGAAGTTGGTTGTGTATTGCCCATTTCCAATTTTTTTGAGTTAGGAGGGAGGGAGAGTTGGAACGAATGTGTCCCTCCCTGATTGTTTAGGTAATACATGGTTGTCATGTTGTCTGTTTTGATCAGGACATTCTTGTGAATGAGAAGAGGCTGAAAAGCTTTGAGTGCTAGGAAGACAGCTAACAACTCTAAGTGATTTATGTATAGCTGTTTGTGTTGGGCATCCCATTGTCCTTGGATGTTGTGATTGTTGAGGTGAGCTCCCCAGCTAATCATTGATGCATCTGTTGTAATTTTGGTCTGAGGCACATGGTCTTGAAATGACCTCCCTTTGTTTAGATTTGTGGAATTCCACCACTGAAGGGACATGTATGTTTGGCGGTCTATCAACACTAGATCTTGAAGTTGACCCTGTGCTTGTGACCATTGTTGTGCAAGGCACTGTTGCAAGGGCCGCATGTTTAGTCTTGCATGTGGAACAATTGCAATACATGATGCCATCATTCCTAACATTTTCATGACAAATTTGACAGTGTACTGTTGACCTGTGTTATTATATTTTGGAATGCTTGTATTCTCTGCGTATTTGTACTTGCAAGCGCTTTTTGAGTATTTAGTATTGCCGCTAAATACTGTTGTATTTGCGCAGGCTGTAGTTGCAACTTTTGGTAATTTATTGAGAGCCCTAGCGTGTGCAGGGTTTGTATTATGTAATGCGCATGGTTTTGACACTGCGTATGACTGTTTGATTTTATCAGCCAATCGTCTAGATATGGAAAGACATGTATATGTTGTTTTCTTAGGTAGGCTGCGACTACCGCTAGGCACTTTGTGAATACCCTTGGAACTGTGGTTATTCCAAAGGGTAACACCTTGAACTGATAGTGTTTCCTTGAATGACAAACCCGAGATATTTTCTGTGCGCCGGATGGATGCATCCACATCTTTGAGGTTTCATGTTGTCATGAAATTGTGTTTTTGAAGTAGCGGGATAACATTCTGGAGAGTTACCATGTGAAAGTGTTCTGACAGGATGTAAAGATTGAGGGTCCTGAGATCTAATATTGGATTTAGGGTGCCATCCTTTTTGGGAATGAGGTGAGTAAACTCCCGTCCCTACTTGATTTTGTGGCACGGGTTCTATTGCTTGTTTGAGTAATAGAGATTTGACTTCTTCCTGTAACAGAGTGATATGCTCTGTGGATAGGTTGTGTGGTTTTGGTAGAATGTTTGGTGGAATTTGTATCAATTCTAGGCAATGGCCATTGCGGATAATTGATAATACCCAGTTGTCTGTGGTAATGTTTAGCCAATTGTTGTGGAACTTTTGCAGTCTTCCTCCCACAGGGGAGGTGTGGATTGGAAAGGAATGGAACAAGTCACTGTTTACTTTGTTGTGAGGTGTTTGATATTTCTCTCTGCCTCTGGGGTACTGGCCTCTATATGTGCTCTTAAAGCCACCTCGTTGGCATTGAGGTTGGTAGGCCGGCTTTGGCTGTGATGTAGATGCCTCTGCAGTTTGAGCCCTAAATCCACCTCTAAACTGGGGTTTGCGAAAGGATCCCCTGTATTGTGTGGTGTATAGTGCACCCATCGTTTTTGCGGTGTCTGAATCCTTACGCATTTTCTCTATTGCAGTGTGAACCTCTGTGCCGAAAAGCAGTTTTTTGTTGAATGGCATATTCTACACTGCCTGTTGGATTTCGGGTTTGAATCCTGAGGACCTAAGCCATGCATGCCTCCTGATTGTTACAGCAGTATTGATGCTTCTGGCTGCTGTATCTGCTGAGACTAGGGCAGACCTAATCTGACTGTTGGTGATGGCTTGCCCTTCCTCCACTATCTGCTGTGCCCTCTTTTGCTGTTCTTTGGGGAGATGCTTAATTACATCTTTCATCTCATCCCAATGGGCCCTGTCATATCTAGCCAACAACGCCTGGAGTTGGCTATTCTCCATTGGTTGGCTGTCTGAGATGCCACCCTCTTCCCTGCAGCATCAAACTTCCTCCTCTCCTTGTCTGGAGGGGGTGCATCACCTGAATACTGTGAGTTTGCCCTCTTCCTGGCAGCGCTTACCACTACAGAGTCTGGAGGGAGTTGTTGTGTAATACAGACAGGATCAGAAGGAGGTGGCTTGATTTTCTTATCTACTCTAGGATTAATTATTCTTGCTTTTACAGGCTCACTAAATATTTGATCAGCATGCTTTAGCATGCTGGGGAGCATAGGGAGCGACTGGTATGCTGCAAGCGTGGAGGAGAGCGTGTTAAACAATAAAATCGTCCTCCAATGGTTCAGTGTGCAGGGTGACACTATGGTATGCTGCCGCCCTAGCTAGCACTTGATTGTAGTCTGTACTATCCTGTGGTGGTGAAGGCTTAGAGGGATAGCAATCAGGGTTATTGTTGGGAATGGGGTCTGGGTCATAAAGATCCCATGGGTCCACATTGTCTTGCTGAGAGCCAAATGAATCTGATGGTGACTGCATTGGTGTAGGACTGGTAGGAGGAGAGATATGCAGGTGTGGAGACTGAGGAGGAGAAAAATGAGGAGGTGGAGGTCTTTCCTTTGTTTTTGGCACTTTAGCTGGAGGCTATGTAGTGTCCAATTTCTCCTGAAAGGCTAATTTCCTGTTTTAGAGTAGGTGCTGTTAAAATTCTGCCAGTTTCTTTATGGATATGAATCCTGGCTTGCCTTTCATCTATTACTTCCATTATTGGTTGTATTTGGGAGTCCTCCTCAGTAGTTTTATGGCTTTCTTTAGGTGTTTTTGAAAGTCCATGCTCCTCAGTATAACAAGCTCTTTTTGGCTCAGAAGCTGTCTTTTTCGGTATCGAAAAAGATGGTGTTGTGGACGGTCTCAGCTCCGAAAAAGATTTTCTAAATTAGGACTCGGAAGAGCGCTGTTTGCTCCAGTTGGAGACGGAGCTTTGGCTCCACTCCGATAGCTTCGGAGGAGTGGCCTTTTTCGGTGCTGAACTGGTGGTTTGGTCACCGGGTGTCTTCTTTTGGGTCGAGCCATGGCCTTCCGGCAGTGGCATCCCCAAGGCCTTATGTTTCGGCTCAGATGGTACAACGGCAGGCGTACTCACGTGTTGTCCTGCCGTGACCAGTCTGTCCTCCTCGGAATCCTGTTCGGAGTCAGATCCTCGAACGGATACTGTGGTCTGCATGATTTCTTCCTCTTCGAGATTGAGATGTTCGGAGCTTTTTGACGCCATCTCGAGCCTTCGTACACTTCTGTCCCTAGGTGTCTTTTTTTGACCTGAAGCATCTGCAGGTCTTGCAATTTTCTTCCAGATGGTCCGGGGAAAGGCAGAGATTACAGACGAGGTGTTGGTCGGTATAAGGGAATTTAGCGTGGCACCGAGGACAGAATCGGAATGGAGTCTGATCCATGAGGCTTCCACGCGGTTGGCCAGACCAGGCCCGAGTTGGGTGCGCGCGCCCGAAGGTTGCGTAGAGATGTTTGTTCCGATGGTACCAAAGTGTTGATAGAAGGTGTAACGTGATCGAAACAATACAGACAAGAAATTAAGCATCTTTAACGTTTTCCAAATCGAACTATCGGAGCGAAAGGCAACACGTCCGAACCCGACAGCGGAAAGAAAACAATCTAACATGGAGTCGATGCCCATGCGCAATGGAGCCGAAGACGAGGAGTCACTCGATACAGTGACTCTAAAACACTTCTTCAAAGAAAAACAACTTGTAACACTCTGAGCCTAACACTAGATGGCAGAAGTATGCACACAGCATGTGTATCTGCAGCTACACGTCATCGAACATATATATATATATATATATACACACACACACACACACACACACACACACACACACACACACACACAGACACAGAGACCTCCCCCACCAAAGAAATCCCTATACTCTCTAACCCCTCACCATCTTCAGGAAGAACCTCAAAACATGGTTATGGCTCTTCGAATGAGGCCCAGACCCACCACCAGCGCCTTGAGACCCTCACGGGTGAGTAATTGCGCTTTATAAAAAACTGACTGACTGAACCGCAAAGCCCTATAAACACCCTTACCACCCAATGCCCATACCCTCCCTAAAACCTAAAAATACCCTTACCACTGAATACCCTTACCCACCCCTAAATGCTAAAAATACCCTTACCACCCAATACCCTTACCCCCCTAAATGCTAAAAATACCCTTACCACCCAATACCACTATCCACCCCTAAACCCCTTTACCACCTTACCCACACCTACACCCTAAAAATTCACTTACCACTCAATACCCTTCCCCCCACTAAACCCTAAAATCACCCTTACAACCAAAACACATATCCACCCCTAAGCCCTAAAAACGCCCATATCACTCACAACCCTTACCCACACCTAAACCTTAAAAACGCCCATACGTAATGATATATATATATATATATATATATTCACTGAAAAAAAACAGAGTTAATAGAAATTCAGCAGTTACAGTTAGTGTTATTTCAAGTAACTCGAGCCCTAAGGTAACTATAGCTAGCAACCTTGGCATGCACGATTTGAAAGTGAGTGTGTAAGTCTATGAGTGAGTCTGAGTGGGTGCATGAGTGTCTGAGTGGATGTGCGCATGAGTCTAAGTGCATATATGAGTAAAGGTATTTACTTTAAGAATGAGTCTGTAAATGTTTCTTTTTTACTTTTTTGGCATATTCTCGAATATCCCAGGATGGTGAAGAAAAATCATTTAAAACCCATAATTTGACCCTTAAACACCCCTATATCACCCCCCTGGGGTCAGGGTACCTCCACCCTGAACCCTTATACCACTTATCGTTTCTATTTTCAGGCCCAGGGACCCTCTCCCATAACATAAAATGGCGGACACAACTTTCTAGTTAGGTTGTGGCCAGCCAATTACAGCGCTTCTATTTACGCATGTATTCGCAAAAATTAATGACTATTCGTGGCTAGAGATATACAAATTTGGATTTTCCTTAATTTTTCCTAAACTACTAAATGGATTTACACCACATAACCAAAAGTGTAATCTGCGTACCGACAGCTAGCTTTTTGCCAAATTTGGTGTAATTCCGTCCAGTGGTTTGGGATGTAGTTGTGTTGTGTAGTCATGTCTAAAAGTCCTATGGAAATTAACATAGGAAACACAACTTTTTTTGACCCCTCCATTTTACTAGGCCCAGGATTGATGGATCACCCCGAAACTTTCCATGCGCAACAAGAATCACAGGGGCACTTTTTTTTTACATTTTTGTGAAGACTGCCAAAGTTACAGGCAAGTCAAAAAAAGCTTTTTCAATGGAAACATGGTCCTAACTATGACTACCTACTGGCGGTAGCCAGTTGGGTAATCTATCTATCTATCTATCTATCTATCTATCTATCTATCTATCTATCTATCCACACAGACACGCATACATACACATATTTGATATATACTTACCATTTCGCTGTAAACCATGCCTGGTAAAGGCATATGCATTGTAAAGACCTGCAAGGTAAACGCAATGTGGGGTAAATGCCACATTGTAAAGGCTGTGTTCCTGCACCATCATGCAATTGATGGCCAAAATAATGTTAAGAACTATCACTACTCTGCTAAGGCCAACATTCTATATGGAGGGTGCATCATTGTGCAATTAATGCCCACATTATATCAAGAAAACTACCATTAAGCCATGCTCTGCATTAAGCTAGGGATGAACACTTGTGTCCAGGATGTCCCACAATATTACACTAATTTTGTAAGAAAATGGGTTAACGGATCAGGGGGGTCGTCGAAGTTCCCATTGACAATGGCTTGCAATGCGAAGTCTGGAGTCGGGGATGTGTTGCTCAGTCAGGGTGATGCGCTAGTTCTGAGGAGCTGCAAGACTGTGATGCAGAGTCGGGCAGCGATGTCGAGGCTTCTGCCACTAAGAGATACGAGGGCCTGAGCTGAGGATACATTGCGCAGTGGCGTGTACAAATGTGATATGGGCTGCGACAGCAATGCAAGTCTTTCTGATGGGCCCAATCCACGCAGCAGCGGAGATACATCAGTTCTGCTGGGAGTTGTGCCGCATAGCAAAGGAGATGCATCTGTTCCATTGGATCTACAGAGACTGGCGAAGCACCTTAAGCCAACTTCCAAGGGTCCAGGACTGGGTGTGGCAGCACTTAGCAGGATAGACTCACGTGGGCAGAGTCTAGGTACATGAGCAAGGTTGTTGGAAGCCTGTAATGTCTGAGACTTCAGATCAAGAGGCCAGCCAACTAGCCCTTGGAGTGACTATAGGTTCAAGAGATGTAGGTCCAGTCCTTCTCACCCAACAGGGAAGGCAGCAGTCCAGCACAGCAAGGCAGCAGTCCAGCAGAGTGCAGCCGAGCAGAGTGGCAGGCCATCGGTGGAACAGCAGTTCTTCTTTCTAGCAGAGTATCCACAGGTCCAGAAATGTACTTAAGTGGTTGTGTCTGAGGTCCAGTATTTATACCCAGTTGTGCCTCTGAAGTGAGGAAGAAGCTTCTCGAGGTATCCCACTGAACTCCCCAGGCATCCTGCCTTCCCAGTCCCAGCTCCAGACTAACTTCAGGGCATATGCAAGCCTTTGTGGGGAGGCAGGACACAGCCGATTCAGGTAGAAGTGGGGTTGTGCTCAGTTCCTCCCTCCCCTCCTGCCAGGGATAGCCCATTCAGGAACACCTAAGCTCCCTATTGTGTGTGGCTGTCTAGGATGCATACATACAGCCCAACTGTCAGCTACACCTAGTCATGTGATCAGACTCAAGCTACAAGCACTAAATGGCTTTCTAGTTAGAATTGTCATTTAAAATCTGGCGTCACCATAAGTTAGAATTTTATAATAGGATTCCAGACATGAACTGGTTACCTATTCTCATTTACATTACATGATATTATTCTAGGGGAGAGGAAGGCCTTGCAGCAGGTAACAATGAATTTAAGAGTGGTTCACCCTCAGCACATGTCCAATTTTCTAAATACATTGCATCCTGCCCTCTGGGCTGTCCAGGGCCTAACATAGGGGTGACATATGTGTTAGAAATGAAGGTTTGGGCCTCGCAGAAGGTTTATTTTGCCAGGCTGAAATGGAAGTTTAAATTTGCACCCCATAGGCTGCAATGGCAGGACTGAAACATGTTTAAAGGGCTATTCAAATGGGTGACACAATCACTGCTGTATGCCCACTAGTAGCATTTAATTTACAGGCCCTGGGCACATATAGTGGGTGACACTTTACCCGGGACTTACAGGTCAATGAAATATTCCAATTAAGGATAAGCCAATATTACTATCTTTTAAGGAGGAAGCACATGCACTTTAGCAGTGATTAGCAGTGTTAAAGTGTGCGGAGTCCTAAGGCCAGCAAAAACTAAATGTGGCGGAAGGGGTGGGGGGATGCGGGTGGGAAGGGAGGCAAAATGTTTGGGTAAGACTAGCCTAAGGTCGACAGGTCTAACATGTTCACCCAACCCCAAACACTGAAAGTGGGGAGAAATACCCAACCCCTTTGGAGTTGTCATCACTAAAGCAGAAGAACCTGTATAGACCATCAGCATGCCGTGGTTTGACCCAGGACAGAGTTCCAGTGTAAAGTCCAATCCCTGTACGGAGTTGCTCCACCTCAGCAATTCAGGACTTTTATCCTCATTTGCATGAGCCATCTGAGAGCCCTGTGGTCTGTCTGAACACAGACGTGAGTCCCAAACAGGTATGATCTCAGCTTCTTCCCAGACCACAGCAAAGGCCTCACTTTCAATCACACTCCACCTCTGTTCCTATGGAAGTAACCTCCTGCTAATGAAAGGTACCAGTCGGTCCAGGTCCTCCTCATTTAACTCTGCTAAGACAGCCTCTATGCTGTACACATGGCCTCCTTGAGGGCATCAAAGGCTTTCTGGTCGGCCTCTGTCCAGATGACCTGTCTGGGCTGCTTTGAAGTCAATTCTATCAAGGGGGCAACAATGTTTCCACATCCCATAACAAAGTTCAACAGTATCCTGTGAGGCCCAGGAAGGCCATCACCTTAGTCTTGTGTTTTGGAGGGTTGCCAGGCCATGACAGTTTCAATCTTGGCCTGGAAAGGCTGCACCTTGCCCCACCCACTACGTAGCCCCGATACACCAAGGAACCCTGCCTTATCAGGCCCCTACAGTTTATGATAGATCTGAAGCACCTCCTGGAGGTGGAACAGGTGCTCCTCCCAGCTGGAGCTGGAGCTGTAGACAACTATGTTGTCCAGGTAGGGACTACTGAAAGCCTCCTTCCCAGCTAGTATCCTGCTGAATAACCCCTGAAAGGTGGAGGGGCATTTTTAAAACCGAAGGGCATCACCTTAAACTGGAAGTGGCCCTATGGGGATGAGAATGCAGACCTCTCTTCTGCTCCTTCAGTCAGAGCAATCTGCCAGCACCTTGATATAAGGTCATAGATACTCTGGAACTTGGCAGCACCCAGTCTATCAATGAGTTCATCCAATTGGGGCATTGGGTGTGCATCAGTTTTGGAGTTGAAACTGAGTCCCCTGTAGTCCACAAAGAACTTAAGTGCTAGAGTGATGCCCAATGGGGTAGCCTTGGGTACCAGCACTTCAAGGCTGGACCAAGGAGTATTGGAAGGCTCAATCACCCCAAACACAAGCATCATGGAGACCTACCTACTCCTTGATACTGGCCTTTACTTTGTCTGACAATCTGTAAATCTTGTTTTTTTACAGGTGGACAATCGCCAGTGTCATGGATGCACAGGTGTGTGAGTCCAGAGATGAGGGAAAACAGAGAGGCAAACTCCCCTAACAACTGGTGACTGTCACTGTGATGCTCTGGGGTCAGGAATAGGGAGAGGGTGACACCCTCCACTGACCCATAGGGCTCTTGGGCAGACAGGAAGAGGCTTGCTCTCCTCTTTCACTTCTTTACCTGTCAGCAGGAGCATACTCACTTCTGATCTCTGAAAGTGGGGTTTAAGGAGGTTCAAACTGGGCTTCCTTCAGAGGTTTCTAGGGTCATTAGATCTACCAAGTAGGTGGATTCCCCCTTCTTCCCCTTCCCCTCATATGAGCATGATCAGCAATCTTGGAGAGCTCTGAGCTCCACAGGCTCCAAAACACCTTCTGGCCTGGTTGAAACTGTACCACATGACCTTCTGGGCGTACCAGAGCTTCATAACTTGTTGATTGGCCTTAAGATTGCTTTTTGCCTTTTTCCAGTAGCGGTGCATGTGGGTGCAGAGGCCAGCATGTAGGTGATCACATCCTGAGGGGCTTTCATGGAAGCTTGCTCCCAACCCCTCTCTGACAAGGCAAAGACGTCCCCTAGGAGGGTGGCCATAGAGGAGTTTGAAGGGATTAAACCAAACTCCCTTCTGTGGTACCCCCCTGTAAGCAAAGAGAAGGCATGGCAAGAGGATGTCCCCCTTATGCCTCAGTCTCAGTTAGGCTCATCATGCCCTTTAGGATCTTGTTTAATCTCTCCATTTGTTTTAAGATTATAGGGCATGGAAAACTTATAAATTACTCCACATGGCCTTCATGTACGCTGACATGAAGTTAGTGTCCCTATCAGATACTAGCTCTTTGGTGATCTCCACATGGGTAAAAATTCCTATCAGGTCCCAGGCCACAGCAAGTGCAGGCACCAACCTCAGAGGAATGGCCTCGAGGTAGCAAGTGGCATGGTCCACCAAGACCAGGATGAACCTGTTGCCTAAGGCTGTCTTAGGGTCTAAAGGTCCAACTATATTGATGCCTACCCTCTCAAGGGAATGTAAACGAAAGATAGTGGGGTTAGGGAAGCCTTGAGCTTTTTCCCCGACTTCCCATTTGGGCTGGCAGGTGGGACAGCATCTACAGAATATATCTGAGGCCATCTTTTGCCGGGGCCAATGGAAGTGGGCAACAAGCCTTGCGAAGGTCTTTTCTTGCCCCAGGTGTCCTGTCGGAGGGAATGTCATGAGCCAAACATAGTAAGAAGGTCCTGTAACACAGGAGAACAAAGGCAAGCGGGCTGTCCCAGATCTCGGAGCCTTAGGTTCGCTGAATAGGAGGTCATTCTATCAATAGACAAGGCCTCGGCATGCCATCTCAAGACCTCTACTGTGGGGCACTCCTTCTGCACTCTGCAGAATTGTTCCCTGGTGGGACCCCCTCAACTTTCCAACCAGAATGCTCAGGCAGGTTACCCATGGCGGCAATGTCCTCCTTGGTTGGCTCAGTGGTATCCTCCTCAGGTGCCCCATCAACCTCAACCATAGGAACTCCTGGGGCTGGTTACCCGTGCCCCTTTCCCTCTACTCTTTATGACAGCTGCCTGGCCATTGTTTCAGTAACTAGACACCCTTGATTCCCCTCCTGGGCAGATAGTGTGCTCCAGGTTGTTGCAGAATCTACAGGCATTGCAGAGTTCACAGCTTCTTTTTTTAAACAAACCCCCCCACCCCAACTCAAAGGGAGGCAGAGCCACTGGACTCTCACAGTTGTCTGCAACTTCAACTTGGTGGAATGTGCTAAGAAGGACCTGCCATGACGACACCAGCTGACATCACACAGTGGTAACGCTGGCTCCTGTGTACCTCAGAGCCTCCACCCATTGCCCACTGATCGTGACCAACTACCTGTTGAAGTATTGGCAGGCGTATGGGATACTGGCACCATCTCCCATTGCTAGGGGGCTGTGCCCTTTTGATAGATTTGGAGCCTCTCTTTGAGTGCCCATATTTGTAACACTGAGTACATTGGGGGACAAACCTCCCTGTCTGCTTGTCCAAGAATCCCTTTTTCCTGGGCTCACGCTGGGACTTGCTATCACTGTTGCCTTGGGAATTATTTTTGGAGGCTTATGAGAACACCTTACTTTTAAAATGTTCTCCCTCTCTTTCTTCTGCTGGGACCCCGGATCACCCTTTGGGGCCCAGATGCCTTTCTGCACACACTAGATCCGCCTCCTCAGCAAGCAGGCCAGTTAGCTTGCTGTCCACTAGGTGCTGGTGCAGCTCTGCAAAGCAAGCATTAAGCATGTGCTCCCCGAGAATCAAGTTCTACAGCCCATTGTAATCATTAACTTTGGTGCCCCTCATCCAGCCATTTAGTGCCTTGTTAGAATAGTCCAGGGAATCCACCCAAGACTGATTTGGGAGTTTGTGGCTGTTTCTGAACCTCTGGTGACACTTTTCAGAGGTCAGCTCAAATGTACCTAGCAAGATGGCTTCCATGGGGTGTATCTGGTTTGGTACTCTACTTCTAGGGTCAGAAGCATGCACCTTCCTACAAGAGGCATATGCTTCCACAGACCACTCACCCACCAGTGCTCCTCTGGGACCTTGTGGACTCTTAGGGTCACCTCAAACTGAAAACCATACGTCAACATAATTTGCTACCACATAACTGGGTACCAGTCCTTCAGACACTAAGGTTATGTTGCCACCAATGCTGCTGGACTTTGATTCTTTAACTTTAACATCCAGCTCCTTTCATGCCCCAAATTTTTCTCCTCCATGGCCAGCCTCTCCTCCATTTCAAGTTTGGCCATATGCAGTTGAAATTCCCTTTCTGCCTTCCTGACCCCCAGCGACTCTGGGTTCAGGCCATGTGAAGAGACACTGCTTCCTGCTCTAGCAAGGGGCCCCAGTGCAGGAGATAGGTCATCCCCCTTCCCTGAAGACTGCATTTCAGGGCTGATGTCCTGATCCTACTCCTACACATCATCCTCATCCTCCTGCTCCTCTCAGGCGGTCATCAACTGGTTGACCTCTGTCCAGGCTGTCGGAGCTTTCTGCAGCTCCAACCTTTTGAATCTGTAGTCTCCTTTCCTGGCAGAACTGTTTGAGCTCAGCTACGGTGTAACTCTCCAAGTTGGCAGTTCAAAATCCATTACTGCATGTGTGGTTTCAGACAGTTTAGTAGTGGAAATGAGATAAGATAATGTCCCCAGTTAGCCATAGACTGGCAACGTGTTACTGACACTGTAGCCGATAAAACTGATCATACTCTGAATATGGACCCAGAGTCCTGCCTGTTGCGTCTGCGTCGCCGCGTCAAAGGGGACAAACAGCTACACAGATTTATTGATCTGGCCTTCATAGTGTTTAGGCGGTTGATAGCAACCCATTGGAAGGCTCCGCATGCTCCGGGATATACCAGCTGGCTACAATGCTCCCACGCGGAGGCTCAAACACTACTCCAATTACAGTATAGAGGGTTGGCTCAGGGAGGCTCTGAAAAATGGGACGTCTTTATTGTAAGCACTGAAGCTAAGAATGACATACACCCACCTTGAGCCCTGCGTGTATTGCATGGTATTGGACGGGCACATAGCCCCTTCCTACCTTTGGGTCACTCACGCCCTGCTGGGGTAGTTTGCACATCTCACCCACCACACACCGCCAAGTAGCTGAGGATCCCGCGCATGGTGGACACTGATTAAGATGTTGCCTGCTCGCAACTGGACAGGCCACGTCATGACTAAAGCCGTCCCCTCTTGGCACCCTCACCCAACATATCTAGGTGTCCGCAATTGGTAACTAATGTGCCAATAAGCGTGTCATTACATTCTTTGAACCAGGCACAGGCAACCCTCCCCGCCCCACACACAATGCAACATCACCAATTGTTATTAAGTGGCACAGTTAATTGTTAGGGTTTTCATAGTATATTTACATATTTATCACAATGTATAAGTCTCTGTATGGGTACTTAACTCGCTCGCCTCTGTGAGCAATTGCTCTGGCAATCTCTATTATGATCAATAAACAGATTTGAAAAAAAATTAGGAAAGATTTGGATAAACAAAAAACAAGCCAATCAAGGAGAACTTAAAAAAACTCGAATTGGTCTTAGATTACTGAACACCAGTGTAAGAAATCGGGTTACTAGTTGAGGAGGATGAAACACTTCGAGCAGCAACCACCATACTTCTCAGCATAAAGACACAAGCAAACACTAAATTAACCTGTGTGTGAATTATCTGTGCAACACTTTAAACAGGAGCATGATAAAAATACACCACCAAAGGAGCCCACACAAAGCATTAGAAAAACTGAATAATTTTTAATAAATAAAACAAGACCAAAATGACAAAAATTCAATTAGTACAACCAGAGATAGTCAAGTTTAAAGATTTGAATAAAAATAGTGTCAAAAAGCAGCATAAAGTGCTAACTGTGGATATCTTATCCCGCTGAACCGGGACACAATTTCAGGCTGACAGAGATGGAGCACGGGCTGGCTACAGGGTCCAGTTAGGACAGCTGAACAAAGTACCATCAATGCTGGTTTGAGGAATGTTGTGAGGATCCACAAAGATGTGTTGCGCAGCCGAAGTGATGTGTTTGTTCTGAGATTCGGAGAGGCTGCGCTTTAAGTTCTTTTTGTGTTGAAGACCTCATCAACGAGGGCTTGTAAAGTATTGAGTCAGACGATACATCACGCAGTGGGGGTGATGCATTGGTTTCGAGGAGCTGCAAGACCTTTGTTGAGGCTACCACTAACAAGAGATTGCGCAAAGCCCAACTGTCAGCTAAATGCAGTCATGGGACCAGAGACAGGCTACAGGCACTAAATGGCTAAGGCAGGAAAATGCCAACTTTCTAAAAGTGACACTTGTAGAATTGTAATTTTAAATACGACTTCAGTGTAAGCTAAAATTTTAAATTGGAATTCCAGAGACATCAAATATGAAGTGGTGACCTATTCCCATTTGGAAATTATACTTATAAAAGGTAATAGGGTAATTCCAATGTGATCCTATGGGAGAAGTAGGTCTTGCAGCAGTGAAAATTGAATGTAAGAGTTTATTACCACCAGGACAAGTAAAATTTAAAAGTACATTTCCAACTTTTTAAATACATTGCACCCTACCCTCTGGGCTGTCCAGGACCTACCCTAGGGGCAACATATGTATGTAGGAAGGTTTGGGCCTGGCAAAAGCTTTATTTTGTCAGGTTGAAATGGTAGCTATAAATGGAACACACTTAGACTGTAATGGCAGTCCTGAGACATGTTTAAAGGGCTACTTAGGTGGAAGACACAATCAGTGCTGCGGGCCCATTACAGCATTTAATTTACAGGCCCTGGGCACATGTAGAGCCACTTTACTATGGGCTTACAAGTAAATTAAATATGCCAATTATACATAAGCCAATCCTATAATGTTTTAAGGAGAGAGCACATGCACTTTAGCACTGGCTAAAGTGGGGGAGGAAGGCAAAACGTTTGGGGGAAGACCACTCAAAGCCTGACACATCTAACAAATTACAATAATTAGGCGTTCTGCAACCAGGCAGCTTGCACTGCCTAGCAGGCTTGACCTTCACAGTATTAACATCTTTTTTGCAAAGTTAAAAAATCATGCACTGGGAGCATAACCATGCAATCATATTTTTCTTCTCTCTTCATTCAAAATTACTGCAACACCAGCCACTTTTTCAAGTCTGCTATTAGGGTTCCTACAATGTGGTAGTTTAATAGATTTACACAACAGTAACTGAAGCTGCAAAGGTCTATGTACAGAGGGACATAGGCTTCTTTGGTAAGTCATAGCAATTCTCAGGTACAGTTTAAAATCACCTATAGATAGATCCTTAATTCCTTTTTCATAGCCTTAAAAGCCTTAAATAAAACCATGTTGCTAGCAAAACAGGACTATTAGGCCGGAGCCTAAACAGACAGTTCAGCTGTATGGTTTGCTAACAACATCTTCAGGACATTTGGAATTTTCTCAGCTGAAAACTTCCCTTGGAATGCATTCTGTCCATTGTTTTCCATTGGCTTTGTGGTTTGTAACTCACATTTGCTTGCTTTTTGTTTGCTGGCTCTATTTGTTTCAGGCTGTCCAGCTCAAGGTCGTCCCTTTCCCCACCCAAACCCTTTTTACTGTATTCTTCCACCAGTCCTCAATTCTGTAAACAGGCCTTTAAATCTTGTTTTTATCTTGTCACATTTGCTGTGCATTCAAAGGCAGAGGTCTAATGTCTGACTCTCTCTTCCAGGGAGCTTGGTATTTACTTTTCTTTCTCCGACTTCAAGGTGAAAGGATTTATGTGACAATAATGCTGGCTCCGGCTCCTGGGAGTGCTTGTAGAAGGTTGCACGATGTAATTTCTTTATAACACACAACAAGATTTAAATGTCTGTAAATGAATTGTGCAGATTTTTCAGAATTAAAAAAACCCAGATGAAGCACATTCTTTCCGTAATTTTGAAGTGGTGGAAACAAATATTTTAAAATGATCAAAATAAATCAAGGGACTGGGTGATGACATTTTCACACATTACCGTTTGTGCGCCATATACTTTCTGTATGCCTGTGCAAATGAAGGGTGATTTCTACTGAAGATATTTTGTCTATAAAGGAATTGTGCTACCACACCATTGTAATTCATTCATTGCCACTCCATGCCACTGTACTGTACTCTGCACCACTCCACTTTACACCATGTTACTCCACTGTGTGTTACTGCACTCTATGCCACTGCAATCTACACCACTGCACTCTTCTCTGCACAACTCCACTGTTACCACACTCTACACCATTACAGTCTACCTCAAAGCACTACCAATCCACTCTGCACAACTGCACTCTATGCCACTGCACTCTACACTACATTACACCATTACTCTACGCCATTCTACTTTAAGCCACTGCATAGGACACAGATTAGTCATGCGCAATGTCAAAATATTTGTTCAACTGCCAAACAGAACACTGTTTCTACTTATAAGAATAAATCGGTTAAATACATGTCATTTTGACTTCCTAAAACATCAAGTACTTAATTCAAATAATCTAACTGTTCTTTTTCTGCATAAAATGGGAGTTGATGGCTTAGGGGTGAATAATTCTTCCTGTATACCAAAACACAAAAACCTGGCAGGGAAAATTTGTGTGAAAGTCTACTATTGGCTTTTTAGGATGTCAGTGGCCTTGGGGACACTGCTATTTCAAACTATCTGGTTTGTCAGAACCCTGGAGATAATAGATAACTAATGCAGTATAAGGACTGCACTCTTAGACCAGGCTGCCCCAGAGTGGCTTTTATAACTCTCATCACTGAGAAAAGCAGGACATCTTGGAGTTTTATCTACTTCCAAAACATTCACACTTTGTAAAACATAAAATTATGGTTGCCATTTACATTTGTTTTATTTAAATTGGTTTTGACCAAAGCCTTCCACTCAAGACTACCTTCATGTTGCTGCTCAGAGAGCCCACCTGAACTTTCTGTTCTAATTCAAGACTGTCAGTCCAAGTGCAGACTGTTATTACTTCTTTGTTGCAGGTAGAAAATGTTATATATCTTCTATCACACATTCAACCATGGTGGTTTTACTCACCAATCAACCTCCCCATGTCTTTGGTATGGATAATAAAGACCAGGTATGCTGAATGAATAAGCTCAGGTTTCAGAACAGTTTATGTCAAGTGCACAGAGGAAAATTCTCCCAGACATGCTCTTAAAGCTCTAGTGACAGCCTTCACTGGGGACACTCAAAAACAGATAACAACCATTATCAAACGGCAAGCCCACCCCTCGGAGCATATACCCTGTTTAATAAACACTACGGTGATGGAATGACCCAGAATATTGGGGTGCATTCGATATTTCATGTCACATATCATAATGAATCTGGTGAACAAGGGTCTTTTTAAAAAAGTTCTTCACAGGAAGAATACTAACATTCTTTGGGTAACAATGGATGACCAAAATTCAAGATGGGGAAGTAAACGAAGTATGACAGCTTAAATACCTAACGGAAAAACAAAACTGAACATGAAGGAGAAAAGGTGCTGCCATCTAAGCATTAGTAATAGGAAGGTGTAAATATCTTACAAAGGTTAAACTATAAGAGTGAAATATAAAAAAAATAAGAGTGCAATATACTGATGTATATAGCATCATTTTGTTTAGATAATGTTTGTATTTTATTTTTTGTTCTCTTTTTATTTTTTGACGTTACCAATAATGGATGCTTTTTTACATGAAGAGTAGCTCCCTTCATCCTACAATCTCCACTGCCTGCATTCTACTCAATTTCTATTTGTTCTAATTACCATTTATAGTTGTCAGTTGCCCTATTGGTTAGCTTTAGTGCCTGCACAATTGACAACACTGTTACTCAACTTCTGTTGTAGTTTCCCTTTATGAGTGAGTTATCGAACACTTTACACACTAATTATTGTATGTACAAGAATCAATTATAAAAAATATGTTACTTTCACAATGCTGTAAAATTCTTTCCTGTGCAAGTTTCGTTTGGTGAAAAAGTCTGAAGTCTGCATCAGTCTTCCTTCATTTACTATATGTACATTAAGGCGGTCATTCTGACCGTGGCGGGCGGCGGTAGCCGCCCGCCATGCGGTTACCGCCATTTGGCCGCTCCGCGGTCAAAAGACCGCGGCGGCCATTCTGGCTTTCCCGCTGGGCCGGCGGGTGACCGCCAAAAGGCCGCCCGCCGGCCCAGCGGGAAAGCCCCTGCAACTAGGAAGCCGGCTCCGAATGGAGCCGGCGGAGTTGCAGGGGTGCGACGGGTGCAGTGGCACCTGTCGCGATTTTCACTGTCTGCAAAGCAGACAGTGAAAATCTGTATGGGGCCCTGTTAGGGGGCCCCACGACACCCGTTCCCGCCATCCTGGTTCTGGCGGTGAAAACCGCCAGAAACAGGCTGGCGGGAAGGGGGTCGGAATCCCCATGGCGGCGCTGCAAGCAGCGCCGCCATGGAGGATTCCCTGGGCCAGGGGAAAACTGTCGGGAAACCGCCGGTTCCCCTTTTCTGACCGCGGCTTTACCGCCGCGGTCAGAATAGCCCTGGAAGCACCGCCAGCCTGTTGGCGGTGCTTCCGCTGCCCTCCGCCCTGGCGGTCAGAGACCGCCAGGGTTGGAATGAGGGCCTATATGTTTACCTAACTAGGTCCCAGGGGGTAAAGAATATTGTAATTAAAAAGAAAGTAAAGTATGTTAAAATTCACTTTAAAAGACCAGAGCCCTGATGCTAATGTGTGAGCATACCACATTTTACTGAACTAAGCACTATTTCGTTTTAAAAGAGCTTATAAGTCAAATTTTAGTTGGAGAAACTATGCATTGTAGTCTAGTACATGAATGACACATACCACTTGTATTGTTCCTGAAGGTGGCACTCGATAGCCTCTTTTTCCTAGGGTTTCCAGAGTAATCACACCCTAAAACAAAACACCCCAAAAAATTAGGTTTAGAATTTTGCCATACACTTAACTGAAACAATTTCATTTGCTCAATTCACAAACAATGTGTCTTTAGATTCTTATTGCTTTCAGAGCTAATCCACAGACCTAGGTTCTAACCATTGACCTATAATTAATATCTTGTATTTTTATTTAATTTTCTAAATATTTCAAATAATTTGCCAACTGCAAACAACACATTTAAGAATTCATAAGCACGCATATATGAAAGGAATGTTAACATGCTACTCTAGGTTTTTGCTATTGTATTCAGCTCGCCATAATTACCTCATGTAGGTTCCTTACAATTTTTACATCATCTCCAGTTTTATAAGGAGTAACAGTTTTTCAAAACATACAGCAGATATAAAATAACATCTATCGTGAAATTTCCAACACGTATACAAATTTACTTCTAGAATAGATGTAAATAGCCAAGGGGTTGACATGCATGAAGTGGATAACAAAATGCAGCTTTAAATCACTACCAGCATTACAAACCCATATCTATGGTACGTGTTGCGAAGAGATGTAATAGACCAAACATGTAGCAGCATTTGCAGTTTCTGGGCTTATATAGATCTGCACAACTGGCTCATTACACTCTGCTTTAAAGTCTCATCTGTTATATTATAATGTAAAAGTTCCCAAATACAAAATCAGACCTCATTAACCGGTTGAGTGCCTTGGACGAGCTGGGCTCACCCTTGGCCACGATTACTGTGTGCCTTGGTCGAGCCCAGCTCGTCCTGCACCCGGCCCACAGCCCCCCCCCCCCCCATCGGGGATGGAAGGGGAATCACTTTCCCCTTCCACCCCGACCCTCCCCTGGCAATCTGATGTTGTCAGTGTGCTCACATCACGCAGACATCATCAAATGTTGCTGGGGATGCGCTGGAAGCCATTTGCTTCCAGCGCGATTGGAGAGAGACATAGTAAAGGTGAGAATCCTTGGAGGGTTTGGAGGGGGAAAAACATACACAGGGGGAAAGGATAGAGTTGTTCCATTCCACCTGTGCCTGTTTTGAGTGGATTTCTCCTCCACGATTGCGGACAAGGCCCACGATCGTGGAGCAGGAATCCACCCACTAGACACCAGGGATGTTTTCTTTGTTTGTTTTGGGAAGCAACCCCTTGGGCATGAGTCTCTCCCCTGGGGACATAAATATATCTGTGTTTTATCACCCCCTAGGAGCAGATCGGACTTTTTTTCGGGGAGGGGGGAGGGAACCCCACCAGACACCAGGGAGTTTTTTTTACCTAATGTTTTAGGCAAGGGTAACTGCTCTGGGGGGAATATTTTTTAATACGTTTCGGCCACCCCTGGGGCTAGATCGGCCATATTTTCGGCCGATCCTGCCCTGGGCGGGTCGAAATACACTAGGCCCCAGGGATTGTGTTGTCTGAGTGTGTGTTTTTTGTGTGTTGGGGGTACCCCCCTTGGGGAAGTTTTGCTCCCCCCCCCACTAAGGGGGGGACATTAGTGTTGGCCATTTCTGCTACCCTTGGGGGCAGATCATGGCAGGGATTTTATTTTTCTTACCCTTTGTTTTTTTTGTTCTAGGAGGCGCCCCCTTTGGCAAGGGTCACCCCCCCAAAGGGGGCACAGAACTCTTGGCCATTTCTGCCCCCCTCGGGGCAGATTGGCCTATTATTTTAGGGCCAATCCACTTAGTCACCAGGGATCTTGTGTATGTGTGTGTTTTGTGCAAGTGGTGTCCCCTTTGGCAAGGGTCGCCCCCCAAAGGCCATGGTTGGGGGGGCGACCAGGGGCCATCAGTCATGTGTTCCCCAAAAGGGGGACAGATCGGCCTATTTTTTTTAGGCTCATCTGCCCCCAAGGGGGACAGAATCCACTAAGACGCCAGGGATTTTTTTTCCTTCCCCTTTGTGTTTTTGTGCTGGGGCGCCCTCTTTAGCAAGGGTCACCTCCTTTAGCAAGGGTCGCCTCCCAAAGGGAGCACAGCCCTGTTGCCCATTTCTGCCCCCCTTGGGGCAGAAGGGCCTATTTTTTTTTTTAGGGCCATCTACCCCCAAGGGAGGCAGAATCCACTTAGGCACCAGGGAAAATCTGGAAATGCTTGGTGGCGGGGTGTTTGTCAACTGGCACAGTATTTGTGATTATCACAGTTTATTTCTCCTTTTTGTTCTAGCTCAAAGCTTTTGCTTCCTTTCCTGTGGATCCTTGCTGTTTAGGCAGTAGTTGACCTGCAGTTTGCGTAGTTGCATGTTTTAGGTAAGCAAACGCAATTTACTCGAAAGGAGTAATGTTAACATGCATGAATGACATGTTTGTAGGTGGTGTACTAAATGCAGGATTGTGTCCTTAGATTTGTGCACAATGATATTTGTGTTGTCTTATGTCTAATTTGCTTTACTTTTTTCTTTTTAGTGGGATATCATCGGTGATTGCTGTGTCTGTGCAGAGTAGTTGATGGCGAGTCTAGCTTTTTCAGACAAGTGACTGGTATAGTTTTTGAGTACATAACACTTTTGTGATAAAGCCACACTTTATTACTTATTTTAGACAGTGCTGGTTGTTGCTGGCGCTTTTGTCAAGTTACACTTCTTAGAAAGGATCATCAATAGCCGCCCAGTGACCGCTCTGCAGGCTGTTTGCCTGCTTTTTGAGTCGTCTTCTGACCATGATTATGAGACTGACTCTGCATCTGAGGCAGAGCCGGAAGTGAGAGATTCTGGCAGTGAGTTTTCTGTCCAAGAGAAATCTTCTGATGAGGAAGCCACTCTCAGTGCGGATAAAGTGCCTGTTTTAGAGGAGGACATTGATGAGCCAATAGTGCAGCAGCCTGGGGCTGAAGGGTTTCCCATTGGAAGACCTGACACCTGGATTTGCCCCAAACATGGAGCAGACACACAGTTGCCTGCATTTAGTGGTCTCCCAGGGTGTAGAGTCAATACGGAAAACTTTTTTCCTGCCAATTTCTTTCAGTTGTTTACGGACGATGTATTTTTGGAAGAGACTGTTGAGCAGACTAATTTGTATGCAGAGCAGTATTTTAGGTACAACGCTGCCAGACTTAGGCCTCAGTATAGAGTTACCCAGTGGATTCCCACAAATCTGGAAGAGTTGAAAAAGTTCCTAGGTTTGACTTTTTTGATGGGGTTGATAAGGAAGCCATTGTTGGCTTCTTATTGGTCTACTAGTCCCTTGATGACAACGGCTATATTTCCTGCAACCATGACTCGTAATCAGTATTAACTTCTTCTTCGCAATGCTTTAGCCTTGCCACAAGATCATCCTGACTGTGACCATCTTTGTAAGATTAGGCCTGTCCTTGATCATTTTGTTGATCCATTTTCAGGGGTTTATGTTCCAGGGAAAGAAATATCTGTAGAGGAGTCTTTGGTCCTGTTCAAGGGGCATTTGGTTTTTAAGCAGTACATTCCTAGCAAGGGGGCCCAGTATGGAATTAAATTGTATATGCTGTCAGAAAGTAATACAGGATATGTGTATAATTTTTTGGGTCTACACTGGTAGGTATTCCAGTATTGACCCCTCTGGTTGCCCGTCCACTTTTGGAGTTAGTGGGAAAATTGTGTGGGAACTTGGCAGACGACTGTTTAACAAAGGTCACCAATTGTATGTAGTTAACTTCTACAATGGAGTGCAGTTGTTCAAGGAATTGTTTAGAGTGGACACTGTTTCGTGTGGCACAATCCGCTTTAACCGGAAAAGCTATCCAAGGGAGATTGTCTGTAAAACACTTGAGAGGGGACAGTGCAGTGCCTTGCGGAATAATGAGATGCTAGCTCTGAAATTTGCGGCCAGAAGGGATGTCTACATGTTAACTACCATACATGATGAAAGTACTTCACCTGTGGCTGTTTGGGATAAAGTTGCTGAAGTGCACAAACTTGTGTGCATTTTAGACTACAATAAACACATGAGTGGTGATGATAGAGTATACCAAATCTTACGTTTGGTATAAAAAGTTGGCCATTCATTTGTTTCATTTAGCAACTTTTAATGCTTCTTTTGTGTTTAAGGATTGTTTCCCTGAGTGAAGGATGAAATTTGTTAAATTTCAGGAGTCGGTGACAGAGATCCTTATTGTGGTGGAACAGGCAAGAGTCCCTAGAGTAGCAGTTGTGGAGGATGTGGCTAGATTGAAAGATAATCCACTTTCCCAATCACATTCCTCCCACTCCCAAAAAGGACTTTCCCATTAAGAAATGTAGAGTCTGTGCCTGAAAAGGTAGCCGGAGGAAGACTCGGAACTACTCCCCCGATTGTCCTTCTAAGCATGGGCTGTGTGTGGCCGGCTGTTTTAGAAGTTACCACACCCAGAAGAATTATTGGATACTACCATGAGTGAAAACTGCCTGTTCTGTGTTGTTTTATATTTTTTGTTCAGTTTCACAGTTGCCACTACTGTCATGCATTTGGTTAGAGCTTTTGAGTTTATAGTTTTGTACTTATTTGTAATTAGTTAGTGGTCTCTTTTTTGTTTAAAAAAAAAAAAAGAGATGGCGGTGTGTGTGGAGTGGCGCTTAGCTGGCAGTGTAAATAGTGACTTGCTGTTAACCATTGCAACACAATGCCAGCCAAATACCAGTACACACACTCTGATGAGCTGGTGTGATTGCTGTATCAGGAATGTGGGCGTATGAAAGTGACGGGCCCTTGAATGGCGCTGTCTGCTGATGTGAGTGTTGTAATGTGCTGGGCCCGCGGCTGGCGACGTGAATGGTCTTGTGCATGTCATGTATGAAAGGTGTGTGAACGGACTGTAAAGCAGTTGGTGCCTTGACACGGCTTTACAGCTCACAACTGTAAGTCATTGGTTCAGTTTTTTGGCCTTTCAGTTATTAACAGTGAATTTAATTTTTCTGAAAACTCTTGTTAAAGAAATGTGATCTGCTGAACCATTACTCGCACTTTTGCCAAATCCAACCAGAATGTGTGGTAAAAATGACTGTGGTAAAAAATGACAAAACCTGCTCTGCTGAAATCAGGCATCGAAGCACACCCGTGACATGCTAGATGTCTCAGGTGGGACCCAGATGATGAAGCATGCCACCAACTGAGTTGGTGGGTGAGGGGTCTTAACATAACCCAAGTGTGTTTCTTTTCACATTTTTAGTGTTTCGAACATCACAGAAAGACATGGACACATCAAAACTATCTATTGCAACACTACCTTTTTTTCCAGAGGGGGGGTGTCACCTGTGTTTTTGGTCCCGGGTGCGGCGGTTATCTAGGGAAAACCTACCAAACCCAGACATTTTTAAAAACTAGACACCCAGAGGAGTCCAGGTAGGTGTGGCTTGCGTGGATCCCCTAACATTTTCTTACAAAAATTCCTCTGCAAACCTCAAATTGTGCAAAAAAAGCATATTTTCCTCACTTTTTTTTGTAGGGTCACCGCCTACCACCCAGCATTCCCCTCAGTCTCCCAAGTAAAATGATGCCACACATGTGTGTCCCCAAAGCAGAGTCAGTCTAAAAATGTATAAAAGAAAACATTGTGCTTATCAACTCGCTGTGCTATCCCCTTAATCTCTACACGTTTTTGGCCTTTTCCTGTTGCAGGCACCTGGGCCACACACACAAGTGAGGCATCATTTCTATCGGGAGACCTAAAGGAATACTGGATAGAAGGAAGTTTGTGGCTCCCCTCAGATTCCAGAACTTTCCATCACTGAAATGTGAGAAACTAGTTTTTTTGCCAAATTTTGGGGTTTGCAAAGGATTCTGGGTAACAGAACCAGGTGAGAGCCCCACAGTCACCCCATCTTGGAATCCCCTAGGTGTCTAGTTTTAAAAAATGCACAGATTTGTAGGTTTCCATAGGTGCCGGCTGAGCTATAGGCTAAAATCCACAGCTAGGCACTTTGCAAAAAACAGCTCAGTTTTCTTTGGGAAAATGTGATGTGTCCACTTTGTGTTTTGGGGCATTTCCTGTTGCAGGCACTAGGCCACACAAGTGAGGTATCATTTTTATCGGGAGACTTGGGGGAACGCTGGGTGGAACGAAATTTGTGGCTCCTCTCAGATTCCAGAACTTTCTGTCACCGAAATGTGAGGAAAAGGTGTTTTTTTGGCCAAATTTTGTGGTTTGCAAACGGTTCTGGGTAACAGAACCTGGTGAGAGCCCCACAAGTCACCCCACATCCTGGATTCCCCTAGGTGTGTAGTTTTCAAAAAATGCACAGGTTTGGTAGGATTCCCTAGGTGCCAGCTGAGCTAGAGATCAAAATCCACAGCTAGGCACTTTCCAAAATACACTTTAGTTTTCAATGTAAAAATGTGATGTGTCCATGTTGCGTTTCCTGTCGCGGGCATTAGGCCTACCCACGCAAGTGAGGTACCATTTTTATCGGGAGTCTTGGGGGAACACAGAATAGCAGAACAAGTGTTATTGCCCCTTGTCTTTCTCTACATTTTTTCCTTCCAAATGTCAGACAGTGTGTAAAAAACATGTCTATTTGAGAAATGCCCTCTAATTCACATGGTAGTATGGGCACCCTGGAATTCAGAGATGTGCAAATAACCACTGCTTATCTTGTGCCCATTTTGGAAATACAAAAGTTTTCTTGATACCTATTTTTCACTCTTTATATTTCACCAAATGAATTGCTGTATACCCGGTATAGAATGAAAACCCATTGCAAGGTGCAGCTCATTTATTGGCTCTGGGTACCTAGGGTTCTTGATGAACCTACAAGCCCTATATATCCCCACAACCAGAAGAGTCCAGCAGACGTAACGGTATATTGCTTTAAAAAATCTGCGTCGCAGGAAAACGGGGAGAAAAATTGCTGTTTTTTTCACGTCAATTTCAATATTCTTTTATTTCAGCTGTTATTTTCTGTAGGAAAACCTTGTAGGATCTACACAAATGACCCCTTGGTGAATTCAGACTTTTGTCTAATTTTCAGAAATCTTTAGCTTTTCGGGATCCAGCATTGGTTTCACACCCATTTCTGTCACTAACTGGAAGGAGGCAAAAAGCACAAATAATAGTAAAAATGTGGTATGTCCCAGTAAAATGCCAAAATTGTGTTGAAAAATGTGGTTTTCGGATTCAAGTCTGTCTGTTCCTGAAAGCTGGGAAGATGGTGATTTTAGCACGGCAAACGCTTTGTTGACGCCATTTTCAGGGAACACAACATAAGCCTTCTTCTGTGGCCCTCTTTACCCATTTCTTTTTTTTTTTTTTAAAGGAAATGTTCGCAGTATTTTGGCTAATTTCTTGGTCTCCTGCATGGGATCCCACAAACTCTGGGGACCTCTAGAATCCCTAGGATGTTGGGAAAAAAGGATGCAAATTTGGCTTGGGTAGCTTATGTGGACAAAAATTTATGAGGGTCTAAGCGCGAACTGCCTCAAATAGCCAAAACAAGGCATGGCACCTGAGGGGGGAAAAGGCCTGGAAACGAAGGGGTTAAGAACAAACCGTTGCCTAGATTGGTAATACCTTATGGAGTTAATATCAATAATGCACGGTGTGGTGTGCACAGAGTTTTGTATTCCTTACCCAGTCCATAACATAGTAATACAGAAGGATCTTCCCCGTTATGTGTTGCGACACGTGCAATTTTGTGGCCTTTCCTGCCCTAAATTCACCATATTTTACCTAGTGAAACTTGTGCGGGCAAAAAACCTGGTACATTTGCACTATTTTCATGTGGTTTGCTATTGGAATTTTCTTTAGGAATGTTCTAAGCAGATAAACTAAAATAAATAAAAAAGGAAAACGTATTACCCTTTAGAGTCTTGCAGAAATTCAAAACAAAGCCAAATACAACTTGAGGTTTAGAGTTGGAGAGTATATTTCAATAAATAAACGGAGCAAAATATATTATTGTTGTGATGTTCTGAGGTTCAGCATGGTGGCACATAATAATTCTAATGTTATGAATTTGGGGAGAATCTCTTTTTCCAAAATTAAAAGCACAGGAAATAATTACATCAGGACTAAATTAGGCATACACATCAGCATATAAATATTTAGTTCTCTGATCTAAGGCTTACCCATCAAGTAATATGCGGTGACCAAAAGAAGTACACCTTTTTGTGGATGGGTAGTAGCAATACATGGAGGATGGGCACAGCCAAATGAAAGTCACTTATGAAAACATTCCGGGATTTATCAACCCCATTATTTATAGAGAGTGATAGGTTTTCTATAATCGTACACTGAGAAAGTGGATTAGTTGGGGTGGATGGTAGTTCACCACAAGTAATAATGTTGCTACTCTTGTTAAATCCAGTAAAGATTAATAATTTAAACGTGAGCTCAATTCCTGGGACCTATGGCACAGAGCAGGCTGGTTTAACTTAAGAAAATGTGTAAAGCTTTTAGAAGTACTAGACATTAAGAAAGTTGAAAATGCAACAAAATAAAAATCCCCCTCCAATTTATAAAAATTGAGAATAACTTAATGAAGGAAATGATGCCAACACAACAAAAATCCAGTAAGGGGAACAGAAGATGAAATAGCTCCTAAAAAGCGTTAAGGGCTGATCACAATCATCTGATTGTGTTTCACTAGAACTTAAGCCTGTTTTAAGGCCGACCGCAATGGAGTGGAGGTTGGATACAGAAACCAGGTTCAACTCTGGAAGGGATGTGTCTTCTGACAATCTCAAAAAACAGATTTCATAAATCCCCAGTGTGGCAACGCAGCAGATTGTGGCTGAGATGGGCTCCATGAGGCTAGATAGCCTTTGGACAGAGTCTCAGTGAAGCTGCTGACTTAACTGGAAAGCTCTGAACAGGAGAAATTCTAAATTTGTACCAAAGGATGGTCCCTCACCGGCTTGATACCTTTGGTGGCTTAGCCCAGTGAAGAGTTCTCCGTTCGGGGTTTGTCAGTTTTTTGGAGCTCAGATTCCTCTAGTGGGACAAGGCTGCAGATGTAAATGAACAGGGCTCCACGTGACCAGATACCCTCTCTGCAACATCCTACGGAAATTGATTTGCTGTTGGTGAAAATCTTTAAGCGGGAGATACATGAATCTTTGGCCCAATGACAATGCACCTTTGTCAAATTGACTTGGCAAGATTTGTTTTGGAGCCCAAAAGTTTCAAAGTTCCAGGTTTGTCAGGATGTTAGAAGGTATATATTTTGACACAGT